>NC_081196.1:49887647-50532647 GCF_902713425.1 Acipenser ruthenus
TAAGAAATTGTCCAACATTGTTTGCTTTTTACAATGTACCACCTCCCGCTGTAAATCCATCTCAATTTTGCGTGCAGCTTCATAGCCAGTTTCAAAGTCACGATTCTGCCTCAGTCTGCCAGAAATACGCAGTTGCGAAGTCAGTGTGTTATAAAAGCTGCATGAAGTATGTACATAAATCAAGCAAGTGCACTCTGTAGCACTGGGTACTAGTAATAAAGTTGTCAATAAGCGGTGTGCAGTTGCTAATATCAGAATTCCACTAACATTAAAGTCTATAGGACAGTACTGATTCCTGGGAAAATGTTGTTAATAATCGAAAGTTGTCTTTATCAAGGTTGCTAATAACGGGCATCTACTGTATTTAAAAGTAAGAATTCAATAAGTTACTTGGTTTCTATATGTCTTCTCTAGTCTTGCATTTCATCAAACATCAGTAATCACACTTTGATTAATAAATACAGAGGCGGCTGTCAATGTTTGATATACTTCTCACAAAACATTGGTATTGAAGTTTGGTTTCTATGGACGCATGCATTTCGGACTACAGGTCTGTTTAGCAAAACTAAATTGATTATACATGTTAAATGAAAACGTCTAGACGCAGACTTTGTAACTAAGGACCACCAGTACCATGAAAAAGTTGGTCACAGCGACCTAGACTCACAGTAGGTGGTAGAATTTGTATCAAATGCCAATGAAAAGAGTCAGAAGTGAGGACAATAGCATCCAAATTAGCCCCAAGGTGAAAATATAACTTTGAACACAACCAAATAATAACAAGAGGGAAAAAAATGATGTCCAGAGGCCATATATTCCCCTGCTGTGGCAGATGGTACTCCTTACAGAAAAATACAAATATGAATGAAAAGGCCATTCTATCGCTGTAGGGCATCAAGCTCTTGCCAGAATTCTAATATTGATGCTGTCACTCAAAGCGACTTGCCTGTCCAAAAGTTGTTCAAATTCAAGGCAGACGACTGAAATGTTGTTCCCAGCTAAACTGGGAATACATGGTAGCATCTGCACATTATGAATGTGTGTGTGTAAGAGTGTGTATTTATTCAGAAACCAAAGGAAAAGTGAGATAAAATAAGATAAAGCATGGCATAGAGAAGGTTACAGAATTACTGTCCTGTGTTGTTTATAAATGCATTCCCCTCATATTTGTTTGGTTGACCCTGTCAAGGGAGATTCATTCATTTTTCTTTTTATTCTTCTAATACTTTTTTTTTGGCAGTGTAATTCCTGGCTACAGTATTTATGAGTACTGTTTGGGCCCCAATGTGTCACCACCGGATCCAGAAATTCCCACCTAATAATCATCTTTCTAAATTCTATGCTTCCTGTCTTCTTGAAAATGAATTTACAGTACAACATTTGTATTGTGGAAGTACGCCAATTTTTGTTGTTGCCTAATAATATATTAGATGTGACATACAGTCATTGCAAACGGAAATCATTATTTAATCATTATATAGTAATTACCTAATTAGTGTGAAATCATTAGTCGAAATTGGTAATTGCCATGAAAGTAATATGACCTCTTGTTACACCTCTTCTAGTTAGATTTGTGCTTACTGCAAGAAGACATTTTTAGGACATGGCCAGAGGGAAAGTATTTGAGTAGAGTTCAAGACAAAAGACTAGAAAAAATAAGGATCAGATACATCTGAGTAATAGAACCTAGACAGATGTTCACCCCTTTAAAATAGCAGTCTAATTTAGAAAACACTGATGACAGTAGGAAAAACCCTTCGTAATGTATATAGCACATGTTACAAAGTATATTTCTTACAATATCATTTGTAATATACGTATTTGTAATCTGAGAGCGCTGTTTATGAAACTGATGGTACAATGCAGATTTTCTCTTACATTCAATTGTACTAACAATATAATGTTGAGACATTGTAAAACCCTTTAAGAAAGACAGAATGATAAGCTTATCAACAGTGGAAGCAGGGAGGTTATGTGGACATCCCCATTACAGTTGAGACCGCATGAAAATCTTTAAAAATCATCATACAATAGTATACATGTTCTTGGATGCTCAGTCTCTGTCTGGTTACATTCTTGACTTGGGTCCTCCTAGACTGGTGGCTGCTAATTGCCAAGAATGTATCATATTTATAAAGTTATTTTTATTCCTCTAGTTTTGATCCAATAAAATGATCCTTCTGTAGTCAGAAAGAGGAGCCTTTGACATAGTTCCATTACATACTAAGTCCCATTAGGAGTTGGCAGCAAGTAAAAGTATTATTTAACACTAATAGGTTTTTAAGCATACTTCATAAAATATGTGAAATGGAAATTAATAGGTTTAATTAAGAAGCTTTTAAAATAATATCTAACCTTAAATAATGCCACCAGCAGTCTTGAATACCTAATGATTAGAAGCAATTTGCTTACTATATTGAATAACTATAAAATAATAATTTAAAAATAATAATAAAAGAAACTAGACTCAGACCTCTTTAAAATGAAATTAAAACCGTTACCCAACTTGGAGGTCATTTACACATTTACACCTCTTTCTAAGCAAAGTCTAGATGCTTTTTGAAATTTTCATGATCAAAGCTCTTGTTATTAATTTGCTTCCTTTAAACAGAAAATGCCCTGACTGCCATTGACATAGGCAGCTCTCATATCTCCAAATTCCTAATCCCATGAACTGCAGTATCATCCTTTTGACCTTCCACTGTTCTGCATGTGTCTCCTCTCCATCTGCCCAAACCACAGTATGAAGAGGACGTCGCAAAGTAAACCTTGAACAAGTTTCTTCTAATACTGCACACTGCGAGAGACCCATACTGGCATTGCCAATCTGCTACTGTAAGTCAGATCTGACCATTTCACATGCACAAAAACAGCCAAGTTAGATCAGCTTTTTAAAGATATCCAAATGGACAAGTTTAACAAAACACAAACTCCTTCACGGGCTTTAAAAAGGGCTGATGGACATTTTTTCTGAAACTGACCGATGGAGGCTCCACAGCTGCGTTTATGTTAGGGTTCCTGTGAGAAGTCTTATGCACATTTGGTTGACAAACAGGAAGTATTCATTTTGAGCAGCTGTGGATCTAACCATGGATCTTTTTCTGAGGTCAAAATCTGGAGGCTATGATAGTGAAAGTAAGTGCTCATGTGAAGATATATCAAGTTGTCATGCCAAACAAAAAAAATGGACAGTTATATAGGAATGCAAATATCAAATCAATTGTGATTACAATACAATGCAGGAATACACACCACAGCAGGCAGCATGGCTTAGTAATGTGCTATGTTGTAAATGCTATAGCCTGTTCAGGAACACTTTAATGTGCCTGTATTTTTAGGTGTATCCCAAAATTCTCAAAACAATCAAAACAGCATGTGCACTGTGTCTACAAAATGTAACAGTTAATCATTAAACAGTTCTAGATACTGTGATGCATTTTTTTTTTATCTGTGATCTTTAGTTGTTTTTGTGCATCTTCCTTTGCAAGTGAACTGTGACATTAGGGTCTTATGGAACACTATATTCTGCAATTTTGAATACTGACTTGGGATACTATTTTAATTCTGGAAACTGCTTTTTTTGGTTTTGCTAAATTGCATTTCCTTTTGCATTTTACACAGTTCTATCCATGGATAACATTTACATTTCATTTTGCTGTTAGGTCGTTAATGGAAAATTTTACATACTGCTACAATACGTACCAGATTTAAAAATATGTAATGTATTGCAGTCTCTTTAGTTTTGGCAAGGGATATTTTCAGAATCATATCATTCTGATTTAAAATACTTATTCTGTTTAAAATATAGTACTGTACCAACAAAACCAATACAGTACATCTAAATGGAAGCCTACTCATTTTAAAACATGGACAAGGGTTGGAACAGGCCAACATGAAATAATCAGATATGCGTCACATGCGTTTAACCGTCACTGAAGTTAAAATGTTATAGGGTCGGATATGTGAGTGCTGACTGTATAACAATTCAGTTGAATGGAGTGATGTGTGTATTGTATTCTGGCCTGCTGTATATTTAGCACATACCGCTTATGTCTCTGAGGCAAATCTCCCACTCACTATTGAAGTTTTCTTTGAAATATTTTGCTCTGAACAGATAGCATTCTGCCTGTTCTGTAAAGCCGCACTGTTTGTATGCTATAGCCTACCTCATACGTGGTTCGAATTCTACCTTTATAAAGGTGCTTTTTTACCGGTTATCTTCTACATGTTGTCTTTTAAGAATGCACACAATAATACATATTGCAAAAGCCAACACCATACAGGTCTGCTTTGGAAGAAGATTGGGTAACACTTTAGTTTAGGTGTCTGTTATGAGCAGGTGTTGGCACCATGTTGAGTGATGACGGACATTTAAAAAAAAAAAGTTGCCGTCCCCTAAGTGATTATAAACAATAACAACAAAAAAATGTAAAAAGTGCATAATAAAAACAGACATATGAAGACAGACAGGCAAGAAAGACAAACAGACCTGAAAAGACTGGCAGACAGACTATATCCACCATAACATTATAAATAATAGCAAAACAGTAAACAGTCTTATTTCGGTAACACTTTATATTAAGGTGCTGCTTATTAATGTTTTATAAATGTATAATACATGCTTAATAACTATGTTATAGAGTGTTAACAAAACATTGTAGATGGTTTATAACCATGCAATATCCAAAGACAGAATTACAGTTTTATAAAGGGGACAGTTTCTAGCCACCTATTGTACTTTGGGATGTTTAACCCTTTGCGGTCCATTTATTAATCGCGCGTCAGGCACGCCAGGTCTAATTAATTTTCACACGCGCAGTTAATTTTATACGCGCTGTTTAAAAGTATTTTTTTTCACAGTCAAACGGGTTTAAATGGCCCTGCATATCAACAAAGCACACACTAGGCATCTCCAGCCCCTCCCCAGCCTTTTGTTTGCTATAGCGTTCAGCTGTGTAAGAAATAAATAATAATAATAATAATAGTCGTACATACCGATCGATCATCTCCAGATCACTCGTTTTATCACCAAACTCCTCAATAATGCGATCCAAGGCATTATTTTATTACTATAACATCTGAAAAAAGCTCTGCAAATGCCCATGATAGTCTCAGTGCGCTGACGCACTTAGCCAGCTTGTTTACTATGGACGCCCATTATCTGATACCTGATACCATGTATGACTATTCATGAAATACGCCTTTTTTTTTTTTTTTTTTTTTCCCGACTTGTCTCGGCTCCTGTCGCTACCACTCAGCAATTGAATGGTTTTCTCGGCTTTTTCCGGAGAAAAAACGACTAAACACCCGTTTATTGCGTTGCTATAATGATGTCGGACCCAGTCCGACAAAGGACCTGTGAGGAATAATTGCAATGTCGGACCCAGTCCGACAATGGACCGCAAAGGGTTAAATGTAATTCCATCTATGACTAATGCATGGTTATAAACCATATACAACGCTTTATTAACACTCTATAATATAGTTATTAAGTATCTATTATATATTTATAAAACATTAATAAGCAGCACCTTAATATAAAGTGTGCCCTTATTTCTAATCATATTCTATGATTGTTAATAACATAATTAATAACATGTTTACAGTTTGTTTCTAATCACTTATAACGGCTTTTATAAAATAAAAATGGAGATAGACAGTAGGGATTGGCAGATTAGACAAAAAAAAGTATGTGCGTATAACACTCATTGAAATAACCAGCGGTCCAGATAAGCTGCGTAACTGCTGTTTTTATGCATTAAAAAAACAGAAATATGCACTACATTTAAATTTAATGCACAACAATATGCACACAAATTTTGCTGCACAGCTTGTCTGCCTCCCCTCCCGACTTGAGAAGGGTGTCTCAGCAGACCGGAGGCTCCTGCCGTGTAGCTCCAGCCCTGTAGACATGCACGCGCAGCTCCTAAGTCACGTCATCATTCTACGCTACAGCCCAATCACATAATAAGGGTGCTCTCTAGCTTTATGTTGTGAACATGCACAATGTTATTGTTTAACTTAGAAGGTTGTACCCATTTTGAGTTGGTGGAGTGAAGTAGGTTGTTGAAGACACATCGGTAAGTGATAAATGTTTAAATAACAAAGAAAGAAAGAAATGTATATTTGACCATAGCTATTATTTTGCTTAAAATTCTACATGTATTTAGTTACCAAAACATTATTATTTCCGATGCTTTTTTGGTTACATTAACAGACTTATATACATATATTTACTGTTAATCATGTTGCTATGTGGGAATTGTACTCAGCATATTAAAATATAAAACATCACTTCAAATCCACTAATAGTAAGAATGTTTAGTTTAATTTAGCTTTATGCACATAATTAGTATTAAAATATATTCATTATATGGTTAAAATGCTGATATATTATGCACAGTGTTTGTACAGATGTAATGTTTACATTTTTAATTGGAAAAATAAACTTTTTTTCCCATGACATTATAAGTGTAGCGATTTACTACACTGTGTAACAAGTTTTTTTTTTTTTTTGTTCCTGGGTAGTAAGTGTTATTTCCTAATTGCTTATGCCTCAAAAGTATAGAAAATGGCTATTATTCTCCACAAACTTTGCTTTTGTGACCAGGACAGTGATATTTTGAAATTTACCTATTTTCCAGAACATTCCAGATAGATTCAGTGCTGAGTAAACTTGGAGTAACTTCTAGAACTTTCCAGTAATATAAATAGTAGTATAAATACAGGGGCCTTAAGCCCACCAGTTCAGTTTAGTTCCAGCTGCCTAAGTGGATACATATCTGCATTTTTCTGAGATGGCATCAAGAGGCTGCAAGCATCCGGCAGACGCATTTTGCTATGTCTGCGGCCAATTTATCAAGACAAGATCGAAAAAGTACTCAGTGGAAGCATCTGCTAAGATGTGTGAGGCCTACAAGCCATATCGGGGATCAAGACAAACCCTGGGCACCTCATTTCACCTGCGAGCACTGCAAAAAAACTCTGGAAGGTAAGATGGACAATTGTTGCTCAGAATTATATGTTATAAAATTTGTTAAAATTTTTAAAATTGTAAAAGTTTTTCAATTTTAAAATGTTTTACAATTTTCAATGTTATTGAAAAAATATATCATATATGAAAAACGTTGCGAGAATCTCTTACACATTAGTCATGGGTGAAATAAATGTATTTTTGTAGGATGGTACAGAGGGGAAAAGAGAGCCATGAAGTTCGCTATCCCAAGAATTTGGCGGGAACCCACTGACCACTCAAGCAACTGCTACTTCTGCATGGTGGACCCTTCCAAGCGGACCGAGTTCTCTGTGGGGAGGAACAACGTCAAGTGGGAGCCACTTGTGGACCCCCGGAAGGTGCTGATGCCACCACTGCACATCAAATTGGGCCTTATGAAACAATTTGTCAGTGCTCTAGATAAGGAGTCGGCAGCCTTCAAGTACCTTCAAGACTTCTTCCCTAAGCTGTCTGAGGCAAAGGTCAAAGCTAGTGTCTTCGTCGGACCACAGATAAAGAAGATCCTGGAGTGCAATGAATTCCCCAAGAAGCTCACTAGTAAGGAGAAAGCGGCTTGGAACAGCTTTGTCGCAGTGGTTCGGGGCTTCCTGGGCAATCACAAGGCCGAAAACTATGTGGAGCTGGTTGAGACTCTGGTGAAGAACTACGGCACAATGGGCTGTAGGATGTCCCTCAAAGTCCATATCCTTGATGCTCATCTTGATAAATTCAAGGAGAACATGGGAGCGTACTCGGAGGAGCAAGGCGAGCGCTTCCACCAGGATATACTGGACTTTGAACGCCGCTACCAAGGACAGTATAACGAGAACATGATGGGAGACTACATTTGGGGGCTAATTCGTGAAAGTGAGTTACAGTATAATCGTAAATCTCGAAAAACTACTCACTTCTAAATCTTTTGTAGTCATTTTTGTATTACTTTAGTATAAATACATGTTAATTTGGATTCATATGTTGTTTTTTTCTGACTTTATGTGAACGAAAAGACACAAATTCGCCCGTTTTCTCATTGGAAATAGGTAAATTTCAAAATATCACTGTCCTGGTCACAAAAGCAAAGTTTGTGGGGAATAATAGCCATTTTCTATACTTTTGAGGCATAAGCAATTAGGAAATAACACTTACTACCCAGGAACAAAAATTGTGTTACATAGTGCTATCAATCAATCAATCAATATTTATTTTATATAGCGCCTTTCATAGTGGACCACCATCACAAAGCGCTTTACAAGATAGTGAGGAACAATGCATAATACATTAACCCTTTGCGGTCCATTTATTCAGCGCGTCTCAGGCGCGTCAGGTCCAATTTATTTTCATACGCGCAGTTTATTTTAGACACGCTGTTTAAAAGTATTTTTTTTCACAGTAAAACAGGTTTAAAAGGCACTGCATATCAACTGGACATCTCCAGCCCTGCCCCACCCCTTGTTCGTTGTATTTTTCACATACCTCTTCATAGTCGTGCATACCGATAAATCATCTCCTGATCACTCGTTTTACCACCAAACTCCTCAATAATGCGATCCAAGTCATTATTTTATTACTATAACATCTCAAAAAGCTCTGCAAATGTCTGTGATATTTTTTGAGCGCTGGATGCAGAAGCAGCTATCACCCTCGCTATAATGCTCCTCATTATAATGAACCTTCGGCTATAAAGAACCTGGCCCCTGGACCCCAATTACATTTTATTAAAAAAGATAATATAAGCACACACTGTCAACATCCCAGTCTGTATGCCCGGGATGCCACCTCCGCAGTGAAGTCAACTCTTTTGTCTTAATAAAAAGTGTCCGCTGTGTAACAATGCCTCCAAAACGAAAACCATTTCATGTTGCAACAAAGCTGGAAACTACTGATCATTTGAAAAAAGGAGTAACGGAGGCATATCTCTGTCATGAATACAGGTTGTCAAAGGTTGTTCAGCAACCATGTGGCAAAGCAATATTGATTAAAGAAAAAACAACAACAACAACAACAACAACAAAACAAAACTTGAGGATCTGATGAACTTTTCATGTCGGGTTGTTTTGGAATAAAAATTCAGTTTGAGATTCTTGCATGTTGGATTAAGTGAGTGACAAAATAGTGCAGTATGGGAACATAACGTACCGGTCTGGCTTGCTAAAAGTTGTTGTTAACATAGTCCATATTGATGCTAACCATCACCAATGCTTGTTCGCCACAAATGACTGTGGATCAGCAAAACAAAATTGCAGATCCCTTTCTTCTGAAACATTCTAACCATGGGTGGGCCATGCAGCACTCTAGGACTTGCAGGGGTTTTGCTTCTGCAGGGAGGAGAGTATGAATGTACATGTGTGTTATAAAGCAATACTGGTAAGAGCAAACTATGCAGAAACCACAGATTATAATTTACTAATTTACACCTAATGAATATATTAGTATGCTGCTTTGGTTCTCTTGTTCCTTCATGATGAGACTTGCATTTAAATAAGCTGTAATCATTTTCACTGTGGGCATAGGGGAGCAAATTGATTTTAAGTTGACAGCTACAAATATTGTTATGTAGTGTTTACTTTTGAGCACCTAGAAACTGCTTGCAACTACAAGCAAAAGAAAACAAAAGACAATTACATTTGTGTCAACACTGATAAGTGCAGGGCCAAAGACAGAACTGAAAGAAATGTATAGGGTGAACAGCAAACGCTGGCCTTTACTCTCCATATTACATGTTGAGGCAGAATGGAACTATGCCAGGTCAGGCCCATTCAAAAAGCCAAACAAATTTAGGCAAATATTTTTTCTGTTAAAAAAAAATTGCCTGAAATTGAAAATGCAACTTCTGGAATTGAAATGGAACTCTTTTGAAAATAAAATCCCTTTACATTCTCTGTTACTTTTGTTACAACATGTTTTCTTGATGCTCATCTAAATGAGTACCGACAGTAGGGCAAAGTGTTCATTTGGCCATAACATTTAGGGTTTATGCTATGACACTAAATACTGAGCTCTTGGTATAATATACTTTATGTATGCGTGTGTTTAACAATCCCATGTGGAAATATAACCCAAAACTGAGTTTGTCATATTTTAATTATCCACAATGAACAACAAGCAGATTAGGTCATATTTTTAGCCTGGGGTCATAACAATATTATATCAAGGCAGGGATTCCAATCAGGTAAGATATGAAACACTACCAATACAATCCCAATTGAGTCTGTGACTGATACATACTGATTGGATTTAGGAAAAGGGACAGTGATATGGAAATGTGAAATATAGATCTGCTTTGCCTACTGAGTGACAAGCACAACAAATTGTGTCATAGTTGCAACATAAAAAATGTAAGATCTATTTCACCAAGTAATCTATTGTAATTCCCAAGTCCAAAATGCACTGGTGAGTGGATAGCTGCTGCTACTACTGCTACAGAAGGCTAAAAGGGTGAAATAAGTTGGTTCTTCGTCTGGCTTAAATTTGACTCCAAAAGCCTGTTAGTCTTTGCAAAGAAGATTGAATCAAAATGTTATTTTGACCTCAGCTCATGTTACCGATGCATCATGCAGACCAATACAAAATATGTTTATAATACTGTATATGTTGAATGCAAGTTGAAAATTTGACCCACTGCATCATGGGTTGGGTTGGGTTGAGGATTAAATATCTGCAAAAGGTTTCTACAAAAGGTTTCTACAAGTCTTGACGTTTGGAGGTTTGGAAGCAGGCATGGCAATATGAAAATACATTATTCATTCTCACTGTTCTCTGCTCCATTACCCTCATTGTTTAATCAAATCATTCATGTATTTGTCAAAAAGATCTGGAATCTGAAATAGTATTCATTCTGCTTACCATATTCTCACCCTCTCTCTTTCTCTCTCTCTCTGCTTATTTGTAAGCGTATTCTTTTGAGAAGAGTTTCTTCACATAATTGTTTTTTATATTAATGCTTTCAACTAGCAGTCACCCTATAAAGCTTCCAAATGAAAAAAAAGTTACATATTTCTATAATTGTAAAATGGTTGATACACACTGCCTTTTACTTATATTTTACAATCATGCTAGTAATTAAAACAGCCGTTGCTCAAGCAAGGTTAAAAGAGCGAATTGATGATATTCCCAAAGGGAACATCTTCCTTCCGTACTGCCCATTTTGACACTAATGACCCATGTGACACATCCAAAGTTATTTGACTCTATTAAAATGTGTGCTAAGACAGTTGTTAATTATCCCTGAAGGTTCACTATGCTAATTACAGCAAAGAACAGTTTTTGCTCCAGGAATCCTAAAGCAATATGTTCTGTTAGATTAACATTATCTTATTTATAGGCATTTATACAAGAATGAAAACCAAAAATCACTGCAAACAATTATGTTACAAAACCAGTACAGTCCTATCAAACTTAGCTGGTCAATGTGTGAATGAAAATTGTAGTAATACAACCAAAGACAATACTAGTTTACCTGGGGGGTTGCTACAGAAGTAACTCCACTGCTAATTGTCAAAGCTTTTTAATTCAAATTGTTTTTGAAAAGAAAAAAAACACCAACCACAATTCTAAAATGAAAACGAAATAATACTATAATGAATGAAACTTAAATTAAATGTCTAGGTTGTTAATTTCTGATCTGATTTTTTTTAATGAAATTGTGCAAATGACAATTTGCAGTAAAACATTTTTTAATCTTGTCCCATAGTCTTTTCAGATCTCCAACACAGTTTCTATCAAGTTTTAATTAAAATACAATATAATCCTTAATATAATAATCGGATCACATTTTACACTTATCTTGCAAGTTGTTGTTTTTTTTTTTTACTGTTCAAAGAGACTACAGCTTGAATAAGAAACAGTTTTACTTAAATAAAAGTAGCAGTAAAAATATGCTACAGTAAAGTTCCCATTTATATGCATGGTATTTATGCAGTTATGTGCATCATGACAGGGATAATAAAAGAGGGTCACAGTTGGGTTGTTACCCTCAAGGAAATAAACTAGAAAGCGTGTATGCAGACTTCAGTGAATCACATTATGTTATATAATGTCATCAAAAACAAAGTATGTATTTCCCCAGATTTCATCTGTGTAGCTCATGTTTTAACTATTTAAATGAATTATTCAAAACATGGACAGAACTCAAAAGAAAGGCATGCCATTTTTGCCTTCCGGCCAAACACTTAGTTATAGTTTTAATGATAAGCCTACAGTTTTTGCAATCAGTTTGTATTTTATTGTCGGTGGATAAATCATGTTAGCTAACCATTTCTACCATATACATTCTGTGGTTAATGTGTACTTTTTTTTGCTCATTAGACTGTGTCATTTAGTTTGATTCTCTGTGAACACATCACACACTGCTTTTGGTAATCACAGTAAAAAGACACAGGTACTGGATGCAGTCCTTTCTGCAGAAACTTCCAAGAGGAGAGACCAACAAGGAGGGTATCAGAACTGCTATAAGAGTAAAATAACATTCTGTATTAAACTATAAAAGATGTCCCCATGCAGTTTATAGGGGAGAGAGAACTTGACATGTGTCCACTTGTACCCCGTTTTTACTGATGGAAGGTACATTGAGTAATGTGTTTCTATAGGAGTTGGGTTCTACTTCACTGCTGCAGTACACACATGCAGGTGGACAGCAGGCTGTAAAAAGGTCTATGAAGACCAGTGCTTCTAACAACTAAAGTGATGTTCCTGAAGATAGTATGTCGTGATTGTTGGTTTTTGTGCTGTGTCACGGAGGTTCCACCAAGGGCTTTGAGTCTTAATCATTAGCATTTAAATTAAAAAGCAGAAAGAATAACTCCTTCCTAAATGTACTTGATTTCTTGTCACTGCATACTTCTGCAGTCGATGTCTTTGAGTGAGTGTGTGTGTGTGTGTGTGTGTGTGTGTATCACAAATAACCGCTACTGTACTAGAGAACAGTGACCGATGTATTGCACTTAGACTTGCAGCAGAGCTGTCTGGAGTGACTGCTGTTAAAATGAATAGCCATGCAAGGGGAAAACGTCCAGTAATTTCCAATGTCTCTGGCTAATTGCCTAGTCTGATATACAACTTTTCAAGTAACACTGTTTCTATTTTCATTCCCTTTGGCCAAGAACTGCAATATTTAATAAATCTTTACTGGGGTCTAATACATTTTTTAGAAATAGTTCTATTGCAAAACACAGTCAGGACTTGCTCTGCCACAGAATATTTGTATCGTCTGTCTGGATCTGTAAACAGAACTAATGTAGACTTACAGGCCCAAGTCACATCTGAACGTCACACCAAATGCCAGTTCAAAATGCTTTGCCCTTAAGCTTTGATGGAAGTTAACAATTACACTCCACTGTATTCCTACTTGGAGCAGGAATCTTTGCAGTTGGTAGTTTGTCTACAGCCAAACAGCCCTAAAAGGAGAACGTTAAAACACATTTTTATTATTTTATAATATGTGTATTTTCAAGAATGCAGTATTTTTGTTTCATGTCCAGTTATTTTATTTGATTCCATGTCCTATTATTTTATTCCCTTCAACACCTCCAAAATATCAGCGGGCAGAGTGAAAATCCACCTAAGAAAACCCAGCTTCTGAAACTTCTGAGTTTGTAAACATTCTGAGCCAGGGAGCTCCTCTCGAATGACTGGGCCTTTCCACCAGCAGTTGTAATTCAATGACACAATTTTAAATGTATTTACTTGAATTCCATTTGGGAATCCTGGAGGCCACTCTTACAAACACAGCTCTAACAAACAAAACTGACAGTCCTCCACATGTATTAACTGAATCCAAATAAATATTGCATATACCTAATTGTATGCCAATTGTACGTTTTTTTTTGGCATTGGAACATTAATCCTTTCAGTAGTATAATTATATATGATAAACCAAATGGTATTATTATAAACTTCAGAACTTTTATCCACTAATCAGGATGCTGCATTGCAGTGTACCACATGGTTGTTGACCATAGAACATTCAGACAGAATAACTGTAAAAAAAAATAGAAAGAACGCAAAGCATAAAAAACTATATACAGCACAACAATTGTGTTGCTAAAACAAGCTTTAACAAGCTAAAACAAAATGTAATAAATATATATATTAATAATAATAATAATAATAATAATAATAATAATAACATCTGCCTCCTAACAAGAGGTGAAACAGACTTTCAAGGAGAACCTTATAGAAAAGGTTTGCCTAATCTTAAATAACCTTGGAATGTATGGAAGAACTGTATCCTTTATTCAGGCTTTCTGTCTATGTAGTAGTATGTCCTCCCAAGAGACTGCCAAAGGTTAGAACTGAAGTACACGCTTTTCAATTAGTAAAAGAAAGGTAGAGAGAGGTGTCAGCATGGGTCACCTCCACAATAACCCTTACTATTCTTTACAGTTCCACTGACATTCATGCGAGCTACTGGGGAATACGGACAAAAGGTATTCATACAATTAACACTGTCAAAACTTTCAGATGCAAAGGACATTTTTAAGTATATGTACAGATTGAAACATAAATGACTGTGTAAATACTCTGGTAAGCATAATTTATTAATAAAATGAGCATGCATTATACAAATACCTTTTCGTATTCAATGCTCCTCAGCTAATTTCTTTTTACTGGACCTCAATGTGGAATCTATCTTGCATTCATTTCAATCCATCAACAGAATGACCGGGTGAAGTGACCTCTTGAAAATTACGCCACGTTGCTAAGCAGATCCAGAGATTGATCTAAGGAAAGTAATGACCAGAATCCAGCTGTTTGATATAGGGTTAAATCAACTAACAATACTGCCAGCTCTGGCCTGGATAACCACTTGCATAGCTGGAATTACTAACAGGTTTGTATTGATATGTGTAGCACCTTAATAGAGTACTGCAGTTATTCCACAAATGAGTTTGAGTGAAACAACCACAACACCCAACGAACATTAATGGAGTATTCTGTTTCATATAACCAGTGTAAGTTAGGAAATATGTTTAAACCTTTTAATAAAAGCTGAATTAAGATAATTACTTTCCTTAGATCAAGCTCTGCATCTGCTTAGAAACGCAGTGTAGTAATTCAGTTGTTGGACTTAACTGAATGCAAGATAAAATACTAAAATGAGAACCTTTTAAAAAAAAAAAGAAAACACTCAGCAGCATCGAATACGAAAAACTTATTTGATGCTAGATCTCTCGACACTTGCTTATATTTCTTTAAATAATCGATAAACATTGCATCTCAATTTCTTTTTCTATCGGCACAAAATAATATTTCAAATTTATAATGCGACTGCAATGAAAATAGGTCCTTAGTGCTTTCTTTCTTCTTTTTATTACTTATTAATCAAGGGCCTTGAGGTCCAAATCAATGCAGAACAACTGAGCAACCTGTAGGGAATATACAGTACCATACATATAGTCATTACTTTTTACCAATGTTTTAAGGAGGAAAGAGTAATGACTGGTAGGCTGTGCAGGGGATCAATAACACACTGACTTTTCACCCTAGTTTCAATCTCACACAGTGATTATTTATCATGCTGATCTAGTGTCGTAATGTCTTAACCAGTTTCTTGTGGATCTGCGTAAGTGTATCAAAACAGCCTTAAAGAGCCAGTACCACGTCCAAATACTGTAAGTTATAACAATACCTGTAAGATGCATTTGACCTTGCTGTAGAATTGAGAGCCAGCACACTAACTGTAAATCGCCTCTGATGGTCTGCTTAATTCAAAGCTTCACCAAAAAACACTAAAAAGGAAAAACGTATTTTTTAAACAAAACCTTTGAACATTTTTCAGGATTTTGTCAGGAATAAAGGCATGTATTTATATTTGAATTCACAGTAAGTAATTTAGCTCAGCTTTAAGACTAGCAAAATTCCTGTGAATTCTAAACAGGATTGCCTTTGTATTTACGGTTTATATAAGTCTATACACAAAAGTAAATAAAATAAAACCAGAGATAGTCTCAAGTGGTACTTAAAAGCAGAAGATCATTTCATTGTCACTGAGGAGCTGTTGTTGCTGATAGTGTTAACGAGAAACCAATTCTATTGATTTGATCTCCTTAGTAACACAGCAGTCCTTTGAAACTGACAACAGGAATTAAATGCTCAACTAGATGACTTCTCTCTCCCCTGTGAGTGCCTAGTTTCCTGCCATACCGTAATTTGTAACTTCCATTTCCGTTGTGTTCAGCATATTCGAATGTACGGCATAATGGTGTCTGTATTAGTGTGAGACAACTGTATACATAAATGAATTTCAGTGTCAAGACAAACAAAACTGTTCACTTCACGTGTTCAACACATGTCCCTCTTGCTCTGAGCCTGCAACTGAGGTGATGTGAAGCTTCAGAAATAACTTTGATCACCCAGTGCTACTGCTGTTTTATGATATTTGTGACAAAGATGAAGATCATCTGTATCACTGGGCAGAACTGTCTTATATATTTATTATCTTTTTTATATATTGTTTTATATTTACTGTGGCCAATTGGATATTTATCCCCTGTTTCTCCCCAATTTGAAATGCCCAATATGAATGTCACTTCAGCTCTGTAAAGGCCTCCACCCACCAGATGCAATGTGACAAGAGAATCTGAAAACTAAGAGCACCTATACTTTTGATAAGAACCTTTCAGACCCCAGGCAACATACTGAAATGTGAAAAGAAATAGGATTGAATCCTATTTTTCGTGAAAATGTTTTGTGACAGAAAGGGCTGAGCAATCACAGCTCTCCATCCAAGCATGTGTTCTACCACTAATAGAATCTAAATATGAAGGGCCAAATACTCAAAGACTGTGCTAATTCTAAACTTTTATAAGGTTGTTTACACACAGTACAATACATAAATACATACTGCACATACACATATTTGAATTTCACACTTTTAGATGGAATTGCATAAGGAAAGGTTAGAAAAGGTTTGTTTTAAATCACAAGCACTTCTTCCCAAGGCATATATTTCAAAGGTTGTTAAAATTCCAAGTATGTTTGATTGTCGTTGATTGAGTGTTTAAATGTATGAATATCACGGATGTACTTGGGGTGTGTGATTTACAGATACAGATTTAAATATATGTGGAAATGTTGTTCATAAAGAGAATCATACACAGTAGATGCAGATGCATGCTATGGTAAATTACAGTATGCTAGTACACCAGAGGCAACTTATTTTTTTATTTTTTTATCAGCGGGTGTTAAATTAAATGCAATAAAACTGGTAATTGTGCAGATGTTTAATTAACATACTGTACTTTTAACATATTTCATTTGACTTCAACGAATACCTTAAGATTTAAAACAAGCTAAAGGGAATTACTTGACAACTCTGAGTATCTGCACACCCCTACCAGAGAATAACCACGAACATGACCCCCTGGAACACTTTGCATCTAGTGAATGTAAGAAATATGCCAGTAACAAATAACACATAACAAAAGGGGGAGCCTATTTCTTTCATCCAGTAGGGGGAGAGTGACAGGCTAATGCTGGTAATTGTTATACTCTGGTGTACCAGATACAGTTAGGCCCTGTCCACTCTATGCTTTTAAATCGTATTAGTTGCCTTTAAACTGGCTTAAAAGTGCTAAATATGGTTTGCGTCCACACTACGCAGCCTTTAATACCATATTCGAGAACCGTACTTGAGACCACCTCAGGGGGTAGTCTTGAGTCCGGTTCTAAATTAGATCGCATCAGCTAGTGCGGTTTATCAGAAGTGTGGATACGAACTACATTTTTTGTGTATCCTCCAATATCCCAAAATGCTTTCTGATATGTTTGGCGAAATACTGCTGCCTGAAAGACTTGCTATCAGTGCACACTCCGCAATGGGTATTCATTTTTATGCTTAAAAAAAACAAACTGAGGACATCTCTGTTAAACTAGTGGGGAAAATAACAAAAGCACAACATTAAATTAGGCGACTGCAAAAATGAAATGCGAGTTAAAAGAAGGATCAGGTTGAACAATTCACGTAATTTCAGCTCTATTTGAGATAAAATTAAGGGGTCCAGAATTAGGCGCAGGCAAGATATGAAGATTGTTTGAGATTGTTTTCTAATTAACAGCTTTTTTCTGAGTTTAATTATGAAAACAGAATCAGCTCAATTTGTTTAAAGGGACGTCACCTGATTAAAAATAAACCCCAAAACTTCAAACGCTACTTGTGTGTGTTCGCATTTACTTTTTCCAAAATACTTATTACTTTTAGCAATATGCTCCTCTATTAATATGACGCACAACACATTATTTTAAAATAAAATACAATGCATGGTGGGATACTATTGTATTCATTCCCACTGTTCATTGCGCTGCTGGGAACTGTAACCGAACTATTCTAATAGTGTGTGGACGCATTAAGAGTACGATTCTTGAGATCGGTTATGTAGTCTGGACAGGGCCTTAGAGGGTAGACATGATTCTGAGAACTAGATTGAGGCACAGAGGTGCTTTACATTTCTAAGTTTTAAAAAGTAACCAGAATATGTCGTGAATTTGAATTTAAACAACAAGCAGCAGCATACATTAACTCTGATTATCCAACTTTCCCAAGCTGCTCTTTAAATGACACTTAATTTGTACAGCCTTGAGAAAGAAATGTGCCCTGTTGGCAGCCATTTAAAACAATGACATAGTGATAATGCTTTCTAGTTTTGTGTTAATGAATTTTTAAGTTTTCAAGATAACAAAACAAAATCCGCAGAGATTCAGAAAAAATAATTTGACCATTAGTTTTATTTGAGAGTTTAGGTCTGTCTGAACTATAGGCTTAAAGATGATATATAATACAATATATTGCATCTGAAAAAAAAAATCTTGGTTCCTGGAAGATCCCCTTTGTTGTCCACATAAATAATTAATACTGATTACAGATATGTTTAAACTTACCAAGTGTTTAGCAGTGCTGGTTAACTGGTCATAGAAAGATACAGTCCCCTTTTCACAAAATGCAACTGTCAAAATTGTACAGAGCTAAACCATACATCTTATATCTACTTCCTAACCTCCTGGCTCCCATATCTTTTAATCCTTGGATCTTTTATATCTAAAAGTATAAGTTACATCAGAAGTGACTCAAAGAAGAAGATAAAGGCAGAGATCAGCAGAGATACAGAACACGGACATGAGCTGAGTTCCCCTGAAGGGTCCCAAGCAGCCCTGTGTGAGTGCAGCCTGTATACAGTATTACAGCCAACTTTGTTCATGGCGTTATAACGTATGAAACAAGTACATAATTTGGGGCTAGTGCTTAACATAAGGGAACCTTAACAGGCTTCATGTTGTCATTTGCATAATTACCAGCCAACTGGGATTTTATGATTTCCAAGTTTTGGACATGCATGCAGGTAAATAAATAAATATGCATGTTTTGTTTTCTTTCATTAAACAAACAAATAAATACAGATTTTGATAAAAGAATACTGTACAAATATACATTTATGCTAATACCCTCCAACAAGTATTAATTCATACTGAATCAGACAGTCTGAGAGAGAATCATCTTCTAGTAGTAATTGTAGGATATATTAGTACGTTGTAAATACAATGTATCTACATGTAGTTAATGTACCAATATATATTTAGGTCTATCCATTACGTTTAAGGTCTCGGGTAATCGTACAACGAATGCCAGAATTGATTTATTTCACAGCTTCAATATTAGTTAAATACCTTTCACTACCCCTTGGTCTTTTTGCTTCCTGTATGCAGAAATAATTTACATCTAGCCCAGCTTTATGAAATTCTTATTACATTATGGCACTGAGGAATTCATATTGTTTTATAACTATAGTTCACTATTTAACTAAAGATTAAATATACACAAGAAAGCAGTCGATGTTGCTATTCCTAATGGCAGCAGTGTGGAGTAGTGGTTAGGGCTCTGGACTCTTAACCGGAGGGTTGCGGGTTAAGTCCCAGGGGAGGTATACTGTTGCTGTACCCTTGAGCAAGGTATTTTACCTAGATTGCTCCAGTATAAACCCAGCTGTATAAATGGGTAATTCTATGTAAAAACAATGTGTAAAAAAATAATGTAATTGTATGTAAAAATAATGTGATATTTTGTAACAATAATAACACAATCCTAATAAGAATATATATATATATTTTAATTAACTTCTCAACAAAACAGAAATGTAAATGTAATGTGCACACACACTCTGCAGAATCTATCCATCAGTAAACAAATCTCCAGATAATGTATCTTAGTACTGAGACTTAGTATCTTTTCCATTGTCTTTAATTTTGAAATAGCCATGCTTCATTACCACTATAATAAAAATGGCACCAAACAGGAACATGTTGTAAACGACATTACCCAAAACCTAATGTGCACCATACTGTTCAAAACTCACCAGAATTTTGGTATTAAAACAGCTTGAACATACCAGTTTTTGTATATAAATGTTAACTTCAAGGTGGATATAGCTCCAAGACAGATTTGCCTCTGAGGCAACTCTGATAAAAGTGAACACAGACTAATGACAACACACAGGGGTGAGACTTGTTTAATCGGGGTGTGCCGAAACTTGTATTATCTGAGTAATTACATTTAAGAAATTTGAAGCTGTTAGGTATTAATTAAATGGAATAAAATGTGTTAGTTATTCAACACAAAACAATGCGGCCCCTCGGTTTCCCTTGTTTACACAATTACTGAGATTAATTTTGAATTGGCAAACAACACATTGCAGAACTGCTTCGGGGACAACATTGACTGATATGGGAATTCAATCTAGAAAAAATATACATATTGTATGACCCATCTTAACTCTGCCAACACCTGCATCACTTGGCTAAAAACCACTCATACTGTAAATGTCTGCTTACAATTCATTTATTCTCTGTCAATTATGTAAAAGTCAGAATCTGGTAAATCTTAAGTTTTACCGGTAAGTGTCAACATTTACCTTGTAGGTGCTTTTCGGACATTTACCGGTTAATCGAAGCTTAACCGTTTGCCGAAGCTTATTGGTAAATGTACAGAATTATGAAGAAATATATTGTTTTTCAGACATTTACCGAAAGCTGATTGGTAAAGGCACTTGGTTATTCTTGAGATTTGCTGGTAAATGTCCAAAGTAAAGCGTTATCATGTTCATTTTGAGATTTGCCAATATTCAGACCTTTACTGTAATATATAATCAGGATTCCTGGTTTTCTCTATTGATTTTGATATTTGTCATTTCAGTGTTTATTTTAAACATTTTGGTTTGACTTCCACACATACAGTACGGTACTTACAATTCAAGCATTTTGCAGTGGTTTTTTGAATTTCTTAATTCAATGGTGTTTTTCAGCTTTTATTGGCTACAACTAAAAATCAGGAATACTGTTATAACAAGGAAACACATGGTTCAAATATCACTTCAGTATTTCCTGTAAAATGTTATCAAAAAGTTATAATGACTAAAACACAGTTTTGTGGAAAAAAGGCAGAGCCATTGGTATTGTTTATTGTTCTTGATGAATTGGTACAGTACCACACATTCTACATAATGGTGAACTAAAATAGCAATGAACAAACCAGTACTGTACTTACAAATGTCATGCTAGTCATACAAAAGCCTTCTTAATTAGTATAGGATATTTGTTCTGTTCCTGTACTGAGAATACAGATAGGCATAAGGAACGTAGGTAGTTTCACAGCTGACAAAGCCTTGCAATGGCCTCTGCTTACTATAAACATGTGAAAACTGATTTTGCGTCTCTTCAGTCTTTGGGGGTTGCCTAATACTTATATGCTACCTAATGTTTTATAGGCTGCTTGTGCGGCGCTCCTCTCTTCTTCTGCATATTCTGCTAGGGGATAATAAAACATGTTGCTGTTGGTGAAGTGGAGGGAAGGTCCTCTCTCCTGCAGAATGCACAATCAGGCTGGCGACAAGGCTAGAATTTCAATGTGCTTCGAGAGTGTCGAATGGAATACTTAAACAGGAAAGTAACTAAGAAAGAAGGCATGCCAAGCTTCAACCTTGAAACATGTAGACAGTGTGATGCAAATGTCTGTGAACAGCAATTTTAGAAAAGGCTCAGTTAACATTAACCTCTAGTATAACAACCTGGTCCAAAAGCTTGCCGCCAAACTGTCCCACTTTCTTTTTAGGTGCTTGTACCTAATTAAACTTCAACATCCTTCGACCCATTTTGATCCAGTAATATCCCTGATCATAATTTTACAGTGCAGTAAAATGGCAATGAATTGCATAATGAGTGTTTATTTTATTGGACATAACTAGGGCTTCTGTTTCTCGGGGTTTAGGAATTGTATTTTTCGGTGCTTATTTTTTAGCTATTTTCAAGTTTTATGTAAATCTGTTTTTTTTGGGGGCTTTACACTTTTTATATACTGTATTAAATTATTGTTTTTGCTTACTTTCCAAAATGCTTGATCAAAATATGTATAATAGTACTCGACAGTACTTGCACACTTAAGTTGTACCTTCTTTCCTTGGCAGTCTTCCACAATGAAATACTTATGGTCATGGGCACATTCTTCTGGGGTTTTTGTGTGTCTAGGCATTTTTTTACATTTCGCCACACTTTGCAATTCTGTTTTAAATTCGACCTCTCTAACGTAATATAGCTTTAATCTTGCGAACATGCCTTCTAATTGTAATCTCGTTTTAAATCTCGCAAGTGGAGTCTCCAATAGAAATGTAGGAATTTGCTGCCACTTAATAGTTGTGGTGGGTTTAAAGTATTCAGAACTAATCAATAATAGATACAAGTCAGGAAGGAGTGACATTGCCCAGCTGCACTAGGAAAGGGAGGGTTTTTTTTTTGTAGTCATAGCAGTAGTCGTAGTAGTTTTTCTTTTTTAATGGGGTCCATTTCCACAGTTTTTCTGGTGTTTTCCGGTGTTTATTGGCTATACACAGATATAATTTTTTTGTATCGGGGTGTTTTATCAGATTTTATCAGTTAAAGCTGAAAATAAGAAGCTCTAGGCATAACTAACGCACACAGCCTCTCTCACAACAGAAACAAAACTGTCAAATAATACAAAACAAAACATAACAGGCTCAATTTTCATGAAACGCAGTCAAGCACCCTGAACAATATGATTGTGAAGACAGGTTGTCCACCACACTGCCACCAATAGGCTAATAAGAGACTGCACTGTTTTATTATATTCAGATGGTTTCATTGGAATGTATTTCCAAAAACTAGTATTATTTGTATTTGTATGATTGAAAATTTCAACCTCTATTTAAATAATAAAACTAACTGTATCGATAGGCCTATATCAGATTCCTTTTGTGTGCTATACAAACTAAAATTAAAAATAAACACTAAATACAGCAAATAGACTTGTCTCCTTTTGCAATGGAAGCTTATGACTTCATAAACTTAGTGCAGCTGTGATTTTTTTTTAGATATCTTTGATTCATGGCATGTACTGTAGCTAATTAACATGTTTGTATGTGTTTCAATGCCTTCTATTCGTGATACATTCATACATTACAACCAGACCAAGGCATATGTCATGGGACTGATTTTGCTCTGGTCAGTTACCTGTGGTCACAGTCCCAGTGTCTGGAGAAATATGCTCAGGGCTAGGCTGTGAATACTGCTTTTGGGCCCCTTCCTTTCATCCTGACAAGTGCTACTTACACATTGGGGGCAAAACTAACCCAAAGAGCACAGCCACACAGTCAACGACCTCAAAAAACACAAAAAATTAGAAAAAAACCCTGGCTAACATTATATATAATTGTGCCATCCACCACTATCAACAACGTGTGCCATCGTCCACCACTATCAACAACGGTGTGCCATTGTCCACCACTATCAACAACGGTGTGCCATCGTCCACCACTATCAACAACGGTGTGCCATCGTCCACCGCTATCAACAATGGTGTGCCATCGTCCACCGCTATCAACAATGTGTGCCATCGTCCACCACTATCAACAACGTGTGCCATCGTCCACCACTATCAACAATGGTGTGCCATCGTCCACCATTATCAACAACAGCTGTTGCATAATTTTATTTTACCATTTTTCCTGCTGTAATTTAATGTACTTATCTAGATTTCAAATAACAGCAGAAATGATTTCCAAATCAAATATTATTATAAAATGTAAAAAGTTAACCTTTCTGTGAATGAATGAAATACATTTCCCAGTGGATTAATACAGCTTAAACATTAGGATAATGTTTGCATACAAATGCAAATGCATTGTGCAATTGTAATTTAGTATGTTAATATAAGTCTGTATTAGCAGATTAGGTTATTTTCCCTCAATGGGCATTAACTCACCATTTGTTCAATAATGCATACAGTACAAATTAAATGTTATTCTAATGAAAAAAGAGCAATGAAAACAAACCATTAATAAAAATCCTCAGAAGTTTTCTCTTGTCAACCTTTTAACCAGCGTATTTAGCCATGTTGAGTTTATCACAACAAAGACATAATACAGGTACTATATGGGATTCACTTTTCCCTAAAATACATTGTGCATTACTGTATAATCAAGCAGAAGCTACAACTAAAAATATTCTAGTAGATGCACCGCTAGAATACAACAACATATATTTTCATTCATAAGCATCCTTCACAAAGCCCTAAGCCATTTGCAGAGACAATACTAAAGAGAGAGGTATATATTTTATAAGGCTTATACAATAGTCTACACTCTTGACCAACAATGGTTTATGCACAGATGGCAGTTAGGGGTGTGTCGAAACTCATATTTTCTGAGTAATTACCATTAAGATATTTGAAGTTGTTAAGGTATTAATTAAACAGAATAAAACATGTTAATTACTCAACACAAAACAATGTTTATACGATTATTGAGTATCAATCAATAACACATGTGACAGTGTTATTTAATATAGAAACTGTCGTGATCAAACTAACTAAAACTCATTTACATTTTATGTCTTACTTTCCTCTTATTCTTTGGTTATGATTTTTTTTTTTTCTTTTCAGTTTTGTGTTTCCTTAGTCATCTGTCATCTCTATACTGTCAATTCTACAGTGAATTGTGGGATTACAGCCCTGGGCAAGGTGGTATCTCTGATACATATCCCAGTTTCCACAGTAGTAGCTCGAGTCACATTTACGTGACAAATCAGTTGCACTTGCTAGTTTTGCAACACAGTTTTATTGTCAGTTTACAGCCTCAGAACGGGAGTGGGGCAGTAAAAATATCAGGTTGACAGGAAAATTAGTTTCCAGTTGGCTTTTAAAACACTTCATTGTAAAGGTGAGGGAAGGGCAGTTCTTGTTTTGAAATCAACACATTAAGACATAGGTGTGTTTTACTTTATTTAATACCTGCTGGCAACTACTTCACAAGCCTATTGACAATAAAGGTTTTTGTTCCTGGGACACAGTCCATACCTTTTAATAGCAACTGAATGCATGGCTTCCATCATATATAGGGGTTACAGTTTTGTTCAATGGCTTTCAGCACCTCCACTATAAAAACTGTTCCAGTACCACCGGTCCCTGGCAACTTTTCTGTAAACATCATTGTATTCTGAAGAGAATATGTTTGTTACAGGTGTTTCAAAAGTTGAAGGTGTTAAGTAATAAACTAGAGAACACAGATATGCAGTCCCTGTAGGCACTTAAGGTCACAGAACTATCAAAGTCAGCTCTGGAGCAAGCGTGACATTTCAGAGGCACAGGAGCAGTGCGAGATTGCCATTTTCAATTCTGCACGGTGAGCCAGCTAGCCTTACACTATCATCACAAACAAGAAGATCAGGGGATTATTTACTTTATTTATTAAACAAAAGATAATGACCTTGGCAGACAAGCATTGCTTCTAATTTTCAAGGGTGTCTCTGGTATTATATAGGCTAAAAGCTGGTTGCTTCATGCACCACAATAGTAAAGATAAAAATAGATAAAAATATTATTTCTTGGTTTATAACAAAGGAAGAGAGATCCAGTCCTGAAATAACCTACTGAATAGAGAAAGCATGACTGACAACTGTAATAAACAGATTGTTATTACTAGCCCATTTGTAAAAAAAAAACCCAAAACCCCAAAAAACATCAAATAATTTATTAATTATGTTGCACATTAGAAAACGCTGGTATCAAGGTATGAGAATATGTGTTCTCTCACCACAAAATAATTTGATCAGTCCAGTTTTTCCTTTTCACAATGGAAAACTAACAATCATTTATCAACATCTAATCCATGGTTGCAGGTCACTAATAGCCTATCTGACAGACCCTGCCATCTGTTCCTAGGCAACAGTCAAGGACAATGTAACTTCCAAACCAGCAAAGGGCCTCTTTTATTAATGTTATCTTTATATTAAGTGCTTTTGGTTAACTGCTGCTTAAAACTAGTACATTGTTTTCCAGGATGTGATTACTATGTACATGTCTTAAAACTACAACACTTTCTGTTGAAACAATTAACTACGTTAATACTGCTTTAAAAAAGGTTATTTTCTGAGTAAAAATCACAACCTTTTTAAATTCATGGAAAGTATATATAATGCAGTAGGGACATCTAAAGTTAAAACATTCAGGGGTTTATTCAGATGATCTAAGATGCAAATACCACAGTCTTTTAATTCACTAAATAGGACCCTCTCTGGAATATTTTACTTACACAAATGCACAAGAGATTCACATGTCCTGTTTGATGTTTCATAACCTTGATTTTTAAATGATTTTGGATTATTGTTTTATTTGCAACAGATGTCACTTGATTCACATTGACTTATTGCTGTCATGGTGGATTGCATTAATAGGGCTCCTAGCAGTGGAACCCACTCTGGTCACATGACCACAATATGATAGCCCTATTAGGTCACAGGTCAAAGTGAAAAGTAAGATTAGACTTTGATAAAGGGCTTTCCCATAGCATTGAAAAAAATAACAGTCCAAATAGAGGCAGTGACCGATTTACAAAAACATATAAGCTCCCCTCACAGGGATGCCTAATGACGTTGTGCTAGGTCACGTGGATAACAATATCAAAACAATCACGACTGTGTTTAAAAAGATTTGGTAGATGTTTGACAAATCATTAACATACAGGCTGTTGGCTGAATGATAAGACAAAATCCTGGTTAAACTGACTGAAAAACTGTACAAATGTCACTCAAGAGACGGATTTCTTGAACCAGAAAAAACTGTCACAGCTTAAGACTTTGATCTAAAATAACGTGATGAATACTAAGGATGTAAGGTAAGTGGTAAACCCATTACATACTTTCTGGTTTTAAATGGGTCAAAAACGACTATCATCATTTTACTCTTATTATTATGTAGATCGATCCCGAGCCGAAGACGATGGCACTAACAAAAGTCAAGGTCAACTACAGTCTTCACTGAGAGGGCACTGTCGCTATTAGGTTTACTTTGAACTTGGAATGATTCGTTGGGTACCCTTCAGCTAAAAGTTTAGGAAAATAGTCCCAAAAATGTTCATAATGGATCGCATACATAATTAGAGAAAAACATGTGTTAAACAAATAACGTTTTACCTGTCAGAGTTGCTTATAGTTAATCTGGACAGTGCCAGATATCTGAACAGAGCAATATTACTGAACTGTCCTTGTCTCGGTTTGTTGTTGTTGAAAGATGAAAAAGCTGGCACTTGCGCGGATTCGTTTTAAGTTTGAGTCACAGTTGGTGATGCGATTTCCCAGTGGCCATCTACCATCTGATAGAAGCCAAATAGAAGACGATCTACAGAAGAATGGTAAGAGATTTGCAAGAACGTTGTTATTCTAAGATAAGGAAATGTAAGGAAATACCAAGTATCTATCATTTGAAATTGTTATCATTCTGTTTTGCTACAGTGCTGTTTTTGTGGTATTAAACATGAGACTGGCTTTTATCAGTAAATGATAAAAGGCTACTTCTCTTCAACTGGACTACTGACAATGCCTTCACCTTTTCATTATGTCATACTCTGTCCTTCAGGCAAGCAGCAGCACCCCTACAGTTATAACCTTCACTGAACACAAATGCTGTACAAATAGTAAAGAAGACGACCGCATTTGCTCTCATTTTCAATACAGACTACATCAACTTGAACTGAACATGTCAAGGGAACACATTAATCTGTTAAACAGTAGGAACTCCTTAATTATAATCCATCAACCCAAACATTTTTTTTTTTTTAAATGCTGCTACAACAACATTAAACCATAAATACAGAATGCGGTGACTGCAATGCTCACATACTGGTACTTCACACAATGTATTATCTTTATCTCTAGAAGAAATTAATCCCCAGGCCCTATAAACATTTATCTCAATATATATATAATACAGTGCATTCCAGAAAGCCAAGGAAACTAAATCAATGACCATAATATGATGGATGGGAAAGTAAGCAAATAGTTACACGTTGGTGAAAAGCCTTTTTTGCCCTTCACTTAAAGATATACTGTACAGCTAAAGCAGTTGTCAGATGCTAAGTTAATGTTTTCTTTGAACCCAGCCATCTAGAACACAATTGATCATATAGGCTTTCTCTATTCCTGAAGAGTATATATTTGAAAAGGTCCACATAAACCATATACTGAAGATTCTGTTTCAACAGCATTATGGCATAAGGTACCTTTACAAATATACCAGGTGGTGTACTGACTAGGGCAGGAGATTTCAACTTGTTTGATCATAAAGTCTTAGCATAACAAATACTGACAGACAGCTTGATGTGCATTTATTCACAACAATATCATTATGTCATTCCGAGCTGTAGGCTCAGTTTAGTGAAGATCATAAAAGGCTATTTTAGGATATGCACAGATATAAGTCTAGCAAGCAGAAACAGATTTACAATAGCATATACATTCAGTATGCATTCCCTTTCTGTGCACATCAAGGAAAAGGGTTTGAAAACAAACATACCAAGGTTTCAATATGAGATTATTATACCCATTTGAACATTTCATATGAAAAAATGCACTAACACACTGTTTAAGTGTGAGAGTAACCCTTGAGGCATACAGCTGATAAAGGATAAGGATAATGTATTTTTGATCTCTACTTCTTTTTCTCTGTACCCACCTTTAACACTTTTTCACAGCTCTAAAGTACTTAATTGAGATGTTTTGTTATCTCCACATTGATTAGTTTTACCTTATATTTGTCATCAATATGCTGAAGGTCAAATCCAGGCCTTAATAACCCCCATACTTTGGTTAAAATGCTAGAGTCTATAGCTTCTTTGCCTGTAGGTTCTCAGCTGCTGTTGAGTACAATGCAGCATCACAGCTGACCTTTTGAGACACATTTTGTTATAAAGAATTACATTCTTGGCACCGGGAAACCCGGCTAGCTATATTATTCTACTAGTGATGGCATGTCCCCATTATTTTAATGTCATATGAACCTAATTACTAATTTGCGTCAGGGCATCAGCTGTTAAAAGCACTGACATATCCAGTGTGTTTATATCAACAGTCAGCAGGATTCCTACAACAATATCTCAATTAGAAAAGTCACCTAAATTAGCATAAGCCAACAGAACTGAAACATATTGAAACTGCATATGGGAGTGGAAACAAGCCAATAAATTCTGCCAAACCCCCTCCATCTCCATTAAATATTATGATTAGTAATTACAGCTGAATCTTTATCTTTGGTGACTGTGATGCAAAAATCAATTTTACAATAAAACTGACTTTTACAGTATAAAAAAAAAACTAATTTAACTTATGCTAAAAATGATTTATTTCACAATGGAATATATATATATATATATATATATATATATATATATATATATATATATATATATATATATATATATTAGCTCAAAGAGCCAGCTGCCCAACGTTTCGATATGTTGTACATATCTTTCTCAAGGGAGCCTGTGTTTGAATCAAAACATTGGAGGTATTTATAGGTTTTTGACGGCATGACAACTACTTGTTATTGTTTACATTCAAATCCATGATTTATTCTTACATGATGTAATGGTGTTCTATATATTGTGACATCATTTTTACTTCTATCTTTGAATTTGTATTAATTCTAATTAACATTACTTTATATAAACTTATATTTTTATTATATCATGCAATGCTGGCTCTGAGGATCAGTCTAGCGCAACTTTTGAATGAATTTTGTTTATTTATTTAAATGTTATATATTTATTGAAGTTAATTAGTTCATTTTTTTCTGTTGAGTCCCGCTGGCATAATCGTGTTCAGTCTATTTATCCATTTACTTTCTTTTATTCTTCTATATGTCGCATTGTCTAATTTGAGCTGTTCTAATACTACAAACTTTACATCATTTATGTCATGTCCCTGACTAGTGAAGTGCTGTACTATTGGTTCATTCATTTTTTTATTTCTAATTAATGAAAGGTGGTTCTGAATTCATTTATATAAAGTTGTTCCAGTCTCTCCAACATATTTGATTTCATCACATTTTTCACAGGCTATTCCATAAACAACATTGCTATTTTTACAGTAGGTATTAGTTTTTAGTGGATATGTGTTGTTCTTATGTTTAATTATATTTTTACTTTTGTCTATGTATTTACACACTTTACATCTACTAGTGCACATGTTCGTAGAACCTATTTTGTCAATTATTCTTTTATGTTTACTGTGAACCAAAATATCACCTAAATTAGCTTCTCTTTTGAATGCTACAACTGGGGCCTTAAGAAATACTTTTTTTTATTTTTCTGAATTATGTAGAATCCGCAAGTGGTTCCAAACTATTTTAGAAATATTGGGCAAAAGTTTAGAGTCATTATTAATGGGACTCTTTTGACCTTTTTATCTCTATTTTTATAATCTAGTAGATCATCTATTTTTAGTTTATCCACTTTTCTTAACTCCATCTCTATAATTCTTTCTTTGTATCCTCTTTTTTAAGATTTGTTTTTAATACATTTCTTTGTTTTACATAGTCACTTTCTTTTGAGCATATTCTTCGTATTCTTATTCCTAGACCCTTTGGGATTGCCCTTTTAGTGTGTATCGGATGTGCAGAGGACATGTGTAAATACTGGTGTGTATATATATATATATATATATATATATATTATAATATATATATATTAGGAACATTTTCACAAAATATTTGTGAGCAACAACTCTCCTTACATGTCTATCACCATCTGCAATAAGAGTTGCTATATTGCATACTAACATTAATGAACATGCACTTGAATGGCCAAACAATGACTGGTACCTGAAAGCACTCCAAGACCACCTCCTCCATACAGCTCACAACCATTTTCCCAATGGTGATTTCTACTACCAAGATGACGGAGCCCAAACAAGTGAAGAATGGTTAGAAGACAACAGTATCACACCACTTCAATTTTGGCCTGGAAATTTGGGGTCTGAAAGGACAGGAAATCAGCAAAAGTCAACCATGCAACCGAAATGAACTGGAATCAAGTTAAAGGCTGCATGAAGGTCTTTAAAGGATAACTCGACCCTTCAGTGCCTCATTGAGTCCATGCCTGAGACGATAAGGAAGTCTAAAACACAATGGAATGTACTGCAAATACTAAGTACTATTATGGCTTCTAGTAGACTTTTGCAATATAATTTTGTAGCTTCTTTGATTACATGGTGTTAAATAAAATATCTAAATTAAGTTTTTTTTTTTTTTTTTAATTAGTCTAATCCTCAATTCTAGGGGGATGCAAAGTATTTGGCCATAGCTGTAGTACTGAATATGCTGTAATGCTGAAAATACCATCTCCATCATGAGCACCAACTGGTCTCCCATTAAATAAAAATCCAGGTTAAATAAGTAGATTAACACTTTTTTATATACATACACACATAGGTACTGTACACACTGACGTACGTAAATAGGAGAAAGAACCTGGAATTGTCTGAGTCATGGTTTAGTGCTAAATTTTAATTTACCCACCTCTTTCTCTCATTGTATCCCATGTTTCCACCTTTGCAGATGTTTCATTAGGAGTTGGGTTATCTTAAAAAACCTTGACAAACTACTCAAAACAGAGTTTTAGTTTTTTAACCCTGTTGGTTTATCATCACAATGTGGAATGAGCAAGGCAAGGCTGTCATTGAAATAGTGTGACTTAATAAACTGTAAGGACAACATATTTTATAAAAACAAATGCACATATTTTGAAGTTATCTTAGGCAGTCTAGGTTATTATTTCACACATTTGGTGCAATGACTACTACAGTCTAGGCATTTACTTAAAAGCAAACAAATGGAGACTTGTATTGACATTTTTCTGTTATTTTATTTTAATGCCTACAGTATATACAGTACATAAACATAATTGTGCTGAATGACAACAAAAACACATTGCAGTGTGTATTTTCTAGTGGCATTTGTATTTAAAATAAGCAAATATTTAACATTTCGGAAGGGGAGCATTGGCTGTACTGTAGAAATAAGTTTTACAGGAAACTGCTGTCCAGAAGCTTCAATAATCCAAGAAACCAATGTCCAGCCGCTTGTATTAGAAGAATCATTTAACCGAATACAACTCTGTCTGGCCTTTGAGCTGGAACATCATTAAAATGAAGTTCCAGTTTTGTATTAAAGTAAATCATTCATGAACTCTGCCATTGATGCATAAACACCATTAGTCAGCAGTTGGCACCCAAACAGAGCTGACAAGTGTGAATAAACAAACACGTGAAATACAACAATGATACCCTGAAGCCCCCAAATCATTTTCTGAACCAATGATCTTTAAATCTAATTCTGATTGCATTTTTCATGACAACATAACTCCAATGTGAAAATATATTTAATTCAACAAGAAATATATGTATACAAAAATGTATTAACACCCTGCCCCAATACCATTTTCTGAGTCACTGGTCTTTTCATCAGATACTAAAGCAATATGGGTCCAGATTAAGATTAATCATGGTTCAGAGTTACTGTTGCAGACATCAAACTAACCTCAAAAATATAATGCTCTTATGGCATCATTAGTGTAAGTGCTCCATTTGAGAAGACACACAAAAAAACAGTTACTTTCTGTTGACTAATCTTTTAAAGCTGGAACACAAAAAAATATCCCAAATTACTGAACAAATGCTGCTCCTAATTTTTTATTTTTCAACCATAATGGCTCATGGGTTGAGCCTGTTATGTACTCCACAGGCTCAACCCATGAGCCATATTTGACAGTAATAAAGTACCATAGATGATCACAGAGTAAAGCTCTACTGGAACAAAAGGGAATTCGATCATTTTAAAAGTTCAAATCAGTAATTCAAAGTAAACTTAAATGAGTGAACCAACCAATCATTTAAAATGCATTTACATTTCTTATTCCCATTAGTATCATTATCACTATCCACCCCCCTCCCCCCCAACCCTAACCCCAACCCCAACCCCAACCCCAACCCCAACCCCCACCTCCGTCCCTGTCTATATTAGCCAGTTTAATCCTGCTGTTATTCAATCCTACTGTAGTGCCTGCTGGTCGCTGACCAAGGTCCTGAAAACAACATGGTTGCAAGTATTGTGACATTGACTCAATGCATTGTTGCTGTTTGCAGTCTGTTCTTTCATTTGTTTTGTGAAGTCTGAATAAATAAATACAATACCAGTCCTTCATGGCTTACACTCCCACTCACTTACGCTTATAGCCCAAGGGCGTAATGAGTCCCTGGAAGGTCCGATATTTCCCAATATCACCCAACCTGGAGGGTCTTTTTGTGCTTAGAAAATGGGCAACTGTTACAAAAAAAAAGACAGAAACAAGTTTGGTGGTTTAAAACTTGAACACGTAGGTCTGTCCAGGTGAAAAGGCACTATGCTGGTATTTTTTATTTCCTGGTCATCTATTAAAAGTTCATGCACTTCCCTGCCAAGAATACTAGCCAATGAAATGCCAGAAAATAAAAAGCCAAATTTCTAAACATACAGGGCACCATATCATTGATGTGGTACACTTACTTTCTAATCACCCATATCAGCATTAAACATTAAATATTGCACACCCCTAATTAACCCCCTGTTCTGAGTCCCGCTAATTGCATGTTAACCACTGTATTTTGTAATGCTCAGTATTATAGTTACAATCTTCTATGGAGCAATACAGCAAAGAGAATCATCCTACTAAGGACAATAGGATTATCAGTCCTTCCTTTCAATTTTAAGTGTGACCTGTCCAGAGCAGCCATGTCTGCATCCCTTCAGGTTGTCAGTTACACTACAGTGGAAACTCACATGGCTTCCACAAACAGTAAATCCTTTTTTCAGGCTCTGTTTACATAAGCTAAACATGTTTCCTTTAGAATGACTGCTGCCTGAAAAAATAAGGGTGTACTGTCTGGTTTCTCTCAACAGAACATGTTGGGTGTTCATAGCTGAGTGCAATCTCCTGTCATTTCTCAAATTTAATGTTTTTCCGTTTTTTCTTTCTTTCTTTCTGATGCTTAGCAGAATCTGGGGAATTAACTTAGAACTACATTTATATGCAATGCATATGTCCATTACTTATTCACAGAGAATTGATTTCTACATAAAATGTGCATGGGAAAATCTATGCAATCTGATTTACTTTTACTGTGATTGGTTTCATAAAAACAAAAGGTCAGGTTTCATTGTGTTCAACAGTTTTACACTTTATTTTCAGGTTCTTAGGCAACATTTCTTTCACATTTCACTTACCAATAATATCAGTACTATATTACACTACAGTACACCCCCCCCCCATTATGATGTGTGTATATTGCAATCATTTGATCAAATGAAATGGCAGCTTCAATGACTGACAATAGATGGAATCATACAGTTAAATCACAGCAGATTGCAATATTTATTTATTTATTTATAATTTATTTATTTATAATGCTGTAGCCTACTTGCCTAATGTTTTGAAATTAAATTATGACTGGATTATGTATACATATCTGAAAGTTCTGTAGCAGTAGTCACGGTCGACAATAATTGTGTTTGTATTTTCGTTGCTGATCTGTTTTAAATGATCATTATATTTTACATAACAACATTTTTAAAAGCAAAAAAGGCACAATGGTGAAAGACCTATAAGCATCAGATGCACTTATGCCTATTCCTTTTAATTATGCACAAACAACCATCCCTTGCCAAGGTTCAATTCAACCCAAATAATATGCAAATAATACACAATCTCACCCTTCTTTCTGGGGTCCAAGCTTTGCTACAGTACAGAACGGAGAATTAACATAAAAACTGACAATGCAACTTATTCAAACATATCCCCACTTCAAAATAAACTACTGTAAAGATGTATTCATAGAGTAAGAGTTGGAAGTAATGAACACACATCCAACATCCAGTCTCACTATATATTTTAAATATTGCATTTCAAATAAATGAGTAGTATTTTGACAGCGCCTCCACTGCTTATACTATGTTGTTTTTAACATGGTGGTGGTGAGAACGCAATCGGTCCTTGTGGCAAAGTGGTGAGTGGATACAGGTGAGTGCAGCGCAGGTACAAATCACACGGACAATTACTAACAGGTGCAAGGGTGTTTATTTATAAATTACTACAATGTCCAGAGCCTTAAGGCAAAAAACCTGTAAATAATAATGCTGGAAGTGATTACAGCGGTGTGTATCACTTCGGTTTTGTAAAATCCCACGGGTTTGACCCGCAACCAAAAAGTCCAGTTTTATCACCCACACAAAACACAAAGACAGACACAGTTCCTACGGTGCGTGATTTAAGTGCTTGTGGTGAAAAGACAGTTCTCAGTGGAAAGTGAAGTGCTGGTGTCCGGGTTTAATGCTGGCCTGCGGCTGCAGTTCTGGTTCGTGTTAGTCATCTTTTAGACAAACGAAACAAACAAACAACGTTTACAAGACAGACTAACAGAACACTCACGGTTTTTACATGCAGGGACTCTTTTTAGGTTCTTTCCTAACCATTCACAAAAGAAACCGATCACGGCAGCTATGACCCCTATTTATATCCTCGCTCATGATGCCTAGGTTAACGAGTGCATCCCCTCCTCCAATCCTCAGATGCCACACCATTTACCATCTGGGTCACTGAGTTTGGATACCATATCTTCGCCCCTTTCCTAAATGACCGACCTCCACCTACCCTATGGAATAAATTGTTGTGCCATTTAGTTAAGGGTACTCCTTTTACACAGTGCCCTTACAGGTCGAGAGGGAGATCTAACACAAAGAATCATTCGATCTCTGTCACGGTCCTGTGCAGGACAGGGCTGGCGCTGTTACTTGTTTGTTTTTTTATAATGTTGAAATGTTCAGTATTGATGGACCAGAATTTTTTGTTTTGCCTCCTCTGGAGCCCCCTTCAGCAACATAGAGGTCCAATTTGTATCTTGTTGGGAGGTTGAAATCCTGTGAGATGTAGACAACAGGAGGGGCTTAAAAATCTGCAAGACAGGGCAACTGCAATGGTTTATTTATGCATGTGACAGAAAAAAAATACCTGAATCAATATGTATATAAATTAGTGCTGGGACAACCACAGGATTGTCATGTTCGGATATTCACTCATAATTTAAATATTTGTTCGGATATTCGTTCATCTTTCAAAAAGTAATGAAAGCATAGACGTAATTTACATGGGGGACACGGGGGACATGTCCCCGTCACTTTTTCATTATTTTAGATAGAATCATCTTTATGCATGCATCAGCTACAGAAACTTTATCAAGTCTAGTGCACCACCATCTATAATATAATATCTATAAAGCAATATAGGGCAGCATGGGCATGGTGCAATGTGACGAAGTGCCCGCCCCTGTGTGTATTTTGTGTGTTATGTGTTGTATGTTGCGTGCGTGTGTTAATGTTGGTGTATAGTCATTGGTACACGGGATATAAATGGCTGTGTGCAGCACGACTATTTAAATTGTATATTTGTATTTAGGCACGGGATTGCACTATCACTTCACGTGCATTTAAAGTATATGTGAGCACGGGGTTGCACAGAATTAATTCACGTGCTGGGATTCAAGTGAATAATTAATTAGTAATTGAATCCCAGCACAACAGTATATATAGATGCACATTTCTTTCACTCGGGGTTGTGTGTTCGGTGAGTGGAGAACGGGATTGGAGACGGAGGTAATTATAACAATAAATAAGAAAAATAGAAGCTCACCGTGTTTGTCTGTATAGTACGTTTTGTTTGTCTTTTTATTTTGGCTCAAGTGCCGTGTCCTGTTTTGTGTTCAACCCTTTTATTTTCTGTTCTGTGTAATTATTAAATGCTGAGCGAAAGCATTAGCTCAGCTTCACCAAACTCTACATCTCTCTCTGTTTATCTTCCTGTTTCTGGTCTGACGCCACCCACTCCGGCTGTCTTTGTGACATGCAACTATTAATGTCATGAGAGAAAGAAAGCTAACAGAAAGTGTAACATCACGCAAGCATATATATATATATATATATATATATATATATATATATATATATATATATATATATATATATATATATAAATCTCACATATTACATGGAGCTCTTTTTCATTTGCCATTTTTTGAAACTGTCGCGCAAATTCTGGTGAGACGGTAAGTAAGTGCAAGGTATTTTTGTCATTTGTAGCGAATATGAACATCTTTTTTTTTGTATTCGAATACATGTCAAAAAATATTAGTTTGAATATTCGGATATTTGTCCCAGCATTAATATAAATTATAAATGTATAAAACACACTATCAGTTTTCTGTCAATGTAATTTGTTATATACATGCACATATGTGTCAGCTATCGGGGATGGTACACCCACAGTAATAAACTCCCAACTGCACAAAAATACATTCAGTGGGGCAATCATCCAACAGAACTTGAATGGGAGTATCTTTATAGGCCAAGGAAGTCACAATGTCAGCAGAGGAGATGAAACATAGATTAAAGTGGATGAATCCCACACCTCAAACTGAAATGCAATGTTAAAAACCAAAGAGGGAATAATTTACTCTATTAGTTTCAAAGTAAAAGAAAAAACGGTTATGTTTCTTTATTATTATTGCAGCACTCATTTTGTGAGCAGCTTAAATATTTTGGACAGGCAATGTCTCAGTTCAAGGAAATACAATCCAATATCCATTACCATTAAACAGCACATCAGTTTATTTCTGTTTAATACAATTTCGGCATTGTACAGTCCCTTCCTGAATATAACTTTTGGCAGACTCCATGGCAATAGCTCTGATATTTAATATTGTAAATCATGATTAGCTCTTCTGTAGGCACACTTATTAAAGAAATGATAATAGCTGCAGGTTTCGACACAGTTTGAAGATGCCACATTAAAAACGAGAATGTTTTGTGGCTTTATTGAATAGCGTTCAGGTGCCTGGCTGTTATTTACTGTAATTACCTTTACGTTAGTCTGCCCTGTGATTGAACCAACTACATGTTCACAGAAACCTCTCTTTCTGCACTATGCAATCCTGGATATACAGTAAGCCTTCAACCAATATACCTCCCTTGTAGTATTAGTGTACAAACCCAGCACAGTCTTGAAAACCCTTAATAACCCAATTATGTCAACTGGTAGTTTCTTCTTTTCCATTTTAATACCCAACACATATTCACAGAGTTTAAATAAAGTTAACTCCCTGTAGTGCATACAGTGTAAAAGACTAAGGGCTCCATTTATGAAGCCTACTTGCGCATTTAAATAAATACCACTGAATTTTAATTTGACATCCTGTCCTGTATTAAATCCCAGGTAAAGCACTCAGGGGTTCTGCTTCAGGTTTGCTTCTGTAGTAACCTAGTCAAGCCGCACAACTGAAAAAGTGGGTGTACCCATATGTGTTTCTGCCAAAAACATTTTTTTTTTAGTTTTCCTTGCTAATATATAATTATTTAGGTGTGTGGTTAAGACTATTATCCCACGAAACCATCGATCTTTGTTAATCAGGCCCTTAAACAGTAAGTAGCTTCAAATTGTGTGTTCTTTTTATATTATTTTTTTCCTTTTGTATAATATTTGCAATCATTCTAAGTGGTGGTTATTAGTATAGTTTTTATTCAAATATTATTTTTTATTTAGTCCGTGTTAATATGCTTTGACAAGCAGTTAAGGAGACGAACAGCCAGTGTCTTTATCAAGTCTTGTGCACCACCATCTATAATATAATATCTATAAAGCAATATAGGGCAGCATGGACATGGTGCAACTGTTAATGTCATGAGAGAAAGAAAGCTAACAAAAAGTGTAACATCATGCAAGCATATATATATATATATATATATATATATATATATATATATATATATATATATATATATATATATATATATATATATGTTTGTTACAAGCATCATTTGAAGAGAAAAAAAAGTGTCTCTTTTGTTGATTTCTCAAGACTGCAGCACCCTGGACAGCAACAAGGGTAATCTGCTTGTTACAGTCCAGGGTGCTGAAAAAAATCTGTTATTGACTACTATAACTACTTCTTATTCTACTACTACTACTCCAGTGTAATAATTATTAGTGTAATAATTTGCTTAAAGAAAGATGCTCATGTAAACATGAATTAAACTAGAAATTAGACTGAGATATGACTTATTGTTTGTGTGGTCTCAGGTGTGTGTTAATTATGACAATAGGCTAATGAGAAGTGTGTTCTACCATGGCACGTTATCCTAACGAGGTGATCCTAATTTATGTAAGACAGTACCTTGATAAAGCAGTAAGTTACGTTTTATGCATATGGCACTCTGTATCAGAAAAGATCAGAATAAGATACCAAGCCAATTCAGGGGGAACATTTTGCACGTTAAATGCTATTTCCTCCAATTAGCTGCTTTTAATTATTATAGCAGAATTCTGCCTGTTGCATGTTGTGTGGGATTACAGTACTGCTACATGGTGGTGATATAGAAATATGTTACTTACTGCAGTGTAGCACTGCAATGGTTAAAGCTGTGATTTGAAATATAAAAAGCAGGTGCCAGTTTCACCAAACACTAGTAATTATATGTATATATCTTAGCTTCTTTGTACCTTTTTCACAAAACAGTATTTCAAGTTAAAACTTAGCAGTATTCTGCTTAACTATATTGAAGTCTTGAGAAAGCAGTGTGGAGTAGTGGTTAGGGCTCTGGACTCTTGACCGGAGGGTCATGGGTTCAATCCCTGGTAGGGGACACTGTTGCTGTACCCTTGAGCAAGGTACTTTACCTAGATTGCTCCAGTAAAAACCCAACTGTATAAATGGGTAATTGTATGTAAAAAAATTATGTGATATCTTGTAACAATTGTAAGTCACCCTGGATAAGGGCGTCTGCTAAGAAATAAATAATAATAATAATAATACTAGTACCAAAGGCATGCTATTCTACATATACAACAAAGGAAGCAACTGAAATTTAAACGGAAACTACCATATCCGTTTGTCTTTAACTAATAGCAATAAAAATAGACCAAAAACAAATAGTGCTTTAGGGAGCAACACCATCAATACTTCAGCTGTTACTCTTTAACCCTTTTTTATCATGGACACACCCACAGGTCTTTCAAGGAAAAAACAGGATTTATATTTCCTACTTCTGACCTGTTTTTTTGTGAGCATGATTTATTCACCACTTTCTAAAAGAAGAATATTGTCCCTCCATATATACTACATTAGGGGATTCAGGATAGAAAGGGTTAAAACTCAATTATTGAAATTGTGAAGAAAGGGCTTTTTCCTTTGTTTTCTAGCTCCTCCTCAACCATCTACCGCCTGTTGAGTCTCCACCCATTAAGGCTCCTGCCTCTGTGTTTCAGTCAGCAAGGAGCCAAGTGAGTGAATGCTAAGTGATTTGCAGCTGAATCAGCCTCAGTCAGGGCTGAGATAACACTTGTGTGGATTTGATTCTGCGAGCATATCTACACCCAGAGATATTAGACAGTTGCAAAGCAGGAAAGAAAAGGCAATTGACTATCGATACTGCTCTCAGAACTACATACAAACTTCTCGATTTACAGAATTATTTTTCTAAGCCAGGAAGACTGCCGTCAACGAAGGCTTTACCTTGAAGTTCTGTGGCCCAAGTCGACGCTTGTGGCGCTAATGATAGTCAAGGTCAACCAACAGATAGTTGAACCACCATCACAAGTGCAGTATCACTATAAGAATATATTTGTTCTCGTTTTATATATATATATATATATATATATATATATATATATATATATATATATATATATATATATATATATATATATATATAAAAAACAAAAAAACAATGGCATTTAAAACCTGGAATTACTGCTTTGTTCTTTGGTTTGTCAGGCGGTCCCTCCCTACTGGGAAATGTCCATACAAATAAAACATTATTGTTGCCATGGTTGATTTTAATGGATCTGGGCATAGTCAAGTGGCTTGTACAACAAGCAGTTTGTGGAATCTGAGCTGCTTCTTGTTGTTGAAACCAGCAGTAGAAATTCAGGTGCTAACCTATTCTGATCTGCAGTACGAGAAAGTTGACTTGACAGTGGACACTGACAGGCTTGCGAAGCTGGAAATGAAAAACATTACACAAATTGATTTGACTCACAGCTGATGTGCTGACATCACAGCAGGCTTCTACTGTCTGACAGAAGCCATCTTGAGCTGGAAGCTGATTAACTGACTGTGCAGCTTTCTAACTGAAAGAACAACAACTATTTAGCTACTGTAAACTTCATTCAACCATGCTATCTAAGACAGGCGGCGCAACATTGCAGCTGATTACAGCATGTAAATAGTGAGTTTATTAAATATTCTTCATCTTCTATATGGAATCATTGATACCACCAGTTTTGTTTGTTCCTATGGTAACAATTAGCCATGCTTCACCCATGTTTTAGACTACCCCACAGTAGTGTCACGTTTCATTCTGAAACCTTATTTAACCTTCATTTTCAAAGGGTTGCAGATGGCCCTCAACGAGAAATAGGTAAGCTGTCTAAACCTTTGTGAATCACCTGAATTAATTCACATAATGGCTTTAGCTCCCTACAGCAGGATATTAAAAAAAGATTATTAAAAATACAACTTTACAAATTTTAATTTTCCATTATTTCCCACAAAAAAAAGATTAGTTGCAGATATATTGCAGTCTGCTCTGGACTTCTGTAGCGGACTAGAGTGCATCTGATAATGTCATCTCTAATAAATTGCACAGAAATGTCTGCAGTTTCCAGCAACTGTAATAGTGTTTTTTTTTGTTTTTTTTTTATAAATTTCTGCTGCTCTAGGGTCTCATTTATGAAAGGGCACCAAACATTATGGTACACCATAACTACAATTAGTGTGCACTTTCATGATTTCCGTATTTACTATTGCAATTTTATTCATTACCGTGCGAAATAGTGGGCTTATTATGGTGTACGCTGATTTTATTGTGCCACACTATGGTAATCAGAATGAATATGCGATTTGTATGGTAATGCATGACAATGTATTTAAATGAGGCTCTGAATAATGAGATGAGCTTTATTCACACCGTATGTACTAAAGGGTGATAATCGTAGTCTGCACAAAGTGAACGTTAATTAGTTTGTTTGGAAACCAGGCTTTAACCACTGATAGGCACACTATTTAAACCTATTTTTCTGGGCTGAAATCTATCTGGCATCATGGAGGCATTACTTGCATTATATATTTCCTGTAAATAACAAGTTATATTAAGTGTGAATAAATGTGAATGAATGTTATCATTTTTAGATTTTATTTTATAGTTCATTACATTGGTACAAATAATAGAGTGGTTAAATAAAACACTGAACCAAACAAGGTATTATAATTTAAAACACCCTCCTCCCTAGAATTTCTAACTCCTCTTTTAGTTTCCATTGCATCTGCCTGTCCCTGGAGGGCTGCGTCTGTTGATCGTTCATTTTCGGTTAATGTAAGCCGCCTCCACCGTTCACAATAAGCCACTGACCAAAAGATATGGCTGAACTGCTGGGGCTTTTGATATCACAGTGGTGATGGGTAATTGTGCACGCTATGGTATGTAAATTAGCCAAATAGTCTACATGTAAATGAATGCGTTCTCTGTTAGTAAATGAGGCAGTAAATGTAGATGCATGTTAGGCTCACTACTTAATGTGCATGTTAAAGCTACTTAGTGCCCTTTCATAAATGAGGCCCTAAGCGTTTAGATTCAAAACAAATTCCCCTACTCCTAATAAATGAAGTATATTTCTTTGGGGTCCTCGAGTGGCTCACCTGGTAGGTGCGCAGGGTGACTCATACAGCGCAGGTCGCATCCTGGCTGTGTGAATTAGGCCGGTCTTCGCTGTGGACTCCAAAGGGAGCATCACATTTGCCACATGGCTTCTCCTGAGCCATGTGGGGAATTTCTGCATTGAGGAGAAAAGCGATTGGGCATTCCAAATTGGGAGAAAATCGAGGGGAAAATTATAATTGGACACACTAAATAAAAATAAATAAACAAGAAGTATATTTCTTCACAATATCTTTTAATTCTAGCAGTTCAGCCTTTTATTTTCTGAGCTAATCCAAAAACAGTCAATCTTCAGTCAATCTTCAGTAAAAATAAAAATAATCTTCAGGAAAACTGTTTCAGCTAGAAGTACTTAATCAATCTCTTTATTTTTTTCTTATCAGGACAGCTGTCTAACCTTTATTTGTGTGCCTCTCTATGTGCTGGACAAAGAGGGAGGAAATATATAGCTGCGACTTTCACCTGCAGTATCATTTCAGTGAAGCAGTATTGGCCTGGTACAGTACTGTATTTGTTACTGTAAGTACAATTCTAACTGGAGGACTTTCCTGCAAAGAAAGCTTGTGATGCAGCCCAACATGGAGAGAAGGATTATGGATTACAAGTAGGACATGGATTTTAAAAGCCATACTGTGCATACAATACCGTTCCTATTACTTTATTAATTTTACTCCAACCTTTACTCAGAGATGAACCATTTAATTTATTGTGAGCCATGAGTTGCATACAAATTCCATGGGATACACATACAACTAGGCTACGGATAAAACAAAAGGAAGGTTTTAAATGACCAGTCTGGTGGACAGTTTTATAAGGTACAATAAATATTGCTGTATAAGATGACCTTCTAGGTAATATTTCACAACTGTTTTATTACAGTGCTACCCATGTTGCATTTTACACAAGTAGTTATTTTCCAGCCAAGCTCCAAATGTCCCAGGTCTCCACAAAGAAAACAAACATGGGACTAGCAGTAACAAGATTATGGCTATGGTGACATTTTCATGAGGTAATTTAAAATGATCCTCATCATTTATATGTATATAGTGCATTTCATGCATCTCAAAAGACTTTAGAAATATTAAGATAACACATGAATAAAAACAATAACACAAATAGTAGAATAATGAATAAAATCATATTTAAAAAATAAGTGATACAGAAAAGACTATTATTATTATTATTTATTTATTAGCAGACGCCCTTATCCAGGGCGACTTACAATTGTTACAAGATATCACATTATTTCACATTATACAGATATCACATTATTTTTACATACAATTCCCCATTTATACAGCTGGGTTTTTACTGGAGCAATCTAGGTAAAGTACCTTGCTCAAGGGTACAACAGCAGTGTCCCCCACTGGGGATTGAACCCACAACCCTCCGGTCAAGAGCCCAGAGCCCTAACCACTACTCCACACTGCTGCCCACTAAAGAAAGAGTAAGATTTATTTTGTATATTCTGATATTACACGCTTGAAGTGATTTAGTTAGGGATGAGACATATACATCCTCTTTGACCATGGAGTAAATCTTTAACAATCACCAAGATGCACCATGGTATGCTCCTTCACCAGGCCGAGGTAGTCAGTTCAGTCGAGCAAATCTGTTTTCTCCTGTTTTCTTTAATTTATGTACAAGCATGCAGTTCAGAAAGGATTATGGACATGTTTCTGGCATATGCAAAGCAGGTTAGTGTCAAAGGGCTGTGTCATGTTAAATAATACATATGGTAATATAAGACATAATGTATAGCATATAGTCTGTTACAGTGCACATATCAATAAGATCCTGGTACAATGCACAGATCAAGAAGACACACAAGTGTATGCAAAACAATCACATATTAGAAGAGTTTAAAACCAAGCATCCATTCTTGATCTGCAGAGATTATAAAGAGTGCATTTGTAGTAAATGGTAATCCCTGTTTCTTATACCATGAAGCACACAGAGTGCATATATCCATGTATGAATACACCATACACGGATATACATGACTGTACTAATCCTTTAGTTTTTAAGTCTGTGTATGCATTAATTTGAAAGATAAGGTTCCTACAAATGATCAAACATGATAAAAGCATAAAGATGGCTTTCAAAAAGGGCTTATTTCCCTTCCCTCCAAACTGCTTCTTCTTTCATCACTTCTTTTTTCTCCAGAAAGACTGCACGGCTGTGGCAGTTTTTCCCAGAGATCATTTACCCACAAGGACTTTGGGAATTCAAAACGAAGAATTAATTCTGAATCCCTGAAGGTTTAGTTACAATATATATATATATATATATATATATATATATATATATATATATATATATATATATATATATATATATATATATATATATACACACACACACACACACACATATATATATATATATATATATATATATATATATATATATATATATATATATATATATATATTCATTAGTAAAAAAAAAACTCTGGAGAGATGAAACATTGTTATTATGACAAAATCAAGTCTCAGAATTCATTCATATAATTTTAATTTAAACAAACAAACAAAAAACACCAATACAGACCTTGCTTAAAAGGCCTGTAGATAGGTCTGCTGAATTATTATCAGAAGGGTGGGTTCTCCCAGAAAAATACAAACAAGCAGGGGAATATTTTTCTCTGTATTGCCTCTCTGTAACTATAGCATTATTGCTGCTGTTTACCCTGTTAACCTTACTAAACTTGTTTGTGAACACAATGAGAGGACAGTGAATAAGAAGACCATGACAAGAGGAAATACATTATTTCACAGGAGAGACAGCTACATGACATGCTGTATAAAGCTACAAATGTAACCACCTTTAAACAAACCAGACAGAACAATTCCCTGAGGAGCAATTTGCATTATCCTTCTGTTCTACTTAGAGAAGATACCACAGACTGCTCACTTTCAACAAAAGTATGCATGAATTTATGTAGCAAGGCCGTTTGTTTTCTGTAACCATGGAATTAAAAAATAAGTATGTGCTCAAGTATTGTATAAATGCTATATTACACATACCTACATTTCATTAGTTTTAGGATCATTTAGTTGCAGCTGTTTCTGTCCCCTCTGAAACTGCATTTTTTACAAATATTTTCCATCAGCTAACACCTACGATCTATCAATGAGGCTGTATTTGTTTCAAGTTTATCACAAATTTCACGATTTCTGTGAAATTTACCTTTTGCTGTGTAATATGCAGTTCCCCATGAAAATATCAATTTCTGAAAGAATAGTGTAAATACACATATTTTTATCAGTTAAAATAAATACAGCAAACGTTTGCCTTATTAACGCACTACCTGTTACACTGCATTTAGGAACCTGGCAACCGGTTTAGTTTGCCTCAGGTGTTATGCCAAATAGTGTCTCCTAGCAGTATTTCGCACTTGATGCCAAATACTGTCTCTAGCACAAAATGATATGTAACAGGACACATTTTAGGGGGTTTCAGTGGCAAATTAATTTCTGTTACTAAAATCTTTGAGGGCATCACTCACCATATTGAATGACAGTGACCCTATAGACAGTCAAATAATTGTGGAAAGAAAAAGACTGTGATATTCATCTTCTGTGAATAACTTTAGAAAGACTACTCCACAGTTGAGCTGAAGCAGTTGTCTGTAATTCGAATGGCCTCAAACAAGCCCTTTGGAGCTTGTACAAAGTTCTTGAGATTTTGGCAATGTTTGTTAAAAAAAGGCATGTATAGCTTCCATCTAAAATTCCAACCTGAGGCTGAAGCTCTATAAACCGCACAGCTCGTCTCCCGCATCTGCAGCTCGTCTGCATTCAGTAAGTTTGAGATGCTCTCAAGCGTGTTGCCATGGTAACAGGATTGTTTCGAGAGACAGGACTAAATACTATGAAGTATAAGTAGAGTTTTTTTCATTGAGTAATACCCCAGGAAAAGTTTGAAAAAAATTGAAGAAAATATATTTAAAGTAAAAAAGTAAATCAACATCAAATGAAAGAAAATATTTTTTAAATGTAAAAAGTGTATTCTGTAGACACAAGTCCTGTACGTCATGTGAGTTACCTTCTGTTACCAACTCAATAAATTGTTTGTTTATTTTAGTTTTCTTGGATAGTAGAGTAGAAAATATTTGCAACTTTCCTTTCTGGCACAGCAGTTTTATTAATTAAAAAATACTCAGATTGAATCAATTACATCTGTGCTGCTTAAGATATTTAGGCCGAAATGAATGACAACTGATTGTCTGTTAGTGCAGACAAATGAAAAAGGTTTAGGTTTTACTTTATTCCTTGCATGTGTGTACTGTATATAGGCTACTTTTACATTATCACTACCATGTGATAATTTCTAAAATAATGTCTTGAGAATTTTATTATTATTATTATTATTATTATTATTATTATTATTATTATTATTATTATTATTATTACTTACAATGTGTAAATAATGTGTGACTTATTTGGTGGGTCAATCAAAAGATTGTATTTAAGTAGTCTAAATTAAGCTTGTGCACATGAGCAACAGAAAGCTATCAAAAATCAACAGGTTCCAACAGGAAGCCAGTTCTCTAAAGATCTTCAGTGAAGAAGCACTTTTTAACATGTGTTGCCCAGGAGACAACAGGATTTCTGAAGTCTCAAACATTATTAATGTGTCAGGAAGGAGGAAGTGCAGCACAAGCCTGGGCAATTTGAAGTGGTGTGCTCTCTTTGGTCCAAGGGAGGTAAGTATTTGAATCTGTTATATTTGAGCTGATATAAAGTGGTTAAGAGCTTCCTTACCTTTCCCTTTTTTCCTGCCAATTGATAGAGTGCTGTGTAACTCTTTTGTTTCTAAAAAAGTGATCACAAAACATCACACAAATATTCATTGTGCAATCCTCCTTGTTAATGTTTATAGGGAAGCAAATGCTTTGAAACATATTTCCAGCTATTAAATGTAAATCAGACTGGTTCTTTTCATGTAATTATTCTATTAAATACATAATTCATGCCCAAAGCTACAGACAATACTGTTTTCATTTACTTCAGTTTCAGATTAACCTTATTGACACAACTTTCCAATAAGAACATTTGGGAACATCTTTAACAGCGAAACACAATATAACTATCTGCCTGGAATTAAATTTATTCACAGAAGTAGTGAAACTGGTAAGGCAAGGGTACCCTCATAAGCCCCTTTCGCATGCTCTACCCGGGTCGGACTCTACCTGAGTCAGGACCGTGTCATGTGGGTCGGCTGTGTGATTTCACACTGCTTTTGATAAAGCAGAGTTGACCTGCGTGACAGCTGCAAGTACACAATGCGCGTATCAGTGCCTCGTAAGCAGCTTGTTACTAGGTTACTAGTCAAACTAGGGAAATTTTTCTAAGCATGATTTCTGTTTGAAAGACCTGCTTAATGCAGTTTATCACACTTTCAGGATTAACCTGAGATGCATTTATCTCAACAGCTGAATAACATCAGAATCCACCACCTCCTACTTACTACAATAATCCCCTTGTACCTTATACACGGATGCAGCCATAGTTCCATCAGCAAAACTCGCCACCTTTTCTCCCTGGTGATTCTGATGACTCAGTGCTGAGTTTAGAAACAGTTTGTTGAGTTTTGAAAGGTTTTAAAATAATACAATGACTATGTATATTTGCCAAATGAGAAACATTTTCCTTATCTTTTTTTTCTGCCTGTAATGGGTGTTTATTTTTTTTTATTTTTTTTTGCAAATGTGCTTTCAAAACAACTACACAATTTCTACTATCACTGTTGATTGTTAAATAATCCTAAACCTAACTTAAAATATAACAGTTAAGCCTTGCTGTTATAGCCTAACTACTGTATAAGACCTTGATCACTTTATGCAAACTATTCTAAACCCTTCATTCATTAACATGCATTGATTAAAAAAAAAAAAAATCCCCAAATGTCTGTAAAGATTCAGCAACACTGTGTTTTGTAAAACATTGAATCACCTGTTTGGCCTACATTTGGTTTCACATACCCCCATTAGCACTAATCGTGGATTACCTAATGTTAACTTTGGTAAGTCAGTGAAACCAAATGTGTGACAGCTAACAATGGATTATTAAATGTTTTAATTATTGAAATAATTATTCACTTTACTGCTGTTACATTTTTTTACATGGTCAGCTACAAAAAAAGGACACATGGCTTAAGGCTTCCAACTATTTGTTGGTTCAGCAGTATTAAATTGGCTATCATAGATTGGATGAATAGTTCACAAGGTTTAAAAAGCAGCTTAGGTCTCTTTTTGCTGTGAACAGGAAGTGCTTATCTGTTGTAAAGGTAATCTTTTGTGGCTGTTCATATTATAGATAAAGATTTTGAATTATAAATGTTAAGATACACAGAATGGATCACAACCACAAAGTTGAATGTAGAATATGTTCATTAATGTGAATGAATAACTGCATTACACCTACAGTATTCTGGACAACGATGCCCTGTGCCAATAACAGAAACCCATATTTCTTCAGTGGTATGCATTACATATTTATTATACCTAAAATACTGCATTATACTTTATTGTACCGTGCTAATACTGCCATTTTATTTTCAACTGGAATAGCAAAGCAAACATAACACATGGATTAAAATCATCATTAGCACACTTTTTTTTCAGAAAGGAAACAATCACCCAATAAAGTTAACAAATCAGAAATAAACAACTCAGATGTTTCATTTATGGGCTTGTAGGTGTTTTTAAATTGTTTCTTGTTTATTTTAGAATTATACTTAGTGTGTTAGGCCTATGGTATTACAGGCTAGTTGTACTTTATCAACAATACCAGCCAGTACTAATCAAAAGGCTTAGATTAAAGCAAGTTACCTCATGACTTGAAATGACATGTATGGCTAGGGTTAACTCAGATAAAGTATTACTGCCAAATGACTACTGACTGGAGCAGACAGTATGCATGTCTGATGGCGTGCGATTCAGTATGGTTAGAAACACAATCATGTTATTCAGGATGTATTACTCCACTGGAAGCAAACCCCTATTCGGTCCTGGGAATTACAGGTTCTGTATCTTTCTTCTTACTTCTGATGTGGTTGTATGAAAGACTAAACCTATTACAGTAGTACAATGCCATACTAAAATTTACTTCAAATTATTTTAGTTGTTTGCCAATTCTTGTAAACAGGTAGGTTTACTTAAACAGAGATGAAAATCAATATTATTACATTACATATCTATGTTTATACAACAAGCATTAAGGGATCTAGCATCAAATAATCAAATTTTTTTCATATTGAGTGAATCCATGACAAGTTATTAATAAATGGGCAGCTTTAGAATTATAGAAGCTCTGATTATATTAAACGTACTGTATACAGGTATAATGAATCTAAACATTCTTACAAACAGACATTCAGTAACAGTATTAAACTAGACATTCAGGTTGCATTTGTAAATAACCAACTGCTGCTAAAGCCCCCATGGTGATAAGGAAATGGCAACTGCTAGTCTCAATATATTTAAGATTACTGACAGGCTATGGCAGAAGTTGTCAATAAAACAATACCCAAGTGCCATGAAACAGAAAAAAATAAGCTTTCTTGGTGGCTTCAGAAATATCCCCTGCTCTATATTAGTGCTAGTTTCCGACAGGTTTGGCTCAGCAGGGAGGCTCCATGCAGCGGAAGAGCTCCCAGCATTCAGCCAGCAGCCCATGCAGGCCTGTAGAGAAGATTAAGGGGATTTGAGTCACTAATAGTACAGGGCTGATTCAGATCTCTTGTTCTAATGTGACAGCCCTACTTTAACGACCTCTTGCAAGCCAGAGTGTAAAGGATGTGTAGCCTTCAGCGCTTTTGGACAATGTTTACCCAAATGGGAAGCCAGCTTTTTGCATGGAGGGTGCTGGTTGTAGTTCAATGCATGTTTAATTGATTATTGTAAGACTGTCACTTGTACGTATCGACCCACTAATACTGACCCAGTACAGCCATATTTATTGAAGAGATATTTTTGCACACTTTTACCGCACCTAACAGTCCATGTGCAGATGTGAGCTGTCCCAGTTTGGGACCATTGGGGATTGAAGTGATTCTATTTAGCAGGGATTTTAACCCCTTCACTGCTGATTGTTAAAAAAAACACACAATATTTACACACTTCATTGTTTAAGAGGACAAGGCTCCCAGAATGTTTTCCTTAATACAACTGCAGCAGTGTTTCCTGTGTGAAAACTATGCATTTTATTTCAAATGATATGAAATTAAATATTGTGGAATGAAAAAATGATGTGACTGAAGTCATTTTCCTTGTAACCCCTAATAAACAAACACATCATAATTAAGATTAGAGCTTCTAATTTTCAGATTTAACCGTTAAAAAACAATAAAACACCCCCGATGTAAAAAATATATAAATCTGTGTATAAACAGTGGAAATGGTCACTCAATTCACATTAAACCACACCTTTCCCATTAAAAATAAATAAATGAAAAAAGTTTCCCAGTGCAGCTGGGTAATGTCCCTCCTTCCTGACTTGTATCTATTATTGATTAGTTCTGAATACTTTAAACCCACCCCAACTACTGAGTGACAGCACATTCCTACATTTCTATTGGAGACCTCTTGTGAGAGTTAAAACAAAATTATAATTAGGAATGGAGGCTTCAAAAGATTTAAAGCTATATTACAGTTAAGACACTGAGGATTTCAAACTGAATTGCAAATTGTGGTGAAATGTAAAAAAATGGCTACACAAAAAAACCACAGAAGAATGTGACCATGACCATAAAGATTTCGTTGTGGAAGACAGCAAAGGAAAGAAGATACAACTTGTGTGCAAGCAATGTCGACTTACTACTATACATATTTTGAAGGGGAATAAATGGACAAGCATTTTGGAAATTAACTGAAACCAATCATTTCATACAGTATATAAAAAGCGAAAGCCCCGAAAAAAAACAAAACAATTTATGTAAAACTCATAAATAGCTCAAAATAAGCAAAAACAGAAGCCGTAATTAGGATTTTTTTTAAATAAGCATTTGCTTAGTTCATTAATACAACGGGGAATATACAGGTTTCAGCATAACTCTGTCTAGGCATTCAGCATGCTGTATAACAGCAAACCCACTCATAACATGAAGAAAAGTGTAAATAAGACATGTTGTATACAGACAATAAACAAACACAAAAATATAAATGTTTATGCAACTATAAAAGCATATAGTAATACTAAAATAAACTTCAACTGAAAGCATCGAGAAAGACTTACACATTTGCTGAAGTGTTAACAGCAAAGCCTTTGCTGGGTAACAAGAATATTTGTGTATAAACCGGAAAAACAAAAGCAAGACAAAACCTACTGCAGGTTTCCATTGCTTTGAAAATATTACTTTTTTTATTTTGTGGGAAAGTTGTACCTGCTCTGTAGCTCAATTCAGCTGCCGTCATACTTCATTGTTATAACTGCACAACACCACAGTTTTGTTATTTTGTCTATGAAATGCATGCTGACATCAGTATATAGATTTTTTTTTTACAGTCATTAATTGGAAGAACACTGATGCCATTATAATCCACAGGGGGAAGATTATTCTTATTGACACAGCTTTACACAACTTGAGTATGAGTATGTAAGAAGAACGTAGGTTACTTACCTTCAGACACTTCTTAATAACTTGCACACAATGCAGTACTTTTCATTAGGGCAAATCAAACAAAACGCAAGCTTCTTATCACTCTCGCTTTTTAGCTCCTGACTGTGCTGTGCGTAATAAGCAGTACACACACTTCAGGGAATTTGAGTCTGTTGAGCAGAGTTGATTCAAATGTTAAGTATGTCCTTCAAATCTAGTGCACATGAGGACGCAAATATTTAACATGACATACCAGCAGAAGCTTACATTTAAAACGTATGTTCTCTCAGGTTTTATATATATATATATATATATATATATATATATATATATATATATATATATATATACTGTATATATATATACATGAGAATTTTATAAAGGTGAGGGCTATGTCCTGTAATGGAAGCACTAAGAAGGTGAATTGTAGGTATTATAAATGATAAATGAACCCCACCACCTGCATTTTAAAGGTTTACTGTGGAACAGCATATTCTAGTGTAGTAAAGCAAATTAAATGCATGGCAAAGTGCTGATAAGCATGGTTGAACACCTTAGCAATTTTATAAAGGTCAGCCTGAATAAAAAAGTGTAGTCTTTTATTTACTAATACTCCTGAGGGATCTGTACTGCAGTCCATGACAGAGTCCCTGTGGAGTCTCTTTTTAAAACAATATGCAGTCTGGGGAGAACACAGTTTGAATACTAGTGTTAGCTCTGTGCTGTGATGTGCCATACTTGTGATTGAGTGATTCAAGTTATATTTTTGGCCAACATCTTCATCATTCTTAAATGAGTCAAAGATGCCTGAAAAGGATATAAACTTAAACAATCTATTGAATTGGTGTTTCTTCATAATGTGTTTGTGTATTTTATCAAACTTGGATAACTGGCTGTTCAATAAAACTAAAATGATGAAAGCCTATTGTAAGGCAAATGGTTACTGTCAATCAGGCCCTCCTTCTGAGCGGTCATGGGCCCCTGACACAATGTTGCCTTTAAGAAGAACTGAGTTACAGACAGCAGGTGAATTTACAAGCAGTGTGCAGTCTGTATTCATATAACAGGTCCACAGGAATTCAAGCAGTGCAGTTGTACACATTGATCAGCACCAAAAATAATAAACATTAAACAATATTTCCTAAACTTCCAGTAGAATGGTCTAATCCATACAGTTCCCCGTTTTCCCATAAGTATACTAGCGCTTATACTAGGCTCAGCACTCACAGGTCCATCTTTATATTGAAAATATCTATATATTAAAATAAAAAACACCAATATTTTACCAGGTGTTTTTTCTTCCAGATTTTAGTTCAATGTTTTTTTTTTTGTTTTTTTTTTGATGGATTTATTTTTTAGATTCTCAGCTAAATTAAAAAAAAATAAAAAAAATAAAGATTTAAATACTGAATCATTTTTTTTCCAGATTTAATTGTTATGTTGATTTTAAATGTTGAATTTGTGATAAGCGTTTTCAATACTTTTTAGTATGTTTTTGTTAATGTTAATGTATTAAGCTATATCTGGGGGGAAAAATGATGATTTTTTTTGGTTCAATCTAGGAAAAGTTACGTGATTTAAATTAAATCTGGGAACAAAAAAAAAAAAAAAAACACCTGGTAAAATATTTGTGCTTTTTTTTTACACTTGATGCCCTATATTAAATCGCCACCTGCCAATTCACTGACAACTCTTGGCTGCAGAATATTGTGATACAGGTAAGTACAATAGTTCTTTTGAATTCTTTACATCTTTCTTTTCAGGGACAACAGCCTGTTACACAAAAAAAGTCCACAGGATGGCAGTCCAAGTAAAAGTCCACCCTCACAGTTAATTTGATTATTAAAACACTAAACTAATGTTCCCAGTAGAACACAAAGCATTATCTAACCATCACTGATAAGGTTTAAAGATTTTTATTGTATCAGATAAGCAATGTCACTAGGATACAGGATTACAATAGTCTACAAACACAGGTTTCTACCTTACTGGTATCTGTGTTGTAATTTAGCAGTATGAAGTTGGGTTGCTTCCAGCTGGTGTAACTTTGACACATCATATGCTGTGCAGCATCTGACCTTTCAGAAAAGGTGTGAAGAGGCTGACTGTACACAAAACAAATAGCACACAGTTAAAAACAATTCACACCGGAAAACCAAAAATAACGTGAGGCTTCGTTCATTTTGTATTACCCAAGACTACAAGCCACTCATTTGACTACAATCCCTAACTCACTAATATTAATATTGTGTCTACATCTCATGTCATGCGCAGGACTTGAGCTATTTCTTCACAGTGCAGGAAAGCACATTCTTTCTGTATCAGATGACCAAAAAAAAAAAAAAAACCTTTCAAATATATTGATGTCTTCTGTGTATCCTTTTTCATATAGTGTCAGAATTGTTTGATGGGTTTTAAAGGTCAGGTAAGGCAAGGACACCAATAAATGACTTTCAGCAGTCCCTTAGCAATGGAGATGCTTCACACGCTAATGTTAGTTCCAAGGTTCACTACTTGCAGGAATTTATATTCCAAACAAATTTTGTTCAAGCCAGAATGAATTACATGATATTTTAATGTACGGTACAGTAAACAAAAGGCTCTGTTGGTTACGATTTCCATTTGTCCTGATGACAGCAAAGGCGGTACTTTCTGTAGAAAACCACCAGGAATCTTTTATATGAAGTTTTATGTTCAATGCTTTTGTTATTTTGATTCTCTGGCCTTCTCAATGAAGTGGAAACCCTTTCAGATTTTGTTACTCTGTCAACAAAGATGCAAAACAGAACAGACCGCAACTAATATATAAACCTGGCCAGGAAATACTAGAGTCTTCCTTGCAGCCATTGAACTACTGGCCTGGAATTGACAGGGTACAGTAGATCCCTTGGTTTGTGTGCATGTAGGCGAATGGGTATCAACCTGAATTTGTGTCTAGTCTATGAAAGCCATATAAACAAGCTCAGTATGGTATGTTTACTCATAGAGCTGCTGATTTAACACCATTCTTCAGATAAAGCTTTATATTAGCCTAAAATCTAACGTAAAACTGTTAAAATGTTTCATTTTGAAGATTTTTTTAAATTATATATTATATGTTGTACATATCTTTCTCAAGGGATCATGTGTTTGAATCAAAACATTGGAGGTATTTAAAGGTTTTTGACGGCATGACAGAGTTGTTATTGTTTATTAGGGCTGTCAATTAATTGCAGTTAACTTCTGTGATTAGCGCATTAATTTCTTTGGAGATCATTTTTTTAACACATGTTAATCGCACTCCTCTGTAAGCGACCCTCTTCTCTTAGCATACCGTAACTCACTCCCTATGTCACCATTTTAATAATATACTTGAACGCATGCAACGCAATGAGTGCAGTCTGGGTTTGCATAGAACGTTAGTCATATTACTGCATTGTGGAAGTACTGAAAGTGAAGGACTTCTTGTGAATGGGAAGTTTCTTTAATAAAAAAAAAACTTTCTGTCGTATTGTGACTGAGTGTCCCGCCCCTATAGTTATATGTGCACTGTTTATTATTAGTTGCATTATTGTTTGCGGCGCGGATAAAAGCCCCGTGTATTTGTTATTGTTTTTATATTTTAAAAATCTCATGAGGATGCGTGGCTGATCAGCTACTGATTTATTTCAGTAGCTGACAGTCACGCATCCTTACTAAACTCATGCAGACTGTGGCCGAGGGGTAATAAGATAATTAACAGATAGTTAACTCCTCGGCCAGAGTATAAGAACCTGCAGCTGTCCGTGCTGCGGGGAAGAGTGTACAGAGGAGAGTACGGGGAGCGGAGAGAGCGAGGAGAGAGAAACTACATTTAAAAAACAACTGCTAAGTATCGTGCTGGTGCTAAAACCAGCACGCTTATTTGTTTCTATTTGTTTGTCCAACGCGCCTTTTTGTTTTGTTATTTTGTTTAAATCTTTTGTTTTGTTTTATTATTTAATAAATACGCTGAGCACAGTAGCGTTCAGCTTCTCCCGCCCATCCATTGTTTTGTTTCTGGTACTTTCTGGTCCGTGACGTCACCACACACGCCACTCAACAGCTGCTCGACCACACGTATCTACTGTCAATCTGAGTTTCAGTATCACAAACATAGGCTACATCTAATCTGATGTACCACCTGTGTGTTAAACAGGCCTTTCACTTCTCAAAATACACTTCTAGCAACAGCACAACTCCAAATGAAACCTGTCAGTTTCAACAGAGTACACTTTTAGAAATTCAGGATCTCTGCAAGCCCATGAATCAAGTTAAGTATGATTATATATATATATATATATATATATATATATATATATATATATAAAATACATGTATTTAATATATATATATATATATATATATATATATATATATATAAAATACATGTATTTAATGCCCACAGTTCTCCTACTGTGGGCATTAAACTAAGTAATTTAAGAATATATTTCACTATTTTTGTATGTTTTGTCCAGTTCAGCTTGGATTTTGGTTTCTGACTAAATTTCTGTCAGAGCTTCAGTTTCTCCCACCATCTAGATTTCCACAGTGGAAAACGGGGACTTTTTTCTTCAATTCACTGACACCGTAGCAATTCCGAAACCATTAAAATAACAGTAAAAATTAAATATCAGGTGAATTTATTGCGGATCATAACAACTAATTATGTTCTTTATATTTTCATCTAGTCAACACATGTTAAATGTACAAAAAAGCCAGATTTAAAAAATAGATCAGCTATTACCTGTAAACATGTCGTATACACGTAATCAGAATAATTAAACAAATAATCCTTATAATTGTTTATTTTATTTTTGAATGGCGCTACTAATATATTACTCTGCTATTAACTTGTAGAGCACACTGATGCAGTTTTGTACTTAATAAAACAAATTTTATGTGTGTGTGTGTATATATATATATATATATATATATATATATATATATATATATATATACACACACACACACACACACACACACACACACACACACAACAGCAAAACCGGGACAACAAATGAAGGCTGAAACTGACAATCCCAGTTTTCACGGGATGTCTGGTAACCCTAATGTAGTTCCCAAAGACATTTTTTGTTTGCTCTACTTGTTTCCATAGAATATGAACTAAACTATGCACAAAATGTTTACTTCCAAGTCAGGTTATCACGTATAGTTTGTTTCCTATGTGCAAAAGGAGCGAGTTCAGCAGTTGTTCACATTGACATTTAGCAAGCGAACCAGACTCGGTAAGTTTGCCAAATGGACCAAGACCACCTCTTTAGATGGACTCTGTACGGTTCATTTCCCAAGCAGACTTTGTTGTTCACACTTCACACCAAACGTACCGAACCGTACTGAGTGTGGACCAAACCCTCTCAACAGACCCAGTTTGAACACCTTAAGATTATTTTTTTTTTGTAATTGCTTGTATATATATATATATATATATATATATATATATATATATATATATATATATATATATATATATATATATACTCAACAATTACAGTGAATCAAAGCTTGTAATAGAGCCCAAATATAGACAAACAGCCATACTGTTTGACAGTAGATAACAATTTCACAGGCAGACTTGACAAATGCAAAATGAGCAGGAATCAAAAGAGTGTAAAATTGCCAGTGATCCTGCATCCATATCAGGAATTAAATGGTTTTCATGATGCATCTGCTGTTAGCTAAGACAGAATTTCAATGTGACAGTGATGAGAGACATGCTTAACAAGCCAGCAGGCATGGTTACTTTTCAGTCGACTATACATTGCTCAATATATGAAAACTTAAAGATGTACCTGTTCCCCATACAGTTTATGAAATATTGTGTTTCCATGCTTAACCCTATTTTTGGTTTCTTCCTTATAAGCCCATGTTGAAAATGTTTGCTGTGTAGGGGTTTCATTTTAAAATGGGAGGTTTGCCGTGATTCTATGGGTGAGGCTACAGTGCCTCCCTATTCTATCGCTTGTTGGTTTCAAATTCAATGCCTACCTTTTCCAAAATGTCTGGAGTTTCTTTCTCCTCTTCCACCCCACCAGCTGTGTCTCACTTTAGGGGGGTCGATGGGTCCCATCACCTAGCCTTGGATGCCCTCTGACCCCTGTCAGAGGATCACCATGAAAGTGGCTCCCGCTGGCCATAAGGTGAGATCCTGGGTCACAATATTGTAATGTATGGCTACATCTAATGCTATTATTTCTAATTTGCATCTGAGCTGGTGCCTCGTTTGCTGAATGTTTGAAATTCCCTATTGTAATTGTGTTAGGTGACCAACCTCAAAAATGGAATTTATAAACTTAGAATGCTGCAAGTTCTGCCAGGAGCATGTCTACTTGACTCACTGAGGAATAGTGGGTTTCAAGGGAGGAGGAAATGTGTCCCTACAACTAAAAATACCTACTGTGAATGTAACAAACAAAATATTACATCTGCTTTAAGTAATGTAATTAAAGGGTCTATGGTGAACGAATTCAGTATACAAACATGGTTTTGGCTCATTACAACTAAAGACAGTACATAATGCTTGTACTAAATCCACTTAGTTCAATTTAATTTTCACTCTCCTACCAATCACAAAACAATAGCTAACTAGTAACCTTAGTGTGTTCACGCATGGTTTTGACTGACAGTATTAGTTTTATTAATACTGTCTATAAATTGCCTCAGAAAATGAAAAATCTTTCAGTGATTTTCTTTTTTTCACTACATTGTAATTAATACCGCACAATATTATACAGCTGGTTGAGCCCACGTAAATGTTCTGTTGTACATAGTGTCATGATTTTATTACAGCTTTAAGGGTACATACTACCTACAATATATATATATATATATATATATATATATATATATATATATATATATATATATATATATATATATAATTTATAGAAAAAGCTTTTATGTGCTATATTCATGAACCACATAAGTTAGTAAATTGAAGTTCAATATACTGTATAAACTAAAAAAGAGTGAACACAGGCCCTAACACCATGTTTAAGCAACTCAGGCAGAAACCCAAATCCAAAGGAACCTCCTCCATGTGACACGTCTTTTTTAAAAAAAAAATTGCACTGATTAATTGGTTATTTTGTAACACACAGACTCAATACTTGTCATTGGACTTTGTTAAAGAACCACACGCACACATATGATATCTATCAACCTGCTGTACCATGAGCACCTATCCTACTGTAATTCCTTTATCAGATTTGCATTAATCAGGGAGAACTAGTCTCTCACCCAACTGAAGTGAGATTTGAGGATCTAGTATTGGCCCATCCAACACACACTTTTTTTTTTTATTTACAGTATATTGGATCAAATATCACGCAGCACAGATGATATGTGTACACAATACCTCTCCCTCTCCATCAAACAGTGTTTGAATCTTTTGATAGACCACAATGCTTCCATGTACGTCTGAAATCAAAGGAACAGCTGATTGTAAAAAGCTTTGAAGTATTTTTCAAAAGCCTCAAGAAATGGCAACGAGTTTAACATTTTACTTTTGGACATCTGAGATGGAGTCCAAATAAAAGCTGATACTTCTACATCAAAGTCAAGACAGTTATTGTTCGTTTTTGTTTTTGTTTTATCATACTTCAACAGTGTATTACCCTCTAAAATGTTTAAACTTGCTTTTGTGTGCTTATTTTATTCAAGACATCGTTAACAGTTTTACTGAAATACAAAGGAAGTGATGTTCAAATATTCCTTTATTTTCCTCATGATGGATTTGAAATTGTTTGCTCAAGCTCAACATAAACCTTTAAAAAAAAAAAAGTTTATCCTAATTTTATAAAACATTATGTATATAAAAATTACAAAACTAGTATTTTATAAAGTTAGTATGTTGACCTACAGGCTAGGATAATATTATGGATGGACACATAGGTAATCTTTAGGTTACTTCAGATCAAAGAAAGTAAAACTACCATTTTAGATTATTATTTGTTTATTTAGCAGACGCCTTTATCCAAGGCGACTTACAGAGACTAGAGTGTGTGAACTATGCATCAGCTGCAGAGTCACTTACAATTACGTCTCACCTGAAAGACAGAGCACAAGGAGGTTAAGTGACTTGCTCAGGGTCACACAATGAGTCAGTGGCTGGGATTTGAACCGGTGACCTCCTGGTTACAAGCCCTTTTCTTTAACGGTCTATCTCACTAACGCACATGTATAACAATATAAAAATGATATACATTTCAGATGTAACAGAAAAACCAGCTCAGCAAACAATAGAATTCTGTCGTCAGTGTGACTCTTTGTACTGAGTCTCTGCCTTTGATAATATGACATGTTGCAGGGTAGCGGCAAGGCAGAGACTCAGAGGCAAGGAAGGCTGCAGTTTAAGGGCTAAAGCACACTTTCAATACACTAAATAACACAAAAATACAAACAAAAAGGCATATGGGTCTAAACAAAAGTTTAATAAACACCAACAAAATGTCAAGCTGGGCATTCGCCTTCAATGAACAACCATCTAATAATTTAACACTGATTCTCTCTCCAAACCACAGCCTTTCTGCCTGCTTTTATGCAGGTGGCCACTCCCCAATCAGCACCAATCTGCACTAACTGGAGAGTGGCCACACCTGTGATTGCTGGCAATGACATTAACCCTGTCCCTGCCACATGACAGTTCTTACCTGAATTGTTTTGTGACTTGTGGCTAGATCAGAAACACAATTAAGTATTTTGATAGATTAGCAGTTTTTATTCAAGATTACATTTAGGCTGCAGTCATTTCATGTAATTTTCCACCCAATAAAAGGAATTTGGGGCTGTTGCATAATACCATAACACATACCAGAAAAGTGAACAACTGAATTCTCTATGAGACTGTGGACTGGACTAAAGCAGACATGGGTTCACTAACCTCTCAGTCAACCCTCAGTGTGATAATGATACCTATTAAATAGTATTTAAAAGTTTATCACTGTGGCATACATATTATGTGATGAAAGTGAGCTGGACTTCCCTTCCAACTTTACTACTTTGTTAAAATATACAATATTTGATACTTAAGGGTGGGCGAAACATAAAAGCATTCACTGCACCAGCATCTAGCTGAAGACCAATTTGTTTTTGCTCTCCAGTTCTAGCAGAGATTAAAAGGGAACAATGATCCCTAGAAAGTAGCTAAAAGTAATTATTGTGACCCTGATCCACCACGCTGTTTGTATTAATGACATAATTTCATATGCTGCACTTTGTTTAATTAAAACTGAAACCAACCTTTATTCTCAATAATGTACAGACTGTCACGTCTTGTTGATTAAACCTAAATTAATTGTAATTACTAAATGCAAGCTACCCTGCACTTATCATGCCTGACAGATTGCTCTGCTTGTGCTGTCCCTTGATACTAACATTACACATTTTAAATACAGTTTTATTCTCCAAATAATCTATTGCACATCTGTCTTTTTCTACACATTTCCAAAAGTATCCTTAAAAAAAAAGAGAGACGAAGAAGCTTTGAATCCAACCTGCCCATCCTGTCCAAAAACTCAGTCTCAGTCCCTGCTGGCAATGTCTACTACAGCTATAGCCAAATGTTTTGCATCACCCTATAGAATTAACTCCTTTTGTTTCATAAAGTCGAATGACACCTGCTGAATAATGTTACGTTAACATATTGAATTACATATCGCTTTGTAGATTCCCATATACTTATATGGGAAATACTGTACAATTATTATGGCTTCTGGTTGACTTTTGCAATATTATTTTGCAGTTTCTTTGATTGCATGATGTTAAATATCATATCTCAATTATGTTCATATAGTTATTTTATTTTTTAAATGATGTCTCAATCCTAAAATTCTAGGTAATGCAAAACATTTGGCTGTAGTTGTAGGTATGGATGAGTAAAACTACACTGCATGACACTTTCCAATTTGATGAGGGTCACCATGGCAACACATTATCTCAGGAGATATGCATGCATCTAAATACACAGATGTATGACCTAGAAGTGTCCTGGATAGTAGTTATATTAAGAAAAATTGACTTGCAGGCTAGTGTAAACTCAGCATAACTTTTGCTTTATAAATGTCCACTGTTCTGATTCAGACCTGACTCTGAGCTCTAAATTCTACTTCTGTCTCCTTGACGTAATTTTCAATAGGCACTGTAGTTTGTTACATGTTGGCCTTCTGCATTAAATAGAATGTTTGTAGGAGGAGAAAAATGTACAGTTATAACTACCCATGTGTAGAGGCAGTCCAACTCTGTGTGAAAATATGCAAAAAGCTGTGGACATTTTAAGTAGATACAATATCTGCGGAGTGTTCTGCAGAGCATCTTATGTGTTTAGTATTTGTATTATTAATGGCTTATAAAAATGTAAATTGAGTAAACATAATCATATACAAAAATGTATGGGTTAATTACTTCCAATTTAATATATCAAGCATTTCTGTCAGTAAAATATTTAGTAACGCTCAAACAAAAACCAGCACACCACATCACGAGAGACTTCTTTTTGTGATTAACTCCAGTTTTTAGTTAACGCATACATTTTTAAAGGAGACAAAAATCTGTTAATTTAACTAAACTAGAACCGAACATTTAAGTTATATAGTTCGGGTCACTTTAGCAGTCTGTTTATGATAATTGTGATGACTAGCTGCAGAATATGGCGAATCTGTGGAAAAAAAAAAACATGTGTTTTAGAGAAGCAGACCAAACAATAACAAAAACAAAAATAAATACGTAACGTTACAGAAATGCAAATTCGTTAAAAGGAAAACAGAACCTAAACAATTTCTGGGTTTGCTCTGTTCCTTTAAAATGTATTCCGAGATTAAAACACTAAATGCCTTTTTATTTACTTCGTGCGACCTGTAATATCAAATAGCAGTTTAACAGTTTATGAGAATCGGAGCCTAGCTGGAGTTCTGCTGTGGGAATTGCAACTGAATACCTCCTTTACGAATATGACAGTATAGTGGCCTTGAGGCAGCTCAATCTCACAACGTAAGCCTAATGCACAGAATGTCAAGATATCATGGATGAACTAATAGAGTTAGCATTTTAATCAAATCAGCCAGACATACACCAGCTATGTTTTAGGAAAGTAATACGGCAACTTAAATGACTGTTCACCGATTCACTGTTTATACTCAGTGCTTACTGAAATAAAAATAAAAAAAGGCAATAATAATCATAAATGCCCAGTTACATCCATAAATATAAATTGTAGCTAAAAGTGACATATCCTTTATTTATTATGTACTGTTGCAGCATCTGTACAATCTTAACCTGATTTTTGCATCCGGGATAGAGAATTTATTTCAGTTGTAAATACTTATCTGCAAATAAGGATACATGTGGTGTTTACTGTACATGCACTGGGAACTCAATTGGTGTTCTGTATAATTGCTTTACATCCTCATTTACCATATCCTGGACAGTAGAATTCAAAATGTGTAGGGGAATAAATGTGATTATGTCTTGGATAACAAACCCATGTAAACTGCCCCAGGATACTATTATTGAATACTGTATATAGTTAAGGTAAGCCACTGATCTTTTAACCAACCTTAAAACGCTATAAAGCATTAGTAAGAGCTGAATTCAAATGACCTGTATCTGGCTGCAACAAACCTGCTGTATTTGAAACCATCAATGGCTGTGTACTCCTTTAAGAAATTAATATTTGCTGTGAGGCTACTCTGTTCCTGCTGGCTTCTTTGGGGTAATGATACAGTTTACCATGATTCCCCATACTTGGGACAATGCATTTACCATGCTCTATCATGCCTATCTACTTGCTTTGCCAAGATGTCACTGTACTGCCCCCCCTTGCTGTTTTTACAACAAGTAACTTTTATAAAAAATAATGTATTTTACCTTTGTTCACTGCGATTCTTAACCAGGTTAGACCTCAATCTTTTTCATTCATTCATTCATTCATTTGATTTGGTTTTGATTTGATGCTATTCATACTGGAAATCTGTGCTGAGAAACTACACAGAGTATTCCTATTATCAACTAGATTGTGTGGAGCAGAGCTGTGAGAAGTCTTCCTTAATACTCTGCCAATCCATCTCCACAACCACTTTGGTATCCGGTTCACTTGGAGCCTCGGCTTCTGAATTGTTGGCCCATCAGTTTGCAAAAAAAGTGTCCCCTTTCATCCCTTTCTCCCATGTGAAAAACCTGTAAATCTGAACCTATATACTGCAGATAGTCAATGCATTGTATTTAGTTCACTTTTGATATTAGTAATATTACAGTAAACTAATTGTCTTATACATTTCTGTAGAGTTTTCATTTTGTATGTAATTTTTTTTTGGTTTGTTTGAATTAATCTTCCTATTTATTTATTTATTTATTTATTTATTTATTTATTTATTTATTAGCTTACCAGAATACATAATTTGTAGAGGGTTCTTAATAACTGCCAACAAAAAGGGGCAAATAATAAACATAATTCAGATGATTACCTTTTACATTACAGTAAAGGAAAGGCTGCTTGTATTGCATCACACCTCCACAAACCAGCCTAAATCCTACATGTGGCAGACTATTGATTTGTAGCGCTGATGACTGGTTGCATTTCCTGCCTGCTAGATAATTCAATTTCATGTGAATGGGTAAAGGGAAAGTAACACACAGTCGCAAGCACACAATAGATTAGACTGAACATTAGATTAGGCACCTTGCACCTCAATTCCCTGTTGTTTCTCCATTTTACAGAAGCATGTTAAACAATGAATCCAATTCTACAGAAAGCTTTGGAACTTGTGAGATAGATTGTAGGGTTACTTTCTAGTAGGGTTGGCCATGCTCTGGCTCCGGGGCCTGGAGCCGGAGTGGAGATCAGAAGTTTTTTTAGCTGAGCTCTGGAGCAGAGCTGGAGTGGGTGGAGCATGGAACCAGAGCTGAATTATTCAGTTCAAACATTGGAATTAACAAAATAAATAAGTATATAAAATAACTAAGGTCCTGTCCACACTACATACCTGATCTCAAGAACCGTACTCAAAACCGTTCTAATTAATCTAGCTCAAAGTGTCCACACTGAAGTACAGTTTCATGTTTAGTCAGGCTTAATGCGTCCACACACTACTGTATTAGAATAGTTCGGTTACAGTTCCTAGCAGCGCAATGAACAGTGGAAATTAATACGATAGTATTTTATTTTAAAATAATGTGTTATGTCCCATATCAACAGAGGTCCATATTGCTAAAAAGATATAAAACACGTATTTTGGAAAAAGTAAATGTGAACACACACACACACACACACACACACACACACACACACACACACACACAAGTTTTTGGGTCTTATTTTTAATTAGATGGTCCCTTTAAATAAATTGAACTGATTCTGTTTCATAATTAAACTCAGAAAAAGCTGTTAATTACAAAACAATCTTTGTTTTTACCTTCATATCTAGCCTGAGCCTAATTATGGTCCCCTTAATTCTATTTCAAACAGAGCTGACAAATTACGTGAATTGTTCATCCCCGATCCTACTTTTAACTCGCATTTTATTTTTGCAGTAGCCTAATTTAACGTTCTGCTTTTGTTGTTTTCCACACTAGTTTAACAGAGATGTCCTGACAGATTTTTTTTTAAGCATAAAAATGAATACCTAGTGCGGAGTGTACGCTGATAGCAAATCCTTTGGGCGCCTGTTCTGAGTATTTCGCCAAACATACCACAAAGCATTTTGGGATATTGGAAGATACACAAAAAATGTAGTTTAGTATTACAGTGTCCACACTTCTGATAAACTGCACTAGCTGATGCGATCTAATTAGAACCGGACTCGAGACTACCCCTGAGGTGGTCTCGAGTACTGTTCTTGAGTACAGTATTAAATGCTGCGTAGTGTGGACACTAACCAAAATTATCAATTAGAATCATGTATTCTGGTATCTGCAGCCATGACCTTTTATGTAGTGACTTTACCTTCATGAATTAATTACAAAACAAAGGATGTCATACTGTAGTACAGTTAAAAAAAAGAATTGTGTGTGCATTTCAAGTAAAAACTTAAAGTAGACAATGCACATGTTTTACTAATCCCTGTCATTGCAGCTTCACGTGTGTGTAGCGATCACTTTGGCAGCTAGTGTTGCGTGCGCAATTTAATCTGGACTTGTTTTTTTGTGATGAGATCAAGTAAATGTTCATATGAAATGAAGCACCATTTTGAACCTTTCACATTACAGGTATACATGAGCAGATTATGCATTAAACATATAATTATACCTCTTCTGGACACAAAACATTTACAAATGTGCTATTTTACATCCATAAATAAAAACTATATTTAGGACCGGTTATTTTTGTCTTTTAGACAAGTACAAGGAGATCTCTCTGGCCAATCAATCCTCTCTCTTGCTTCTGATTCAAGATAAGTAGTGATGATCCCTGCTGGATGTGGGCAGGCTTTGTCATTTATGAAAATGAGGTTTGGCCTGACTGCACCAGAACAAGGTCTCACTGTCTCATCTCGCTACCTGACAGCCGCGAGACTGCCGGTCTGGATGACATAGAGATCCATTATTCCAGCCCACACCATTACAGAGCCTCCTCCATAGCTATTATTATGTTCTGCAATTTACTGCACCAAAAAACGCTCACCACCCTGTCTCCAGACCCTGGCACACCTGTCATTATAATCAAAACAAAATCTGGAGGACTGGCGTCACTGATGTGGTTGTGACTCTTCTGCACCCCTCACCATGCTGTCTCCTGACACTGCCACTTGTTTGGTATCGACTCCACATACAGTAGACTACACTTCACTAATCAGGCTACATGACGTGGAGTTGCCCCATTTTGCCTCCGGTTCATGTCCTCCTTACTCATCTGACGTCTTAATTTGTCTCTGAGCCATTACAATCAATACAGATCATGGATAAACTCACAGTGAGTGACTATTTAAAAAATGTGTTCCCAAAACTTTGTTTGGTGGGTGTGTCGATGGTATGCATAATTTTCTTGTTTATGGTAGTGTACATTTTATCACACTTGTACTGTAGGTTATCATACAATCTTCAACACAGCATAGGCAGTACCGCTGCTACAGCTTACATCCAGAGGCTTTAACATGCTCATTGCTTTCGAAAACAACTTCCAGAGAAATCGTTTCTTTTCCAAATCAAATACGCAAGTATTGCTGCACTGTTTACCTGTAAACAGAACCAGATTAAGCATACGTGCTCAACAGTACCAGATTAAGCATATGTGCTCAACACATTGAACCTTGTGCTCAACACATTGAACGTTTATCGTTATTCTGTATTTACATCATATGGTGTACGAATGCAGACCCTGTGCAATGCCCATTTTGACATAATGAAGTTAAAGAATGATGGGGTTAGCAAAGATCTCTTTTCATTGCTCTTTAGGAATTTCTATACAGTGAAAATAAAGTGTGTTTAACCTGATAGTAAATTTCCTTCCCATTTTGTGTATTGCTCCATCATAAAAACAGAACAAGCAAGCATGTATGTACATAGTAACTCCCAGTCATTCATTGCTGTCTACTGGAAGCTTTATGCTGTGCTTTTTTAGCCAAAAAGAAACAGCAGTTCCACTGAATAAGATATATATATATATATATATATATATATATATATATATATATATATATATATATATATAAACCTGCATGAACAGTACTGTATTGATGCAGTAATAACAGTAATGAACTGTATGTATTGCGGCACATTATTTCCTCCAAGTGAACTGAGCAAGGGAATGTGTTACTGCTAATGGCATGATATTTATTTACCAACTATGTATGTATTTTAAGTTTTGTTGTGTGTTGAAAAGCTATGTTTGACTAAGTGGATATCACATTCTTATATGTTGTCAACAGGCAAATGTTTCATCAGGTTTATGGTTGCTGTCAGGGAACAAGCTTTTAAATTTGTCTCAAGCGTTTTCAGCGCCTGTCATTGGTGAGATTTCCACAACAGAAAGAGTAGCTATTTTCTCTGAATCTGCTTATTACTCAAAATCCAAAGCATGTATATCAAAAATAATAAAACATGTATTGTATTTGGATGTACACTAAAGGAGTCACACCTATCTTATTCCATTCTCTCATTCTAAAATCTTCAGAATCAGATCTCAGCTTCACAGCCTTCCTTATTTAAATATCACAAACATGTCAATGTGGGACTTGTCACACTAAGTTTTAATCAACATGTAATTTTTTTTTTTCAAACTAAATGGTAAGGTAAGTTTAAACGTTGCACAACCAAACTATGAAAATAGTATGCACTATTGAAATCTACATTTGTTTTTATAAAGTTATAGTAACAATATAATCATGAATTCTTGATGTATTAATATCATTTACAATGATCATTTTCACTAATAATAAATATCATGTTAGTGTGAAATTAACTTTTTTATTGCATACTGTTCACTAAATAGTATTGATTTAGGATGAGCACAAATTCCTTTTTTAATGCACCAATGAGACAGGAATAGCCACTGACAGCTAACCTATAATAACAGACCATTGGATTCACTGTATTTCACTGGTGTAAACAACTACAAAACTTAATTTGTGCATGAAAAAACAATGTATACCCCAATTAGTGAGCTTGCCCTGATCAAGTACATATTAGGGCAGCAGTGTGGAGTAATAGGGCAGCAGTGTGGAGTAGTGGTTAGGGCTCTGGACTCTTGACCGGAGGGTCGTGGGTTCAATCCCCAGTGGGGGACACTGCTGTTGTACCCTTGAGCAATGTACTTTACCTAGATTGCTCTAGTAAAAAAACAACTGTATAAATGGGTAATTGTATGTAAAATAATGTGAAATAATGTATAATGTGATATCTTGTAACAATTGTAAGTCGCCCTGGATAAGGGCGTCTGCTAAGAAATAAATAATAATAATAATAATATTGAAAATATACCAATAATAAGACATACAGTACTATGTTACATCTTCCTGAAATCAGGAATAACGACAGCAGTAAAATGATGTCAATTTGCTTCAAAACTTACTACAAAGCTTTCAGATGAAAAGCAATTATGAACAGAGGATGCAATTATAACAGAGTTGCAAGCATTTCTATGATATGGGGTCCCTTTTTCATTAAAGCTAAATGAAGGAAATAGACCATTATTAACAGCTTCTTAGCTGCTGCTGCAATGAAATTACACCCATGACCTTGCATGATTAATGTCTTATAAAGTAAAATATTAGGGGCTGCAACAAAGAAGTGTTGTAGGGTAATGGTTGAAAAGTCAAATACTGCAGTCTGTAAATCACAACTGATGGCTGATGGGGTTACACGAGTGTTTCCTAAAAGCCTAAACCTTAAAGGTGCAGAGTTGGAATATATATATATATATATATATATATATATATATATATATATATATATATATATATATATATATATATATATTGTGAGACAGCAGGGAGGGGGTTAAATCCTCCCTGCAGAAAACATGTGCAAATGAACATTGGTTGATGTAATTGTTTTGTTTTATTATTTAATTATCCCCTGCACCTGGTGATCATTGTAAATCAGAGCCAGGTGCAGGGTATTTAAAGAGAGCAGCCAGTCTGTTCTAGGCTGCTGAGTAGAAGGAGGCAGGAGAGGTGCTCTGTCTCTGAGTAGCCAGAGAAGAAGTAAGTGCGGTGTGACACCAGTGTGTTTTTGTAAGGACGGGAAAACAGCTTAGCTGTCCCGTGTTAGGAAGGGTGTTCCTGGAAGTTGAGTTAGTGCTCCAAGAGGAGCTAGGTGTTTATTTTGCTTTTGTATTTTGTGTGTTTTGTTTACTTTTGTGTTTATTAAAAATAGCGCACTAGCGCTTAAAACTCCATTTCATTGTTCTGGGTCGTATTTTTAAAGGGGCACGAACCCGAGTGAGTTGTGCTTTGTCACAATATATATATATATATATATATATATATATATATATATATATATATAGGGACCATTATAGCCCTCTTCTGGGGTAGTCAAAACCACCCAGTCTGTGGTTTATTTTGTGAAAGTATTAAAACCGAGCAGTAAAGTTGAGTTACTTCATTACCTCTCAACATTCCATTTGCATGTCTATCTGTGACTTCAGTATTGAACTCTTGTCTTTGTGCTGCAGAATTTTTTTTTTTTTCAAGTTCAGTTTTGGCACCTATTTATCCTAAGTTCCTCAAGGGCAAAATTATAATAAGGTTGAATCTGCATGATGTATGAGATCTCCAACCCGTTTAATGCACATTATAACTGTGTCAACCAACCTACGCTAGGAATCCAGACAGGGTTATTGTCTCAATTTGCTATTTTTTTTTGGTGAATGAGAAATTAAATTTAACTACGAATGGCTTAGACACACTTTTTAGTCTTTCAATTAACCTTCTCGGTTGCTTGTTACAGTAAGTGCTGGTTTCACAGACCCCAATTAGCACTAATTGCGGACTGCCTTACCTAATGTGCAGTAACACCACTGTAATCCAAAAATAAGTGCTAATCAGGGTTGTGAAAGCAGCCCCAAGAGTTTTATTTTTCTTTCACGAAGAAGGACAAATTACATTTTGGAGAAAAGCCATTGATAAATCTGGCTCTTTGTTTGTTTCCCCATAAACAAATGGTGGCCTGGCCACCAATGTTTAAATTCACCAAACTTCAACATGTAATAACAAAATGAATAATATTTTGTATTTATTTATTTCTCACACCAAAACTCTAACCTGGTTTCTGATGTCTCTCTGAAGTTAATCTATACAGGGGGAAGGTAAAATCTTTAGTAGAACAGGCTGTTGAAGAATGACCCTCTATACCTCTGTAGACAGCAGGATTATCTGATTAAAAAAGTGCAGATGCCTATTTTTTGTTTGGCATTTGAAATCAGTTAAAAAAAAGGCATGTAGAATTTGAAGTGTCCACACTGTTACTGACTATAAAAACCGAACACACAGTCGGATGTGTCACATGTCATGTGGTTAATATAGAGAAAAATGTGGATGCTGAAGAGCTTTCATTTTGATACTACTCGAGAGTCTGATAACAGCCACCGGTCGATGCTTTAATAGCATTATCTCAGAGACATCACTATGCCAAACACATTTACATCTCACCCTCCACCACTACTCTGCATGCTGCAAACTGATCAAACTGAAAAACATGTTTAATGGCCCTCTTATTAAAAAACAACAATGCCAGTGGTTGTCTCTAATGAAATAATGGCATTCATCTTACCTGCTGTGCACTTCCATTCACTGTGTACAGTTTTTAACAAGCATGTGTTCATATAAAAAAAAAATGTAGGAGAGACAGGCACAACATTGTATCAAAGAATACAGAATCACCTACAATTTGTAGTTTGGGAAGAAATAAAATTAGATAATGTACAATTTAGAAGAATAAAGGAAAATAAATGAATAAATATACTCAATGCTATAATGCCTGAAGGATTAAATAGAAAGGAATAGTGGATTATTACATCATTAACTACGTAGCAAATGACATGACAAACACATAAATGGATTTGAATAGAATTATGTGAGTGTAGTTGCCATGGCATCAAAAGCCTATATGTACCTATATTGTTTGTTTTCAAACACACTTTCCCTTGACAAAGGTGTGTTCAGCATACCGAAACTCTTTTGAACAAAACTACTAGGTTAAGAAAACTCCCGTTTGACAAAACATGTTTGTCATTACAGGGAGCAGTTATCTTGGATAATGAAAAAAAGGCTTTAAAGGAAGGGGGCAATTTTCCTAGACTAGTTTTTATTCAGTATGAAAAGGCATGTTTGACATAACATGGGTTTCTTTCGAGTCTGCAAACCTGTGCAAACCCGTGAGGCCTACATATAGAATGTAAGAATATAACAGTTTAATGCGATTATTTAATGATCTGCGATTTGTATTCCTGTATGCTCTACAGTTTTACTGAACCTGCTTCATTTTCCCAAATGGTATCATTAGACAATCCCATACTGTAAGATGGCCATGATTGAGATTTGCATGTGCTCCCCAGAAAGGAAACACGGTCCTAACCAAAAATAGAAGCAATGCCACTTGAGTATACAAGATGTTAAGCTGAGCTTGAGACGTATACATTGGTAAGCAGTACAGTATATCATACTCCCACATTTCTGTAACAACAACATTCCTGTAATTTTTTTTATGATCTACGTACCGTCCAGCTGAATAGCACTTTTATTTTAGTATATATTTTAGTAATATGACTACTTAACAAAGAAGAGGCAGAACAGGAGGCTGTATTTAATGGTAAGTCATGCATGTTTTCAATTCTCTTCATCTATTTTTTTTTTTTATTATTATTATTATTAATTTGAGCAACAGCAGTCTTGGTAGTTTAAATCTTTTTTTTTTTTTTTTTTTTGTCAGCTCTCCAGCATATTTATTCATATTACCAAGCACTCAGGAAAGTGATAAAAATCTTGCAGTGTCGAAACTAAGAAAAAGGACATTTGAATTACTGATACCATTTCACATTGTACTGTACCTCATAACGAAGGAACAAAAAGCTGCAAACCTGATAGCGCCTTTAATGAAACAGAATTATATGTTCTTGTGAAAAAGTTCTTTATATATAAATCTGATTAGAAATGTTCTATAGTTTTACATTTTTACTGGTTCAATGTCTACTATTTGCAACAGTGAAAATACAAGCATTTATTGATTCAGTATTTGTCAATGCTTTGTTTTAACTGGTCAGTGATTACCACTATAAATGAGATTTGTATTATTTAAATCTGGTTGCCTTTTAATGCCAAATTATAAGCCTTGGCTAAGATTTGCGGAGAGGTCATGAGGGCTTGCTTCTCTTATTGATCCCTCCCTAATTTCTTTTAAATCTCAGTTGCAACTTCATCTTCCACCTACCCAACTTCCACTTCATGTGCACACAGTATCCTCGATTGGGGGAAGTGCATGGCTTCAACACGGTCCACTTGCTGACCTGGAATTGTCTCATGAGTTCCAACAGGGGGCTGGACAGAGTTGCTGAAGCAGAGACTCGGATCCTTCAAGAGTAGACTGGATGCTGACATGAACAATATTGTATAACCTTCTCTGTGACCACAATAAGACCTTTAGCTAGCTGCCTGGAAGAAGGACGGTCTGTCTAGCCACAGATTCCCAGAGGCTTTATTTCTCTTACTAACATGGTTAGGGTTTTATTTTTCTCTCAGATCACACTGGCACCAAAGCGAGCCAACATAGGTGGACTTTTTTTAAAAAATGTTTTTGACTTTGGCAGCCTATGTTTAACCAGTTGGTATAGAACCAGTTGGTATAGATGACAAATATTTTTTGTGATGTTAGAGTTACTAGATCGGTGCTCAAACACCAGTTTAAATAGCCATGGCAATACCGTAGATGTCCCTTGAAGTTCAGTCCTCTAAGTATATTCGCAGTCATTTCTTCACAGCAGTATTGAACTACATATGCTACTGTAACTTGACTGAAGTCCCTGCTGTGTATACTGTAGTGTATGTGTCTGCACCACTATGTTTTATACGACAGCTTCCAACCTTTCACTGGAAGGCAAGAGCATGCTTTTGACACATCTCAAAGATTTCCAGAAATGTAGTTTTTCGTTTCATGCTGGGGCAAAATACAATACTGACTGTCCTGGAGACAGCACTTGCTAAGAAACATCTTGGTTTCATCTGTTGTATTATTATTATTATTATTATTGTTGTTGTTTAAGTTCCGATACAAACAGGTGAGCAACCCTGCAGTGTAACACATCAATTGTATCCGACTGCTTTGAATAACATCTCCTATTTCATGCTGCTAAGGAGTGGGTGTTTAGGACTTATAAAACCACATGATGCGGGGTACTAGAGACAAAACTAAAAGATTATTGCTCTGTGAGAGCCTGGAGGAAAACAAATGGAAATAGTTTCAGTTGGTACATTTTTGGCAGCAGTCTCTTCTGCCTGATTCACTAACAAGCTGAGGCAGTCTGTTAGACTCCATATGAAACAGAACTATAGTTCAATGGAAGTGAGGTATTGTGGTACAATCGACAGCTGAGAATAAATGAATAAGGGTGGGATGCTTTGCTTGTTGGCTTTACCAAACGATCCCCCTCTGTTGTGATGGAACCACCTTTGGATAGAGGTGAGGCTCGAACTCAAGGTGGGAAGGATGGGGGAACCCCCAAAAGAGGGAACCATTACAGAGGTGGTAGAGAGAATCAGAGAAGGAAAACAAGGAGTAAGAAGGAGCAGCTCCTGCTCCGCCTCCTGAACCTCACCAAGGCCATAGCTCTTGTATTATTATTATTATTATTATTATTATTATTATTATTATTATTATTATTATTATTATTATTATTATTATTATTTGGCAGATGCCATTATCCAAGGCAACTGCAGGTGTTACAACTGCTTTGATCTGTTGAAAGTAGTGGGATTCAAAATCCAAAATATCTTCTGCCTTGTAAGTCTGTATGTCCCTACATTACATGACACAACTAGTTTCGAGCCATGGTGTACACATTTGAAACATGTCAAAAACGGAATGCATGTTTCAACTATGAAATGCAACTGTGCATAGTGTCTTCAAAAAAAGTGTGATTTGTACAAGAGCACTACAAGAGGATATACATAAACACTTACCTTTACCAGTTACCTTGGAAATTACAGGTTATAGCTCTTACACATTTGAGCATGTAGCAGTGGCATCTAAAGCAAGTCTGCCAAATGTCTAAGGACATCTGTGTTCTTGAACACAAGAGCCTTTAGCTAAGAAGTAAACAGTGGAAACTAATTTTCAGCTACTTTTATTGCATTTCTATTCAATTCCTTGTGCCAGGGCTGAGGCCCTGTACATGTAAATAGTGTATTTTTGTGTTTGTTTGAGTTTTGTAAATAAAGTTATTGGAATGTAAGTGTGTGTTAAATATGGCAGGGCTGGAGCTTAGAATCCTTAATTAGGACAAGTGTGGAATGTGGCCAAGTGTTAATTGATGTATTGATTGTCAATTTACCCTGGTCACATGCTTTAAAAAGGAGCTGGGGAGTCGGAGGTAAACGGCTGTGAATCTGTGGCGATCCCTCACTGCTGTGAATCTGTGGAGATCCCTCACTGCTGTGAATCTGTAGAGATCCCTCACTGCTGTGAATCTGTAGAGATCCCTCACTGCTGTGAATCTGTGGAGATCCCTCACTACTGTGAATCTGTGGAGATCCCTCACTGCTGTGAATCTGTAGAGATCCCTCACTGCTGTGAATCTGTAGAGATCCCTCACTGCTGTGAATCTATAGAGATCCCTCCCTGCTGTGAATCTGTAGATATCCCTCACTGCTGTGAATCTGTGGAGGTCCCTCACTGCTGTGAATCTGTAGAGATCCCTCACTGCTGTGAATCTGTAGAGATCCCTCACTGCTGTGAATCTGTAGAGATCCCTCACTGCTGTGAATCTGTGGAGGTCCCTCACTACTGTGAATCTGTGGAGATCCCTCACTGCTGTGAATCTATAGAGATCCCTCCCTGCTGTGAATCTGTAGATATCCCTCACTGCTGTGAATCTGTGGAGGTCCCTCACTGCTGTGAATCTGTAGAGATCCCTCACTGCTGTGAATCTGTAGAGATCCCTCACTGCTGTGAATCTGTAGAGATCCCTCACTGCTGTGAATCTGTAGAGATCCCTCACTGCTGTGAATCTGTGGAGATCCCTCACTGCTGTGAATCTGTGGAGATACCTCACTGCTGTGAATCTGTAGAGATCCCTCACTGCTGTGAATCTGTAGAGATCCCTCACTGCTGTGAATCTGTAGAGATCCCTCACTGCTGTGAATCTGTGGAGATCCCTCACTACTGTGAATCTGTGGAGATCCCTCACTGCTGTGAATCTGTAGAGATCCCTCACTGCTGTGAATCTGTAGAGATCCCTCACTACTGTGAATCTGTGGAGATCCCTCACAGCTGTGAATCTGTAGAGATCCCTCACTACTGTGAATCTGTGGAGATCCCTCACTGCTGTGAATCTGTAGATATCCCTCACTGCTGTGAATCTGTAGATATCCCTCACTGCTGTGAATCTGTGGAGGTCCCTCACTGCTGTGAATCTATAGAGATCCCTCCCTGCTGTGAATCTGTAGAGACCCCTCACTGCTGTGAATCTGTAGAGATCCCTCACTGCTGTGAATCTGTAGAGATTCCTCACTGCTGTGAATCTGTAGATATCCCTCACTGCTGTGAATCTGTAGAGATCCCTCACTGCTGTGAATCTGTAGAGATCCCTCACTGCTGTGAATCTGTAGAGATCCCTCACTGCTGTGAATCTGTGGAGATCCCTCACTGCTGTGAATCTGTGGAGGTCCCTCACTGCTGTGAATCTATAGAGATCCCTCCCTGCTGTGAATCTGTAGCAATCCCTCACTGCTGTGAATCTGTGGAGATCCTTCATGGCTGTGTATATTCAGGGTGCGTGAACCAAATACATGACCTCCGTGTGTCTAACCAGGGTCGTGAGCACAACTGAGGATCACCGCGTGTATACCGACATCCTTGTTATTTAAGAATAGGGATTTGTTTTGGGGATTTTAACCCCACACCAGTTGAAGGTTCCTGGAGTGGGACCTCCCTTATTGTGGGAGCAGCGATCGACCAGTGTTCTAGCCAGCTTTTGTTTTATTAGCTGTGTTTTATCCACTGTGTTTTGTTTCACCTTTTTTTCTGTTTACACTCTAGTTTGTGTATGTCAGCCCATGCTCTACCATTGCTGGTATTGGCACATGGTTGTTTTTTATTGTAAATAAATCTGCGCGCCTGTCTTTAGAATTTAGCAAGTTGTTGCATACAAGTTTTTATTTATATACGTTTTATTACTCATGAACTTAAAGAAAACAAGCAAACATAGTGTTCAATGTATGTGATAATGCAAACGGCTGTAAATCTAGATCCCTCACTGCTGTGAATCTGTGGAGACCCAAACATGTTACTGGTCCATGTGGGCTTTGTTCCTCATAAAATACAGTGTGCAGATTTAGGACACAGTGTGCATTCACAAACATCAATTTCTCATTCACTTTTGCCAATTTAGTACAGTGTCATTCAGTATGGTTATTATTAAAGGAGAAGTGTCCTTAATCATACAATTTGTTCCAGAAATGTTTTCACTTGTTCCATACCATTGTTTATTTAGGTACACTATATACACGTATCACTTTAAATTGTCATTTGAAAGTCTTTGTTAAATCGCCCAAGTTTTCCATTCATTCTGTGACTGTGGGTGTTCTGCATCTGTAATTGCGAACGTTTCACCCCAGACTGCCTCTCCTGTTTCATATCTGTCTGTAAATTTACTGTTACATCATAATTTAACCAGTCCAACTGCATGCTGTTTACTTAATCCTGTTTTAGCTAAAAGCCTTGGGTTGTAATCCTTTTTCATGCCGGTCACAGACAGTTATTAGAAACAAACATTTTCTATAGCACTGTTCATCCTAATGTGTCAGAGCATGCAATAAAAATGGAATTTGTAGGATCAGTTTGCATTTCCCTTGGTAATCATTTATTAGTCATAAACCCACACAATTTTAATACCTCAAAACTTAAATCTGTGTTCTAAAACACCTGGACCAATGTGCAATCCTTATACAAAGACATGTAAATACTGCAACAGATTACAGCAGTGGAGGAAAGAATGAGGAGACACTGTGTAAAAACGAACAGGCACTTTTATTCAGAATGCACACAGGTCAGCAACCAACAGCACACGACAACCCGAACCAAGCCACCGCTATCTTATATAAGGCAGACCTGGGGACAATCAGGCATAAAATAATAAACAATGTAAAGGACCACAGAAAACACACCAAACAGAAACAGACAAAACACAACCAATTAAAACAAAGACACTCCGTCCACAGTCCAGGGGCCACGTCCCCCCTCACACTTTAAATTCAATTATAAGTAATGCTAATGTTGTTATGTTGGGTCCTGTTTAGTTTGACCAATAAAATATCAGTCATTCAATTATTGCTAATGATTATATGTCAATGACATTAGTTTCTCCTGGTGAATGGCTCAATGACAGGAGGTCCAGTAAATTGAAGCAATTTACCAAATAAACACTGTATACTTTTTATATTTCTGTGTTTGCTCGAAATAGTGGCCGGCACTTATTTTCTCAATCTTCTCTTTACCTGGGCGGTTATTTGGATAAGGGCGTCTACTAGAGAGAAGATGCTAATAGGCCACTGTGGAGTCAATGCACCACCGATGTGGGTTGTACGGTATTTGTCAAATAATTCACTTGAATCTTTTACAGCAGTTGAATCCAGGTCTCCACATTGTATTCATTCCTAAAGTTAAATGCTTTGTCCAGTGGCTCAGACAAGTCTCACACACAGGTTTCACCGCTTATCCACCTTGATGAAGCTCTTCAGCACAGTGTGTGTGTGTGTGAGTAAGTGAGTGAGTTTCTGTACAGTGTTGTATGTACTCTGTGTGCTACCAATGCTTGTAGTGTCACGTGTGCTGTTCAGCATTTGTATTTGTAAATAAATCCTGTTTGCCTGTAGTGTAGTTTGTAATGAAGTAACGTCGGGCACAGGGGATTCAGAAGGAACCAGCACTAACACTAACACTGACACTAACACCAACACTGACGATAACACTAACACTGTCGCTAACACTAACACTAACGTTAACACTAACAGTAACACTAACGCTAACACTAACACTGACACTAACACTAACACTGACACTAACACTGTCGCTAACATTAACACTAACGCTAACACTGATGCTAACATTAACACTAACACTAACACTAACACTGACAATAACACTGACGATAACACTAACACTGTCACTAACACTAACACTAACACTAACACTGACACTAACACTGACACTAACACTGTCACTAACACTAACACTAACACTAACACTGTCGCTAACACTAACACTAACACTAACACTGACACTAACACTGACACTAACACTGACACTAACACTGTCGCTAACACTAACACTAACGCTAACACTGATGCTAACGCTAACACTAACACTAACACTGACACTAACACTGTCGCTAACACTAACACTAACCCTAACACTGATGCTAACACTAACACTAACACTAACACTGATGCTAACGCTAACACTAACACTAACACTGACACTAACACTAACACTGACACTAACACTGTCGCTAACACTAACACTAACCCTAACACTGATGCTAACACTAACACTAACACTAACACTGATGCTAACGCTAACACTAACACTAACACTGATGCTAACGCTAACACTAACACTAACACTGACACTAACACTAGCACTAGCACTGACAATAACACCGACGATAACACTAACACTAACACTAACGCTAACACTGATGCTAACACTAACACTAACACTGACAATAACACTGACGATAACACTAACACTGTCGCTAACACTAACACTAACACTGACACTAACACTAACACTAACACTGACAATAACACCGACGATAACACTAACACTGTCGCTAACATTAACACTAACGCTAACACTGATGCTAACACTAACACTAACACTGACAATAACACTGACGATAACACTAACACTGTCACTAACACTAACACTAACACTGACACTAACACTAGCACTAGCACTGACAATAACACCGACGATAACACTAACACTAACACTAACGCTAACACTGATGCTAACACTAACACTAACACTGACAATAACACTGACGATAACACTAACACTGTCGCTAACACTAACACTAACACTGACACTAACACTAACACTAACACTGACAATAACACCGATGATAACACTAACACTGTCGCTAACACTAACACTAACGCTAACACTAACACTAACACTAACACTGACAATAACACAGACGATAACACTAACACTGTCGCTAACACTAACACTAACACTAACACTGACAATAACACCGACGATAACACCAACACTGTCGCTAACACTAACACTAACGCTAACACTAACACTGACACTGACACTAACACTAACAATAACACCGACGATAACACTAACACTGTCGCTAACACTAACACTAACGCTAACACTAACACTGACACTGACACTAACACTAACAATAACACCGACGATAACACTAACACTGTCGCTAACACTAACGCTAACGCTAACACTAACACTAACGCTAACACTGATGCTAACGTTAACACTAACACTAACACTAACACTGACAATACCACTGACGATAACACTAACACTGTCGCTAACACTAACACTAACGCTAACACTAACACTGACACTGACACTAACACTAACAATAACACCGACGATAACACTAACACTGTCGCTAACACTAACACTAACGCTAACACTAACACTGACACTGACACTAACACTAACAATAACACCGACGATAACACTAACACTGTCGCTAACACTAACGCTAACGCTAACACTAACACTAACGCTAACACTGATGCTAACGTTAACACTAACACTAACACTAACACTGACAATACCACTGACGATAACACTAACACTGTCGCTAACACTAATGCTAACACTGTCGCTAACACTACCAGTAACACTAACGCTAAAACTGATGCTAACGCTAACACTGATGCTAACGCTAACACTAACACTGACACTAACACTAACACTGACAATAACACTGATGCTAATGTTAACACTAACACTGATGCTAACATTGGTGGAGAATGAATTTGAAAATACCCTGGCTTTCATGTACTAATGTTAATGCTGTTTTCATCTCTTTTGATGTATGTATGTATTTACTTTTTTTGAAAGTGTGATGCTCTGGCCTAAATGTTTTGTATGGTTAAATGTATGTATTTTTTTAATTTAGTTATCTATTTTCTATCTTTACTTGTATTTTTCCTTTGTTTTTTGTATATATAAAACCCAATAAAATTTTAATTTTATTTTTTTTTTTAAATTGTTGCCTCAGCGTATAGGAACAGCTCCTAAGAGAACACTTCGGCTAAGAGAACACCCCTGTGATGAAACAGATTTTTTCCCATTGTAAATGCTCTGCTTAAAGAAACATGAACTTCGCTTATAAGAACATCTTTTTGGCAACGCTAGTGATTCATTCACAACTGATACAGTACTGTTTTGTAACCTGATAACTCATCATCATCAAACTTAAATTCAAATGGTTTAAGGCAGAAGTATCAGACTGAAATCGGCTAAAGAAGTGGATCTGGTGTGCAATGGTCTTATAAAGTTTATAATTTTACTCAGACTTTTCTGTTTTCTTTTGAGGTACAAAACTAAAGATGTAAACATTTCAACTGGTGTTTCCTGGTACCTGATCTCTTGTATGGCAGAGAATCCTCAGACCTGGGATTGGAAGGAATACTGAGATGATTCCATATTGAGAATGATTGGGTACAGGTTAATTGATTGGTTAAATTAGGATTTTAAACAAGTTTATTTATTCTTTATAAATTGGACCAAATTTTATAACTTTTCCAGGAAAGTTCCTATTTACTATTGTATCTCAAGAACACATATATATATATATATATATATATATATATATATATATATATATATATATATATATATATAATGTGTTAATCTAAATTGTAAGTGCTTTTAGCAAAATCCTACACAGATTTGGTATGTGGGAATATTTGCAGCAGCCTAATTTTGATAATATTTCCTGGGTCATAACTGGCCCCCAGACCATACTGTACAGTGATGGTTTAGCTTCATAAAGTCTAATGAAACCTGCTGAAAGTTGCGTTAGCATATTGAATTACATACCGCTTTGTGGTTTTCCATACACGTAACGAAAAATGGACACAAATTTAAGAATGTGACATTTAGAAATCTAACATAAAATACTGTACTACTATTATTCCGGTAGACTTTTGCAGTATAATTTTGTCGTTTCTTTGATTAAATGATGTTAAATAAAAGATCTAAATTAAATTCATATATACTTTTTTTAAAAAAAAATGATGTCTCAATCCTAAAATTCTAGGTGAAGCAAAATATTTGGCCATAACTGTAGATTTGGAACCTCCGACTAACATATATATATTTTTTTTTTCCCCTAATATTATAAAAAACATTCTACAATACCCAATAGCAAAGGATTCTGTCTTAAAGATACATTACTGTGCCTTCTGCTTTCCTACTGCAAACGGATTCTGAGAACTCTAATATGTCAGGCAAGCAAGACGGATTTGCAGACCAAAAAAAATTCTTCTGTACCGCTGTAATATGTCTAACATATTGCAAGAAATATAATACTTGGCGGCTGCGTTTGAAAACAGTAGCTGTCATGCACATTGCTTTTTAAACTACCCTTTGTATTAAAGTAAAGAGTATGTGGTCTACATTTTCTACAAGGAAATCATTGAGGTACAACATTATATTCAAATTGCTATCAGGAGCCTGTGTTATATTCATTATCCTCATTATTTAGTTCATTTATAAATAAGGCTGTAAATCTGCATTTAATCATACACACTTTTAATGAAAAAGTCAACCAAATTTAGAATTTTATAGTCATGTTTATGTTTAAAAAAAACAAAAACTATGTTCATGTAGGTAGTATTTAATTACAATTGTTTACAATGCATCAAGATATTATAAATGATTAAACTATTTTTTTTTTTTAAATTGAATATCAATGAAAATTCCTCTTGAAAAAGGATATTTATTTTATAATTGAATCAGGGATGCATTAAATGTGGGTTATGTAATGGGGCAAAGACCACACAGGACATTTTTAGAAGAAAATGGGGGTGTAACAATGGAGAATTGTGAGTGTGGGTATTGTCTGATTGACACGCAGGGGGTCGAGACAGGGGTTGCAGTTGACGTCCCACAGGCGCACAGGTTTTGTTTACATAAACACATACAAACAGGAACATCACGTGACACTACCAACCATGGCAGCTCACATGGGACATGTGGCCCGGCAAACAAAAAGCAAAATCAAACACTGTACCCAAACTACAAATAAAAGGTACTGTGAACACAGCTAGTGCTACTCCACTACTACAATGGAGGCCTGCTTAAACAACTGTTTGCCTATACTGGTGGGATCTACTATCCTGAAACTAACTCCATCCCTCGGGAAGTTCACCCAACCCCAACCCTGGATATACACACGGTCGGTGGCTGTTGTGGCTTCCTTCTCCTGGGACAACCCCCGACCAACTCCCTACCCCAGATATACACACAGTTGTAGCAAGAATTGGTAGCTTCATTTCCTGACGCTTTTGCAGCAGCAGCTCTCTGATATCTCTGGCTTTTCAGCAGCCACGGCTGAATCTCATGGCTTTGCAGCAGCCCTTAGGTGTACAACCGGGACCTTTTTATACCTGACTCTCCGCTGGAACACACCCACCTGCTGGTTAGGGACTCACTAGCTGAAGTGACTGGACTGGGTGAACAAAGGGATATCATCACCTTGCTCACTGCCTATAAAACAAAAATGTATGATCCAATTTTAGACATGTTGGTGAATGAATTTAAATGTTGCTGGGTGTACTGACAGCAGTCTGACAGGCTTTGAATGTTTTGTGAAACAGTGTGACTTCAAGCTTCCTTTTGAAGAAACAGATATTTTCTATTTAAATGTGCTGTGTAAATAAAGTACATAAAACAGGCACCAAGAGTATTCCATGCAAAAAGGAAATGTATACAGTCCGTTCATTGAATATTCAGAAACAGACTTCCATGTCTATGGAAATGCAGGTGGAGAAAACACTAGCCACTTAAAAACAATGTAGACTTTTATAAAATGTAGAATATATTTGCCTAGCAGCTGTGTAATTAAAACTTCAAGTACCTCTATTATTCCCAACTGACGGGTAAAAAGACTCTAAGTACTATGGATCAGATCGTTTTCTATTTGCACTTCAAATAGCCACATACGATTCCCACTGTTTATTTATTTGATCTAATAAACAACAAAACAATGTTATGTCTGCAGTCGATGAAATGTTGATAAGATAAACATATCAGCTGAACTAAAATGTGCCTGATCATCTCGATATTCCTGGTTCAGCACCATTCAGCACCGTGACAAGCATCAGGAACAGGGTCCCACAGCAAATGACATACCACCGAAGAGCCAATATCCCACTGGATAATTATCACCTCAACAACCAGATGGCACACTTTGTAGATAGAACTGGTTTTTATTCGCTCTTCTGGTGAGGTGGAGGTGAAGAACTCCTTCAACTGGGCAAAACAACTGGCTACTGTACTGTTGTAGCCCAGTAGCCTTGATTTTTAACTATTTGCTTATTAAAACAAAAATAACACATACCATCTGTTTGCAGTCGTAGAACAGAGGGACATCACAAGACCTTGAAAGCTGATTGAAATAACTGTTAGAACACACATGGTATTTGCAGCATTGATTCATGATTCTTAACAATGATTTCAACCTGGTTACATCCTAGTCTTAGACACGGGGGAAATAATTACAGAATACTACTCTACATTCACGTATGCATTGCTGCCACAAAATATTCAAACATTAGACTGAACATACATTTAAATATCCCTCAATGTCACTATAGATGATTTCATATAAAACACAATATCATTGAGACAAGATAATTTTGTGACAAAGATAAAATATGATACTGTGTAACTATTTACTACATCATTAACCCTTCTGTGTACACTACAATAATCAGAAGTCAGAACGTCTTTACAGTACCAAGGTAATGTAGCTCTGGAAAGCAAATTAGTAAAGGAACAAAGAAAATAAATTTGAATGTGTGGAAACTGCTTTACAGTACTATTATGTTTGAGATACCTCCCAGTGCCTTCAAAGGAAACAAATAAAGTAGCACCCCTTCTGAATGTCCAGAGTATGTTATTAAAGTGTATCTTACCAACGGCCTAGTCTTATTAAGTAACATTTTGTATCAGTAAAAGTAAAAGGGAATTGTGTATATGCTCAAGGTGGTTTTAAACACACACTTCCTTATTTTGATAGATTCTGTAAAGGTCAAACATAGAAAAGTGTGGAATCTGTGAAATAGACAGTATTCTAATGCTGATTGGCATGGTAGCAGAGGATCATTTCAACACTGATTCAAAACTTTATTGTGTTGCCCTGAAGGCAACACAGAGCGCTGGTGCAAGAGAAAATGATTTTTTTCCCATATGGGCAATATTTTGGAGGGCAAAGTCAGCAGAAACGGGGCAGACAGACTTGACACAGCATCACAAAATCATTCTGCAGCCATTCTTTCATGTCATAATTTTTAGTCTGCGTGATCGACATTAAGGCTTTTTCTTTATTAACATGTTAATGATTTTGAAAACTACACAAAATGCAATTGACTTTTAAAAAAAAATGTTCCAGCTAGGTTAAAGAGACAGCATAGAGGATAAGCAACAATGATTTCATAATTACTTGTTCAATAAAAGTGTTTAAGAAAAACACTGAATAAAACAAGACAACAGATATGGGAAATACCTACCTTAAAAAATTGTTACTTTCAATGATTACATCATTTTATATCATACTTGTCAATTCCTTTTTTTCTTTATTTTCACAATGTAGCATGAATTATATTCTATATAAATGGTGTTGTGCAAGATTGATACTTACCTGAAAGAAGAGGCTGATACTATGAGTAAAGGTAATAGACTTTACACATATATTAATTTCTGTTTCTTTTTCTTTTTACAATTCAATTTCCTCACCAATGTTCACCTTCAAGATTTTATCCTTTTAACCAAGATATATAATCATTATGCCACTTCAGAATATACAGTATATGTGTGTGTGTGTGTGTGTGTGTGTGTGTGTGTGTTTTCTGAATTATAATTTCACTCCTTTAAAATGCAGAATTGTTAAACTGACATTAAACAAATCAAACATCAGAACTTATTTGCAATTTAAATTAGTTAAATGCCTGCCAATTCATGCCATTCACATTTTTTATTTAATTACCCTGGGTAGTAAGTTGCTGCTTCTTCTGAATAGGCAGCAGGAAATATCTTTTCATTACAAAACACATCTCAACATTTTAGATTGGTATAACTGCTGCTCTGCTTTTATGGAAATAATGTTTTTTGTAGTATGTAATTAAAGCTTCCAGCAGTCTAAAATTGTTCACAATGCATTTAAAAAATAACTATTTCTATCTATCTATCTATCTATCTATCTATCTATCTATCTATCTATCTATCTATCTATCCATCCATCCATCCATCCATCCATCCCACCCAGTCTTGCTGCTTTAGTAGTAAATGGTAGAAATCCATAACGCTGATTAAAATGATTTAGCCATTTTTGAAGATGGAACTATTATATATTCAGGGGTACTGTGACATAAGTGAATGACACATAACAAATTAACAAACCATTTATATTGAACCCACTATGCAGAATCCTGCATTGCTCAGTCGAATTTGTTGTTATAGCTTAGTGATGTTATTAAAAATAACATGTCACATGAAACAGATGAAAGAACTTAAAAAATAAGAATATAGTATATGCTCCGCAAATGCATAAAAGGTGCAAAAACTGCAATCTGTTTATGAGAAGTAAGTTGAATAATTCTTTCACTATAATACAAGTCTACAAACTAAACAGCACTAGTTGAAAAAAAAATAATAATAATACAAGCAAAGCCAACATGCAAGTAGAAGCAAATTCCAATTATATATATATATATATATATATATATATATATATATATATATATATATATATATATGTGTGTGTGTGTGTGTGTGTGTGTGTGTGTGTGTGTGTGTGTGTGTGTGTTTGTTACAAGCGTCATTTGAAAAAAAAAGTCTCCTTCATTCATTTCTCGAGACTTCAGCACCCTGGACAGCAACAAGGGTAATCTGCTTGTTATTATTATTATTATTATTATTATTATTATTATTATTATTATTACATATTTCCCCAATTTCTATGACTAAAACTTTCCCGTCTGCAACTCACAGACCTCTTTACTGATCACAGAAACGCTCAGCCTTTATTTCTCCCAGGCCTTACCTCGCTGAATTTATCTTGTGAATCCTGATAGCGCTGTCATCAATAATGTCGGTTTTCAAAGCCAAACAAGCCACAGTTGTGTTACTCTTGAAGAAGTAGAGCTGATATGTGTATTAGCAGTCACACTTTTCTTACATTTTCTTTCGACTAGAAGAGCATAGGGTGTCATGTGTTATTACATTGAAACCCATTTGAAATTGAATCCATTTACATGTTCCTATTATAATTCCACATTACACTGAGTAGCTAATTAGTTGCTTTACACTGTTAATGGTGAGAAACATTATCATATTTATGTCCCCTTTCAAAACCTGAATCTTCCCCCAAAATAATCGGGTTGGATGTTTCAAGACATAGGCAATGTAAAACTCAAGTTGTCATTGTGAAGAACTCTTGTATCTTACAGAGCATGTTCCTTCTATTCCAGTAAAATATCTCATTTAATGTCGCTTGTTAATTTAAAAAACCTTTACATGACCAAATGTTATTGTCACACTTATTGCGCACTGAAATGACAGCATTATAATGTAAAATCCAACTCTAACTTATATTTACAATCAAAACGCCCTGCAAGGAAGACGATCATTTTGTGGAGTCTACATGTTGGAGACAGTGCTGGACAATTTTAGAATGGGAAGAGTGATTCACTGAGAATAATGATGAGCCTTATTGAAATTCTATCACCACCATTTCACCAAAGGCTACTGCATCACCTATCTCCTTGCAGCCCTCGTCACTCACTCACTCACCTTGAGGGTTTATCATTACAACACCCCGGGATAAAATACAATACATTAACTACATTAACTGCACTGGCATTTGGATTACGATAAAATAAATTCTACTTTTTTTTTTTTTTAATACATTGACATAACAGGTCAAAAAGATGTTTGCTATACATCCTAGGTGCACTAACAGCAACATTGTGTTTGTTTATTGCACATTTGCCAGTGGGGTCTGAGAATCTGCTTGCAAGTAAAAAAGAAAAAAAAAATACTTTTAGAACAAAAAAAGTAAACTTCAGACTTACAGGTGTGCTTCTAGTACCAAGTCATTAATCAACTTTTAATTCTTCGTTACTTCAATTAGCAAGCATGACAAAAGCTGTTAAAATATATGCTTTTTAATTGATTGCACTCCTAAACATAATTTACATAAGTTCAAAAGCAGCAATGGATCAAGTGGGGATTATAAAAATGGCATTTTATGTTGACACTGTAGAGAAGAGGGTATGAGGGTCTTATAAGGTGGGGAGAGGGGTTAATAATGCAATAGTCAAACACATTGAATAAACACTATTGCTGTTTAAGAGTAATAGTCTAGAATAACAAAATCAGCATGGTAAGTGCATTACAGTTATTTGTTTTTGCCAGTGTGTTAATGCTTATGACTATTATAGGGAATACAACAATGCTAGATTTTGGCATTAAGGGGACAAATTGGATGGATATCATTGATAACAACATCATTAATATTAGGGTATTCACAAGAACATGATATTATGATGCCTAATGTATTGGCCTATGCAAAGTGGAAAGGCCCTGAGTGACATTAAAAAACACAAAAAAGCAGACCAGCATGTGCTACATGTTAATAACTGATGCTGGAAAGCAGTCATCAATGAGACAGAATGTTTTTTGTTAGACAGGGTGAGGATAATCTTGAAAAGAAAACCAACAGTAATTGATAAATACGTTGCCAAAATATTAATGTTAAAACAATAGAGAAAGTCTGTGTTTGGGCAGCTTGTTATTATTCAAAGTACTTTACTGAGATGATGATGATAATATATGTATATATATATATATATATATATATATATATATATATATATATATATATATATATATACACACACACATAGATGCTTTAAAAGGTCATAAATAACAGCTGGGAATGCATGCACTGTCTAATCAAGGACTGCCGTGCAAACCCTTCCCAGCATCTGTGGAGCAATTGAACACGACTTGCTAAATCGGTTTGATTTTTATCAGGTATTGACCGCAGGCATATTTCCAAGCAAATACATAAAATGTTTTGGATTTAAAACAACAATCGTTTTTCTTTTAATAATGAATTATAATCGGGAGTTATATATTTTCCAGAAACACACACACACACACACACACACACACACACACACACAAGCAGAACCTTCGTCTCGCTTAAGAATTTGATCACGTAATGGAAGTAATAGTAAATGAAAAGGCTATAGTTCATTAACTCCCCAAACAATTCTGCTGACACACTCTTTCAATATAGCTTTTATGACTATTATTAATGTGCAGTCGCAACATATTGCAGTACTCACACTGAAAAGCATTGCTTGTCACAACATTAATTTCTTGTGCCACAGCTATCCTAAATCTCACCCAGCGATTTTCTGAAATTCTAAAGAAAAAGACGGAGGATGACTGGGGGGTGGGGGGTGGGAGGGGGACAGGACTGTTTATTCCAAATACTTTTGTTTACTGTAATGCATTTATCTAAGACTGTGTGCATCAGTTGCCATGACGACATGAAGACCCAACTCATATATCAACCCGCTATAATGTCTTGAAAAAGTAAAACACCCTACCTTGCACTCCTTCATGCAGGTTTTCACAGAATATCCATCCGATTGCAAGTATTTCTGAATCATAACCTCAAACTCTTCATATTTCTCCTGAGCGTGTTGGTCATAACGTTGGTATGCCTGGACGCACTGGCTGCATCCATGTAGATTCCCATCAATAACCACTTCCATGCTACAGTTTAAATTGTCCGGACTGGATAACCCCATAAACAAATCCAAAAGAGAATACGAATTACAAAACGAAAGATAAAAATCGCTTAAATTCAAAGGTGTGGATTCCTCTCCCGTCTCCTCGCCAATGCTCCTGCAAACAGGTTCAGCGTGTTCAAAAGTAAAACAGTTTTTAGATAAACTATGCGGAGGGCACGTTTCTAGTCGCCACAAAGGTTTGGTAGTGTTCCCTATAAAAATAGCATTTTTGTCTTTACTTAGGCTGCTGTGTGGTGAATGGAGTTTTGATGAAAGTATTTTGCTTGCTGATGAGAAGTGATCACCCATGTTTGTTAATGCTAACTTGTCCAGCTCCTTGTCTCTGGTCCGTGTCAATTTTGCCTCAGCGCAGAACCACAGGTGATCAGAAAGCAGGACGGTGAAAAACAAGAGAGATGCTAAGGACAGTCGCCATTTCTGTGCCCTTTCCGAATCAGTAAACGGTTTTTCGTTCTCTCGGGGTGCAAACCAGATTTTTAAGCCGTCATCTTGCTGCCGACACATCCAAGCACCCCTGTTCATATTTTGGGAAAGCGCAGCACTGGCCGACTCCACCGTGAGGGCTTCTTTGCCAAAATATTCATTGACTTGCAGATTTTCTTTTTTCTTTTCCTCTTAAACGTTGAATTTAAAGTGGTCCTTGTTTCACTTAGTGCTTATCTGCTATTTCCATCCAATTAGTGCATGCAAAGAGATTAAGCAAGGCACTGTCATATCACAGTTATCCATGGCTCTCTTGAGAAAAACCTACTTCTCTGTGACAACATGCCTCTTTCTTTCCTCTTGAATGTGCTGAGCTTTCTCCCTTTCCGTAGCCCAGCTCTCACCAGCATTCCCTCATCTAACCAGAGATCATGAAGGTTCGTAAAATCTTTTTGTTTCAACCTGGCGATTTTTTCCTTGGTATCTGGGCAGAATGCCGTGGATTTTTCCTTTTGAAAAGCACAATCATCTTGGTCCAGTGCTAGTTGCCGCCATGTTCGTCTTGAAGCACTTTTTGGTGGAGCTGGGTCATTTGCGTCATCTCCAGCAATGAGATCTCTCCATCCTGGTGCAGTAGCAGGTGTGCTTACAACCAAGTGACACATATTGATACACGTGAATAAACGAATCAGCATATTGTCAAGTTTACCTTCACAACAGACACCGTAATGTTTGATCTAAACTGTTAACAGGTAGCATATTCCGAAAGGATAGGTATTGGAGTTGTGTCAATTGCGCAAATAAAAAGAAAACACTACTTATAAATGTTTACTTTTTAATTTATAGAGAGTTTACCACAATACGTACATTCAAATGTAATTTTATAGTCTAAATTATGTAACATGAAATTAATTATTTTGCAAACATTTATACATAATCACTTACCCTCAAACTTTTGCCACGCTTTTGAAAGCTGACGTTTTAACAAACTTGAAATGGTTGAGTAGCCTGCGCAGTAGGTAAGGTATATGTATTTTTGGATTTTTTGTTTGTTTGTTTGTTTGGTTTTTGTTTATAAATAGGCTACTGTGCTTTTTAATACATGGTGGGAAACAATGCTAATGAAATGCTAATGTGCTAATGTGTTTTTGGCAGTGTTATACAGGTGTATATTTATTTTTCCTTGTATAGGCGACTGTATTCAATATGATGATAATAATAATAATAATAATAATAATAATAATAATAATAATAATAATAATAATAATAAAGGTACGGTAATATAGCCATATAGCTTAGACTATTGATGGTTGTTAGTTGTTGTTCGCTTCTTTGGTTCACATCAACCACCCAGTCTATCTGTATTCAGATGCCACACTGTTACTGTGACGAAGAAGGGGGGGGGGGGGGAAATCTCTTAAATTCAGCATGAGGCTGCTTCACTTCCAAGAAATTTTGGATACGCGTTAAAATGTATTTAAAACGTCGACAGGATATATACAACAGAGGGTATGGGGTTTATTGTTCTCCTTTTTTAAAACTAATTGGGAGACAACTCAGTCACGTAAGTTTGAACTATGTTGTCACATGAGGATGCACAGAAGTGTGTGGTAGCTTTGTTTGGTAGTTTATTTATTTGTTCAGTAAATACAATTACAAATAATACAGTAATACGATTAGAATATTATTTCAATTAAACGGGGCAAAGGGGGTGTAATGCGGTGCCCAGTTTCCAGCAATTTGACATATACAGGTAGTGGACAAAATAATGGAAACACCAATGTAAAAGTCACTTATAGGGCGTTGGGCCACTATGGTATCCCGCTCTGTGGAGTTCTCGGCGAACCGTTTTTGATTAAACTGGATGCACGCGCCCCAGGTTGAAATTTGCAGTCAATTGATCTGCAGTTGCTCGCCTGTTTTGCTTTGCACTTCAAATTAATGCACGGACCTCACGATCCTGGAGTATGCGCTTCCGCCCACTGTTGCCCTTTGCTGATGATGTCTTTCCCTCGGAGTTCCATGCCGACATCACCTTAGACACCGTTGCTTGTGAAACATCAGCAAGTTGAGCTGTCTTGGTCACTGAAACTCCTGCCCAACGCGCCTCAACAATCACCCCAGGTGTTTCCATTTATTTGTCCACTACCTGTATATGTGTGTGTGTGTGTGTGTGTGTGTATATATATATATATATATATATATATATATATATATATATATATATATATATATATATATATATATATATATATAAATTATTAGTCAGGGTACTGTCCGGATTCTTGTAAGAAAATCCGAATCCGGTTCCGGTTCATGTTTCACGCCCAGTCCTCGTGCAGTTGAAGAACATGTTGTGTGTGCAGTACACAGTAACAAACTTAACATTTTTAGAGCCATTGCAAGCAGTCACAGAGAAGAACCGCCAGGCTACCCATCTTGCTAGCATTCCACAGTTAAGTGTCCTGCTGGTCATCTTCTCATCAAAGTGGGCACTTATTTATGTATTTATTGATTAATTAATGTATTATTAAAAAAAAAAAAACATTGGTGAACAGAGCACTCAGATTGGCTGAACATTCCAACCAGTGGAAGCAGTTCCCACTTGTCTTACACTTCACTGCTCAGCTAGGTGGTTGCTACACTTGGTTTGGTCACTTCACTTTATACCTCAACCAACCTCTTTTATTCTGTAAATATCCTGTTACTGTATCAAAAAGAGAGAAAGAAAGAAAGACCTGTGCAATCCACTTACTACCAATACAAAAAAAAACAAAAAAACACACTGAGTAGGTTATTTGTTACATAATTACATAATCTAATATGTAGTGTAGTGTTCCACCTTCCAGTATACAGTAGATGCGTGTGCTCCCATATACAAGGTGACCTTTTACTATAAAACATTAAATGATTTTCCCTGAGCAGCAGGGAAGCAAAACAAATGCATTATGTCAACCCTTCAACTAGTGATTTGCAGATCTCATCACAGGAAGGACACAATGACCATGACATCACCAGTACAAATACCATAGCTTTTTACCAGTAGGATGTCCCTGTAAATGTGTGCATGTCATTAGCTTCCAATAGGAAGTACTGTATATCTATCTATCTAGATGTATTATATTCTCCTCAATAGCTAACATACCATATTTTTTAATGTTCCTTTCATGTTTTGCTTATTTCAGCCCACGTTCCACCTCTGTATCACCTCTGATTACCATGACAACAGGAAGACATGCAGCATTGATGTTTGTTAGGATGGCCACTCAGAGAAGCTCTGTAAATATGACCTGCTATTAGAGTCACCCTGCACATCTAACCCCATGCATCCTAAATGGAGAGCAAAACCACCAGAGAGCAGGCAGCCAAGTGCTGCTGAAGACAATGCAGGCAGTACCATCTTTGACACATTCTCGTTGGCATCAGATGTGAGAAAAATCAAGCAGTTGTTACGGCAGGCCCAAAGTAGAGGTGATAAAGAGAAATTCTACACATTGGTAAAGTTTCTAAAGTGGTGTCATGATTAACACGCTATGAATGACATGCATTTCCACCAAATAGGAACAAAAGCGGTTGCCTTATATTACCTTTTCAATGTGGCTCTAGGAGAAAAAAAGTCAAGGAGGAGTAGGTGACACTTTTTGACCGTGACAAAGTAAAGCATTTATTTTACATCTTCAAACACATGGAGGTCCATTTCAATGATCTAATCAGCGCTGTTCTTTTATTGTATGTAGTAATGTTAATAGGGGGTTATAAAAAGTCACTGCTGGTGGAAAACAGCAGCAGGATATGTACAAAGTTAAAGAGCAGGGGTATTAAGATCTATTTATCCAATAATGTATCTAAAAATGTATTACACATTTTTTTAAGAAGTAGGATATGCCATGCTGTTCCAATTCACCATTTATTCATTAATTATCTCCTTCAATGGCTAATTCACAGATGAAAGAATAACTGGGTTGTATAATCAATAAGAAGGGGAAAACACAAAATGGAGCCCATGTTACCTCTTTGCAGAATGCTGTATTGTTTTATTTGTAATTCATACACAGGATTCTATTCTAACTAACACTAACAGTCAAGTGGTGCATTGGAGGAAAATCAATACATATTAATATATTCTCCTACTTCAGATTCTTAAGAATTGGAGTACTCGTATTTTAATTTATTCCAATTTCCACTTATGGAATACATTCAAATACTAATCTTCATCAATGTAAATTTGTATTTCCTCTTATTTTAATCAAATAGGAGGAAATACAGTGTGGAGTAGTGGTTAGGGCTCTGGACTCTTGACCGGAGGGTCATGGGTTTAATCCCAGGTGGGGGGCACTGCTGCTATACCCTTGAGCAAGGTACTTTACCTAGATTGCTACAGTAAAAACCTAGCTGTATAAATGGGTAATTGTATGTAAAAATAATGTGATATCTTGTAACAATTGTAAGTCACCCTGGATAAGGGCGTCTGCTAAGAAATAAATATTAAATATTGAAATAAACTCAGCATGTATGCTGCTTGTTTTTTTTTGCATCACTTTTACCAGATTGTACCAGTCTGTTTACAATGTGGCTGATATTTTCTGCCTTTTCACTTTTCTGGGACAATCAAGTGAATGTGTCTCGGGAGAAAGAAAATGGAATGTATACACAAAGCACAGAATTGACATAATTCACCTGAGATAATAGAAATTAGACTGCGAATGTGCTATTTGAATGCATTTGAATACATGATGAATTTCATGGTGCTTAACGAATAGAGTATACCCTTGAATGTAACAACAGAACAAATTATATTCAAATCCGTAGTTTATTTGTTCCAGGAAACAATTACTAAGCACAACAAACCAATACATTTATGTAACATTAAGTGAAATCTCTCTGTGATTCACTTTCACTGGGATCCCAAATCTGTTATTCTGTAACAACACAGAAAAATGTCATGTTGAGTCATAAGTCAGACCCATAGCAGCGGCATAATATAGTTGACTTTATAATTATAATTCCTTTTGAAGGAAAATACCAAAACATTTCTCACATCAGAGCTGTAACTAAAGGGCACAGTGGATGTACTCAGAAAAAGCAGTTTCCCTTGCTATTATAAAAACCTTGACTTTGTCTTTGTCTGATTGAACATATCTGTTTTAAATATGTCCTGTTTATTTATAGGAAGGTTGAATCATGCACACACACGACTATTTATTTCTTTAGATTCCTATAATAAATATGGGTACAATTGTGGTACATACAATTCAGAGAAAGTATAATATTTAGTCCAAATGTACAGTATGATAGCATTGTTTTGAAAATCGGGAATTTATTTATTTATTTTTTTAATAATTTAGTCATCACCAATTTTTTTACCCCGGTTTTCTCCCCAATTTAGCATGCCCAATTATTATCTGCATCCTCGGCTCACCGCTCGCAAGGTGCCTGGCCAGCAGGGTCAGCTGTAGTGCCATGAGGAGAAACAGTCCCTGCGGGTTTTGCCTCCCTAACCCACAGGAGAGCCAGAGCCAATGCTACACTCCCTACGGAATCCCCAGCAAAGACTGGTGACTTCACACAGTCAGGATGTGAACCTGCGCCCCACTGACTGTATGCACCACCCCTCTCCCACCCTGCACACCACATGGCTATGCTTTTACCAGGTGAGCCACTCAGGGACCCTTGTTCAACATATCTTGGCCCACAAGTAAAGGTCAATATGCCCATTTAAAAAATGTCAAGGGGAATTAAACGTAATTTAAACATTTCTTTTTTAAATTAATTAAAGCAAATTAAATATTTTATAAAGCATTATAAGTTGTAAAAAAGATCATTCTAATAAAGTTATCAACGTATCTAAATTCCAAACGTGGCACACTGCATTGCCAATTAAGTTTTTAAACATTCTGTCAATCATTTAAATAATACAGTATACCTCCTAAGAGAACACTTTACCTAAGAGAACACCCTTGTGGTGAAATTGATTTTTCCCCATTGTAAATGTTCTGCCTAAAGGAACAGGAACTTCACTTAAAAGAACACCTTTTTGGCACCACTAGCGATACAGTACTGATACAGTACTGATTTGTAACCTAATAACTCATCATCAAACTTAAATTTAAATGGTTTATTCAATCTTTTCAAATGTGACTTGTCACCACGAGAGTGTCTTGAGGCACACTGATTGGTTTATTAAATCTTGCTGTGTTAATTTGTTTAACAGTTTATTAATGTTAGTTTGTCTGTTAACATACACTTGCCTATTGCTTTTCTCTTATTCTATTCATTTCATATGTTGATGCACATGCGTCATGACAAGTAATACATATTTATTTATGTATTGATTCATATTGCGTCTGATGGTCAACTTAAAGAACACTTCGGCTAAGAGAGCACTTCGCTTGCTTCCCGAGAGGTTTTCTCTTAGCCGGAGATGACTGTACATATTTTTTTTTCCAGTTTCTTAACTTATAATTGTATCAATTATAAAACATTATTCTGTGCCTGCTGTGTTCCTGTAATCATGTTGATCGCAATTTTAGCTTGTTTCCTTTGTGTGACAGACCACAACACAATAACTCTCAACATGATTAGAGGCAGACAGCAGGCACAGAATATGCGTTTTAAAGCCTTTTGCAATAACAACTCTGTGATGGGGTGTATAGACAGTACAAAGACAATATAAATGGCTTTCCACAACCAATACACTGTTAATATTTGTATATGTAGTGTTTAATTCTGTCTGGCAGAAATAGGTTTAAAAATAGATTTTCCTCAATCCTCTCTCGCCTGTAGCTTAGGGGTCTTAATTGGCAAGTGAGATGCCAATTATCACGCGAGGAAGGAGCCAGTTGCACAAAGTTGTTGGAATACCTTTTCTGAAATAATGGGCTTATACAGCAGGAATTATTGATATAGTTTCAAATTAAGAGTATGAATTGCCAATCAGCCTTAAAAAAGTGAGTGTCTGCTTATTTAAATAGCCATTATATAAAGATGGGAAACGGAGAGCTAATAGAGATATTTGTGTTTGTTTTAAAATATTTTCTTAGATTTTGATTCTTGCAATAAAAGTGCACATAACAGTGCTTGAACCTGCAACCTTCTGTGTCTCATCTCTGTTAAAGCACGCCCTTGACCTTCAACAAACTCATTACATCAGCAATGTATGTAAACATACCTTCCTGAATATCCCTAATGATGTTGGATTACTACTCTTAAGGCTGCTACCCACCAGATTGAATCCTATTTTCTGCGATTTGTCTTGCAACAACTAGGGAATTAACCAATCAAAGAACAGCTTCAATGTACGTGGTCCAGAAGGGTGAAGCAGTATCCAGAATGACAGAGGAAAAAATAATACTTTGCATTGAAAGAATACACAGAGCTTTATGACAAAGATCATCGCAATGATAAAGATACAGATATGAAAGACAATATATGGTCTATTTATAGAGTCTATTTTGAAGGAATTGGATAAGCCTGGTATGTATGATTTATTGCCATACATGTTGAAATACCATCAAAGAAGACACTCATAATTTCTACATCATGTTGACAAATATGTACCAGTTTTGATCATATTTTTGTCAATAGCAGTTTTTAATAGTTTTATAGATCTGGCAGTATTCAAACCTGTAACCTATTTGTTGCTTCAGGTGTGTATGGTCACGTTGCTGCGAAAGTATCCTGTCGCCCAATAAAAAAATCACATCGCGCCTGGTGTGCGCAGCCTTTAGAGTTGTATTTAGGATCAATTACATTCTAGCTATATATCTGGATTAGGAGTCTATGTGGTCCAGTGGTTAAAGAAAAGGGCTTGTAACCAGGAGGTCCCCAGTTAAAATCCCGGCTCAGCCACTGACTCATTGTGTGACCATGAGCAAGTCACTTGTGCTCCATCTTTCAGGTGAGACGTAGTTGTAAGTGACTCTGTAGCTGATGCATAGTTCACACACCCTGGTCTCTGTCTTGGTTAAAGACATCTGCTAAATAAACAAATAATAATTAGTATATTATTTTAAACTATTACATTTCTATATGAATAACACAAGGCATGTAATCTGTTCTGAGGTGTGTGTGTGTGTGTGTGTGTATATATATATATATATATATATATATATATATATATATATATATCTATAGATAGATAGATAGATAGATAGATAGATAGATAGATAGATAGATAATCAAAAAGAAAAAGGTAATGTAGGTAGACAAATTATACACTGAGGGAACTAAACAAATTCCCAAAGATGGATTTCAGTCCAGAGGTGAAAGGTTTACTGTGCCACTTTTCAGGTTATCAGAGGCAAACAACTGTGACAGTAGTTTCATAGAGCAACTGTACCCACTGGGGTGCCCTCCCACCCAAACACTGTGGTCAGTCACCCTTAAAGGAACGCAGATTATGCCATTTAAAATGAAGCACACTAAATGTACACCTTTTAAACATCCACTTAATTGACCACGTTATTGTTTAATTTAAAACCTTTCAAATGATACAATTTTGAAATTAATATATATATATATATATATATATATATATATATATATATATATATATATATATATATATATATATATAATGCTTTCAAATAATATTTAGTCTTTGCCATGCTTCTAAATAGGGCCCCATGTGTTTGTTTCATCATGACACCTAATATTGCAATATTGTATTCACAGTAAAATCCAGTCCAAACTCACAGCCTGCCAGATTCCTGCCTTTCAGTTTTTAGACAGAGACGTGTAAATTAAGTCTTTGATGTAGTGATGAGAAAAATTAATAATGTTGAGTGCATTTTGGCTTCTAATTTTCAGAGCAGGTGTTACCTTAGGCAGTGCTTCTCTGCAGACTAGGCTGTGGACTTGCTTTGCTATCTCTTTCCCCACTGGCCAAGTCCTTCACACGTTAGTGTTTACAGCCATCTTCACTCAGGAAGCCATATGGAGGAGGTCAGGAAATATCAAGTTGCTGGGTCTTTCCAGTCTGGACTGCAATACACAGAAGCAGCAAGGAACCCTCAATTGCTGACACCTGAAAGGTGGTTAATCAGCAACATATGTGTTTACTTATTCCAATATGTCATTTTAATTAGCATTATCTCTGTGTATGTATCTTTTAGAGAGAACAGTAATGGCAAAACAGTTTATTTTTGTAGCTTACCTTTTGAATGGACCAGCTAATTCGCTGTGGCTAAAATAACTGATAAAACTTTTAAAAATAAAATACAAACATTGTGACCTAAAACGAAACCGATTCTTTATGTTGTGCCTATTGTCTTTGTAGCTTTTATTTATTTATTTTTTAACCATTTTGCCTTTCCTCTAAATTCAAAAATTTGGAGCTCAATGAGCCATGTACGGCTCAAAAGCCATCAGTCAGACATCCCTGAGATAAAAACATTATCAAAATTATAGCTTATCTAAGATCACATTTGCATAATGAGGACAATCTTTTTTGTCACTCCTCCATTTAATTTGTGATTTGTGGATTTAATTGAGCAGCTAAGATCTATAAATAATGAATTAAAGCTTGAAAATGCAGCCGCATGATTGGGGAAACTAATTTAAGTAGCACACACACAAACATATGCACAGTTGTTGTTATTGTCATTGTTAACCCCTATGGGGCAAAGATATGCTAATCATTTCTAATCTGGTCTCAAGTAAAGGCCAGTTTCCCAGCGACTTGTAACATTAACAGATAATGTTATGAATTACTTATTTTATTGTATACAGTATTTAAACTTTAACAGTGCTCTCACACTTTGGTCATAAAGTGTTCTGTCGTATAATGTTATCCTTCAGACATTTGTTTACGTTAAGCCACATGCTTAGACTGCCCAAACAGTCCTGACACTCTGAACCGCCTATAATTCAACTGCTAATGCATGCCAACACAATGCACTGTTCTGTACTGACTAGATTCCATTTTTAAACTTGTGGCAGGGGTTAATCTTAAAATGAGTACATATTACATACTGTGTGAGTATTATAGAGATTATAAAGCCCTGAAGGCAAGGTAGGAGCCTTAACTGAATAAAGTAAGAAAAGGAAATGACATTACTTGAGGCTTAGTATATCCGAAAGAGGTTTCAGCTATATAAAGGACTGAAGTACTACATTAAAAAATAGTATTGGGATTATTTGAAAATCTATCCACTGGCTAAAAACCCAGCTGTTATATCAGAATCCATAAATGAATGTGAAATAATGTATTTTAAAAAGTGTGAGGCAGCTTCCATAATTAATCAGAAGTGTGCATATCTCAGCCTGGCTCTTGTAAGTTTTGTGTTTAGCTCTTTATTTAGCCCTCGTGCCATATTTGTTTGTTTATTATTGTTTTTTCCCCCTGTGGGATTAATAAACTTGCACTTTAGTGCTTAAACTGCAGCTTTCCAGCTTCTGAGTCTGCTTCCTGCTGGTAACAGCTTGGGCCGTGATGCTATACTGTCGCATACACAAATATAAAAAAGTAAACAAACCACAGTGACTTTGCTCAAAAAGGACAGAAAACATTTTAAATTAAAATAACAACACATTTGTGCACAATAGTTCATTGTAATGTATTGTAGATGGCAGAGAGTTACGACAGGCTGTAGAATGTAATTTGTTGCCCAGCAACATTTTCATCCTTCATCCGAAAGAGTATGCAAGGCTGCCAGGTTGATTTGAATGGAATGCGGAAGGCTATTCAGCCCTCACACTCAAAGACAGGTAAAGACAGATTTAGAGAAAAGTGGCTCAATATTAATACTTTGGCCTGAATTTAACCAAAGTGTATGGTGCTGCCGTGCTGTATCATTATATGTATTTAATCCAGTGTAGTGAAACATGCCTCACTAAATTATTGTACAACACAAGCCTTAATAAACATTAAATTGTGCTCTGCATTCTGCATATTTTTGACTATTCAGTCCCATAGCTGTTTTACTGCAGATGTAATTAGGTCAGAAAACATTAGCCTGCCATGTTGGGAGGGATATGTAGATAGCTTGTTATGTATATAGCTTGCCAGTGATTAAACTGTCTTTATTACCAGATTCTGCTTTCAAATAAGTCCTGGTGGAGTTTGATGTCTGTTTAATCTTTTCCTCAGTCATGACCTTCAGCCATCCTGTTTTGAGCCCTAATGCTAGTTACCAGGAGCAGATGCTACACAGCAACCTATACACCTGACATTATATTGCCTTCTCATCTCAGAAACTTTATCTGCAGGGGGCTGGAACCCTGCTGCCTAAACCTGTCAGGAAAATTCTGAGAAAAGGCCTGAGTTTTCTAGACTGTGATGAATGCCTTGGGCTGTCATAACATTAGTCTGTAATCTACAGTTTCACAGTTAGTAAAATACATTTTTCTCACTAATCTCAACAAAATAAAAAAAAAAAAATAATAACTGTAAAGTAACTTCATAGTTCAAAAGATAATATATCTGGTTTACTCAGTTTGACAGTAGGGATTAAAAAAAAGGCTTTGCCTATTATTACTTGATTTACATATTAAATGATTACCACAAATATAATATATCATTATAAGTATTTATAATATGGAAGAAGCTTTCAACTACTGCTGAGTCACTGCAGTTACATTATAATAAAGGTTAACATGTTTATGCTGATTACTGAGCAAATGAAAGTAGTAATTAGAAGTTTAACAACATTAAATCAATTGGATTCTATTAAGATTTTTTTTAAATTAAATGTGCAGTTATGCAACACATATTGTGTAATATACTCTATGTTAATACATATATTTTAAGCATTGTTGTGGGGTTCTGACTTCTGTTTGCACTGATATTTCTCCAGCTGCTGTATTTCTCAGCTAATCAACAAATGGAGTCATGTCACTTAGCTGAACAGTGCAAACAAAGATTGCCATAGCCAAGCCAGGGTAGATACCTGTCGGACAATATTGACACTATCAAATATGCACTTATTGTAGCTTGTATTTGAGTAGCATTACAGTTCAGCAAACGATTGAATAAAATTAGTCTAATCTAAATATGAATAAGATAAATGTACATCAGTTATTTAGTTTTAGATACACCACACAAGAGTGACTTCCATTTCCTTGCCTTTTGAGAATTACACAGCATTCCCGAAAGCCATTAAAATACAATACTACGACATACTACTCAGTACATATGGAAAATTGTCAACCACACTAAACGTCTGCTTGACAACATTTTAACTTGCTGAAATGGAAGCACAAATGTTGTACTCCTGAAGTAAAAATTAACTAGTATAGTATTATCTAAGAGTAAGTAAACACATTCTCACTACTTACAGTTGCCCAAATTCTCATTGCAGACTGTGGGACTGTTACAATTGACATCAATATATACAATACTATCATATAAATACAAATCTGTTGGACTAATCTCTGTATGTATAGGGACCATAATTATCAGGCTGCAAATTGCAGGTGTTTAAAATTGCTTTATGGACAAGTAATCACTTTTCTGTTTAGCGCTGTTTTGTTCATGATTTTAACTAAAAAATGTTTTAAAAATTACACAGCAATACAGTGAGAAAAGAAACATGGCTTAAAACTTCTAAATTTGTGATATTTTTTAATACTGTTTGGCATTGACACATTGATGTGAAGCTAAAACTGATCCAATTAGGATCAATTTACAAATTAAAAAAATAAATGCTGTAATGCTAATCTACTGCCTTAGGGGACTGCTGTAGCAATGCCAGCCCCGTCTTCTTAAAATAATGTTATGTCTTCAAAGAAAAATAACTGATGTATGTTCTAATTGAGATAGAGTGATCTTGGATTAAGTATTTTCTGTAATAAGAAATGTTGGAGGCAGAGAAAAGATCAAACATTTCCAGGGATATGTTTACCAAGTTCTGGGAAACCTGAATATTCCAATTACCTGGGTAACTTGCCCTTTTGAAACACCTGGGTAACTTGCACTCACCCTTCAGCTGATAAACCTGCCTATTTCCCAAGCATAGGTGATGTTTCCCTTTACCTGGATTACCTGGGTACATTTTCCTTTTGGATGCTAGATCTTTTAAAGACAAAACTGTTTGAATCCGCAAGATTTTGCATATGGTTCAAATAATTGAGTACCTGCAGCTATAGCATTTCAAGATGATAGATTGAATATTTAGCCAAGCATGTGAAAATTACATTTGATCTTAATTATGCTTTTTCCGCAGTACATAATGGCAAGCTTTGCTTATACCCCAAGAACTTTCATTACTTATACCGATGGTTAGACCACATGTTGTTACTTTTAGTGTAACCTTTCCCTGCCAGAATAATGCAGGAAACATCAGAAAATGGAGATACATTTGTTACTTTGTTTTAACCACTACCCATTTGACACAGTGGTGAGCACTGAGCCTGATGCTTATCCAATACGGGTGACCCTACACATGGCTTTAATAAGAAACATGGAAAGTCAGCAAACTCTTCCAAGGAAGGTAATGGTTGAAACTCAGCAAAGTGTCCTGAAGGTTAAAGCCTACTCCACTTCACAAAAACACCATCACAACTGGCACTAATGGTCACCTTTGGAGCCTGTAAGTGAAGCCACGGACATGGATGGACATGGTGACTGAACTATCCCCTGACCTGCTAAAAAGGCAGTCACCCTTGTGTTTCTAGATGTGTTTGTAGCTGACACATTTCAGCAAGCTTTGCTATGCACTGGGACAGCCTGCTGAGGGAAGTTCTACATTAGGTATGCAAATTGTAGCTCTGTGCAATCTCTCAGACCTGCGGGGGGTGAAATATTCATCCATTAATTTGATAATTAATGCTGCCATCATCCTACTAGAGGAATAAATAATGACACAGACCAAAGTTCCAACTCTTTTTAGAAAATACTGCATAATTATCTGATTTAGGGACAGGGTATCTACATCATCATTATTCCTTGTCAACAACTTTGTCATTTTGATGTTTTATATTATGTTTGACAGGGAGTGGAATGTCTATCACTGCAATTAAGTGCAGTTACCAATTCAAAGTTATACTCTTTAATAAGATTTTCAGATAATTTACAGCACGACATGGATAGAATATTTTATTATTATTATTATTATTCATTTCTTAGCAGACACCCTTATCCAGGGCGACTTACAATTGTTACAAGATATCACATTATACATTATTTCACATTATACAGTTATCACATTATTTTTACATACAATTGCCCATTTATACAGTTGTTTTTTTACTGGAGCAATCTAGGTAAAGTACCTTGCTCAAGGGTACAACAGCAGTGTCCCCCACTGGGGATTGAACCCACAACCCTCCAGTCAAGAGTCCAGAGCCCTAACCACTACTGCACACTGGAAAATTAAGGCAAGGGAATTGTGAGATTATGATTACTATGAGACTGAAGAACAACTTAAAAAATAAATGGCTAATGTCTGTAAAAAAATCATGTTTGCGAAAGTAAAGGTCTAGCACTGTTATTGATTGCCACAGTATTACAGTATAAGCTGGTAAAAGCATACCAAAGTGTTTTCAAGCAGTATAAGCATGGGAAAGCACCAAAATGTATGGTACATGCAGAACAACTGTAAATCATATGAAATGCGAGGTAAACTATGTCGCCTATACACAAAACAAAGAAATATAATAATACTAACAATGAAAAAATGGTCAGTGTCTCAGTCTACATAGAATAAGATAAGATGTGTAGTTTGTACCCTTACATGTACTGCATACCATGTCTTCCAATATAAGTAAACAATACATTATTGACATGAGGATGATTTCTAGCTCAGATTAGAAAGAGGGTAGAGGGACGGCTACAGCTGGATAAACACACCTGTCCCCTACAGACAGGGTGAGACACGACTCAGAAAAGATGAAGCTGGAGAAGCCTCAGATGAGATCTCTGTCACCTCCACTTAGATATTAAAGGAACTAAAAAGCCATTCTTGTTTACTTACTGTTGGACCCAGTACAGTAGGTATGTACCCCACTGGGAAATAACAGAATAAATATTATAAACAAACAGAACCATTTGTATTTTGACTCCTGATGAACCATGGAAACCCTGTTCCTAGTCAATGACACACATGTCTGAGTTGTCATTCTATGACAGAGCCACCAATAGAAACAGTAACGTTCAATGTGGGCAAGGATATCCCAGCCCACTATATTAGAAAAAAAGCTTTTCAGTTTCAGTTTCACTTTTTTCTAATTAATTAATTATCCCTCATTGGGGGATATAGTGGAGATGGATGATCTGCTTTTTCAGTTGACAGGCAACTTGCAAGGACCTTCTTTAGCACAATTTTTGTAATGTGTCATTATCTTGTTATAGCTGGAGGCTGTTTGTTAGTCTGTCCAAAATGTATTCTGTATGTCATTTTTAAGATTTGCATATAGCTAGAGTAACTTACCGTAACCCTGGTTCCCTGAAAGAGAAGACGACCACCAAAACATTACTTATGGGATATGCCTGCCTATTGCCTACAGCACGGAAAACTCTTCCTGTGCTCTGGATGAATGGGAATGTGAAAGCATGCGTCCCGTAAATCCACGGTGGTAAACCAGTCGCCCGGCCGAACGGACTGCAGAATGTGACAGTGAGTCAGCATTTGGAACCTCTTCGCCTTCAAAAGCTCGTTGAGGAGTCTCAGGTCTAGGATGGGGAGAAAGCCGGCGTCCTTCTTGGGTACCAGAAAATATCTCTAGTAGAACCCCTCTCCATAGGAGATGGGGTCTACAAGACGAATGGCTCGTTTGCACAGGCGGCCACTTCTTTCTGAAGTACCGAGACCTGAAGAGGGTCTGTCATGGATGTATTTGTGACCCCGCGAAAGGGAGGAGGCCCCAAGCAGAACTGTAGCGCGTAACCGTTGTGCATGCTGACGCCTGTCACCTGGGGTCGCATAGGGTTGCTGGTTCTTCATCACTTGGAGGTCGTTTGTTACTGACCTCCGGTGATGTGCTGGGGCTGGGGAAGCCAGCCTGGAAGCCATTAACGGCTCCACTGGCAGCCTTTCCACTGCCTAGAGAGCCGCTGGCTGTGAAGAAGGGGGTGAGGTCAGGAGACCACCTTCCCCAGCAGCACTTTCGCTGCCGGAGATAGTGTGGCTGGAGTGCCAGAAGAGGGAGCTGCTGGTTACGAAGATGGGGGGGAGGTCAGGGGACCACTTTCCCAAGCAGCACTTTCGCTGCTGGAAATTATGTGGCCGGGGCCTGTTTGGATTTTGTGTGTGAGACCTGTCTTTGTTTACCTTTTTATTTTTTGCTCTGTGAGCAGTGTTTTTGTGTTTAAATACTTGATTTATTTTTGTTTCAATAAAAACGGCACAAGAGTGTGCTTTACACCCAAGCACTGCCTGTGTTTTCAGTTCCTGTTAAGGACCTTCTTTAGCTCAAATTGTTTTGTGTATCATAATCTGGGGATAACATGGAGGATATGTGTTTGTTGTCCACTGTCTAAGTCAAGCCTACATTTTCAAATATATGTCTGAAGACTTGCTTATCCAACTGTAATGAAACTTGAAAATGGCATTCATAATCTATGAGGAGCATCTTTTAGTTGTTAATCATCAGAATCTGAAGCCACTCTGTTAGTCGGCCTGTATGCCAAACTTACATTTTTAAATATACATGCAGTGGTATTGGTCGTAGTGATCAACTTTTTCATGTTACTGATGGATTTACAGCCTTGGTAGCAGATGCCACTGACATGCTTGTTTACAACATGTTTAAATTAATACTCCCACTGATCTGAAAATGTATACCCAAGGATATTACACTGTTCATGATCCCTGGTATTTCTTTTGGTGGTGAATCACAATGATATGTAAATAAAGACAGGACTGTTGTTTATTGTATATCAATAGATTTGCATGTGCTACTTCATTGTGTTCTGAGAATTTGAGTTTTAGGCTCATTAATGTTTAATTAAAATTAGTTTCTCTAACAAGCAGGCAGATTCTGACTCTCCCTTTACTCTAATACTCAATTCTATACAATAGACAAGTACTGTAATTGTTCGCATTTTGAATGGACTATTGTTGGTACATGAAATATGAGACAATTGGCTTGTGCACTCACTCATGCTGGTTTTAATTAAAATAGCTTTTTATGATATTCTTCTTAAGCAGCAAAGGGAGAGATACTGGTTTTGTTAATCTTCTGAGAGGCTTTCAGGGTGAATTGTACTGTTTTCTTTAAAGCATGATTCATGCAGGATTAGAAATCACCACATAAACAGGTGGTTTCAGAATTATTACTGACATTGGTGAAATTTAGTCCTATGATAACCGTCCATTTATTTTTATCCCAGATAATTCTTTCAGAGGTCCTCCGATTTTTTTACAGGACATAAGGACCTTCTCTAAAATGTCAAACTCGGATGTCCTGTATCTTTTTACTCCTGTGCGAATCGACAATGTCAGTGTTATGTTAGAATTAATACAGCATTTCCAGGGTATTCGCCTCAAAGCGATACCAGCCTTTACAATAAGCCATAATATTTATAATTGAACACAGAAGATTAGTTCAGATATTGTAGATCCTACCAAAGTTTTTGTACACTGTTTTGCATGTGCTCTGTGCGCTGCCATTGCTGGTAGTGTCACGTGAGCTGTTCAGTGTGTTGATATGTAAATAAATCCTATTCGCCTGCGGGATGTATTAACTTCAACCTCCGTCTCGATCTCCTGCCTTTCACTCAGCAGTGAATGCACACACCCACGTGGCAGACGGCTACACTGTCACAAGCATTAATACCCTGGTATACAAGGTATTTAGGGGAGCTCCCTAATAAAAGCTGAATCTCAAAACAATAATTGTGTGAATATAGTAATTGCTACAGCTGTGTATAATGGTATTTCAAACACGATTCATTAATCTGACTTTTTACACATCCGCCCTTACTCTGGTCCCACCGTATTCAGATATGCGACGGATTACTGTATTTACACCTAGTTCATTATTTACAAATCATGCACAAAAACGCCTTCTCCGGCCACAACATCGCATTTCATTTAGAATTTACTGACTTTCCTTGATGAAAACGAATCCATGTCTGTGAGTTTACTAGACATCCTCTGCTTTTGACCAACTCTGAGGACACCTGGGGTGCGTTCAATAAGCAGAGCACTCTCTCGTGCCGTCCATATGTTAGTAGTTATTAATTGGTATGTTTTAGAAAACCAAAATGACAACAAAAATATTACTTATCACACATGTGTTGGTCATACAAATCCATATTTGGAGAAATAAACTTGCATCCACCGCACTGGTAATAGAGGTCAGTCATTCTGAACCTCCAGCGAGGCAGCTCTGAGGCATGCGCATTGTTCAATAGGAAAAGCCACGTAACGCCGTGGGGCACTCTGCTCATTGAACGCACTCCTAGTTTTTAGTCCTGTGTGAATCATGCTTTGGTGTCCTTTTTAATAACTTTAAATAAAACATGAATGCACAATATATTTTAATATTTTGATAGTCATAGATCTAGCAGCAATTGACAGAGCTGCCTTGAATGATCTCCTCATGAAGGGAAGTGTACTGTAGTCTGATTGGTATACTTACTATATTGCCTTCATCAGAAATGCACACGTTAAAGAATTACAGCATATAAGAGGATTCTCACTTACCTTCACACTAAGCTATACCCCTGTCTAGCGTACCTGTTGCAGAAGTCCATAGCAGCAACTGCAAAGATGAAAGTGTCAGTTCCATTTTAAGTGGATATTCCAGAATCCAGTCACATTCCAACTTTACTGACTGTAATATAAATAAACAACACACCAGTGTGAGGTTCAGTTACATGTAAACTATAAAAGATATTTTACCAGTCAAGATCATAATATAGTTGTATGTCTTTGTGAACAGTTTAGCAAAAACAGAAGTAATTTCATTAAAAGACAACTAATAAATGTAAGGATTTTATGATAGCTCAGTCACAGAACCTGCAAGATTTATTTGGGTAAAGCTACTACTACAAAAAACATAGTTAACGATTTCTGCAGCAGTTTAACAGACTGACATTAATAGTACTTTAATTATTATGACTGGTTGCAGTATATGCTGTCCAGCACTTGTTGAAAATGGTTGATTAGGTTACTTCCATATGGTTTGCTTTTTCTAACAGTTACTGCAACATAAATACGTATTATTGTTTCCCACTTACTTACAATATAAAACAGAATTTGGATGGTCAAGCCCCAACACACTTTATAAAATGAATGCACAGTAGGGAGCATTAGCCTGTTTGATTGGTCTGGTTAATAGTTTTTTGCTTGTGTTGATAGTCTACTGCAAAATGTTTTACTATTCCAGTTTATTTAACGTACTTGGGAACTAATGCTGTTGCATCACTTTCGACCTCATTAATTTAATGTATTCAAGTGTACTCTACTTTTAAAAGGCAGTGAAGTGACTTGCCCAATGTCACACTGTAAGTCAATGGACAATCTAGGAAGTGTGTTGCATTGTGGTATTGTAGTCTCATTGACATACTTTCTACATTGGTTTCCATAGCAGGCTATTTGTGAAAAGACTACATAGTCCAAGGTCCCAGTTATTGGATCACAAGACTACAGGTACACTCTCTTTTACTCATGTTTGCCTGATGGCAGTTCCACAAAGTCACAGAGTTTGTAGGATATCTTATAATTATGTAATAGGTTTTCACAGCAAATCCTTTACCCACAAGATAAGCGCTGTTAATGGATTAGGTCCCAGTCACCAGCAAAAGTAAAAGCATTCCTCTTCACTGGGTTGAAATGAATCATGATGCACTGGAGTCATTCAGGTTTGATACTTTATACTGGAGACTGTTGAATGATTTAAAATGCTACAGGGTCATTCCATGCCAACTCAACCAGTGCCGTTGCCCGACCGTCTCAGATTTTTCTAGAAAAACTCACCTGTAGGGGATGTGGGTCCTAAAATGTAAGTATTGCTGTAAGAACCTTAAGAACTAGTCTTCCAAATTCTGTGAAAAACATTTGGTTTCAAGTCCCACCGCTGGTCATTAAACCCCCTTGAAATTTGAATTTTTGCTATTTTTGCTATTTGTACACTTTGGTGAGGTTAAAGTACCACATAGTTCTATCAAAACTGGCTATTTATTTAATTGTGCATCCTCTGAGGATTGATCTAGAGGAAAAAGTAAAAGTATGTGCTTCCAATGGCACTAACTTGGAGCTGAGGGGTTATGAACTTGCATATGGGACTTGGGACTTTGTGTTATGATGACACATTTGAAACTACCAAAACCTTACTTAGTTGGATTTTAAAAACCAAAAAGTGATAGTAAAGTTGTGGTGCTTATCTAGGGGGATGATTGATTGACTGACCAACCATTTGTGAAAAAGCCATTTGCTGCATTCTCATGCTAGCCAATCAGTCAATTTCAGGCACAACTGAAAGTCTTTGGTTTAGGAGGTTTTCGATGAGAGACAGGTGGATTTAAACAGTGCTGTAAACAGGGAAGATTTTTTTTTTTTTTTAAGAAAAACCGTGAATTTAGTTTTTAAAATCCAACTAAGTAAGGTTTTGGTAGTTTCAAATGTGTCATCGTAACAAAGAAGTCCCAAGTCCCATGCAAGTTCATAACCCCTCAGCTCCAAGCTAGTGCCAGTGGAAGCACATACTGTTACTTTTTCCAACTTCAAAAATCTGCCAAAAATCCCAAATCCCCGAATACCATAATATTTTGCTTGATGCTTGTAGATCTCATCAACATCTATCCAAACATATCTTTGGATGATTTTTTTGGATTCCCCCCACTCAAGTTATTATGACCTAAACTTGGTACAAATAGCAAAAATTCAAATTTCAAGGGGATTTAATGACCAGCGGTGGGACTTGAAACCAAAAGTTTTTCACAGAATTTGGAAGACTGGTTCCTAAGGTTCTTACAGCAATACTTACATTTTAGGACCCATGTCCCCATACAGGGTAAAGGGTTAGGCTGAAGTTTGAATAAAGTTTGTCAGTTACCCCTCGTCTGGCAATTTGCCAGAAGTGAGTAGGGTGCTCCTAGTATTTTTTTCTGAAAAGTCCTATTCAATACAAGTAGAACGAGTTGCTACCGATGATGGTAGCATCTAAATTGCACCCAAAGTGATTTTTTCTGGTCAAGGTCCCTTTCTCACTTTAGAATGACCTTTGCAAGGTCACAGGTCGAAGGGGACATTTAAAAAAAATAAAAATAATGGCTATCATTTCTGAACTCAGCATGTCAGAAAAACCCCAGGTGAATTTTTCTAGGAAAATCTGAGACGGACGTGCAACGAAATGTCCCTTTTCTGGTTGAGTTGGTGTGGAATGACCCTACAGTGCAAAGAGATAATTCATTGTTGATTAAGTACTTATTTTATTTTCTCAACACAAGATGCAAATACTGCTTGATAAAATACATTGGACACCTCAGGGAATTAATCATTTCAATTGTCGAGAAAAAACATTTGCATGCGGCAGAAACAAACAATTCATTACAGCAGCTGGACATCATTGTTATTTAAATTACCTACTTTATTAATATTATAAACAGTTCTCAATTGAGAAAAAAGGAAAAGAAACAATTTGTTTAATTTCTACAACTTTGTCACGGATGTCTGGGTGGGTGATATCACAGACCAGGAAGAGACAGACCAGTACTACTGGTTGAAGCTCTGATGTGCGTATTTATTGCAAAATAAAAGGTTTTAACACAAAACAAACACTGAATAAAACAAAAAGGCATGATGGCCAAAACAAATAGACAAAACACAGCAATCAACACAGAAACAAGTAATGTGCTGGTTTAAAGCCAGCACGAGTAGCAATTGTTATTGATATCTTTCACTTATGTTCCTACTCTGAACAAAACTCCAACCCAGACTGAGAGGTTTCTGCCTCTTTTATACAGCTGTGCCTGAGCTTGATTCCTTGTCAATCATTCAATCGGGCTGAGGCATATTCTACATGTGAATTGATTTGGCAGGGTAGGCAATTAACCCTTCCCTGACAACCTAAAACAGCAGTGCAAAAATACATACATTTAAATCATAATAATAATACAGCGCACATACAACACGACACAAAATAAAAACAGGGACGGGGTGTACCCTGTCACAAACTTATATCAATAATATTTTTAAATTGCACTTCATATTCTATTCTAGAACAGTGATCTGATGCATTCACAAATACATGTGTCACAGAGAACCATTGACAGTTCAATATGTTCCAATGGTTCTTTTCACAGATAGACCTTTTGTCTGACTTTTGGGCTGCTCCCCTTCAAATGTAACTTTTATTAATCAGTATTTTAAACCACTGAAGCCATAACCCCTACTATTATTGCATAAACACCCAATGAAAGCACAGAAGCAGCACCACAATACCTGGATTTGAAGAGTATCTTTGTAAACAGTACACTGCTAAATTACCATGTTAAGGAGCCACATATAAATGCTGACCATAAATGGAGCACTTAGGTAAATAGCTCTGGTAGCAAATGAGTCGCTTTCAAATGAGCAACTGACATGACTGAGGCAAGTAGGGTCTATAGCAGTTTGGAGCTGCACCAGAAACAGTGACATTGATCTCCAGCCTTTCCTCCAGGATGCCCTTATCAGTGGTATCAAATACTGTAGTACTATTGATGAGGCTAGGGGCGACAATGTACCCGGATGGGAGTTGAAAAGGGTGTGGTTTATTACTTTATGTGGCGTTGTCTCTGTGTTATGTATTCTGATATTTCTTGTTACCAAGGAGATTGTTATAGTCCATTACAGCCACAGAGAACAAATATTAGTAACATAATGTGAACTAAAAAAAAAAAAAAAAAAATTCTGGACCTTTTAATTTAGTGAATAAAAAAATCATTAAATCACGGTTGTCACGACAGGGAGCTCTGCTGTGCCGAGTGCAATAACAATGAGTAAGACAAAAAAAGTAAACTGTAAAAAATAACACTGATGAATGACTGTTGTGTTTTCAGGAAAACTCATGTGGGATGTAAAAACTCCCAAATGCAATATACCCCACAGCTCCTACTGTGTAATGAGTGTTCCATTTAACAGGCATTTCCTGCCTCAGTAGTCATTTTAAACGATTTCTTATTTAAAAAAAAAAAAAAAGTAATAAGCACTTTAATCTGTTTTACCAATTCCTCTAAAATCTCTTACAGTACTTCTAATAAAAAGCACAGACCATAGGGCCAAATTTCAACAATATCTTATTGCAAGTATTGATGTACCATTTATTATAGTGGAGGTGGTCAGGTGTACACTACATCTGTCACACTATACACCACTTATCCAATTGTCACGACACTTGGTACAAGTATATCCAATTGCTTGTCAAAATGTGATTAAACATGTTCATTGCTAATTTGATTGTATTCTATTTTGTACATACTGTTTACAGTATATACATCATGGGCATCAGCTTTTTCATCACACTGATTCCTCTAATTTTGAATTTACAGCTGTGGAAGGGATGTATGTTCCTGACATACTTGTTTAACATTGTCAGCCACTGGGTTGGACAAGTGGAATACAAGTGGTGCTTCTTCTGTTTTCTCACACCATAACAGAACCTCCTCACTAGAGGGACAGACAGACAAACCATTATATGTTGATTTTGTAACTTGTTAATACTTTGTTCTATTTCTATTCCCAGTTATTATGCTCTCCAGCAAGCTGACTCCACTTCTTGTTTAGCTGGTGCACCAGAATGCAACTATTAACCACCCCCATGTAACTTACGAAATACCACAATTATATCACAAGGGGATAGGTTAGTGGTTACAATCTGGTGTACCAGCTGAACACAGTGAGATGCTTAAGAGCCCTTCTGAGACCAACTTCTGAGTTTTAGAAAATCACCATGATGTGCAAAGTGATTACAATATGCACCGTGATGTGCAAAGTGAATAAACAATAACAAGAATACATTAAGATAAATTAGGCTTCAAGCCTGTGCCAAGTTGCTCTTTAAAGCATCACAACAGGTAGTAGGATGTATTCTCTGCAACCTCTGGTTGTATTTCTTGCTAGTGATCAGAGCAGAGAGCTCAGTATGCAGTGAGGCCTCAACAATTATGAACATTAGAAAATAAACAGAAACCCAATGTATGAGACATGAGTAAGCATAAAGGAGTTCCATACTGTTATACACACTTTGACTCGGTAGTGTTACAGTAGCTATGTCAGTTTCTGCAAAACAATTATTTCAGCCTGTGATGCATAAACCAAACAGGAATCATCCAACCTCTCTATGAAATAAAGAAATGCAAATTCTGTGCAGTGGTTTCCACCACTAAGAAAATACCTGCCAGTCTGCACCATCTGCTGGAGCTGACATGCAACAGAACTCCAGTGGAGCTCAAAACCCCTAACTGGGTCCATGCAAAGTTTCAGGTAGGAATCTCTAAATACACCTGTTTGTCACACTTGTATGTTTTATATGCGTGTACAGTGGATATATGTCAGTATCTTTTATATTTTCATGACACTGATCCAAGTAGTTGTCATTTAGAATTTGTTTACATACTTGACCCTTTTTGCAGATCTGATCCCTGTTTTTGTGTGTACAGTTTTTTGGTCTGCTGTAAAACGACTGTTAGAGCATTGACAAGGGTTCCTGGTGTGTTAATAGGCATTTACAGACATCTTGCTCTATTTTTCTTTTGCAAAGGATCCCTTATTCCATCCCATACCTTCAGACATGCTAAGTCTCACTCATTTGGACTTCTGTAATTTACATTGCGTCACTTTTAGCACTCTTATTCCTAAAGAAAACGTAAGTGAGTATTCCCAAATCTCACTCATTTGGTGTTCTAACCATGGCATCGCTTTGCCTATTCTCTACTTGTTAATACAACATTAGCTATTGATATGCTTGTAAAGGCAAGAAAGCATGGGCAGTTGCAAGTTATAATTACACATTTTATTTGTTATTGTCTGTTTGTGCTCAGCAGACAGCAGAAATCTGTAAAGTGTGATGTATGTACAGCTGCCTCCACTATATCCCCTTTTCAGGAACAATAAACAAAGCTAGTTACGTCAAAGTGTTCAAGTTAAGGAGTGCAAGTCTCTCCTCCCTCACCAAGCCATTTAAAACACCATACAGAGCATGGGTGAAAGTGAGTATATACAGTACATCAGTGTCCATGTTAGATAAACTATGTTGAGATGATCTTCTAATTCACAACCTGGGCCCTCTTTCACACCCCAATATACTACTCCCTAGAAGACAATCAAAAAGTATAGACATGGCAAAATCGAAGTAGTTATTTAAACAAATGAAAGCCTTTATTCACCTGATTTAAAGTTTCCAAACATGTTGATATTGGAATGGACATGCTACATGAACAGAGAAACACATTGCTCAGACCTACCATCTGCTCACTGCGGTGGAGTGCAAGAATACACAATCTATTCATTTGTCATTGTTGACAGCAAGGACGGCACCTGGTTATTATTTCCTTTTTCATAATTTCATTAAATGTCCCTTAAGCTCTTTTAGGGCACAAACAACAGAATGATTAATTCATAAGTGTACAGTAAGCTTCCTGTCTGGAGAATTACTGTAAAATAAGGTATGTACTAAATCGATGATGCTGTTTTCCAATTGCAGGTGTGGCCAACCTTTATTATTTTATTTCAATGATAAATTTGTGTTTCATATTTTAGATACTGCTTAAATCCTTGCACTACTGCTTTTCATTCTTACAGTAGTGGGGTTAAGGGTGGGGGGGGCCGGTCCACTGGTCCACATTTCTCAAGGACATCACAGTCAAGTGTACCATAAGAAATTAAGATAACCCAACACCCACAGCTGATAAAATAAATTCTACTTTTTTTTTAAGACATTGACATGACATCCTAGGCACACTAACAGTAACATTGTGTCTGTTCATTTTGTAACACACATGTGCACATTTGCCAGTGGCATCTGAGAATCTGCTTGCAAGTAATAAATAAATAAATAAATACTTTTGCAACAAAAATAAAGCAAAAAAGTAAACTTCAGACTTACAGGTGCCCTTCTAGTACCAAGTCATTGATCAACTTTTAATTCTTCGTTACTTCAATTAGCAAGCATGACAAAAGCTGTTAAAATATATTCTTTTTAATTGATTGCACTCCTAAACATAATTTACATAAGTTCAATGGATCAAGTGGGGATTATAATAATGGAATTTTATGTTGACACTGTAGAAAAGAGGGTATGAGTGTCTTAACGGGTGGGGAGAGGGGTTATGCAATAGTCAAACACATTGAATAAACACTATTGCTGTTTAAGAGTAATAGTCTAGAATAACAAAATCAGCATGGTAAGTGCATTACAGTTCTGTGTTTTTGCCAGTGTGTTAATGCTTATGACTATTATAGGGAATACAACAATGCTATCAGATTTTGGCATTAAGGGAACAAATTGGATGGATATCATTGATAACAACATCATTAATATTAGGGTATTCACAAGAACATGATATTATGATGCCTAATGTATTGGCCTATGCAAAGTGGAAAGGCCTTGAGTGACATTAAAAAACACAAAAAAGCAGACCAGCATGTGCTACATGTTAATAACTGATGCTGGAAAGCAGTCATCAATGAGACTGAATGTTTTTTTGTTAGACAGGGTGAAGATAACCTTGAAAAGAAAACCAACAGTAATTGATAAATACGTTGCCAAAATATTAATGTTAAAACAATAGGGAAAGTCTGTGTTTGGGCAGCTTGTTAATATCCAAAGTACTTTACTGAGTCTGTTCTGGACTGCTGGTGTGTATAGGAGCCTGCTTGATAGTCTGCTCAAGCATAAGAAAAAAGGTAGTGTAAAAACCTTTTTTTCTTTTATGGTTGAACACAACTCCCAACCAGTCTCTTCACTCTTCGGCAATCAAGAACAGACTGGCTGCTTTCTTTAAATACCCTGCACCTGGCTCTAATTTACAATGATAGCCAGGTGCAGGGGATCATTACTAGTCAAAACAATTTATAGATATATAGCATTAACTAGCGATGCCAATAAAAACAAAAAAAATGTCTGTAGCTAAACAACAGAAGAAATCTTAAGAAATCAGTGCTGTTCCTAAAGGAAGTCAGCCAAGTGCTAAACAAACAAACAAAGGGCTTACCTACTGTAGAAGTATCAGGGAAATAAATGAACCTGCTGGGTGCCCTCTGCAGGTTGTCTGAGAAAAACACAGCTTTTATGGCAATTCTTCCAGGAACCTTTTGAGGTAAAATTATTGCATTCTTGTACGGCACTGAACATTCACAGGGCACGATTCCATGTATATAAACATAAACATTGCTAACAGTGTCTGTAGGTCAAAAGGGGGGGGGGGGGGGGGGGGCTACTTCAAGGTTCTGAAGTTCACAGAGGATACGGCATGATAATACAGACACAAAGCTAGAAGTTGAAAGTTTAGAGGGATGTAACACGGGGCAAACTGTAATTATAATGTGTCCGGGTGATAGATTAAAATCATATTTGGGACGTGGATGGAAGAATGCTACTAACCAAACTAAGTTTGAGAACCTTTATTCAATTGAGCCAGTAAAACATGGATATAATGATATAAGTTTTATTAAGAATACTACTTACTGTATTAATTATATGTATACTGTATTAATTTAATTGCTGAAAATGTGCAATGCCAGCCACCTAGTCATGCGTTCTGTATACAGGTCTACACTATGTATACTGGTTACAATTCCACTCACAGTTGAAATTAGTTTTGTTTGTTCGGACTGGAGCTTGGGTTGGAGCTTGCATAGCAGAGTGTTCTTGAACATTTTCTTGAGTGCATATTAGCTACTTGCATAGCAGGCTGTCCCTGAACATTCTGTTGGGTGCATCCCATGTTATCAGATAATAAGTATGGTAACCATTGGAGGAGTCTGGGGTGCAGGCTGAGTGCTAGTGGCTATAAATATAAAATGAAAAGGGTACTCCTTTGTAGTTCTCTATAATGTGGAGGGCTACCCAATCTGTATTATGTCTCTACTCTGTTGAGACTCAATTAACAAGAGACATTGTGCTTTTCTCTACACTACATCTACAGTGTGCACTTCCAGATGATCACCAAGACCTTTGAAACAGCTCCTGCAGAATATATAAATAATTCCTCCATCATCACTGCAGGGGACTTGAACTTCAGCGCACCCCTACTGACAACAGTGCTGACAGACATTTCCATCTATTCTAATTTAGCTGCAGGGAACAATAACTTCAAGAAATATTTGCTTTTCATTCAATATTGACTTCTATTTTTAGATTTGATCTAATCAAGGCTGTTATAGAAATGTTATTTCATGTGGTTTTCACTTTCAGTTTGAGTTCAAGTTTGTTTGTGGGATGTATTTCTGTAAATCACTAGAACTTCTACTCGATTGCACTGTGAACAGAACATTGCTCTAACACGATTAAATGTAAGTGGAGTGCACAAATCTGCATATTGTTTGCTACTGGCCCTTTTCCCTTGATATTTTTTACTTTTGCTTACAAATACATTTTTACCTGTTTGATACAAACCAAATTCCTTAAAAAAATAAATAAAACTGATATGTGTTCACAAATGATTGTGTTCATAGATCTATTAAGAGCCAGCGTGTGGGTTTTATGGGGAAGCCATAGCCCTAACAATTTGCAACTGTGGATTCAGAAGTTGTAAGTCACAAGCATTGACAGAGAAAAAAAAAACATAAAAAAAGACAAGAAAAGTTATATAAACAGCATGTGCCCTGCTGTGGCGTGCGCACATACAGTAATGACTCAGAAGGCGTTTTTTCCCTGCTATTTTCACTGCAAATATTAACATAATTTATTTATTTTTTCGGAAAAACAATGGATTGGGACATGGGGGCAGTACAATATTTACTAGTGCAAACAGTAGCTAACAAACTTTTCAAATATCATACTTCTTTCACCAGTTGATATATAAACACCAGTCCTAAAACTTTCATGATACTTTCATATAAAAATGTACTTCTACATAAAATCAGTTTGGAAAATGTATTTTCATTTCACATCGGGGTCTTGCAATAATACATGGTTTATGTTAATTCCCTCTTTGCTCCCAATCAGAAGCATGCCATTGGTTCCTGACATCTTTGCCAGTATCCTTACAACATTTGCTTTGGGGCTGTTGTTTCAATCACCAGTTTATCCCCTGATGACACAAATTCAAAACGCAATGTATACGACGTGAACACGTGTCCCTCTTAAATATTATGATAGTATACTAATTATTAATTTGGGTCAAACAGAAAACAAACAATAACTAAGCAAGAACTCTACTCACTACCCCACACAGGAGCATTTAGCCTGTGTTCAGTGTAAAATGATGTATGCACAACTTCTACTGTATAAACAAAACACAGCTAGATACTGTATTTCCATGGCAAAATCCAATGCGAAAATGAAAGTGTTAAAAACTTGTTTATAACCAATGACAAGTGAATAAAAATATCCATCGATTAAAAAAAAAAAGATATTCCTTAAACACATACAACACAGCAGACGGCAAACGTACGTATGCATTACATTATGTTGCAAATGCTAGAGCCTGTTAAGTAACCCTAATGTGTAATTACACTTGGATTACTAGTGTTACCAAATTTACAGAAATAGCACCTTTAAAACTACTGTGATGATGAAGCCTTATTTAAAAGTTTGAAACATCCCAATCAGAGCATCGCTAAGACATTGCTTACAGGTAAAGCGTTGAATTGACAACAGAACTGGCAGAAGGCACAGGTGTCGTTGTCCATCAAATCAACAGTTGTCAATTCAACACTTGTCTTCTTTCTATTCCTTAAGTATATTATCTTCAAGTATTGCTCAACCTTGTTAGACAGCTTTTTGGGTCTTCCAGTCCTGGGTTTGTCAATGTTTTGGATACCACACCTTGAAAATTAAGTGATGCGAGCTATTTCACTCAATGTTTTTAATTCTTTATGCAAATCAAGGTTGTTATAATAGTAGAAAACACTAATGGAGGCTTTGAGTAAATTGTTGATGCTCATAATGCATCAGAGTAGAAAAATGCAACATCTCTGAAGACTTTTGCACAGCAGTGTGTGTGTGTGTGTGTGTGTGTGTGTGTGTATATATATATACATATATATATATAAAACACAGCTTGGAAAAATAACAACCTCTGATTGGTTAAACAGCATCACATATACAGTATATATGCATATATATATATATATATATATATATATATATATATACATATATATATATACATATATATATATATATATATATATATATATATATATATATATATATAGCGTATACCATGCCTTTTAAACCCGGGATAATTCTGGTTGCTCTTCTTTGCACTCTTTCCAGAGCAGCAATATCCTTTTTGTAACGAGGTGACCAGAACTGAACACAATATTCTAGGTGAGGTCTTACTAATGCATTGTAAAGTTTTAACATTACTTCCCTTGATTTAAATTCAACACTTCTCACAATATATCCGAGCATCTTGTTGGCCTTTTTTATAGCTTCCCCACATTGTCTAGATGAAGACATTTCTGAGTCAACATAAACTCCTAGGTCTTTTTCATAGATTCCTTCTTCAATTTCAGTATCTCCCATATGATATTTATAATGCATGTAAGCTTGCATTGCACCAGCACCAACTGCAGTGGACAAAGCTTTATTTATCAGTCACATTTTACTACTACTAAAAATATTAATATTACTAATAATAATAATATGAACTTAAGCTTGTCAAATGACCCCGGAGATTGGTTATGCCTCCATGATGATACGAGTCGCTTGCATAGGTTGCATTCAACATTTTATTTTGGTCGTCTGGGCATTTAACAAAAAAATCCCAAACAGCAGAGGGGTTTCAAGACGTTGCTTTCAATAAGCTTACGCCTTACGCACGTTACAACGCTTTGCTGTCGAGACGGCCAATGAATAAATTAAAGGTTTGCTTCTGGATAACACGAGCTGGAGCAGAGAGGCCCGGACGGTGCTCAGTTTTCGAAATTAAAATTATTAGTGTTAGTTTATATTTTGTATGTTTCAAACATATTCTACCATAGCACTTCTCTTACACTGTCTTGTACACTAGGTATTCAGTACATATTTTACTGAAGCACTACAGCCTAGAGGTACGAGCCCACTGCTCTGGATTAGCTTGTGCTCAGTCCTCTAGTTTCAAGATGCCACTTTCAATGCATAAATTCACAATAAACAAGAGACGTGCAATTTATTTTTAATAAGTGAACAATAAATTAAATTAAATATTACACCGTGGATGTATACACAATATAAGGTTCTGGTTTGGTCTTAATTTAAAATGTCTTTTAATGATTTTAATTATTGTAATTCCCCCCAAATGACAGGTAGTCGTGTTAAGCGGTATAAACCACTTCGGGCCGCGCGGTTCATATATATACCACTTCTGGGGTGGTTAAAGGCTATTATCACCACCACCATATCATGGGAACCGCACGACCCGTCGTGGTTTATACCAGGGTTCTCCCCAAGACTTTTCATTTGGCCGGAGTGCCCGGCAAAGTGGCTGTCGCCGCCCAGCTGAAAAAAACCGATCCGCCCGTCTTGCAGATGCTGCTGTGCCTTTAACAATAAGGATTGATTTCGCTTCTAGCTGACCACTTGCACGTTGCTGGGTGAAAAAAAAAATCTTGGAACCACACGACAGCTGTGTTACGTCTTGACACAACATTTAACCAATCAGAGAGTTGAAGGGGCGTGTTTTCTGAGTTAAGCACTTTGAGAGGCTAAAACGTTAAAATGACTGCTAAAAAACAACCGATTATTTTCAAAGCAAAAATATTGACAATGGTATCTTTCCCCAGTCAAATCATGGAGTGCCTAAATAAGCACGTTAATTTACCATAACAAAAAAAAAAAAAGAAAATGTATAACATAAAAAAGAGCAACCAGATATAGTCAACAAAAGACAACACATTATTCAAATTCTTTATCATATTATATATTTCAGGTAAGGCAAGTTTATTTTTCTGTTAAGTACTCCCGGCTATAATGTTCTGCCAACCGGCTGTACAGAATTCCTGGGGAGAACCCTGTATACCTTACACACATGGCTGTTAAACAAAACACAATTGAGACAACCTTGGACCCCCATTTTTATTGCAGTAGGAAGTAGTGGCAACGTGAATAAAATAAAAAGTGCCAAGTTTGCCCCAATAGTGTCTTGTCTAACTTAGCAACTTTCATTACATTATATCTTTATGTGGCTGAGCCTTTTATATAACACAAACAAAAACACCACTGGTATTCAGATGTGTGAAAGACTCGACCACAGTGGTCTTTTCAAAGTTCTGTTTTATTTTGTATATCCAAACTTAACCTCTGTGGATTATTTTGCTCTACGTTGGCCACATTAAGTTATTACATTTATTAATTTAATTAAAAAAACAAACAAACAAACAAACAAACAAAAACACAGGGAAAAGCAATATCTAAACTGGCAATTGTCCAGGACCAAGCACCAGTAGTGTTATTTGCATTGAAACATTAAACTAAGTAATCATTGTCATTCAACAAACGTCCTTCACTTACTGATTCCACAACCCATAATTCTGACACTATCTTAAACTTCTTAGCAAACTGTCTCCTAAGAGCCTTCAGCTCGAGAACACAGGCTTGATTACCAATGACAATGTGTGAAACTCCTTCCACAAGCTTGGAGACAACAACATATCTGAAGCAGTTTCTTTACTAATGCCCAATTTCATGTCTTTAAGAATCATATGGATAAGCCACTTTTGTTCCAGGGCAGAACTCTTAGTTATTAGCTGTAACAGGCTCTTTTTTACCAAGTCTTTTCTTTTGCTAGCATTATTATTGGCAACAGAATCCAATAAATCATTGATCTGTTGTATTTTTAACTTTCCTTGAGCTAGGCACCTGAACTTAAGAACAAAGTATGCAACAACAGCAAAGTCCCCAGCGTCTCCCTGTGAGGTTGTAGGAGTTCTATAGTTCAGAAGCTTGTTTGCATCCCCTCCATCTTTTGGTAGATCTAAAACTTCTATGTACAGCTTCGCAAACATATTTCCTTGATCCCATATGTCATTCTCTCCCTTTATAATTGGGGGAGAATGAGACACATTGCTGGGTAGAATGAGTCTGTGATATTTGAAGCTTTCTCATAAAGAGCCTCATGGAACTTTCTCCAAGACTCCAGAAAGTCTTTAAAATGTTTTGTTTTCTCTGGTTTTGGTCTGGCTTTCTGTATTTTTTCTAAAGTTGAACACAGATGAGCAAAAGGAACTTGAGATGCAACTGTAGTCTGAGGCAAGGACACTGATTACACTGCTGCAGCCATTCAGAGAAATGACGAGTATCTTTAAAATAAAAATAACAATGTAAAATATTGCAGCATACTTGGGAGACATTAAACAAGTCTTCTTTTTATAGTTTTTATTTGAAAAGAAAGTAGCTTCAAATGTAATTATCATTGTTTTTTTTTAAATGACTTTGTTATTCTACTGTGTTTGCAGTCATTCTGAGTGGTTCTGGGTTCTGCTGCTCTAAACTGCCTTACCTGGGTTTTGAGTTTGTCTAGAGTATCCTAAGACCAGCCGTCTTCATTCCACTCAAATCATGTCACAATGTGACTTTTTAACTCTGCTGGTCGCGCCTACTGTACAGCTGTTAATGTCAGTGTTTATGGAGCAAGAAAACGCAGAACCACTCAATGAATTCAGGACACTCGGGGCAATCCAGAAACACTGTCTTTTTAATAGTGGAATAACAGCTGTTAGATTCACAGGTCCAAATTGCAGAAGGATTATGGGTAACATCCCATTGACGCACAAGGTCATGTTACCCATTTATAAAATCTTTATCTTAATTTTATAAATGGGTAACATGACCTTGTGCGTCAATGGGGTGTTACCCATAATCCTTCTGCAATTTGGACCTGTGCCTGTGCCTATGTGAAAAGATTTCCACATAGGCACAGGCACATCCAATATTTTAAAAGTCCACATGTCCAAATAAACCACAAAAACTTGGCACCAATAGAAACTTCAGTCTGACTAATAGAGAGAGAGAGAGAGAGAGAGAGAGAGAGAGAGAGAGAGAGAGAAAGTTTGCAAGGGGTACCTGAAAAGGAACATAGAGTAATTTTGATGTAAACCAGTCCCAAATTCAAAAAATGCCTGTTACACAGGCCTCAGCAGAGAAGGGGTTAATATTTGTTGAGATACTTAATCAAGTTTTGTGTGCATAAAACAGTTAGGGGGGGAGTGGAGAATAGCCTCACATTCGTTCTGTGGGGGTGGAGTAGCTTTCTTGTTAATACATACGAGAATAAATGGCTACCTGTCTTGTTTAGAATTTTCTCGTTTTTCACTAACATATTTTTATATGTATGAACTCTTAAGATTATCAAACCTAAAAAGTAAGCAAAACCCCAAAAACATACCAAAAAAAAAAAAAAACAAGCAAAAAAATATGAATGTATTTTTAAGAAAATAAACAGTAGACACCGGTCAAATCACAAGCTATATTATAGTATCTGCACCTGGGATTATTTTGATTTGACAAGTTGCTTCAAAGACGGAAACACTTCCGTCGTCGTGTTGAAGCACCAGGAAACCGTCCACTTAATTGAACCCCCTGGAACAGAGAACAACATCATCAGTAAAACATACACAAATACACACTTTAAAGAAAAGAAAACATAGAAAATAGAACTAAAATAAGAAAACTACAGGCCGCACACGATTGTTACAATAAAATTGCAGGTTTTATGTGTTTGTCTGAGTTTCTTATAGTTAGTTCAGTGCATATTTGTTGTCACTCGGAACAGTTTCAAGGCTCACTGCGGTAGCCGTGAGTGTCAGGAAGCAGCATCTCGCGTAGAAACACAACTCAGGAGAGTCACAAAATCAAACCATATATATTTAATATTCTGTGGGGCGACAATCGCAGTCTTCGGGAGGATGAGAAATAAGTGAGTACCCAACATTATCTCGGTGTATATACATAAAAATGCTGTTTTCAACATTGCTAGTACAATACTAGAAAGACGACCTACAGTACAATACAGCACTGCAAATCACACACAAAACTGACAGCTGTGTGACATCTCTGCAGCAGGTATTGTTGGGGTGAATATTAACAGTATGTTGATTCGTGCTCTGCAGTAATATAATAGTGAATCCAAGCATTATTTTGTTTTTGGAGATCACCCTACACCCTTTGAATGAAAACCAGTTCTTAAAAAATGGCCTCACAAAGATAATCCGGTGTATGGCTTGCTGTCATAACGAGGCCGAGCTAGTAGTTATCAAATCAAAACACTTAAATGCAAAACGGCCTGATTCCTAACACAGTTTTTGCGATGAAATAGACCCTTGAGTCAATTACTTACATTGCAGTTGAATTACTAACCCCTCCTTCCCCCAATAAAATTGCAATTATAATCTAAAACTGAAATTAACAGTATCCTAATACAAGGTGATGTTGCTTGTTTGTTCATTTAGTCTGTTTTATATTTCCAGTTTTTGCAAATAGTTATGTTTACAAATTAAGATAAATTACAGTATATAAAAAAAATTACCTTCATGTTTTACACAATGCACGTCTACAAAACCATACCATATGAATTCTGACGTTTAACCAATATATTGTTAATATGATTAAGCCTTTTGATCATAATGAAGGTATAGGGCACTAATCCTTACTGATTATTTGGAGGGAGCTACACTATTAACTACAAAAAATGTTGGAGATACATGATTTATCCTCTTCATTTTTACACTTTCTTATTACAAAAGTGACTGCATCCTGACTTAGACTGCTTCTTTGGCAATCATATGTTGATCACAAAAGGTGGAGGTAGAAAGATTAGCAAACGTTCAAACTAGACTTAATGTACACATTACCTGAAGTTTGCGCCCTGTGTCACTAAGGGCTGCACGTGGCCCTCAGGCTGTATGACTGATCCAGAGATTGAAGTATCCTGGGGTTGCCTTTGTATAATTTTGTGTAAGACTGAAAGAAAAAATATCAGCTTTTGCAAAGATTGAGAGTGGCCTGAAGTTGACCTAATCAAATATTGTATGCATTTAGTTTCAGAAATGAAAGAAATAAGGCTGAAATATCAGTTTAGATAATTGACTAATTAGGATTTTCATTTGTGTGTGTATCCCACATCCCTGGTCAAATACTTTATTAATAATACCGTAATTTAACCAGTAGAAGGTGATGCTGTAACTTCTTAATGCATGTACCTTTTCCTCAATTAAAAAAAAAACTTCTTCTTTAATACACAGTTCCAATTGACTTCGAGAGCATCCAAGGTTGATATCACAGTTATATAATTTAAGTGTGTATTTGTAAATAAGATTTTATAAAATGTCATTGTTTTAACCAAGCAATCTTATGATAAAATGTGCCCTGTCACATCTTAAACTGTTAGTCGCTTGGGTTTAAAGAATATTACCGCATCAGACATAATCTTAAATGCAAGTGCTTTCGCATTAAATGTACCTTTTTAAGGTTTTGTTCTTGTTTTGTTTTTGTCTATTTTTTTCAGAACACACATGCTGTAAAAGGTTATTCTTCTGAAAAAGAAACTACAATGGAAAAGTCATGGAGGTTGTGGACCATTGCTCAAAAGTGGTTGTTAAATTTGGCGTCGTGGTCCTGGGGGCTGTGCCGCATCTCACTGCTGGCTCTGATTTTAACTTTTCATCTGTATGGTGGCTTTATGTTACTTGCACTGATACTTGCTTCGGTAGCAGGTATATTGTACAAATTCCAAGACGTGCTGCTGTATTTTCCCGATCAGCCTTCCTCTTCTCGCTTGTATGTTCCTGTGCCTACTGGGATCCCACATGAAAACATCTTTGTAAAAACCAAAGACGGTGTACGTCTTAATCTCATTCTTCTTAGGTACACTGGTGACAATCCAGCATTTTCACCCACCGTTATCTACTTCCACGGGAATGCTGGCAACATTGGTCACCGCATACCCAATGCACTGTTAATGCTGGTCAACTTGAAGGTGAACGTAATACTGGTTGATTACAGAGGTTATGGCAAAAGTGAAGGTGAAGCAAGTGAAGATGGGCTGTATTTAGATTCCGAAGCTGTGCTGGACTATGTCATGACCAGACCAGACATAGATAAAACTAAAATCATTCTGTTTGGCCGCTCATTAGGAGGAGCAGTAGCTGTCCATCTGGCATCTGAAAATCCCCATCGGATCTCTGCCATAATGGTAGAAAATACATTTCTTAGCATCCCCCACATGGCCAGTACTTTGTTTTCTTTCTTTCCAATGAAATATCTTCCACTCTGGTGCTACAAAAACAAATTCCTGTCCTACAAGAAAATTGCACAGTGCAGGATGCCTTCACTTTTCATCTCCGGACTGTCTGACCAGCTGATTCCACCAGTCATGATGAAGCAGCTGTATGAACTTTCTCCGTCCCGGACTAAGAGGTTTGCCATATTTCCAGATGGCACTCACAACGACACCTGGCAGTGCCAAGGATACTTCACAGCCATTGAACAATTCATTAAAGAACTTATACAAAACCATTCTCATGAAGAAACAACGATAGCAGTGTCAAATGTAACAATTATATGAATTGGGCTTTCTGATAATGCATCGTTTTGTGAAAAGTGGTAACAGAATGTAACTTTTTATGTGTATTTTATGGGGGTGAGATTAAACTCAAACTGCTATTTATGGATCTTCATTTTTCTTCTCTAAGGTGAATGCATGAGTGTTCCTTTCTGATTTGAAAAGATTTTTCAAGAGGTTTCTTTCAAGAACAGTTATTTTATTAAACAACACATACAAATATTACTAAAGCTTTCATGATTTGCTAAAAATGTGTTTTTAAATGACATTATGTTGGCTCAAATGCTTACCTTGCTAAAATATTGCTTGATCTTTCTGATATTAACATCATTTTTATACTAATATCAGTAGACATAATAATTCTCTGCACGTCTTCCAGGGAATAAAACCATACAAAATATGTATTAAGCCATTAAAACAAAATATTATGTATTTCATGAATAATTTTGCACAGATTTTCTTTTCTGTTTTCCAAAAAAAGTTATAGTTTTTTTTACAGTTGTGATTAAGTTACTGTACGTGGCTCAAAGAAACACATCTAATCTTAATTACTCCTTCCATCCTAAAATCAGTTGATCATAAATTTGACATGATGAATGCAATTAGCAAGTATATTCTTGCTGTGCTCTAAAGTGCATACAAGTTTGCCGACAGGTTTGGTAGTACGTGCAAGTAATTTATGTACATACTATAATATGAGCTGTTTTGAATGTGAATTGTAGCCTTACAGAAACTTCCTTATTCTGTGTTCATTCAACCACAATATTCATCTTGTGATATTGATGAAGCTTCATAATTATATATACACAGTATATATTTTTTTCATGATTGCTGACATTTTTTATTTTCAAAATGTGCCACCTAGTCCCTCATCTGAACTTTGAGTCCTGTATACACCCAGTGCTTAGTAAGTAGTTAAGTAAACTACAAACGAAAGTTAAGCAATTTAAATATTACGGCTGTATTTAAAAAAAAAAAAAATAAGTAAACATTATTTATTCCATTACACTCAGCATTGAAATTGCATATCTGTGTTGGTTTGTAGTGGCATGCACACTTATTCTTATTAAGTAACAATATATATATATATATATATATATATATATATATATATATAATTTAATAAAACAGCCTGGCAGAATTACAAACAAACATCCAATACGCCCCTTTAAATTTACAGTATCGTGTATTCTGAATGTGTGTAGCATTGTTCTTTACTTCTGGTTTGGATTGAAGTTTAGGGATTTCCATTGTGTCGTATATTCTAACAAAAATAACTAACTTTCATTGTTATTGCCTCTTTGTATTTATGGTCAGTCACCATAAATTATGTACTGTATGTATGCTAACACAAGAGCTCTTTCACTGCATTGAAATCATAATTTTTCATAATTTTTGAAATCATAATGGTGTATTTTTTTAATACACCTGTCACACTTTCTATTTGCTGTACTGTTACATGCAATAAATTATTAAAATGGTCTATTCAGGCAGTACTGCTGTTTCATAGTTTACAAATATTTTGTTATGTTATAAATATCAGATTTATCATTAACTGGCACCAGATGCATTCCCAGTAAATAAATACAAGTATGAAAGCATATGCATGACATTAAACACAGTGCAAGATGTCTACTGTAATTCAGGTAAATTAAAAAAGCTGTTAATGCCCATCACTTAACACTTCAATGTAATTTAAATTCTCTGTAAATAGACAATATGATCAAAATGAAGGTATAGGGTATGAGTTTTAAAAAACAAACTTTGGAGGAGTTCATGTTGTAAGGACTTGACGGTGTCTGTCTCAGGTACCAAAAATGTTTAGAAAATATATCTTAAAATCTTTTGTACAGGTACTGTAGGAAATTGAATCAAGTGTACAAGAAGATGCTGTCTTCTGAGTCAATAGAATTGGGATAAAGGTTTTTAATAGTAAGATAGGCAGTTATCCAAGTACAGCATCATCTAGGTCTCCGTGTTATTGTATATGACAAGTGTTTTGTTGCTTTTAATGATCCTGGATTGTAAAAATAAAAAGTCATTTTCAGCTGCTTCCAATCTTGAGTCATGACTTCTAAGGAATCGGGCATTCAGCAGCAGGCAAAAAAGTGTCCCACATAAAATATACAGTATATATTTTTATATGGATTATTTGATTTTCCTTTAAAACCACATACTTAAAAAGAACAAACCAAAACTATGCTCTGCAGGAGATATCTAATAAAAGTCAATACATATACTATCACTACGACTACTACTAACTACCAACATAGAAAATACAATTTTAAAGTGGAACTTCCCTTTTCCTTGAACTTATATTTGTAGCAGCTGAGAAGACCTAAAAACTATTCCAGTAAAAATTGCTTCTGAAAAGCACTACTGGCTTCAGTGCACTGTGCAACTCTAATATGCTTCTCAACTCACTTCAGAAAAGTATCCTGTAGGAGTCTTTTTATAAGCAATGTTGAGATGCCATGTCGCACCCTGGTGTAGCCTTGTACCTCGTTCTTAGTCGTTTATTTTATGTCATAATATTCCTGATAACTTCTAAAAACAAAAATAGCTTTGTGATAATACAACATGTCATTGTCTTATACACAGCTGTATTAAATGTAATATACATTCAGTTTATTTTAGTTTGAACTGATTACTGTTTTGATAAGGGGTTGGGAGCAAACAGTCAGTGACATAGAATACAAGTTTCAATTTCTCAATTTATTAGCCTTCCTATTCTCAACTTGGTTTTCTTTCAGCATTTTTTTTTTTTTTTACAGTTTTCAAAACGTTTTAGGGAAACATTTTAGATGTGTAATAGGCATGTCATCACACAATATTGCAAGCATGTGAACTGTTGACATTAATCCAATAACACACATCTTTGAGTTGAAAGACATTTTTAATGTTTTTTTTCTTGTATTCAGGCCCAGTGGCAGATTTGCGTGGGGTACTGTGTTCAGTCTCATTTCCTGGAAAAGTTTAGTAAGCATGGCAAACAATCATCTAAATTACAATAACTATATGTGACTATGCAGAACACATAACAAATGATATGAAACAGGTAAAAAATTAAATAAACTGTAAATGGTGAAAAGTATTAATTTAAGTACCGTTTTTGCCTTTTGAAATATCCACCTTGCTTTCCAGCAGTCAGACTTCCCTACAAACTAACTTTAATTCAAGCATTTGTGCACAAGCATGCTTCTGAGTGCACCAAAAGGGTCAAACAAAACTGTCCAATTTGCCTTGATTTCAGTCATTTGTTTACAACCCTTTGTAGATATTTCCATCAAAAGCGGTTTCTGTTTATATCTTTAGTAACGCCACTCAGTATCATAAGAAGGGCAGAGACCACACAAGGAATGTTGCTTTACAGACAAGGCGATCATTTATGGTTAAAAACGGCTGCATTGTGGTTAAAAGGACTTCGCTTTTTAAAAATCTTAAAAGGAAGTAAATGGATAAGATGTAAAACCGCAGCAGGTGTTTAAGCATGCTTGGTATTTTTCACCATCTTCAGGTTTCTTGAGGGTGAAATGTACAGTACTGTGGTTTTCATGCCTGTACTGAAAGTCACTAACACAGAACTGAGAGACAATTACAAGATTTTAAAAAGGTCAGTCCACAGCTGTTCCTGACGTCAATGTTATATTTATTTATTTATTTTTAATGAAGATATAGCAGACATCACATGGTAAATAAAATAAAGGTTACAGAATTTCAAAATCAACTCTTTAAAAAAAATGTTTTGCTTTATTCACTGACAAAATGATTTATGATTTACTTGAAATGTATCAACTGAAAGTTGCAAGAAATGTTAGAATTGCATAACTGGGAAAAAAAGGAGTTAATCATAATTAGGAATACAAAAATGTGGATTTTGTTTACTTGGAAAAACTTGATATATGTATATATATATATATATATATATATATATATATATATATATATATATATATAGTACTGTGCAAAAGTTTTAGGCAGGTGTGAAAGAATGCTGTAAAGTAAGAATGCTTTCAAAAATAGACATGTTAATAGATTATATTTATCAATTAACTAAATGCAAAGTGAGTGAACAGAAGAAAAATCTAAATCAAATCAATATTTGGTGTGACCACCCTTTGCCTTCAAAACAGCATCAATTGTAACAATTGTAAGTCGCCCTGGATAAGGGCGTCTGCTAAGAAATAAATAATAATAATAATAATCACGCAGGGTTTTTGTACGTCGTCGAGTAGGCGAAAGGATGGTTCCTCGGTGTGTGACACCAACTGTCAAACATGGAGGAGGAAGCGTGATGGTCTGGGGCTCTTTTGCTGGATCCAGAGTCGGTGACTTGCACAGAGTGAGTGGCACCCTGAACCAAAACTGCTACCACAGCATTTTGCAGCGTCATGCAATACCCTCTGGTATACGCCTAGTTGGTCAGGGGTTCATCCTACAGCAAGATAATGACCCAAAACATACCTCCAGGCTATGTCAGAACTACCTTAGAAGAAAAGAACAAGACGGTAGGCTTCAAATCATGGAATGGCCTGCACAGTCTCCAGACTTAAACCCCATCGAGCTGGTTTGGGATGAACTGGACAGAAGGGTGAAAGCAAAGCAACCTACAAGTGCAACACATTTGTGGGAACTTCTGCAACAGTGTTGGGAAGAACTTTCCGAACAATATTTGATTTCCATTGTAGAAAGAATGCCACGAGTGTGTTCGGCTGTTATATCTGCAAAAGGTGGCTACTTTGATGAGTCAAAAATTTAGATTAATTTTTGTTAAACAAAATGATTGCATGATTTCTTTTTTATCTCCAATTGTTTATTTGTTCTATGCTTTAATTTCAGAGTACATTGAGACATTAAACTGCATAAATGTAAAAAAAAACTGGAAAAATGGAGGTGTTCTAAAACTTTTGACCGGTAGTAGAGAGAGAGAGAGAGAGAGAGAGAGAGAGAGAGAGAGAGAGAGACAGAGAGAGAGAGAGACAGAGAGAGAGACAGAGAGAGAGACAGAGACAGAGCAGTGTGGAGTAGTGGTTAGGGCTCTGGACCAGAGGTTCGTGGGTTCAATCCCCAGTGGGGATACTGCTGCTGTACCCTTGAGTAAGGTACTTTACCTAGATTGCGCCACTAAAAACCCAACAGTATAAATGGCTAATTGTATGTAAAAAAAAATGTGATATATTGTAACAATTGTAAGTCGCCCTGGATAAGGGTGTCAGCTAAGAAATAAATAATATATATTTATATATATATATTATTATTATTATTATTTATTTCTTAGCAGACGCCCTTATCCAGGGCGACTTACAATTGTTACAAGATATCACATTATTTTTACATACAATTACATTATATATATGACCTTATATATATATATATATATATATATATATATATATATATATATATATATATATATATATATATATAGTCAAGAGAGAGTGATAGCAACAATGGCTTTGTTTACATGCACATGAAAATCGACTCTACAGTCATGACTGTGTGACGTTGTCACGCGATACATCGTGAAACAGCAAAAGGACGTCCCCTCATTTAAATATTTAAATATCCCCTCCCCTAAATGACTATGAATTGAATAATCTGCATTGGTACGGACAATTTTTTTCCTAAATCAGAACTGCATAGCAACGCATTTCCTGAAAAGTACGGCAAACACGTTGTGAGGAAAACTGTCATGACGTGCATGTAAACGCCGCCAATGAGATTAGAAATCCCCCACCCCATCATTTATTTTTTTATATAACACCATTAAACAAAATCATTGTAAACTATGGGACAGCAAATATTATTATTTGAGATAGCATTCAGTCTTATAGAAAATAAGTTCCTATTAGGCAAAAGCACTGTCAACTTAGCAAATATTTTTTAACAAAATAAAAAATATATATGTATATTAACTTACATCTTAGGTTGGCAAATGTAGGTATAATAATGTACAGTATACCTACAGTTTTGCTTTAACATAGTTTAACTGCTGTTCATTAATCAAGCAAAAAAGGAACATCAAAATTACAAGTTAAATCACTCAAGATGCAGTTATAGTCCCATCTGACAGGAAGTGATTTGCACAGCTGAGCAACCCAAATCCAGTGGATGCATTGTTTTTTTTTTTTACAGCTAGACGAAAAATGGATGTCAGTATTAAAAGATCAGCTGGATTCTTCGGGCAGTTTCTGTGAGCTCGGCTTGAAACCAGAATGAAATCTACTGAACAAAACCTCAACATTTACTTTGATCTCCAACAGAAGTACCTGATCTCCACGATATTGTTTCTGACACTTGCAGCAATAATGTCTACTTCTCTGTCAGCTGTCTCTTTGTACCACGTAATAACATTAAAAGCAGAAGTAGCCACTTTGAAGACAGAGGTTTTCAAAAAGCGAGAAGAGCACTTGGTATCGTTGACCTATCCTGTTGGAGAAATGCCCCAACCAAACAGGGACCAAGAGCAGGTGAGTTATTTAAAAAAAATTATCAGAATAGGTACAGAAATTGTCAGTAGCTGGCAGAACAAGTAGTTAGGCTACTATTCTGCATTGGAATATACTTTTCTTGATTTACATAATTATGTTATATTTTATGTTAATTTGAGACTTAAATTATATTATGTCACCTTTTTAGAGAGTGCAGTATGTAAATGAAGAAGATATACTGGAGGACCTCGGGACAGGAAACTCTATAGCAAAGCCTGGTAATCACAGAATAAGGCTGCGCAGGTCAAATAATCTCACTGATAAAACAGGTAGGTTTTCTTTTTTTTATAAACCATAACCATGTCTGTAACCTGGCGATTAATAGAGATTATGAGGACCCTATGTACGTGTTTGCACTACTAAGTGGAATAAAAAGCTAATAGCAATACTGCATACGATATACAGTAGGATAGTGATACCGGAGTATACTGTGTAGATAATGCATCGCCTGTATATATTACCCATAACTTGTTTCTGAAAGTTGCGGTGAGTGTATATTCTGATAGGTATAGTATTGTTTAAAATTTGAAATTAGCAGTCCAATAATTTTTACCTACATCTGAATTGTTTCTTGCTAAAAGTGGAAACAACTTTGCACTGGAGCTAAATTAATAAATGTGAAACTCATTAATGAGCATCAACCACCCATCTAAACCACGGATAAGTAGTTGATGCCACCCAGACTGATTCCCCGGTGCTGTAAAATGCTCTTAAGAAACCCTGCTGTGGCAAGGTATAGATTCATTTAAGCAACCACTTCACTTTATGCTTTAGGCAGAAATCTAAATTCAGTGATATACAGTATATATGACATCTGATGGTAAAGAATATATTTTATATATTAAATGCTGGTCGAAAACTGCTGTGCATAAATAACAGTTTGAGCTTTATTGGAAGAGACTTTCAGTGTGGTGAGATAAACACTGTGGGTGTTAAAAGTGCACATCTACATTTCCTGCTGTTTCTTCACAGTTTGACATTAGTTGTGTCTTTTGTTGCTGGTTTCTGTGCTGTGCTTTCAGCATTGGCTAGGGTTGCTTTGTCTACTTCTTTTAAGATTTGAAAGACTTCAATCAACACACAATTGTTAAAGACAAACTAATCAGACGTGGCTTGTACTCTTTGTTTTATTTTCCAGTACTTCAGCCGTGTTTGCAAATGATCGCAAACAAAGATAAAGGCACCTTCCAAAAAGGTACTTTTTTTCCCCTCATTTTACATTACGTTTCACTCATATATGCAAAGTGATAATAAAATGTATTAATTTGCAAAGTGTATGTTCAGAACTGTACTGATGTATGAATTAATTCATGTATACGGTTGTTCACACTGTGTTATCGTTCAAGTCACAGGGTAGTGGATCTGTGTTTAACATGTTCCTTCAAAGCACTAGTTCCACAAAAACACTATTCTTAATACATTGTCTTTAGTGTTTAAAACTATTTTTAAGAGAAAACAGGGACTATTTCATTGTTTAGACTGAATGCACTTGCCTGTACATGTAAGTCTTAACCTTAACTGTTCTTTTAGATTTTTTTCAGACGCCTACAAAAATATATATTTTAATCTTAAGTGTTTATTCATTTACAGTGCTCCCTTGCTATAAAGCGGGACTCGGGGGACACACAACGTGAGTGTTATAACCAAAGCGTTATAAACGGGGGATGGGGTGGGGGGCGCCACAGGACACGTAACAACACACATCTGACTAAAATACAAAATAAAATAACTCCCTCTCTATAATCCACATGTAATGAAGCAAAAATGTAACTTTCTGTGAATTAACTATGCATAAAGCACCATGTAATCAACACTATATTGTTTACAAAAAGAAAAAAAAAGGTAACATTCCCACTTGTGGATCATTTTAATTAGCAGTTTTTAAAGTGTAAATAGCCTGGCTAAACGGCGGTTGGGAGTTCAGTTTGAAGCGACAGACAAGCAAACCAAGTGCGAGAAGGAGAGCGGGTCGGGCGAGGGGAAGAGGGAATGGGCTCGCCCCAGGTTTGGTTTCTGGAGCGGGGCTGAAGCAAAGCTGAAGCATCTCGTCTCCAGGAGAAAAGTAAATACATTAGGAAAGATAACCACATAATAGGCCTAATCTTTTTTTAGTTATAAAACAAATGCTGAATAAGATGTCTGTGTTATAAAGTGCCAGCACAGCATTTCTTCAGTTCAGATACTGTATCAAAAGGGAGAGACAGAAACAGACGTTAGACTTTCAGTTTCAGTTTCAGCATCGGTACTGTATTTACTGTAGAAATATTTCATGAATCACAAGTATAGGGAATTGGGGGACATTATATCCGAGGTGCGTTATAATCGAGAGCCTTATAGCAAGGAAGCACTGTATACATCTTAGGTTTACAAGTTTGAGCTTTTAGAAATCACTTTGCGACCTAGTTCTTATTTTGCCGCTTTTGAAAATCATGCTGTAAGTGGGAGGTTCTGGTGGGAGGTAATACAATGGTACTTAGATATGAAAAATATGAATATGTGTTTTAAAGTGCTAGCAATCTTACCTTTATGCTTCTACGATGGTCTTTGGTCTTCTTGCATGTGAACTGTTTTAATCACTTTATATCCAAACTGATTGGTTGGTTCTTGATATGTAAGGGGTAGCTTGTTATTGCTGGACAGCAGCCAAGTGCTTACTGAAATATTTCCAGGAATTTAAATGTCAAGACCACATTGTTTTAGTTATGCAGTTTATGTTTGACAGATGTGTTGGGTTTGAACAGGACAATTCATCTGCATTTGGATCCAGACTGGCTTTGGTCCTGCGTCACAGTTGCATAGTACATTTTGAGTGATTATCTTACTATTTGGTACACAGCTGTATTTTGATTTTCTTACTTAAGTTCCATTACAGTGTTGTCTAGTAAACCCTTTCACTTCCACGTTGCTTGGACATGAGATCTTTATCATTGGTACACAGTTGTATTCTATGCTCAGTCCCTGACCACCTTTCAGCGCCTCCTCAAGACACACCTGTTCAGACAGCATCTATAAACCTCACAACTCCCGACTAAACTGGAATATATGGCACCCAACTGTATCAGCACTTGCATTATCATAGGAGGCTGTGTGGTCCAGTGGTTAAAGAAAAGGGCTTGTAACCAGGAGGTCCCCGGTTCAAATCCCACCTCAGCCACTGACTCATTGTGTGACCCTGAGCAAGTCACTTAACCTCCTTGTGCTCTGTCTTTCGGGTGAGACGTAATTGTAAGTGACTCTGCAGCTGATGCATAGTTCACACGCCCTAGTCCCTGTAAGTCACCTTGGATAAAGGCGTCTGCTGAATAAACAAATAATAATCATCTTGTACTTGCACTTAACTGCTCCACACTAACATAATTATACTTTCTGTATCTTGTACTTGATTTTACTCTTAAAGGTAACCTTATTCACGGTTTTTGTAATTGCTCTTATTTTATTCATTTATTGTACTTACTACTTGCTCTGATTGGAATTTACTCTTAAAACCAAATATTTTTAAGTTGAATTGCTTACTGTATTTTTTATTTTCTCTCATTTGAATTTGCTTTTACTACTGATTTGATTGCATTCTATAACTGCTATTATCTGTAATATGATACTTTGTAATGTGATACTTTGTAACAACTGTAAGTCGCCCTGGATACTGGTGTCTGCTAATAAATAATAATAATAATAATAATAATAATACATTTCTGTTACAGGTGGTTTCCCGTGAACATGAACTGTTTTAGTGCCCCCTTTTTGTTTAGCCTCTTTTTCACATTTCCATTTTACTTCCTGGTGAATGGCCTCTCAATGTTGTATAAAATCTCTCTGGTGTTTTTATCAGGTGAAAATACAGCTATCTCTTGGCTTCCAGGTCTTAAAAGAGGCACTGCCCTGGAAGAGCAAACCAATGCAATAATTATTAAAGAAACAGGTTACTTTTTTGTGTACAGCCAGGTAAGAAAAGAGATTTACAGCAGTTTAAAGAAAATAATACATACTAGTTAAGCAATAATTCAACAAATATTATTTTATTTTTTCTTACAGGTTTATTATAAGGATAAAATCTATGCAATGGGGCACATAATAGTAAGGAAAAAGGCAAGCGTAGTTGGAGATGAACTACAAAATGTCAATTTATTCCGATGTATCCAAAATATGAGTGATGAGTTTCCTTTCAATACCTGCTATACGGCTGGTATGTACTTTTTTTTGGTATTGTGCTTAATCTAAATAATATGTTTTATACTACAAGTATGGCTCTTTTTAGTGACCCCACAAAAGCCTCCATTTGTTTTCACTATGTCAGCTATGTGCGGTTTGCACTTGCTACAGAATTCAAAATCTGAGAGGTAAAGTTCAAAGGTATCCCAAAAGTATCCCTGATTGATTATAAATGGCAAGTTATATAAAATAGGTAATTCATATAATATTTTTCACAGAGGGCAATGCTACAGACAACAGTGAGTCACGTGATCAGGAGGTCTAGACTGGGGACACTTGGGCAGTGAAGCATTGACCTTTGTAACTTTTTTTAGTTGGTTAGCCACAGCACAACAGCGACCCCTACTGGCCAGGGTGCCAGATTAGGTTGAACTCTCACCTTTAGGATTCAGTATTCAGGATTTGGCAACACCTGCTTTCTCAAGAAACACATTTCTATGTCTATATGGATAAGCTTTGTAATATTAACAGCATTTTTTAAGAAGTCAGTATAGAAGCAGCTTACCTACTTGCCTAAAACATTTTCATCAGTTAAAATGTTAAATTCTGTGTTCTTTCTTTTTTTCTTTTAATAGGGATTGCAAAACTGGAAGAAGGAGATAGTATTGAACTCCTCATACCTCGGCAGTCAGCAGTGGTATCTCTGGATGGGGATTCAACATTCTTTGGTGCTATAAAGCTTATATGAATTTTGTGGGTCAAGCCAAATGGGTGGGCACGAAGACGTACTTCTCTGTTTGTGGGTGTGCCTCAGTAGATTGAGGGTAGTTGACACTGTAGAGACCTGTTTCAGTGAGGATGCGTCTGCTCAACTTCTTCTGGTACAAACAGGAAGCCCAATGGCTGTGTAAGCACTTGTGTCACATGGTTTTTCGGAAAGTGACTTGGCATGGTGCCATCACTGGTGACAAGCAAATCAAACAGGATGTTCAAAACATCAGGCATGGTATTAAAAATATATATCTTTTATTTTCCATGTGCAGATGACTTGAGTCTTAAGGGGTTATAGATAATGAAATAATTGCAAAAAACCCTTACTTGTCACACCATTCCATTCGCCATGTAGGTTTTGTAAGATTTATATGTATTTTCATTTAAAAAAAAAGTATAACAAGTACCATACTATGCTAGGTTAAAGAAAGCTTGCATGGCTTACTTTCAGGTAGCCTGTTACACTTCCTAGCCTAGGTCATCATCTCAGCCCCTTCCACAGCTTCTTTCTTGTTATTAACCAACCAGCCACTTTCCCTCATGACATGCTTTGCAGCCAGTGAAATGCTTTGACCCCAATGGCACTGCTGGGGTAAAATGGGTTTGAAGTGCAATTATAAGATTACCTGAAAGAAATGCCTGCAAACAAGTTTTCTTTAACCGACATTGGGAAAATACATGTTTGCTATATGAGACCTACATAATGAATGGTCCACTTTATTGAAGTACTTCATTAGATATAGACTAACCCAGCTTTCAGGTTTCCAATGATCCAGATCCAAAGTACTAGATAGGCTCTACAATAAAAATATGGGTTTCGTTGTATGTTGCAGATGTACCTTTTAATAGGATCAGTTAAACCTGTATGAAAAATACTCTCGCTTTCAAGACCACAAAGGTCTCTTCTTCAGATGTATTTTAAATATATATTCAGCTGATCATATTAAAAACTATCATCACCAAAAAAAGGTCTGCTTATCCTACTCTGTGTACATTGTACAGTTTATGTGCCGTATAGATTTAATATGCATTTATAGCTACATTGGATTTACATCTGATGAAGTCAAAACAACAACAATTTGTTCATGCTTTGTAAAATACCTGTCAGTAAAGAAAGTACTTGTAAAATGATCAGTGTTTTTTGTTTGTTTGTTTTTAAACAACTGAGGTAAGTTTAAGAATACTTGATATTTTACCTTAACCATACTATACCTGGTAATGAATGTTCCTTTAAATCACAGTCATGTATTTTTTATTTCAACTGCTTAGAACATTATTTCAGTTAAATAGGTTTTCTTTTCTTGAAATAACTGTAATGATAAATTTTATGAAGATATTTGGAGTTTATGATTGACCTAAAAAAAAAATCTAAACAAGGAACAGAAAGAAACAAGGCATGCTGGGTGAAACAAAGTACATATTAAGATACATAAGCAATAAACTCCTTTTTTTCATTTCTTTTCCTAAAAATATAAATAATTGGTAAAATACATACAAATGTTTGGTTATTAATTACTAATTTCATATCCTTTTTAAAAGCAGTAGTCCTAGGAAATTAAACTGATACTTCTGAGCAATAGTGACTGACTGCTATGTAATTATTATTATTATTATTATTATTATTATTATTATTATTATTATTATTATTATTATTATTATTATTCTAGTCAGGGACAGAATAATAGTTTTGTAAGGTGTAATGGAGTTTAGTTCCTCTAGATGGCAGCTAGAATATGCCCTTGAAAAGCACACAAGAACATACATGTTTAATGTACTGTACAGAAATATATTCATAAAGGGAAATGTATGTCAGGCAACATATGACTTATAAGGCCATTTTGCAATTTTTCCATGGTTATACTATGCATTTACCACAGTGTACCATGGTTTGCCATGATTTTAATACGCCTTACCATACCTCTGTGGCTTTACAATGCTAACCTATGCAAATCATGCTTTCACTATGTTTTATTAGACTTTGCTATGCTTTTATAAGATCCATCCTTGTTTTTACTAATAGCCAACACACCGCTCAGAGGAGCTGACGTTAACATGTATAGATGGCATGTTATTGCAATTGCTACATAATGTTCTATTCAGAGACTTTATATGACTCTGGGAGCGACATAGCATCTGGATGTTTTTTGACACTTCTATGGAGCTCTAAGATGAAGCTCTAACATTGTTTTTCACAGTTACTTCAGCGTTCATGAAACCATGAAGTAGATGCTTCCGGCAGACACTGCATATGATCAGCGGCAAAAAACAATTGTGGAACCAGTAATTCAAAATATGTCAAGTGCTATACTTGGTTTTCCTGTCTGACGTGTGCAGTATTGCTTCATGAACTAGCATACACACACACACACACACACACACACACACACACACACATATATATATATATATATATATATATATATATATATATATATAAACCTCACCCATACAGTTCAGTGAGCAGCTAAAATTATCACTGTGCAGCTGCTCCATACAAGCCTGACAGACTTATAGTCAGTGGCAGCTGGTCATGGACAATTGCACACACTTGTGTTTTTAAATGAAACTATAGCTCATACCAGGTATCCGAGTAAACAAAAGTTAAGAATGATTATCTGAATCAACAAACAAATAAAACAACAAACCATTCCACGCTGATTGACTGATGTACCCTCTGTTTAGTATGTATGCAGTTTTGGATCACACTATCTCTCTGGTATAGCTCTTTCTAGTTTATCAGACTAGTGGAGGGCATTATGTGGTTGCAATATGAAGCTTGTGCAAGATTGCTCTTTGCAAACTGTGGTTTTAGAGTCTCCACAGTACACTAAAGATCAAGTAGCTTTAGATGGAACTGTAATGATGTTTCCAGTCATTCTGAGTGACTCCCTGCTCTGTGGCTCCAGTATTGAAATCCTCCCTTTACCTGGCATAGAATTCGCCTGGAGCTTCACTGGAGATCCGAAGTAGTCTTCGTTCCATTCAGTTCATGACAATATGACCTTCAAACTCTGCCAGCCCCACCTACTCTACCTATATATACAACACGTTTACTGCACTGCGCTTACTTTTCTTTTCTACACAGCCGAAGAAGGGCTTTTGTCCGAAACATCCTGAAATAATAGCTTTTTTAGTAATTTAAACCATTTGTACACTGCAGTTATACCTCCTTTCAAATCTACAGTATATATATATATATATATATATATATATATATATATATATATATATATATATATATATATTACTCTAAAAGATGCACTCTTTAAGCCAGTTAAATGTATTGTAATCTCGGCTTTATGAATAATATTATACCCAATGCAAAATACCATTATTGAAGATAATAATATTGCAATTTCTTTATTTCTTACACACACACACACACACACACACTAATATATAAACACGCACAGTAGGTCATATAGTAATATAATCTGAATGGAATGAGAAAGGTTGTTCAATCCAGGCACTTAGGATCTCCAGCCAAACTCAAAGCAAGCTTAAGCCCACTAAAGGCAGATTGAGGGAACAAGTATAATAATTTAACATTGGAGCAACAGAACCCAGAACCTCATTGCAGAAAGCATAGCATAGTAAAGGAAATGTAAAATAATTATTTTCAAATTCATTTGAAATGCTGCTTGCACTTGATGAACTGTGAGCAGAACCAAATCAAATGAGGTTAGCAGAGTTACCCAAGAATAAATTCCATCTTCATTCTGCCATAAATAGTTCTTCAGAATTAAACAAAAGTCTACAGCATTAAAACAGTACCTCAGTTCAAACCAAAGTCATGTTCATGTTGTTACAGTAATACCCAAAGGTATTGTTTCCCAGTAGACTTTACAGAATGTGTGCAGTTATTTAAATTCTCCTGTGTGTGTGCCCTGGCTTTGGAGGGTTAATGTCACATACTAATCAGGTTTTAAGATGTCACCTTGAATGGTCATCCAGCACTCAAGAAAAGGCTATTTCAATATCCACTTCCACTTCTGGCAGAATTTATCAATTTCATCACAAATCCCAGAGAGATATGTAGTTTCAAGAAGCAGACCTCCAGGACATTTCTGGCCCAGTATAGTGAGCTAAAACAACTGCTCTTCCACTGTCTGTGTTTTTCTGTATTCTGCATCAATGCTATGTGTATGTTGTGTTTTTAAAAAGCCTTTTGGAACCTTGAAATAGCATAAGCTTTTGAGAGAATTCACCAGCAGAGGGCGACATTAAGTTTGGAAGTGCATTGCTATTGATTTTAATCATATTCTTTTAAAATATTGAACCAATAAATAATCATGCTGTACCTGGTAATACATAAGGGCTTATTAAATTCTACAAAGCACATTACTTACCATTGGTGCTTGCTGTGTTGTACGTATTTCAACATAATCACACTACCAAAGATTCTAAATGTAGACTTTTGGATGATAACAAGCCTTTAAAGAAGAACTTGCTACTCCAATCATCTTTAAAATTGCATTACCAAAATATGAAAATAGCTCTGTGTGGAACCCATATCCACGCTTTGAAGTTTCTTATGTCTACCAAGTATGTCTTGGTGACACTTTATTCACTGTGGCACACATAATTCTACTCAGTGCCCCACCGCCAAATATTCAGATACAAAGACGGCATTCATCCATGAATAGAATTGGTTGGCCAATATATCCTAGAAGGAAAGCACCATCTTTCAACCACTGCTCTCCCAATACAGTGTAATCTCCATCTCTGTATGTTTTTAGCATTTTAACAGTTGGACTCACAACAGGCCCCCACAATCTTAACCTACTTAAAAACTATGCTGAAACTGTTACTGCAAGTGAACAATGTACTGTAGCTTCAGGATTAATGATAAACACTAAATCAATAGGGTGGTTTAGTCACAGATCACTATAATTGAGTAGGCTGTGGTTCTACATGATGTTTTCCACAGTTTCCTCTATGGCCCATAGGGGGTGCTGTTTGACCATCATCAGCAATTTCAATCCATGTGATTTCCATTTGCTTGAGTAACAGCATCCATTCTTGAGAGTATGCTTTAAACAGCTAACAGGAGCATCATCACAGCAATACGATTCCTGCTGTAAGCTCTCAAAGCTGCAGCAGTTTTTATTTTTTTTTCTAGCTGGCATAATAAAGGCTTACAAGGCTTATTTGCGGTTTTTGACAGCATAGGTAATGCAATGTTATGTAAATTAGGGATGTACAGCACCCTCTATAGGTCACTGCGGGCGTTGTGAGTATTAGGAGCACATCCTTACTGTGCCAATTCAATTCTGTTAACCATACCTGCTGACCACCTGTCACCAATCATGCAGAATGAAAATTGTTCAGAACAATGGAGATGATATGATTACTTTGGCCATGGTGTATTTTTTTTCCAGAAAATTTGATACGCAAGCCATGCTGTTGTATGTTTTTCATTTTTATAACTTACATTTGACATGATAAGAATGTATCTCACAGTAAAAAAAAAAATAAAAAATCGAATTCCATATTCAAAATGTATCAGATGGCATAGAACACTTTCTTCCACAGACTCCTTCGAATTTTATTTTTTATTTTTTACAAATGATAGCTCAATGCCATTTAGCAGCATCTTGACATAATTCAGTTGTTTCCAGGTTTTGTTAGGTTTGAATGTGTTATGTAACACCTTCAGTGAGATGTGTGAAAATGATTTAGCAATCATCTTGCTTCTAGGAAGTGTTGGGCTTGTGGGGAAATGCAAAGATTACCCTTCAATGCCTGTTATATCATCTCCTAAAAGAATTTCCTGGAACTCACATTACATCTAACATTTGCTCTATTATATAAAAAAAGTAACTATCTGTCTATCTGTCTATCTGTCTATCGAGAGAGAGAGAGAGAGAGAGAGAGACAGAGAGAGAGAGAGAGAGAGAGAGAGAGAGAGAGAGAGAGAGAGAGAGAGAATACTATATGAGGTCAGAATATATTACCACACAATAATATAGTTTTGAGCCGTAATGCTTGAGTGGTATAGCCACGAGTTCATTTCTACCTCAAAACTAACGAGAGATATTTTTTGTGATACAGTTTGACCCATACTATTATTTTATATATTCTGTGTTTCTTACCTTCTAGTTTCGTTCTGTTTGTGTAAACTGCTGCATTCATAGTTATGTCAGCGCAGGCTATGCTGCCATGCTTCGGAGAGACATTTGTTAAAAGTTGTCTCCATTTGTATTTACTTTTTACTGACAAGATGACATTTGAAAGGTGTATGTCCAGATCTTTTTCAGGTAGCTGATGAAATTATCTCTTTTGTCCCACTGAATGCAAAATACGACATTGTGCGCTTTAGTGACATTAAGCGGTGCAGGCAGTGATGACGTAGGTAGAAGTCTAATAAAAACAGTATTAACCAGGTGCATAGGTATGAATGTAACTGATACCAGGGTTTTTTTTTCCAGTTTAGGGGTCTGTTTTTTGATAACCAAGTTTGTGGAGGATCCAATTTAGGACTAAATGAGTGAACAAGTATGTCCTTAAAATTTCTTGCACATTTAAATGTTATCAAGGGTGGTTTGTCCTGTATTATTTCCTTAAGTGTGTGGTCTATCCTTAATATATGTCAATGTTTAAATACAATCTGTTTACTATCATTCAATAAATGATTCAATTCAGTTAAAAAAAAAACAGATCATATTGGGATTAATTGGTTTGCGAGTTTTCCTTTTAAGGAGTGCATCTCTGTTCACACATTTAACTTCCTGAATTGTTTTCTTCAAGAGGCGATCTTGATATATCTGTGCATCTTGAATTTTGAACACATTTCCTCTGATTTTGTAATGTATTGGTTTTCTGTGCTGAGGTTTCGTTTAATACGTAAAAATTGACCCCTAGGTATATTTCTTATCAGAAACCTTGGCTATTGACTATTCGCAGGTAATATTGAATTACGGTCTGTAGGTTTATTAAACAGAGTGGTATGTAGCAATGTTATCTCTTATAGATCTCTAAATTAAGAAAGTGCATTTTTGTATATCTGATTCACATTTTAATTGTAAATTGCTATCCACTGAATTAAAACCCACAAACCATTCAAGTTGTAATTTGGATCCTGACCATATCAGTAAAATATCATCAATATCATTTCCATAAACAAATGAAAGGCAAAAAGACATTGATTTCACTGAAAATTAACTTTTCTTCCCAACATACCCATATATAGGTTCACATAGCTCGGTGCTCCCATTGCCATACCCTTTGTTTGTAAGATATATTGACCTTCAAATACAAAATAATTCAAGTCTAGTAATTGCAAGATACAATTAGAAAGTGCTGTCTTCAATAGGTCTAGAATTTAAATAAAAATTAACAGCATCTATGCCACCTGTATGTGGGATGTTGGTGTACAGACTCGTTACATCCAGTGTTACCAGAAGATTGTCAGATTCAATTTGTACAGTATTAATGCAATGCAATACATCACATGTATCTGAGAGATATGCTGGTAATTTACACACAAAGAGTTGTAAAAAAAAGTTAATAAATTGGTATAAAGGTTCAATTACAGAGCCAATCCCTGACACAATTGGTCTTTCCGGAGGGTTGACCGGATCCTTGTGTATTTTTGGGAGGCAGTAGAAGGCAGGACAGATTGGAGAGTCCACTTTAAGAAAAGCATATTCAGGTTTGGTGATCCATCCATGTCTTGGACTGAATGCAGCTGCAACTGTTGTAAATTCCGATCCTGATTTTTATTCTTTGTTTTATTATACTGATTAAGGTCATTCATGTTTTCCAACTGATGAGTGAAATTGGACCTCATTAATGTGGAATAACTAAAATAACTTTAGCTTCTTCTGCACACCAATCTGATTGTTAACAATTGTAATAATTGATGATGCTAATTGTACATGCTCTTGATCATGGTTTTTCTAAATTGACTGTATATATAAAAGGTTGTTAATATATATAAATATAATATTTAAGTCAATCAATTATTTAACCTAAATATATAATGAGTATTCATTTTATAATAGATTATCTATTATTTTATAATAGATTATATATACAGTATATATATATATATATATATGAATACTAATTTGGGGGGTTTAAAAATACTTATTCAAATGCTGTTCACAGAAAAACACAGCTCCTCCCTACTGAATGTGCTTAAAAAAATAATGGAAAACGGTAATATGTGGTTTAAATAAATCAAAAGTAGAGCAAACACTAAAACCCCAAATAAAGACAGCTGCTTCCAACTTGTAATGCCTGCTGAGAAGAATTACAAAATGCTGTATAGTACAAGCATCGAAACCCATATTTTAATAGCAGAGGTGGTGGGTTTGTGTTAACATAAGTAGACGAACAAAAGAACATATGAGAATTTCAAACAAGAGGAGGCCATTCGACCCAACTCGGCCAGGTCCTCTAAGCTTATTGATCTCAAAATAGAATTGCATGACAGGTAAGGTTTATGAAAGTATTTTGTTAGGTACAACTTTAACATGATTTCCATTACATGAGAGTAAACTTCATGCTGATTTGAACTCGGCTCTCACCAAGATAAGCACCAACTAAGACATAGCTTTAGTAAACTAAAGACATAGCTTTAGTAAACTAATGTGATCCATCTGTGTCTCCATCCATTTGCGTTTCCTTCCATATGATGATGTAGCTAACCTTCTACCTGGTATTGATGGCTGAAGTGTAATGCTGGCTCCAGGGATCAGCTTATTTTGCCTCCCTAGCGCATCAGTACACACAACGGCTGTGATGTTGGCTCCAGAGATCAACCACAGTGCGGTCTCCCCAGCGCATCAGCATGACAACCATCTGGATTGAGCTAAGTAGGGTACATCTCTGGGGTCTTCAAGTGGGCACCTTCCATCCTCTGTATTTTGTCAACTAGCCCACGACACCTCAAGAGGACTCAATGGAGATTCTGGCGTCCCAGCATCACCCCCCTCCGTCCCTCACTCAACTCAGCCCAGCTTACTTACCCGTACATCAGAGTTCTATTGTGGTTGAGATCCCTGACAAGAATCTTTCCGTCTCAACCACAGCCAGTTGCTGCTACTCTCTGTTGCTTCAGATAAGTCCTTCACTGTGCAACACAACTCTTGGCCACTGAATCCGACGTCTCTGAGAAACCAGGTTGTAGAGTGTGCCACAAATCCTCGACAACCCACCTCCACTGGGTAAACCCGGACAGTCCATCCTCGCTGTTCTGCTTCAGCAGCTAGTTGAGCATACCGCAGTTTCATCCTCTCATTCGCCTCATCTACAGCATCCTCCCATGGCACTGTTAACTCTACCAGGTGAGCAAGGCGTGCTGATCCAGACCACAAGACAATATCTGGTCGAAGGTTAGTAGTGGCAATCTCAGGTGGAAAAATAAGCCATTGACCAATATCTGCCAGTATTTTCCAGTCTCTAGCAGCTTCCAGTTGTCCTGGGTGAGGCTTGGTTTTAACACCTTTTCTTGGCGGTTGCTCTCCTGGGCGGAGGAATGTTGTCTTTTGTGTGTAATGTTTTGATGGAACTGGTGGCAACTTATTGGTCATGTTACGCTTGTTTTCCAATGCTAAGGCCAAACATCGCAGCACCTGGTCATGGCGCCAAGTAAACCGTCCTTGGCTAAGAGCCACCTTACATCCTGTCAAAATGTGCCTTAATGTTGCATATTTTAAGTAAAAATACTATTCTTACAAGTTTACAATAGTAACTCAAGGTACAAGAACGTGACTACACCTTGAAACTGTTTTTATTGCTCTGTGACTGGAACCGGCTTCACCGCACTGTCTCAGAACATTCAGATTACCTTCCTGGAAGTAGAGTAAACTGCAATAACTGTATTTTAGGACTCTAGACTGAACATCTAAAAGGTGCTTTACTGAGCCGAACTGGGGATTTGAAAGGCTGAGTCACCTAATTATGTTTTTGACACACTTATCCGTTGGAGCTCTCCCTGTGTGGTTTTAGAAAAGGAAAGCTCCGCAGGGGGCAGCCATTCATGTGTAGGGATGTCTCTTTTTGCTTTTCAGAATCTCTTTTTACGAGCATGGTTTAACCCATATACCAAAATGGCTGTATGTCACTGCAATGGATGAAAAGGGATTACTGTATCTCACTGGGGAGCATTTTCCACTGTGAGAAAAACTCTCCACCCTTTACATCATTGTTGACATTCTCCCAGTCAAATACTCCCAAATTAATACAGTGGCTAACATTTATAGAAAACACTTATTGTTACAGGATAAAGCTCTCCATAGAATCTAATATCCAAATATGGTCTGTGGCACTGGTTCTTCCGTTTTTAGTCTCAGCATAATTAGGAGGGCCAATAAGTTAAGAATTCTTAACATGATAAATAGGTGGCTACTTTAAAGCTATTTATGACAATCTTAATTATCTCAGTGAGATGATTTTCAAGTGTCTGCTTTGGACACATGATTAGATATTTTCCACTGCAGTATTATTTTATTTAAAAAAGTGTTTTTTTTTCCCCACTGGTGGAAAATTTACCCCACAGTCATTTACCTAAAAGTTGAACAAGAAGAGATAGGGTTGGAAGCCATGTTTCAATTTTCTTTCAAAGAGAATTTAGTTTCTCTGTTATGAGCAGCAATGTCGTCCCTTGGTACAACTTAAGTCAACCTTTAAAAGTAAGAGCAAAGTGTTATCAATCACACACCAGGACTGATCTATCACACAAAATCGGATTTCTTTGTATCTACTGTCTGTGCCAATCCCACTAGTCTAAAGAAAAAAATAACAAGCAGATCACAGCCCTTTCAACATATGAACTTGAATTGAAATTCTCTCAGTTATTCTTTTCACTGCTGAAATTCAATTTTAATGAATTGTTAATAACATTTTTCATGGCATCTCAGACTTTTATTTCAACACATAGTGTTTGAATTTATTACATTGGTTTTATTGTCAAGATGGGAAATTTGACAATGGATATTAACTGTCTGAATATTTTTTGCTTGCGATGTGTTTTGGTAGATACACTGCAATCTCAAGCTACTACTAAGTTGAGATAAGTCTTGGTGAAGATTTCTCTTTTTGTGGTATTAAAAAAAAGGATCTTTGATCAACTCAAAGCACAGATAGCTTAATAATTTCGCAAGTGTTGGCTATTTCATCATGCTATTGATCTTTAAAATACTGCCCTTTTTGGATCATTGTAACATTCATTATAGGAGGAGTTGTTAAGTGTCATTATTGTTCGATCTGATATAATAGTAGTTTTTCAGTGGAGTATCTACAGTACTGTGTGTTTCCTTTCTTGCAGGTGGTGCAGTATTCATCCTTTTTAATGCTTCCCTTGTTCTTTGCTGTTTTCTACTCTTGAATTCTTTCTTTTCTCAAGCTAATACATAGGATTATTGGCCAGGCCAAGTTATTATTTTACAGTCATGACTGTTGTAGGAGTTACAATTTCAATTTATTAAGATTATTAAGATGGTGATATAAAAATGTTCTTGTTATATCTCTGTAGTGACCAGCAATGTAATTAAGAATACACACAACAGTTTTTATTGTAAGCAAAATCAACAACAATTTATTCTTCCACCATCTATGTGTACAGTTTAACAGTGCCATCAACTGTTCTTAACTAATGCATCAATAGGGAAATGAGTGTGTGTTATTGTGCTTTGAAAATGAGTGACCAGTGGCTGAACTAGTAAAAAGAAAAATAATTAAAAACTATGGTGCAGAGATAGCCATGCAAACATAGTTCAAATCCCGTTCTCTGTTTTTGACTTGGGGGGCCATATCTATGTAAGTCACCTTTGCACTCCATTTGGTTGCAGTGGAAACTCATCTGGGAATAGTTTGCACCATCGTGCTTTAGCAGTTCTATTGACAAGGCCATTCTACTGATGAGTGTAGCCAGGGCTTAGCTGCAGGTTTTAGTGGCTTGTCAACAATCGTTGCTTTGGTTTGGCGGTTGAAAAGAGGTGATTGGCTTGACAGTGGGAACAGAGGTTGGTTAGATGACATTCAAAATGGGCATTTCAAAATGGGTTGAAAAATGGGTGTAAACTGATTGGCGTACATTTTCAGTAAGAAAGAAAGAAAGAATGACTGCAGATTAAATTACATGAATACAACTTGTGTGACATAAACATCAAAAAATATTTGGATCATAAAAAAATTGCTGTGCCGCTACATGACGAATCTCAGACAGACTATACATTTATGCTTGGCACTAGAAGGGTTACAGCTGTAATACCACACTGTCTCACACCTAGTCAGCACTATCCACTGGACTTGGCTGCAGAACAAATGTGCTGTGCTTACAAATTAGAATTTCGTGGAGATTATCTGCTGCTCCACACAGAATGATTTTTGGATTCGTCACTCTAGGCATAAATAAGGCAGTTTAACACTAACCCATCAACCCATATGAAAGACTTCTTGTACAGTAGTTAAATTAATAGAAATGCATGGATGTGTACATGTCACAGACACAATATAGGTAGGTGTGTAACAATACAGATAATTGTAATGAAAAGTGCAGCAAAAAATGTATGCAAATAACATAAACATGTATTAATTTGAATATTTTTTTAAACAGCAGTACATATTTCCTTGTTAAGTAATTTGAAGCACATAAGACATAAGTAGGTATAATATGCCACTGTTAAATTAAACATCTGTCTAGATCACAAACCAGTAGAATTATTGTAAATGCAAGAAGTATATTAAATGTATTATACTATGAATATTATTGTTTGTTATCAAGCTATCAAAATGTATTTTGTCATACATAATGGTCCATCAAGAGTTATGTCAAGATTGGGGTCATGATTTGCTAATTGCTCAAGTAAATTAATTTTATCTTTCTAGGTCCTGCTCAGAACTTCCCAAAATGGCGATGAACTGCTGTCAGGTATACAAGGAGCGTAGAGGGGCTGAGCATCTTGATGCATTGAGCATTTATAACCTATGTGAAGGGTACATAAAGACCTTTTTATTTTATTGTGTTATATGTTCCCATGGGTTACTGTTTACGTAAGGTGTGTGTAATTTTTTTTTTTTTTTACATTTTGACTGCTTTTTTAAACTTTTAAATTGCATTCCCTGCTCAAGATGGCTTCCCATGTACCTGCATGGACCTCTCAGAAGTACATTTCCCATCATCTTCCTGCCCACATATATGTAACTGAGATGGATTTACCAGTGAGCAGGAGGATGGTGGGAAAATATTAAAATTAGCTTTAATAAACTTTGACTAAATGTACTTTATCGATAGCTTGATTTTGTAATGAACAGATTTCTCTTGTAAACGTGCCTGTTTTCACTGTCAAATAATCCATAAATCACAAAGAACTGCAAAGGAAATGCATTTTGGCTGCATGATGTGACTGCGGTGCATACTGGCTGAAATACAAGAACATATGTGCAGTACACATGACTTGAAGGAAGAAAATGTAGGCACAATTATTACATTGAGTCTGATGAGGATATGATTCTGACCCTCTTCTTTGCGAAACTGACAAATTCAGTGTGAACATGCATTTAAGATCCTACTGCTTCTTCAAGAATCTTCAAATTGGTCTGAAGAGGATAAGAAAAGTCCCTTGACTTAACGCCCCAGGCATAGAAGGCAGGCATTGATGTGCATCAATGTAAGTGAGATACAAGCTCTTCTCCAGCCCTGAACAAACTACTACAAGTTGTGAAGTCAGCAGAAACAACTTGCTGACTTGACATATTTATGTACAATATATATATATAAAAAAATAAATAAATAAATAAAAAAGGCACAGCAATTATTTTTCAATTGTGCAATACATCTACCATAAGTTTTGAGTATAACTGTATCATATTTATTTTCAATGGCCTGAAATGGTGCTGCATGATCATGAAATTCATTTACCTACACAGTTCTACAATAGAAAGTGCTGACCATGTTATCTTTTTGGTAGCTTTTTATATGGACAAAAAATCTGTAGCAAGGAACCTCTGAGTAGGCAAAGCTACGAATTAATTACATCAATCCGATTTAGGGCTAGTTTTAATGACTCCCCTTTGAATTGATTGCGGCAGCATTGAACGTAGAAAGCAAACGTGACCATCTGCTGGCTCAGTTCTGCATGACAGTTCTGGCATACAAAACATTCAGAACAGGCTTACCATTAAATAAAGTCAAAAATCCAATCACCAGATTGCACCATCACACGATTCAGATTACACTTTATATTTGGCAAACAAACTGAATAAATCAATTATAATTGTTTTTACATTATTGTTTAACAAAACAAAACACTTATCTATATCATATCAGTATTGCCACCAGTGTGGAGTAGTGGTTAGGGCTCTGGACTCCTGACCGGAGCGTTGTGGGTTCAATCCCTTGTGGGGGACACTGCTGCTGTACCCTTGAGCAAGGTACTTTACCTAGATTGCTCCAGTAAAAACACAACTGTATAAATGGGTAATTGTATGTAAAAAATAATGTGATATCTGTATAATGTGATATCTTGTAACTGTTGTAAGTGGCCCTGGATAAGGGCGTCTGCTAAGAAATAAATGGAAAATGTTGCAAACCTCTGCATAACAGTGGTATTTTTTTGCAGCTAAGGATATCCTTTTTTATATAAAATCGGAGTCTCTCTCTCTCTCTCTCTCTCTCTCTCTCTCTCTCTCTCTCTCTATATATATATATATATATACACACACACACACACACACACACACACACACACACACACACACACACACACACACACATTCTGAGATATTTTAAAACATATTTTAAACATGATTTTACCCTTTTTCTTTTAAGGTCTCCAATGGAAACAATATTTTTTTTTTCTCACTCCTGGAGTTAATAGATATTCCTTTTGGTTGTTATGGTGACAGAGTAGGGGAGCTTTTATTTACTACCCTGAGTAAAGAGGGCTGCATTCTTCCCAATGCAGGTACAGAATCTGTGTAGAGCCAGCTGGGTGATCACGTGAGCCACCCTTCTTGGCACGCATTGCAATATTTAATTTCACTGTGGACCTTCACTTGGCACAATAAGCAATAACTTTAGTGTTTGCCAGATGTACAGTATAGTATGTGTCCAGTGAGAGGATTATGTTAGTAAAAAAAAAACGGGTCCAAAGATAGGGTCATTCTACTGTGTGGGGACCAAGGAATAATATTATTGCCAAAGCTTTGAAGTTAAAAAGAACATATTGAAAAAAAAACTGGCTTGCAGTGCAACTGGCTATTCAGTAAGTGGGTGTAATGATTTCTATGGAACCACTTTCTTTTAACAGGGTAAGATATCAATCACGATACTGGTTTGTGCTCTGGAAACGTTGACCACTGCCATGGCAACCTCTTACATGTTGACGGAAGCTGATGTCATTCCTGATGTTATTCATTCTTTGTGAATAGTGCTAACAAGTCCTGTGGAGATAAAAAGGACTTGTGTATACATTCTGGATAAACACAGATTAACTCTTTCACTAACACTGACATGGAGGGACTGCATTTTAACTCTACCCATGGAATTGAGAAAAAGGTTAAGCTATTATATTTGTTCAACAAAATTCATTATCATATTTGTGACACCTTAAATATCCACTACAGACCCTTTGACAACAAATGTTGTCATGTCACTAATGGATTTTCTCTGCTTAGGGGGAAAAAAAATAGGTAAACTGAAAAAAACACACTATAAGCTTTTCTGTTGGCAGGTTCTTTAAGCTCTAATGACAAGTACTGTAAAGCTGGGCACCTTTTTTATATACTGCTACTTGCTGGTTCCAAGGTTTCTTTCATTCACTTGTGTAAATGTAAGTCACACCAGCCATGGGGTCTGAATAGCAAATCTGTGATGTTAATAAATGGATAATGTCTAGCTTTCCCCCTTAAAAAGTTTCCCATAGTAAAAACATAGCAAAGTGTCATAAAGCAGCATAGTAAACCCCATAGAGTTATGGTAAAGCATATTAAAAAGCATGGCACACCATGGTACTGTAAAATTATGGTAAATGCATAGTATAACCAATACTGTGCATCTTTACATTTTTATAAGAACCCCCTAGATGAATTCCAACTTTTTTGAGCCAGAGGCAAGTTTAGTAAAACTCCAATATAATGTCCCTACAGCAGCTTTCCTTAACCAATTGGTTAGGAAACACGCCTTAAAGAATCCGCTATATCCATGCTAACTAAAATCCTCAAATTGCTGGAACTTATTACATGGACAGGCAACACAATCAGCTCACTAAACCCTTAACACAGCTTTATTAACAGGCAGGCAGAATTAGAGCATCAGTAAGTATACAGAGCAGAATGCCAAAGGAAACCCGTGTACCAGGCTTATTCCCAGTTGCTGGAGAGAGATCAAGTTCCCCTTTGGAGCGCCTTAAATAACCTTTCCTGCGGGCAGAGCAATGGTCTGAATGGAGAGACCAATCACGGCTGTTACAAAATTACATTCATTGAAAGTTCCAGGGGGAAATTATAACACTACAGTATCAGACTCTCTTTCAGCTCTTTTATTATATTGATTGATTCAAAATCTGAGCTCATTTCATGTGAAAAAAAGCCAACATGATTTCCAAATGTTTTGTTGTGATATCAGTATCCTCTGGCAAAACATTTCTCACTAGGCTCACTCTGATGACTTCGTCTAGTTTTCCTCTTTACCTCAGTTGCACTGTGAGTTACTCTTGTGTCATTTAGAATAGCCCCATTAAGTCATGTAGTCCTATCAGGATTGCTGTATTAAGCTCTGGCACAACAACACTCCTGATAGAATGTCTAGGTCATCATGCAATAATTTATTTTTTAAAGCTGAATGTAACATGGCATTGTTTGAAAATCCCAGACTGCTTCCAACTTAACTATCCCAGTGCATTAATAAATACAACAAACAGCTTCACTGCTTTTTGCATATTAAAAGTAACTCCTTAAAGAAAACATGACAGATTGCGAGAGGCAGACTTTTAAAAAAAAAGATGATAAAAAAAAAGATGAATTTACTTTCTGAAAAAATGAATCGAGAAACAGCAACAAAAACCCAAGGCTCTGATCCTTTTTGGTGCATAAAGACATTACAGTGCAATTCCTGGGTGCTATGTCTTTAAGAAGATGCTCTTCCATTTTACATAGTGACAATTGCTAGATTCCCAGTGTAACCTCTTTGTCTGACGCTCTGTGAGCTGGAATTAGCTCTGCTGGGTCAACCAGCTGCCTTTGTCATGCTGATTAGGACCAGGCTGCTTTAGTCTGAACTTCCAAGCAACCCAGAAAAGAGGGAGGAAGTTTGAAAAAGGAGCAATTCTGTGTTTTTGCGGCTGTACACTTAGAGCAAGTCAGAGAGATTAGAGGCATATTATTAATAACCTGAAATCAAACACCTCCTGTCAGAGTTAACTCCCTGTGCAGGAACTTGAGTGTCAGTGTGTGCAGCTGGTGGGTTTTGCTAAGCAGCTGTAATTAGAGATTCTTACTGTCTGCTTTGGCAGATCCTTGTGAGTATTCTGATGGGTGAGTTCTGGAGGATCATTGCCCGTTGAATTGAATAAGCAGTGGGGATTTTTATATTTTGAATCTTCAGTGGATATTTCAACCTCTTCTGATTTGGTATGTATGACAAGGAATTTTGTGAAAATAATAAATTTATCCTAACTAGGCTTCTTTTTTTCATGTAGAGTATTTAAAATGTGTGCTTTGTAAAACTGTGCTTGTTCTTTGCTGACATGTATGACAGTTTGATAGGTGTATTGTGTTGTGAGTCTTTCTTTTATTCATCAGGCTCGGCATAAAAACTGAAGCTTTATTTGCATTAAAGCTCTACTCTCTGGAGGTGTTGGCTATAGTCAAATATAGTAGAGGTTTGTGTATTTAGATGTTTATGCATATCAGTATGTATATCTAGGATCACAATAAGGCTGAACTAATTGTGTGGACGAGGCAGTATGTATTTTTAGGCCAGTCCATGTGTGTTTACATCTATTTGTAACTCAGAAACACATTTTTTTAACTATCAAAATAAACTAAACAAATAAGAATTTTTCTGACAAGATGCTAAGGTTAAGACTGAGACCAAGCTGTCTCAATTTAATGAGCAAAGGAGCTTGTTAGATATGTCTCTTTTCACCTTTCTGTAGAAAGCTCACAGATGGTGCTTTTCAAGCCTACAAAGTAACTGTTCTTTGATATCAGTTGACTACCCCACTGTGTACCAGGAAGGAGACCTTTAACGTATTAATTACATCAATCCGATTTAGGGCTAGTTTTAATGACTCCCCTTTGAATTGTTTGCGGCAGCATTGAACGTAGAAAGCAAACGTGACCATCTGCTGGCTCAGTTCTGCATGACAGTTCTGGCATACAAAACATTCAGAACAGGCTTACCATTAAATAAAGTCAAAAATCCACTCACCAGATTGCACCATCACACGATTCAGATTACACTTTATATTTGGCAAACAAACTGAATAAATCAATTATAATTGTCTTTACGTTATTGTTTAACAAAACAAAACACTTATCTATATCGTATCAGTACCGCCACCAGTGTGGAGTAGTGGTTAGGGCTCTGGACTCCTGACTGGAGGGTTGTGGGTTCAATCCCAGGTGGGGGACACTGCTGCTGTACCCTTGAGCAAGGTACTTTACCTAGATTGCTCCAGTAATAACCCAACTGTATAAATGGGTAATTGTATGTAAAAATAATGTGTAAAAATAAATAAATAAAAAGTAATTGTATGTAAAAATAACGTGATATCTTGCAACAATTGTAAGAATTGCTAAGAAATAAATAATAATATGAGGTTTCAACCTGTCAAAAAACTGGCTAGCCCTACCAATTATAACAAGAAATACAGTTAAAAAAAAACCTAAAAACATTGGGTTTGTTTATGTTTGAACTGCCTTGATATCAAATGGAGAACTGATAAGTAAACACAGAAGGCAATATTGCATGACTGATGGGCTGTCACAACTAATGAACGGCATAATACCAGGCAAATAGTTTTTCCTGTTGTGTGTAATTAATAAGGACAGCCTAAAAATAAATTAAGAAGAACAGGTTTGCAAGCAATACCCCCAACTAGCAATGTGGGAGCCTATTAGGCAACCAGCAGTTTATGCAAATGTATTCAGGGAGTATGTTTTAATCTTGTGGTACTGCCCCTTGTTCAAGTTTCCCATAGTAAAAGCATAACAAAGTGTGATAAAAGCATGGATAAGCATAGGTAAGCATTGTAAAGCCCAGTGAGGTTGGACATTAAAAACATGGCAAACCATGGTAGACTGGTAAATGTATATTTATTTGGCAGCAGGACAAGCACTGAAAGTAGAACTACATGTTAATATTTTTTTCAGTTCTGTTTTTTTCACATGGTGCATAACCTTACTGTGCATACTGTATTTCCTGTTCATCTGTGGACGCTATCTGCAGCAACAGATTCATTTCAACACCAATGGTTTGACAGCCAACGTTATCAAATTACTTATCCATTTCAAAGATATGTGACATGGAAATGCGCTGGAATGAAAAGCTGAAAACTGATTTGTATTCCTGCTGCCACGTGTTAATGTGAAAATATTTATCCTAGATACGGTAAGACTAAATATAATTGCTGAATGACTGGGTGGAGCATCTGCTCTCTATTTTACCCCAAAAATGTTATGACTGCCAAGACTAGTACAATATTCAATGTAGTGCTGTCCTTGGCAGTCCTGAGCCAGAAACCTATTTTTGCAGGTAAAATTAACATGCCCAGTCATTTCGCAGTGGTAATAAGTGGATCATATTTAGGGTACCACAGCACTTGTCGGAGACTGTTCATTAAAATCTCTTGCATATTTTTAAAGAGGAGACGATTTTCTATTTTGGGATACCAGGGTAATTAGTAAGTAAGGGATCTGAGTGAGGACAAATGGGCAATATAATCCCCAGTCTTGCTGTAAATCATGTGTTGTTGCCATAATTTGTGCCGGTACTGTATATATAAAAAGTATTACGTCAAAAGGTCACCAAGGTCACAGATCTATGCAAGGTAATATAATGAAAATGTTCAAGTACGTAACCCATGTCAACGGTCTGTGAAAAGAGAAGTGATGAAAACAAGCATGCTTCCAGGTTTTCAGATTGGGTTTTGAATCATGCGACATCTTTTTGGCTCTAGAAGTCGGTTCACTTTGTGGCTGCTGCCAGGCGCTTGGGAATAGATTTGGCACAGCTGATTGTAGGGTAGCTGCTTACAACTGCTGCAGCCACTACGGGATTTGCAATGCAGATCGGAGGCAAGCTTTGATTTAGGTTTATTACACAGGAAAAAAAAGGTTTGCCTGCAGTGAACAATAACTCAGACTATTCTTTCTAGTTGGTCTTCGTGACTGTTATTTTTTTTTTGTTCTTTTCGCTTGTTTTTCATCCAGAGACAGGGCAACCTATACAGCAGCCAGTCACAACATTATAATGTAATTTATTTGTGAGGTATACCTAAGCAAAGAGTCCTGATGCAGAGGGCATTACCGGGCAATAAGGACTTGTTTTTTTTATTTTACTGTATATCACGTATTATGCATTTCTCTGTATTTAAAGTATTATGGATTTTCTTCTTGTTACTGCATCTTGTGAAAGGCACTATATATAAAATAAGATTGATTTTTAAGGGGTAAGGGAGCACAAGTCGTGTGTACTCCAGTGTTCTATAATATTTCTAGTCTTTTCTTCATATTTTATGCTGTATTGAGTCTCTTTTTCATCCTCTTAACCATTTTTTTTTTTGACCATTCACCTAGATCACCCAAACAGCCCTTAATGCCTGGTAATACCCTCAGTGTCTGGATTTTTCTACAAAACATTTCTCCACCAATACATAATGGCTTACCTATATAATGCTATTTTATTAAAATAATATATCCAAAATATGCTTTCTTTCAATATGGGGAAGGTTCAGGAACTGATTCAAAGAATGCCTGCAGGGGCTTCACACATCTCTCTTGATCTGCCCATCTCCTATTCTCAGTCTCAGAGGCCTTTATCTAACTGATGTTTCTAGGCAACACCACATTATCTATTTTTTGGCAGGGCAGTGTTTATGTGTGTATTGGGGGCTACAGCAGGAGGGGTGAGGGGATTAATTTGAGTTCATATAATGAAAGTGAAGTAGGTGAATAAATTGTACAGTGTGTAGAAGACATGAAAAAAGAGGCTTTGTATGGATCTTCAGTAGCTAGTTTGCAGTCATACAGATGATGTAAGAGACAGCTGATAAAGGACATGGTAGATATGTACCGGGGTTTCCTGGAGTGCAAGGCATCTGTGGCATTGAAAATCAGCTGCTTGTCTTCAGTATTCAGTAGCCACCTTCCTTTGAGCTTTGAGCATGTAAGAAAAGACAGACATTAGAGGCCCTGGACTGTGACAAAAAGTCACAAGTGGCAGAAATGTGCTGTGACCGGCCCACGGTATTGTAGCTAGAAGTGTGTATTGAGGTAATACAACAGATGGCAGGAAGCGAAAATTACATTTAAGTGAATATTATAATGTACTCTTGAGCTGTGTGCGCAAGTACGCCGTTGTTATTAATAGGTAAGCTACAATCTAAAATATTTTAAATCTTTTGTACTTTTGTCAATTCAATGTCATTTCAAGGTTGATTATTATATTACTTCCTGAAAAAAAAAAAAGTTTTACCAGACCATCAGAATTGATAAGCTTTACTGCCCCCTATTACATTAAATCGAATGAACGTAACAGAGTCAAATAAAGATGGTAATGACCACGTTTCTATAGGAACTGTTCTGTTACCAGTACAAGTCTTTTGGAGTAACAAGGCTATCACAATACTATCAACCTCACGATGACACTGGTAGAGGAAGAGAGAGAAAATCCAGCAGTTTAACAGCAGGGTAATATCTGCATTACACCTTCTTAATTAAATGTGCTGTACAATGTGTTACCCTCCAGCGGAACAGCCTCCTTTATTTATGGTTTAATGAGAGCTTTGTTGCACCTATTAGGCTCTTTATGAGCTGCACTGCCTACTTCTCAGTATTGTAGTTCTCCTTTGTCAGTTTTGACCGTGAAGGTGCTGTCTGGAGGTTTATAATTGTGGAAGGTCAATGTGATACTTCTTTTAATGTGCTGTAGCAGACAGTACAGCCTTTCAAAGCATAAGAAACACAGGAACATCAGAAAACATTCCTCTTCTGAAAAGGGTATGAATTGTCAGCATAGAAAAGCGCTGATAAAAAAAGAAGGAAAACAACAACAAAAAAAACAGCTAAAGATGTCATAATATTCTAAGGATGCAGTACATAACAAGGCAGATAAAACATTTTTTTTTTTTAAGTTAGAAGCCTCTCAGTAGGATTCCTGACCTTGAAAGACCATTTCTGAGAGTGTGTTTAACTGTTGTGCTTTTTTTTATCGCAGTAAATTCTCAGTTGTTGTACGATAAAAGGCTTTTGGAAAAAGGTGAAGGTTTTCCATTGATTCTTTCTGTAGTGTCCTTTACATGCATGGTTACAAATACATCTCTGGTGTTTTGTTTAAGACCCGTACAGTAAATGCCCTATATCATTATAATTCAGTGGATTTCATTACCCCACACACAGAACATTTTGAATGGTACAATTAGCAACCCTGTCACTGATGTTGTATTATAAATTAAATACAGTACATGTATATGTAAAATTCTTGGATTTAAAGCTTTTAAATATTAAAGAAACATGTTCCCTCATAAGCCTTATCATCCCATCATCAACATCTCTTGAGATCTTGTTCATGACCAATTGCCCCAAACAGTAGCAGTAGCATGTGGTTGCAAGTTGATTTCAGACGAGGGTACGTTTGTGTCCCTGATTCCCTACAATTACCTTTGGGAATGCAAACACCAGTCTGTTAGCAAGGTTTGTTTTTGTGTTGAACATGGTTGTGAGACACTGAGGATTAATGTTAAAAAGAGCATTTATATAAAAATAGAGTTGTGTTTAGGATGAAGCAGCAACTTTAATGTTTTAAAACTTAGGGGTGGTCTGTGAAAATTGCTTTGGTTTCTAATGGGCATACGTAATATAATAATAATAATAATAATAATAATAATAATAATAATAATAATAATAATAATAATAATAATAATAATAATAATGATAATAATTGATGCCATTTTAACTAACACAGTAACATCACTGGGACTATATTCTCACTTTGAAATAAATACTACATTTAGAATATCAAAAATGTTTAAAAGGAAAAAAAAAATATATATATATATAATGATGTATATTTACTAAACATTATTATTATTATTATTATTATTATTATTATTATTATTATTATTTAACCTATAAACCACACTACAAATCCTGCTATACCCTATAGGAATAAAATGCTAGAAATAGGTACTGTACAGTCGATTTTTGACTTTGGGTCTGTGGGGTACGACACCTATGGGGATTGCTTTAATAAGGTAATATCTAACACTCTTGTTTACTAATGTACTTAAAGAATTTAAAAAAAGCAACAACATCATCCACAGCTCTGCCATCTTAAAGACTGCAGCGCTAGACTGACCAGAAAATAAAACACAGCAAACAATGAGGTAGATATAATTACTGAGTTTGTTGACGTGAAAATAGATATACTGAAGACATCTGCATTGCAAGTCTTTAGTAACACTAAATAAGGTCAGATGTGTATGTTCACCCTATATTAAGGGTAGGCATCAGATACTGCTAAAGGGAAGCACAAATGCTATTTGACTAAGTACTAAAACCAATATATACATACAGTACATACAAATCTTATAAAAAAGATTTCTTCATCTTGTATGGTGTTATAATGGAATCAGAATATAGGCATTCCTTTATAAAATTCCATTTCTGCTTGCTGGGCAAGGGAATTATGTTACCCTGCATTTGGAGGCAGGCAGAGTTGCCTTAGCTGACATGTCACCATGTTGCCTGGTTACCATGGTAATAGCAAACCAATGAATGAATGGAGACAGTGAGGTGAGGTGAGTAAAGTGTGAAATTGATTCAGTGGCACAGAGGAATACACGGGAGCCAAATTTACCTAGGATAGGATTTCTGGTAGGGGTTTTAGATTGTACTTCCAATTTCAATGTTGTATTTAAAAAGGATTGCAAGAACAGCCTGTAATTCCATTTTCCTTTCACAGGAATATTTTATGCATGTATTTTCTTACTGACTGAAAATCAAAGCATGAGATGTGTTTCAGTTGAATGACTGTGGTATGTAAAAGCTGCCTTGAAATGTTCTAGCTGGACTATGCAAAAGGTTTAAAACCATTATGCATATAGCAATTTGTGTAAAAAAGGCATCCCTCTGATTCAGTAATTTTATCTTAACTTGATACTTGATAATAATTTATATAAATTGTTGCATGTACAAATCTGTAAGTTGCTTGTTCTTATCATTGATCATGTAAATGTTAAATAAATAAATAAATAACGTAACTTAATAAAACAGTCAGCTTTTACAATTTATTGGTGAAGTTTCTCTAGACAGTTAAATATATGGATGGATGTAAAAGGTGCAGAGTAGTTATTAAGTATTGTTTTAATTTACTTTTAAGATACATTCTATGTTCTGTTCCACTGACAGTGTTACAGACAATGTTTATAAATTTCATTCTGGGGACTGGTGTTAAATAGGGACTGGTGTTAAATGTCAAAGGTGATAGGTGATGATTCATATTATCCTAACATTATTGGTGTAAATGTGACATAAAGGTTAAAAAGGTTTAGAACTTCAGCTACAGACGCTCCCCGTTGGTTTACATTACCTGTTTCTAAAGCAAATTCTCCAACAACTAGTGTAACAATTATACCTAAAGGATACACAATGCTTATAAAATGGTACTGTCTCCTAAACCTTCAGAACGTTCTCGGCAGGCTTCCTCACAAAGAGAAAACACCAGCTGTACTTTCCTGCTTCACCTGTGCAGAGATAGTTACTTCTACTGGTTCATATACAACATATCTTCATCAAGTAAAAGGAAAAAAGGACACCTGCCCTGTAAGTGTAAATTTCTATATATTTTTTTTTTATTTAAAATGTTTCCGTTCCTGCTGGCATTATCAAAGTTTCTTTCCCTCCCAATCAAGCCCAAGTGTCTCGGCAGCCGGCACGCCTCCTGCTGAAGTAATTAACGTGACAACAAAAAATTTAATAAATTCAAACCTTTCCGATACTTCTAAAAAATAATTTCAACCATTTTGCATCCTAGCACCTGGGGAGAGACCTGTGTTGAGGGGAACAAGTGTTTTGTGCAAAGTTTAGTATAGCACACTCTCACTCTCTCTCTCTCTCTATACATATTGCCCCCGTGACACTGTTTATCACTTTTTTAGTGATGGGCACCAATAACAATATTTTGATATGCTATCGATATCGATAATAATTTCCATATCGTGACATCGCGATAACGCTATATGCATGCTGCATTAAGTTTGTCACTATTGGCTGTCCATAAAAAGTTGCCAATGTCATACCGAATTTTTCATTATTTCAAGATACGTTTCATTGAGTAGTTCAGTAGTTGTGAGAAAATGAAATGACAAGGAAAACAAGTGTAAATGGAACACAATTCAGGCAAGAAAAACGCAGATTGTATTCATTTTGTATTAAAATGTAGAATGAACACTGAATACAAGTTAAACTGTGAGAGACGCACTCTCGATTTCAAGCAGTAATAAAACACAATCATATTTTATTAGATTTTTTTTTTTATTGCTGGTTGCAATTTACAGTGAATACAAATTTGATTGACTGACTGGTCATATAACATCAGCCTTCAAAAACATAACACAGATGTTTAACCTGTATGGGCACTACTAAAGCATTCCTGATCATATATTGTCATCAGTGCTAGTACTCCTATTTAGACCAATGTTTTACTTAACATATGAGGCTGTGTGGTCCAGTGGTTAAAGAAAAGGGCTTGTAACCAGGAGGTCCCCGGTTCAAATCCCACCTCAGCCACTGACTCATTGTGTGACTCTGAGCAAGTCACTTAACCTCCTTGTGCTCGGTCTTTCGGGTGAGACGTAGTTGTAAGTGACTCTGCAGCTGATGCAAAGTTCACACACCCTAGTCTCTGTAAGTCGCCTTGGATAAAGGCGTCTGCCAAATAAACAAATAATAATAATAATATATATATTCATTTTTATTTGTAAAACCTAATCAATAACAATTAAAAGTGTGAATGTGCTGCCATTAGATTAACTTTTATTATAATCTTAGACTTTGACTTTTATACAGTAGGCATAGTTAATAATATTATAGAATTGACTTGAACATATTAAAATCACAAACCTATATTATATAAAATATGGCTACACTGGTAAGCAAGTTGACTTGTCATTACTATCTATAGATCTCTACAAACAACATTATTATAAAGTCAGCAAGTCAACAGACACAGATATTTTGATCGATGGCATCATCAGCATTGTAAGTAATGTCCTTTCTCATTGTCTCTAGTGAATACCACTTACTGTACATTCACAATCTTGCTTTGATAGAAAAAGATGGATGTTTCTGATTATTACATGAAGCTGCTAGTTGTTGAAGTTGGTCAGCACAGAGTTTAATGAATAATGCAGCTTCTGTGTGTGAGATCTTTTCAACACTGTCTAAAGTCAAAAAATGTTACAGTAGTTCAGATGTGCATTTGTTTTATTTGTACTATATGTCAATTTACTGTAAGCTGTTAATTCATCAGTCATTTGTAATGATAAAATGTCAAAGTTAATTAGACAAACATGTTGTCAAATGTCTTCAATCAGTATTATGATTGAAGCAATTGCTGTAGGTTTACCTCAGACCTGTCCACCACGTCTATCAAAGAATGTATAGACTATCAAGACCATAGAACTCCCAGGGGCAGATTGTTTTAATTTATATGAACAGGAATAAGGGAGTGCCTAATGGATTTAATCAGTGAGATAAGGCCTTTCACAACATAAAGAAGACAACAACGTTCTGTACACTCAAATACAAACTGTAAAAATGTATTATAGTGATGATTTTCATATAATGAACAAAGGAATTTACTTTCCTTCTACAAAAAAGTTTTAAAAACAATAAAATATTTTATACAAAAAAAAGCATCTACCAATGCCAGCCAGAACTCCCCAGTTACTTTAACCTTTCTGAAGACCTTTTGTGTCACCCCCACCACCACAAAATGAGGAAGCATAACCAACTGGCTTCTGCAGGGCATTAACGTGCAGGTGTGAAAACAACGCTTCAGTGAAGAGGTGGGAGTGTTATGAGAAGCCCATGTGTGCGTATAGATGTTAATTGTTACAGCTACCTCAGATTCATGGCTTGATTTATGGTACGTTACTAAAGTAAAAGTCTCTAGTTTGTTCAGTGTCCAGAATCACAACATACAACCTTTTTTGTTCATGAGGATCGGTCTCTAAGCAGAAAATGTGATTGAAACTATTGGCAATTAAGTTGGCTATATTGTGCTGCAGTATAATACATTCCATGTGCTGGTGGAAAATGGGTTTTCTTTTTTATACTTTAAGCCATGGCTAACAACTCATACCATGAGATAGATATGATATATATATATTTCCCCCTGCCATTGGGTTGGAAAAACAGCTGAATGTCATAACACCTTTTTGTGCAAATATATCAATTTCTTCTCTGAAACTCTAAAGTCAGCCTTGTGATTTGCAATGTGAATTTAATGCAGAAACGTATTGGGATAACTTGTTCCAATACTTAATGGAGGTTGATATTTACATTTACTTCAATAAATAAAGTACTTATTCATACTGTACATGTATCAAAAAAATATTGTATAAATATTGTTTATTTCTAAAGTTGTTACATTCCAGGCTTAATAATTATTTTCTATTTCTGGACACGCAAAATGGACCGGGTCATGTAATCTTTCCACACAACAGAAATGAACATTCTTTTGGGAGCATATTGGGTTCAGATACATTTATTTGAGAAAAAGGAAATAGAAATGAAGCTTAAGTTTTGTTTACCTTGTATATATATTTAGTAACACCATTTTAAATATTGTGTTTGTGGTGCAATAACATAGTAGTCCTTTCCAGTCTTTTTTTATTAAAAGCTGCTCAACACAACAAAGAACCACCCAGGACAACCGTTACACATGGTGCTCCAGGGGAATTCCCCCATGCCAGAGAACTGACTGAGCAATTCCGGTTATGAAACAGAGAAACAGCACCCACTTGTGTCCCCACGGCATCAAACCCCCATGCATCAACCCCCCATCTGATGGCGGTCCATTATAATTCACTAATCATTCCTCCCAACCATGCTCGGCCCCTCTAAACCCCCTAAAACAACCAAAAGAGCCCACACAATTCCCCCTCATTTGGCAGCCAATTGGCATTGGCTGGGGAGCTACACCACCACCTTCCGGTTTCATCACAACATGTTCACAGATATAGGAATGTATATTTAATTACTAATGTCATAGTAATAACAGTGATGTTAAATTGATGGCAGTCCATTCAGTTATGGTCAGAAATGTTCTACAGTGGCACACCATTGGTAGTCTTGTGTCTACTCAACCTGTCAATAAATAATGCACTCCACCCATACGCAATGTAAATAATGTTCTAGTGTTCATGTTTTGAAATCACAAACATGAAAAGGCTCAGGAAGCCATATCCTAGAGTCTATATTTTTTGTCATCTCTGTCGGGCAATAATCTAAGAAGTTCTAGCATTGTACAACAAATACATCACAATCATACAGTACATAGTGAATGAACAGTAGACTACGAAAATAAAGTAAGACACATTTTTAAATGAATTGAGCAGCTTTAACTTTTTGAAACATCATTTGTGTACTCTTGTTAAAGGATAGTATATGTGTTTATCTGGTGTATAATTCATATTCTATCCCTCCAGAGAATGAAAATCTAAATATGGCAATCGACATTTCTTTTGTAATACAACTACTGGTTGCCAAGTGACAGGGGTTTGTTTACAACATAAAACAGGGGCAGAGTGGAATTTTATGGCATGTGAAATAGTTTTACTGCTCCTCCACTTTAAATATTCTGCAAATCATCTGAATGGGAAGCAACTCTATTCCCGGGCCTGTTAGGACAACTTTGTAGCAGGAGATCTTGTATACTCTTGAAAACATAGCTGTGTCTTAAAAGTGCAACTGCCTGTACAGTATAGCAGTTAATAGTTTACTAGAGTGGGAGTGTGTGAGAGTGTATGTGTGTGCATTAGTGTGTGAGATAGTATTCCTTTCCTTCTGAGAACTGCCAGATACAAGGAAGCCTTGTCGGACTACAGCCTTTATAGCAATCTTTGTTAATGAGCTAAATTAATCACAAATGCATCAGCTCATGCCATAACATTCTCCCATGTGACATTACTGATGCCTCTTTTTTTTCTGCCAAAGCAGCAGATTGAATACATACCACTTTAGAAATGTGAAAGTACAATGCAAGACTCAGGAATCATACAAATACAGTTCTGTTCTGCCAACACACTGGCAAACTATGTTGCTTTGCCAAATGGTTAATAGATTATTTTTATTAATTCGTCATTCCAAAGAATTGCTGACTTTTGGTTGACCACGTAGCCCACAGTGACACGTTTGACAACCTAGAGCTATGGTGTCTAATGGATCCAAACTGTTGTTCTACATTATGGTATATTTATGTAAAACACTCAAGGGGAGCAGTACATGCATTGTTTCTATTTCTACTGCTATATATTTATTCTGGTTCATATTGCATTGCAGTAGAAGATGTTAAAAAGGGGTTGCACTGTTATCAATACTATCTAGTGCTTTTAAGGGTCGGAATAGTACAGCTTAATGATGCTAAAGCTTTTTTCAGCTTCATCGCTTGCCTTGAGGGTATGGTTACTGTGTATGGATCACAGAACAGATACTATGAACACTTTACCTTATCAAATACTGCAGGAGACTTAGACAATAGTGTCACATAACAGCCAATGTCAACAGGAATTTGTAAATTACTTCTAATCACTAATAAAGTGTGCTTCAAGTTGTTTTACGCTTGTATTTAAATGCTATGGTTTCTGGATAACGTTTGCATCGCGAAGCCCCTGGTATTGTGATGGCTGAATGTAACTCTCAAATTCCAGTGCACAGGGTGTCAGTAGAGGTTCATATTGAACCTTCGATCTGTACAATCATTTTCCTCCTTAATAATATAACATTTTCCAAACTTTTCAAATCTTAGTAGTTTATCCTGTTAATAGTGTTATGTCATAAGCCGCCAATTTTCTGTCCATCGTTAGGATGTTTGGCAAAGGAATGGCACCAGTCGCCCCCAAACTACTCACCTGGTAAAGGCACAACCGCATGGTGTGCAGGGTGTCATACAGTCAGGGGAGGACAGGCTTGCAAACTGGCTGTGCAAAGTTGATGATCACCACTGGATTTCCACAGGGAACATTGTATCGTAAAGGACTGTTTCTCATAATTGTGCTACAGTAGACTCTACTGGCCAGGCAGGCGGTGAGCCCAAAGCAAATACCTGCAGGACCAGAGTTTGTCCTTCGGGGCCCAGTATCTCTTCAGCATCTGCTATAGAGACCCTGGACAACAAAGAGGGATCGTAGAGTGCCACTGACCAGGGCTTATGAGCAGTTGTGGTTATTTGCTGCGATGAGGAAACATAGTAGGGCATTCTAAACTGGGGAAAACACACAGGGGTAAAATAAGGGTTTTATGTTTAAGACATCCCAATATGTTTTTCTGAGGTAGTCACAGTATAAGTGCTTAAAGTATGTCTGCATTAAAATAAATGTTACCTCAATGTCACAGATTCTGGTACATTAGGTTATTTTCCAAAACATGTATTTTAATGATAGTGTGGGTTGCTTGCTATTTAATTTCACCAGGCTCTGTGATAACATTGTCATTTGTTGGAAGAATACATTATATAGAAAGCATATTTTGTTTGAAAACTATTCTTCATATTTATTTTTCTTGCATTCATATTGGCCTTCACTTTAAGCTTTTTTTTTTTTTAAAGAAATTACATAAAAAAATTGATAAATCAAAACACTTAGTATGCAAAACTGACCAAATAAAATAGCATGACATACTGCATTACATGGTACATTATAGAGCTGTGTCAATTGAATTTAAAATTAATTGAAAGGTATAGATCAGATTTTCAACAGGGGAAAATAACTATTACTTGTCCTATTAATGTAGCCATTATGAAGCTATTATGATACTAGGTTGACTCAACAGTTTATAATATGATTTGTTTCAGTGATTGCTGATGTGTCAGGGACCTCAGATGACTGTTCCTTAGAGTGAGAATTATGCCCTATATTTATTCTCTCTTGAACCATCAACTTTTTGACTGATTCACTATTCTATATTGATGTTTTTTTGTAAGCATGTAAAAGAATGTGCCAGTGACCTTGCCATGATATTTTGCTGCAGATTACTAGCCTTTGCTGCCACACCACTGTAAATGCAAACCTGCATAATACTGTAGTTTCATCTGGTTACATGAAGGAATTGATTGCTTGATATGCTTAGAATATAAGCACTCCCTCTGTTATCGTCCATGCAAAACTGAATTGATAAGGTTGACTTCAGATGTGAATTGGATGTGAATGCTTAATTAGCTGATTAACATATTGGTAAACAGTACGGATGTCAATCCTTTGTTTCAACTGTTACTAACATAAAACAGGTGTTTGATAATTTGACTATTTTACATATTACATTTGTAAAAACCTTATATGCAAACACAGTTCATTAGACAATAGTTTGAGAACTGAGTTAAATTCGGGACTTGAACTTGGATTTCAAGCAATGAAATATCACATTTCTATGCATGTCTCAGGTGTCAGTCAAAAAAAAAAAAGGATTTTACCAAAAGCCAAGAATGTACTTACATTTCTCACAGAGACAGGGTATGATACAATGAAAGGAGTCCACGCTCTGCTCTTAAACATAAGCCTGCTTATAAACCCTAATTTGTTGCCAGTTAAAAGCTATTGAAAAACTGTATAACTGCCAGTGCTGTAATAGCCGCAGTGCAGCAGCACACCTCAGTGCTGGAGGAGTGTGGCGGCGCACCAATTAAATCCTCCAATTCCCAGGGATGTGGGATTAGGAGCAGTGCCAATCAATGGTGATACAACAGCACGTGCAGTAGTCATGGTTCAAGACACACAGAGGGTTATCTCAACACAGGCAGCCAGTGCTGCAGAAGCAGGCTGAGAGAGACACTCTATAAGATGCTGGAATTCAATCTTCTTTAAATAATGTATGTCGAGGTAAACTAAATATCTGAAGCAGGGCTCTGAATTATGTATTTCTTGGGTACAACAGTGGCAAAAGAGAATGCTGGAACCTGTAGCCGAACAACTGTTTGAGCAGAAACAATGTCCCATTATCATTTTATCAAATGCTGTAAGTAATAACTTGGGAATTTTTTTTATATATATATATATATAACCTTTTCTTTTCTCTTTCAACGATATCAATGCTGTGTTTTTCATTTTAAATCCATCGACCCTTTTTTTTACGGTTTGTGAGTGTGTGATTTGGTGCTGTGCTGGTTTTAAACCTGTCGTGTTCTGATGAAATATTGTAGTATGTCTATAATAAAGGAATGTGTATTTTTATACTGGCATGAGCAAGTTATTAAAGGGATCCTTTTTTATTTTCTGTAAAGAATTTGTTCGGTTTGTAGATTCAATTGATGTCTAATAGAGATATTAGAATTCAAATGTTAAGCTGCATTCAATTGGTTCTTGTGTTTCTGGTGCAAATGCTGAACATGCAATTTGCACTGACTTAGTTATGATACTTCAAATATAAAGTAATATGTACATAGCATGTAAGAAGTCTTTAGATATAGTCAACCTGATGCTGAATGTTTGCAAATTCTTTGAGAGTACTGGACTGTATTGCTTTTTTGGAAAGTTGCTATGGAAAACCCCGTTTTTGGAGTCCCTGTCTGTGCAATGTGACATTTGAAGGATTTTAAAGGTTTTATGTCTTATTTGAGTATTTGTGTATTTATTGTTAAGACATCACTGGGGAGTCTTAATCACAGTATTGAAGGCAGTAAATTATTTCAAGTAAACTAAAGTTACATTTTTTACCATTGTAATTGTATATCAATTCCTGTTATGTACAGTAAATCATTTAAAGGAATGAATTTGTGTGTAAGTGCAAGGGAAGAAAGAAAGACTGAGGGATTATACAGCATCACTGCCAAGGGAGAACAGCTTGGGAAACAACCCGTTCAGACTTTGGCATATACCGCAGAGACTGTATTCTGTTATTTGATGTCTGTTCAGTCAGATATGTACACTACTGAGGTCATAGGAAAGACTACTGCTAAAAATGTCTTGCAGGAATATTACTGTACTTGAAAGGAAGTTTTATTTTTTTCTCTTGTTATAGGATGGTGAGTTGTAACACAAATGTAGCTCTGTATTTATTTTTCTATCTGGCAATTGTCTATATGTTCATCTTCATTTTCTTGATATTGTGTGTGTGTGTGTGTGTGTGTGTGTGTGTGTGTATAAATATATATGTTTCGCTTAAGAAAAAAAAACTATAGATGAAGCATCTGTTTTATTTTAGCCCTAATAAATGATTGCTTATCAGTCTAGTCACATAGAATGGTTCTTGAAGAACAGCATATAGAGGTAGGATGGACTCTGGAACATGCTTGGAATTTTTTACACAGCAGAGATGGAGGATTCTGTGCGGATAGATACTGGAAAGCTGGAGGCTTTTTTTGCTAACCAATTTACAGACTTACTTGTCTGTCACTTTTATTAACTGTAGTTCTATAAACTGTTCTAATGGTGATCAATATGTGACAGTAATTCAATTGCCTATGCAGAGAACACAAAAAGCAGAGAATGACACTTACCAGACAACTCAAGTTGTAATTCAGTAGCTAATACATAAAATGACTTTTTTATGTTGTGATTGTCCATTTTGCGTCTTAATTACACAAGGGCTTTCATGAATTCGTAACGTGGGATCTTATTGATGCATGTCAGGTTCAGATAAAAGCATGTTGTTTATTCAGGCCGTACTGTGTAATCTCCATCATCTGCTTTTTAGAAGTCACTCCAACAGCTAAGGTCTTGAAACAGACTATATTATGTTTAAAATAAAATGTGTCCCATTAACGCTATTTCATTGAATAATCAATAAATGATGTGTTTAATAAAAACTTGTAGGACACTGCCTGGCATTGCCAGTACTTGCCTGTCAATAACATTTTAGTTAATAGCAAGATAGGTGGTACATGTGAAATAAGCATTTTGTTTTTCAATTTTATTTCATATGCAGAGCTACTATTAACATCAATCCAATTTCGATTTGTCAATTCCTATGGTTTGAGTACACAGAAAAAGTCTACTACCGTAATCTTTATATAGTTTACTAGAATTTTAAACCAGGCAGTTGATCAAATGACATACATTGTTGATCATACTGATATACAATTTGTAGTGATTTGACCACATTCTGACATACTTCAGTTGTTTGGTTAAATGACTTGACAAAATAATTGTAAGCTATGTACAGCTGTGCGGTTTGCATACTGTGCATACAGTAGACTATATGTTTACAACTAGGGGTGAAATTCTACTGGTGCTTACCGGTACTCAGTACCAGGACTTATTTGATCGGTTTATCTGCTTTTCACCCAATGTCCGTGCATTTCATCCGCTTACACAGTCCACTAGTGTGTCGTTAGAAAACATCCTTGTTACAGAAACAAAACGATCATTAAAATATTCTCAAAATTAACCAAGATCAATGGATGATATATTTACCTTAGTTCTTGGCTGCAAGATCATGAGCAGTTATTTGGCAGCTTTGGCGCCAATCACTATTAAACCAATCGATCAGTCTCCTCCGCCTATGAATTTATATAATTTGTCAATAACCCTGTCAAAATAATGTGCTGTCAGTAGGTACCCTCCCTGATATCGACTACTAATTCTTTAAGAAATGGAAAGTTAAAGACTTCTGTTCATTAAATGAATGACATCTGAAGTAAGTTTGCTGTTATGAAATGTTTAATTTAGTCTCCTGATTTAATATTTTTGAAAGTTACTCCCATGAAGATAAAAATTAAAGTCATGCTTGTGTCCACGCTATCTGCATAAAGTTTTTTCATGTTAAATTAAACTCTTTATAAATCCAGTTGGTTAATGAGTCACAAGTTGATTGACCATTCCCCGACAGAAAAAATGACAGTTATACTGTAGTATAATTATACGATAAAAGCACACAGAATATATAATTGTAGGATAAGTAATAAGTAAAAAGATAAATGTGATACATGCAGAGGATACAAAGCTTTCAGTATATTCGGCTTCGGTGTTTATGGTGAATTAGTCACATTTTCAGTTATTTTTTAAGGCTTATTTTGAATTAAAATACCATGTACCAATATTTATACATTTTAGAAGTATTTTTTCATTGGCACTCAAATTGGCTCCATTTTTTAAAAATGTTTAGACCCAATTGTGCATAAGAGTATCTGCACTTTCTTTTGTTGAAAATTTCACTGAGGTAATTGTGTAATTTCTTTGAAGTGTTTTAACATCAAGGTTTGGGTTGCTATTAAGTGAAAACTGGTGTAAAATTAACTTGTTAAATGGTTTGTGAATATGTCACTGTCAGAGGTGCCTTCCCTTATAGGCTACTAAGACTGAGCTGTGTCCCGCTTTCACATAAACTCAAATAACCTTGACACCCACCCCCAGGCAAAGGTACATTCTTACCAACATGAAATTGGAATAAAAAAATAAAACAAAACTTATAGGGGAAACCTCCAGGGAACCTTAAAGCTAATAAAAAATCAAATAATCCACCTGATAGAAATAGAAATGTTAAAAAACAATAATGTAATTTTGACCTGAAACCACACAATAGCCAATATCAATGTTGCCAATGAATGAAGGAGTGACTCGTAAACATATAGAGAGCTTTATTGCGTTATTTTTCAGTATCTAGGGAGGTGGCAATATGAATAGCAATTCAGTGACTTTATCCAGCCTTGTTCCTCACCTCTACAGGAAGATATACAATAGTTTTGAAAAGTGAAATTGCCATAATGCATGGATTGTCTTGAAAGACAGGACCCAGTCCAACAATGTTGACAGTGTACTGGCTTTTTTTATAATTCACAAGGAAATGGCTGTTAGAAGCCCTAAGATACAACAGGAGATGTGCACACCTTCCTAGTCACTGTGGAGATTACTCTATTTTATTATCGATGTGTTTTTGGAGATGTTTAATATCTTTGATATGGGTCACTGATATAATTACGCACATCAAGCTAAATGAAAAAATTCTTCCCTCGGCCTCTCTGTCTATGTGCAACACACTGTGAAATTAGAGACAGAGCAGTATTGGAGTGGACATGAAAAAAAAAAAAATCTTGAAAATCAAGTTCAAAGGAGATGAAAAAGTTCCATGTTCATTGATTCATGTTGTCATGGTGTATAAGGATACAGTTTGGGGGAAGGAGCCATGCAATTGGCAGGATACTGATCTTGCAACCAACAGAATATTAAAATTGTTATTTTTCCTGGATGCTGCAGTCAAACTATGGAACCTCGTAATATTTCAGCTGACTTGGATAAGTAGAAACTTGGCATCAATAGCAGATCTGCCATAAAGGAAAGGAAAAATCAAAGTTTATAGAACTGTAATATCCCTGCAGAACAAGTAACTGAGGAGAAGGAGAAAGAGTTGGTTCAGCCAAAGCAAGGATAGATACTGTTGTTCCGTGAGGTCCCTTTGTTATTTCTGTGACACTGTTGGTTTTATTTCTTTATCCTGGCACAGTAAGGATTGGTCTAGAGCTAATAGAATCAGTGCCAGGATTAGCCTTGGAATCAATTGCGTTGGTTGTCAACTGCCTGAGTAGGGCTGGGTAGCTGCTGCATTAGAATCAGAAGACATGGCTGCAAGAGCTGTTATTTAGAAGTAGAAAGAGGATTTTCAGTTTAAGGCTATTGAGCATTTTAAAAGACAGGGGGACAGTCCAATGTGTAGGAATTTGTATGTTAGACTGGTGTTTTAATTGAAAAGACCACCTGGTGGATATAAAGGCTGAAGGAGACGAAATATTGCTCTGGTTCTATTAGGGATACCCATAAAATGGGTTCAATAAATACATAAATAAAATTATATACGTATGGAAGATGACAGATTGACAGTCTGATTCTAAATTAGAAGAAAGCTGAGTATTCAGGGGAAAGGCCCTGAGGCTTGGAGTTTTACCAACAGGGGGTTAGAAGCTACTGCAGCAGAATGAAAATCTGAATCTGAGCTTCAAAAAAGCAAGACATGCATATAGGGCATTTAAGGTCATGCTATACATTATTATGTAAGCTTTGTTTTTACATTTTGATGTTAGTTTTTGGTTTCTGTTTGGTATAACATTGTATTTCAAAGTCACCATCTGTATTCCACAGCACCGCTGCAGTTAGAAAAAATGCTTTCCTTTTTGTAACCTTGAATGTATAGAGTATGCAGAGAGAATCATGCTCTACACAGACACCAAATCCCCTAGACATGCTGTATAGGCTAGATCCCTATCAGGTATAACAATATAAATGCGGCTATTCAGCACTTTTCTAACCTTCCTTTTTTCTAAATTGTACAGGTTTTATTAATGTATCTTTTAAAAAAGCACTTATTCACCCTACATTTAGATAGCTGATTAATATATTAAGAGAGATTACCAGCCAACTCTTTATAAGTCAAACCGTCTTTTTTGTATTATCTTAAATCAGCAAGTCTACGCTTTACTGGCCTCAAAATGGTCTACAAAATGATTGTACCTTTCTATTGTTCAGTAAAATCAGCTCTAAAACCCTCCCTCACACAGGTGATAGAATTCTATTGCAGTGAGAGAGAATGCATACATATTTCAAACATGTATTATCACTACAGCTTGTTGAGTCTTCCATTTATGTTTTTTGTGGCTTAATGCATAGTAATGCCCATACAAAGAGATAAAGCAACTGTGTGCCGTTTGCCACTGATACCCACAAGCCATTGTCATATGGGAGATGGGACCAGACCACACTCCCCATTGATATAAGCGGTATGCTTAGAGTTAGCACTCAACAGTAATCGTGTTTTAATATGTATTTGTCAATGTAGGGCATTGCTCTTGTCTTATTGGTTTTTTTTTGTCATTTATATAATTCCTTGCTTATACCATTGCATTGGGACCAATCCGAAATCAATTTGTACTCTTGGCATCCAGCCATGGGTTCTTGCCCAATTTGATATACTTCACATTTTGAAAAGTTAGTTTATTTCTTTTTTTCTCAATCCCTCCATCAGTTTTATTTATCCTCCACAGTCTTTTCATACATGATAAGTGACACCTGCAGCAAGGCTGCAATCTGCTCTTCTGAAGAACCTACTTTCAAACAAAAACACATTTTGAGTGCTGGCTTTGCAACACACTGTCTTACAAATAGAACCCGGATTTGAGTTCATTACCATCTGGTAGTTGCCCGAATCTGGAAGGTGCGATACCGTACAGACGAGGTCAACTACCAAGGTAATGTCCAATAACAGAGCTTTATTACAATTAGAAACTGGTGCTGTAAACAGTGGCTTTATTATTATTTTAACCATCCTAAATCTCAAATGTACAAGTTTGTTTACCATCCCAATATTTTTTCACTCCATTTTGTATATTAAAGCTAGATGCATCATGCATCTGTCTAAAAGTTTCACAGTTAAGTACTGTGTGGTAGTGCACTGCAATCGCATACATATACTACACAGATTAAACTGATTATTTAAATAGAATATGCTGTATGTCCAAATGATATGTTCAATAAAAGTACAGTACAGAGTCCAGAATCCTTTGCTCATTGTGATCTAGTTTTGTTTTATTTTAATTTATTTTTTTATTGTGAGTAAAAAAGCGGCCTGATCCACTGAACTAAATCTTTCATTCAACCTTTGAGCGCTCACATAGGGAAATGAACTGAGACTTGAATTTTTGTGCTGGATCAGTCCTTTGCTTCTACCGACTGTGCAGATCTTTGACAATCCCCGCTTTATCAATGGCCTCCTGTGTTCTAGCAGAGACAATGGGCAGACAGATAAACCCATCCGTTTTACAAAGTTGATTTTTGCCTTGCAGTCAGTGATCACATTAAAATGTGGCAGATGTTCCACTTTGAAAAAATGCAGAATTAACACTAAGATCAGCCTGCAGCCCTGAAGTATTGAGCATTGCACAGCATGAACACTAAACAATCTGGCATTTTGTTTTGCTGTGCAATCAGTTAAAGGTTAGATCAGAGGGGAAATAAAGTGGGAGCCTCTGAAGCCATTCTCTAATAAATCAGTGTGATGTGTTCATGTATTACTTCAATAGGGGTTATGTTCAATTCTGTTTTATTAATTACTTCTTCAAACATGCATAGTTAAAACTTAATTGCAAGAAAATGTGCCCATGTTACATCTTTGATTTGACTTGATTAGATTGAGCTAATCATCCTGAATGTAAGCAATCTAACAGTACATTAACAGGACCACTGCAGCTCAAGTGGATTGAATTCGGGGGGGGGGGCGTTTCTATTATTTGTGGTTGGTTTCAGGTTGTTTCATGCCTATATTTGGTAAGGCATCTCTTATTTGATATGTAATTCAGAAATATCATTGGGGTACATTCAAAAAGCAAAATGTTGCTTCTATAATATGGGCTAGAGAGCCCTATTCTGGAGGGTGGGTTGGGAAGGAGTCAGCGAATCTCCTCAATATATTTCAATAGGATAAATAATTCTATCCATGCATCACATTGATTTTGACACAGACTCTCTTCTCCTCCTGCAGGTTGTTTTCAGCTATGTAATGTTTTTCGATCTCATGACATGGAAATCGACCAATGTTTGTTGGAGTCCCTCCCGCTTGGTCAGCGCCAGCGGCTGGTGAAACGCATGCGCTGCGACCAGATCAAGGCCTACTACGAGCGAGAGAAGACACTACAGAAACAAGTGGGGCACAAGTCCAAATTGAAACAGAAGAAGAAATATAAGATCCACTTTGGCTTGTCAGAAATGATCCAGGATGCAATCATTCACCACGATGACAAAGAAGGTATGAAACATTTCAGTCAATGATCTCTTACGGTTTGCTGATATTTATAAATGCAACACTGCCTGTAATCCACTCACTAATAAATTATTAACTCCCCCATGTCAATGTTAAATGCTGTGAGGCATCTTTTAGTCTGTTGGGTGTTTGGTGCATCCATTTGCCTAGTCAGATATAGAAATTAAATGCATTTAAATTTTGTTGTCTTTTACAATATATATATATATATATATATATATATATATATATATATATATAATCAATGTAGTCATGGGGTATACTACGGTAAATATAATAACCAAGATGCATACTCATGTATTTAGTTATTTACTATCTGGGTGCACTTCACAATGCAAGTATCACAATATGTCAATATTTACTGCATGCACTTAGTGTAACAGGATGGAGGCTGGACATGACCTGGCAACTACACTCACCGCACAATCTACACCACTATACAATCAAGCAAGGCTTCTCTGCATTTGTGGCTCAAGATATTTTAAACTTCATCTCATCTCATCCACAGGGGTCAGATCTGTAACGACAGTGCTTCACACAATTCTGTGATTGTAAAAATTGATTAATTAACAACATCTACTTAACAAAAAGTTTTTAGCGATCTTATAATTTTGTTGTAAGCACATTAATAATAATGCAACAAAAGTACTGTGCAGCTATAGTGTAGTTTATGTACTTGTATTTTGAAGTGTATCCAACAATTTTGCTATTTTGTTAAAACAATTTGGAACAAGTTTGCACTAAATTTGCTTATTGATTTGGTGATGTTAGGAAGTTGTTTTTCTGTTGATTGATCTATATATTTGGAGAATCTTTTGAAGTTGCCCAGTTTTGCTTATAACTCTGGCAAGTTTAAAACATTTACATTTTAATGTGTGTTACATTTTTTTAGTTCAGGAGAAGATCTGTGGTTGGGAAGTGGCTGGTTTGGTTTTAGTCGGTTCAGTTTATTTGCTTTTGATGGAAATCATGGTACCACTTGGGCAAATTCCAGTAAGTTGTTTTTTTCCTGTCCAATTTTTGCATTGGGCATCCTTTCATTAGGTATCCTTTTGTGTAATTTCATGCTCACATCTGGTAGCCCAACACTTAAATAACCACAAATAAAAAGACATGTCCCATTTCCCTCAAGATCTGTTACACATTTCCTGATTTTGCAGCCTCAACTATGAGAACTAATTTTAACCAGCACTGGAGCAGAAATTTAAAAGCAGAAATGCTAGAATTGGCTGTTAAACAGTTAATAATTCATGTCCGAGTGGTGTCCCCAGTCGCTCACCTTGTAAAAGTCACTTGTAATTGAAGTAATTCCAATGGGAGCTCACTGGTTCGAATCCTGTCTGAATAGTGCAGAGGTGGAGCCCAGAGGGAGCTGTGCATTAGCTTTTGTGCTCTTAAAAGGTAGAAAGGGAAAATCATATGCGCCTAGGTCACATAACAGCTCTACAGCGATGGGATGTCTATTGAAATGTGGGTTATAGTGTTGAGCTTTTCAAACTGGGCAGGATGCCATGGTTAATATAATCCCAGAGTTATGAGCAGGTTCTGGTACTTTTATAACAAGTTTATCTCTGGATTTTTGTCTCCCCATAACAATTCACACACACTTTTTCATAATTTCTGTCTTTCCATATAGATGGTCTGTTAATGTAACATTTTACTTAATCAATAATATGGTCAAATTAAATTAAGGCTTGCTACTGGGCTTGCAGTGAAAAGGGCAAATTAACTTGTGACTTAGAAGAATTGTTATGAGCTGTAACAAATAGTGAAATATAAGCTCATTCTTCAAACTGATTATACAGATGTCAAAAACGAATATCCCAACTACAGCACTGTGCTCAAATGGCAGGGGATAAATCAATTAAATGACTTGCATTTGGAATAAAAGTTGACAGGGAGAATACAAGTTGGATTTGGTGACAGCCTCCACACAATGACTTCATGTACTTTATATGAAGGAAATAATGCAATATAATTTGGATCCATTTTTGACTTTTAACCTGGTATGGTAAAAGGGCATGTATTATTCAATGTGTGTATGGTACTGTATATAAAAAGCAAATTTAAATAATGCACTCAATTATGAAACTGATAGCCTATATTAAATAAACACACAACAATGTAACAATTAATTTACATTATCCCTCATTTACATATGTGTAATCACTGTTGCTGAGATCTGTATTAAAAACACAGAATTAGAATTAGAGTAATGTTCACAATAATAAGATTCATTCAGCAGAATATATCTCAGAAACCATTAGCAATTCATACTTTCTTATGTACAGTATAGAGTCGGTTATCAAATTGTCTATTAATTGTTAATCAAGTGGAGCACAACCTGGTGTTATACAACAGTACTCACACATTGTCCTGTAGATTGTATTTCTGTATCCAACATCCTACCTTGCTTTATACACTTTCACATTTTAAATGCACAAAGCTCTATATTAAATCAGGTCTCTGTCCTGGTGGATCTGGCTTCCAATGGCCCCCCACAGCAACAACATGCACTTTAAACTAAAGTGGCAACTGTTAGTAGTAGTGGTAGTAGTAGTCGTAGTATTCGTAGTAGTAGTATTACACACATATACAGCACTAATGCAGATCAAATGAAATACAGTAGGAAGTCAATTATCCGATCTTTGATCAACCGTAGTGTCTAATCAACCGAACACACCTGTAATCACGTGATGAATTACGTGTGGTGTATTACACACAAAGCTTCTGCTGCTAAAACAGCCAAAAAAAGGACCAGCAGACTGAGGCAAATGAAAATTACAGAATTATTCAGACCACCAAAACCTTAGCTGGAGCATTGTGTGCTTTACATTGTTGCAGTTAAGCAAAATAAAACGGTCACCTATTTCGTCAGTAAGGGCTGGAGATCCTGACTATGTTATGAGCGTGTTATTACAATGCCGTAACAGCAAGTGTCAAAGAATAGAAATATTTTACTGGATTTTTGAAGTTTAATAATTCCTAAAGTTCTGTAATGTGTCAAAGTTGTATTGAATTGTATTCTTTCATGATTCAATTAACTCGTTTCTACAGTATTATTCATCTTTACAATTGTGGCTTGGCTTTAGTAAATACTTTCAGGAAGTGCTGTCAGTGTGTTGAGTGTCTCAGTAGCTCAGTATTTGTCAGATTACATGTTTAAATCTGGCATGTGTCAATGTCAACAGTGTTGATAGCCTCTGCTACAGCTGACTGATTAATAAGAAGCTTGTGGTCTCGAGCGTGACTCTAAAAAGTTGGCACTTATGTTGTAGGAAACATCTTTTTTACACTCTCATATTGATTTTCCTATGGGGACTAAACCACTTAACAACAGGTGAATTCACCATTTTCAGTGAGTTAATGCCCAAAGTAATTACATAGATGGTTTTTTAAGTATCTATCAGTGCATTTAATCATACCTGTCTTATTAGCTGTGCACAAAGTACCTTTTTTAAATCTATCAGGAATAAAAACATCCTGAAAGAGAACATTAGCATTCAGAGGACTATGGAATATGAAAATAATACTTGGGTTAGTGGTTCAAAGGGACATTCTTGAAGAAAATCTTGGTAGTGGATTTTCTTTTTTGTTTCAAAAAGTTCACATTGGTATTGAAGACATACTTTTTCAAATAAGTTTTGTGAGATTTTGTGTTTAAGTTGAGACCTCTACATTATTTTTAGTATTTTTAACTTTTTTTGCTACTCATCCATGCCCCTACATACAATATACAAACACTCCTGGAGAGAAGTATATAAAGAATATATAAAAAATAAGTTAAAATGAACAGACTCAAATTTAGGATTAGAAAAATAATCAGCTGTATAAGAGAAACAGAAACTATTATTGGAAGCCAAAAGAAAAAAAATACTATTGAAAATAAGCTTGTAAGAAGAGATAAAAGAATATGTAGACAGCTTTCAAATTGAAACAAAGAGGGTTCTAAGGTCTACAAATATATTTTAACTAAGAGTGGGGGGACATAATAGAAAGACGCTGAGATTCAGAGTTGGAGCGTAGGAAATTAAGGTAGAAAACCACACTTGAGGATGAGGCACTTATGTTGCAATTCATCAGCAAACAGGTGCAAGGTAATCTTTTGTGCACATTTCTATTGAGTATGAAAAGGTATATTATCTGGTAAGATACTGCAGGGATTTTAATGTTGATGTTCAAATATAGATGCACCTCAATTTTAACATAAATGTAACTGATTTTTGTTCATTTAAAAAAGGAAACTTTGAATGATATTGGGTGTTGCCTTAATTATTCTTTCTTTCTTCTCCAATGTAAGACATTACATCTATGACATATGTAATGATTACACAGTTCATCCATGACTATGAAACACTCACATATGTAGTAATACTAAACTAAGTAGTAATCTTCTTCAATGACTATTAGTCGAAATGCTTGTCAAAGATGTTTACGAGTTGCAAGTATTTAAGTATTACTCTCAATAATTACACAGAAAGAAAAAAAAAACTGAAAAGGTTTACTGTGGAGCCCAGTCCATAGTAGAATTTACTCTAGGTCCAGTTTTTTTTTTCCAACCATTCAATAAACGGCTTAACCAAACTTAAAACATTTTTGTGACATCACCCTTTTAATTGTTTCATTCGACAGATCTTCTAAGTAAAAGTGACTGCGTGGCTGTGTGACTTTGAAGAGAAGGGGAGTGTGGGGCAGATATACTACTTTGTTGATTAACAAATCCACACTTATGCTACAAATCTACAGAAAACTATTGATTCGTCAACGAAACCACAGTCAGAACAATTCAACAAATAAGTGAAAAACATTTTATTATGCAACAATCGTTTCAACAATGAATTAATTATAGCATTACACATTTCAAACAGTTAGAAAAGGGCTTGCAATTTCAGTTTAGAATTCCATATTGGTAAATTATGCATTAAAACAATGTAAAAAAAAAAAAACTACAATTACAAATTCACTTCCATTTTTATTTCACATTTCTTTTGGACAGATTCAGAAACAGCAGCAATTGCATCATAATTTAATAAATCTCCATCAGTCAATCACAATCTTTTGCATTTCTTTCGTTTAACCATTGTTCAAACAAGTGTATAGCCCACTTGCATTTGAGTACTTCTCTAAAACCGATCACTGGCAATGATATTTAGGACTTCATCTGTTTCAGGTTTGTAAAAACTATCAATAACTTTTTTGTTGTTGGTTCACATTTCTTTGTTTTTTGCATTTTTAGTTTTCTGATGCCACTTTCATGTTGACATCTAAAACATAGTCCTCGCTACTATCTTCACTTACAACAGACAATTGTGTCTGTGTAAGTGGGAATTCAAACTTAAATGTTTTAAGTGGCATAAACAACTCAGAGTTGAATTGCTAAAAAAAAGCATCCAGAGTTTCTCGTGCCTAATTATTTTTAACTATTCAACACCTATTGTTGTTTATCCCTTACCGTTGAAACCACCACCCAGGTCCTAACCTAGTTATTTCATTTTACTAAATAAACCTGTAGTGGAATGTCCTTCAGGACTGGAATTCAGTGTCTCTATTTTAAATAATTGTAGTGACAAGCACTAGGCCTACCTACACTTGCACTTATATACAGTAAACAGTATTTGTTTATCCAAACTATAGCCTCATCTTACCCCTTAGAGTCCAGCAAAAGCAAACTCAGGCACGCCTGTCTGACATCAGGCAGTATGAGTAATACTGTTTCAACTTTGTTTATTCATTTATTGGCATGATGGTAACGCGTCTGCTAAGAAATAAACACTGCTAATTGATTTCAGAGTTTTTAAACTGGCTTGTGAAATATTTCTTTATTTTATCTATGCCTTCTGCAGAGGAGCTGTCCTGCGGTTATGAGCCAAACAATACATTTTGGTGCATGAAAACAATTTTGTAATGTGTTTTTGTACCAGATATTATATAATGAGGGTGCCTAAGGTTAAAGTTGGATTCAAACCTTAATTGGCTACATATAACACTGGAAAAAGACTGCTGCATTTGTAATCCGATTGTCAATCCCTTAGGTTTATAATGATTCATTTTACTAAAGGGATGTTTTATAAGAGCAATAAGGATTTCCCCGCCCATAGATTCTTCGTGGACATTGTTCATGATATAGCTTTTATTCTGTTGAATAAATTGTATTAACAAAGTGATCATACTTTTACTGTAAAGATGGTACAGAGTGTAAATATAAATGCTGTAGCTTTAAATGCTTCAACTAGGAAATGACTTAGCATTTTAATGCATTAATCAGAGCTAATTACACCGGTTACTCAAATATTACTGCTGTCAAGACAAAGAATATGTCAAGCTAAACCTATAATTGTATTCTTCAAATTGATATTCATTTAGATTCTGGTGCAAAAGCTAGTTTAATATGCAGCACAGTTAGAACTAATAGGTCTGCAAAACATACTTTCAGATAGCATGGATAGCAATATTCATATTTGCCTTGGCAACATTTTAGTTATCTAATTGAATCCTCACAGAAAAAAATGTCCAAATTGATAAAAAAAAAAAGAAAATGTCTGCATAATCAGCTATTTGCATGCTGTGGATTGGGAAGCAGGATGGGTGAATAGATGGATGGAAGAAGAATCAAACTGTGCATGCACATCTCTTAGTGTTTTTGATTTCAAGGTTATTATTATTTAAATGGCACCGTTATTTGGATCCCCCAGTAAAGTGACATATAATGTTATAATATTGTTATTGCTGTTATACTGTAGTGGATTGTATTATTTCTATTATGTTTTTTTTTTTTTTTTAATTAAATGTTTGTTGATCACAACAAAACATAGAATATCAATATACATTAATATGACAACATTTCTATACAAATATTTGTGTTACACTGTAAATTATGCCAGGTTTGTGTACAGAGTAATTTATTGTAAGCCTTCACTAAATTAATCAGTCAACAAACGGCGGTATCTGCTAGCTTCAAATCAGTTTTACTTCAGTAAATTTACATTATAAAACACATTGTTTCTTTCAGTCCTATTTCATATTGGCTGTGTGTAACTGTTACTATATATGAACTCTCTTTGCCTGGTTACCTGATTGAATATGAAGAGGTTCATAGCTTTGGTCTTTTTGGTTCTGGTTAAATTTTTCCAACCATTTCACATGCTGCATTCAGGTAAAAAATCAAATTGAATATACTGATTAGAATTCTACCAAGTAAGTTAGTTTCAGCTATTCCATAAACTACAAAAACAGGGTTCTGCATCAGAAAATTTTAGATTTCCTGCCCTTTATTGTTGCTGTAGCAACATAACAGAGAAAACAAAACATCTCTATGACAGATGTTTTGCAGTTTGTATGTAGTAAAAATGAAATGACCACGGGCAAGCTGTTACACACTGTATTTGTTTTCACTGAAAATACATATATTGTTTATTCTCCATTTTGTACCTACACTCACTCTCCTAATGGTATATTGTTTTTTTTCTTATTTCTAAACATCAAAACTATATCTTGGTAGACTTCTTACAGTAACATACTAACTAATCACTCACTCAAAAACAACCCTCTCATTTTGAAAGGTCCACTTCAATTTCATATATAACAACGACAGTCAACAAACCTGTTACTATTCTTATTTATCAAAATAACTTCTTCCTCAGACAGACTCAATACACTTCTAGTGAGATCCAGTGAACTGATGTTTATGGGCTCCAAGTGTTTGAGGGCAGGCTGTGGAAAAATAAAATCTTGTTTAGAAAACGTTATGATTCAAATTGAGACTGCAGATAAATATATAACCATTTAGTGGATAAAAAATACATATCCAGTAAATTCAGTCAGCTAATTGAACAGAAAGTAGGGGAGCATAATCTTAAACATAACTAGATCCCCTATTACTTCCACATAGATGATGAGGTCTACACTCCACTGCTGTGTTTGGAGAGAGTATAGGCAGCAGTTCATTGCTTTTGGTGATAGAGATAGCATCTGCCATTAAATGTAGCACCCGCTCAGACTGTTCATCATGAGAGCAAAGTGAAAGACAGGAATGAAGCTAATGCCACACTTCCATAAGTTCAGCATGGTTGTTAACCTTCTTTAGGCATGGTGTGCTAAGCCGCTTCATACAAAGAGTATCTTTTTGTTACTTTGCAGGGTGCCTTGTTTTTAATTACAGGGTAACAGATGTTAGGTCATTAAATGTAATGCTAAAAATACTTCTTTGGAATACTATATAGCTGCATAAATAAATAAATAAATACATAAATAATAATAATAATAATAATAATAATAATAATAATAATAATAATAATAATAATAATAATAATAATAATAATAATGTTTGATAGCTAATACAATTGTGTTTTGATCGCTAGCAGATTTACAAGCAAATATATATATCTTTCTTTGTGTAAAATTTTACTACAAGTATTCGATTCTTGTTTTAAACAATTCAGAAGAAAATAGTTTATCACACTAGATTTCCACATGTTAACATACTCACAATATACTTAAATATAAACAGTTGAACTTTATAAATTAAACTGTGTAACCTTAAAGTGGCGTGTGAGACAGACGTTCTTACATTGTTGCTTTGTGTCTCTCCCTGACCACCTGGGAAACATGAGGCTCTCCTATCATCTGATAGATGTGTCTATTTTTAGTAGTATAAACATGTTTTATGTATATCTTCAGCCATTGTTACCAGGTCATATGTTACTTTAACTTTCATTAGCAACTGCATGGGTAATATATATATTTTTAAATAGTAGTTAGACATTTAGAAATGTAATGATACGATCTAAATTAATAGGTACGTCAACAGACAACCACATTCCTAAATATGCAAATCCCCAAAGCTTTCTTACCCTAAATCAGCACGGGTTTACCACAATTTGCAATGAAACAACTTCTTATTAATAACCTGGATTAAAATCCCAAAGTGTACAACAGATCTCAATGCTGATATATTTCAAAACTGTATTTCACAATAAACCAAGCAGTCTAAAGCTAAACAGTGAGATTGGCTATTACAAGCTGTTTACATGTTGCTGACAAACACGTTGAACTCCATTGAGTCCTGTTTGTGCAAATGCTCTGCGTGGGATTCTGTGTGCCATTGTAATGTTGGGATCATTTTGAATATTCAGTACCTCTAGTTTAAAGAAAACTTGGTGGGATTTTTGGATTTGAATTCAACCCTAAATTTTTAAATGATTAAACCAGAATGTATACTTTATTAAAAAGGTATGGCTTTATGGCTTGGACGTTTTGAAATATGTAATACTTTTATTCAGTTTGCAGGTTTTGCATGTTCGGTTTTCATAGAAATGAGGAGGTTCAACTAAGAGTCTCCCTGCAATGAGATGAAAAGAGTTGGAAAGCAGGCTGCTGCTGTAGAACATTAATGGACTTCCTCATCCCCTCCTGATTTTAAACTCATGGGTGTTGTTAGATTAAATTATGGGCCTGGAGCTCCACCTCATTTAGCTACGTTCAGATAGTGATGACTCCAGCAAAATGTCCCACGTATAATGGAGCAGAAACATTAATGTGCAGATAGCCACTGAAGAGTTTAATAATCGCCATGTGAATGCTGTGTATGGGAACATTAGGTTCAATGTTAACTGGCTTTCTCTTAGCTGAATCTTTAAACGTGCACTGGATTTTATGGTGATTGGAGGGAAAGAAGTCACTGTTTCATTTAATTTTAAATCATTTTAACAGCAGGTTTTAAATAAAGGTATTAATTAAACAATTAGCAAAGGGAGACCAAACAGTGAAATCGAAGCAGAGTAATACTGTGGCTCCTTTCTGCCAAATTACATTTTGGACAGGGTCAGCCATTTTGAACAACATCTTAGAAACCTATTTCTGATCTTGACAGTTTAACTAATCCGATTCAGAGCCATATTAAACATGTCTGGCAGTGAACAGTAGGAAGTCCGTTGAATAACTGAGGAAAAACTAAAGCGGGTCTGTTCCATGTCTAATGCAAACACAGCTTGTACACCAGACTCTTTGGCTCAACCCCATGCTACCGGCAATAGCACTGACACAATGAGTACAATATTGCTTTCAGTTTCTAAAAAGTCATTATGAGGAGGTGCACAGATGGCAATGTCACTGAACTCTATTTTGTTGGCACAGTAAATTAAACCTTTCTGTCCTTGATCATTTATCGTGTATTTTGTTGTTTAATTTTTGTTAAAATGTTTTTCATATTAATTCTTACAACCTAAAATCATGTCCATGCATTTTCTAAATATTGATATTCTTTAAACTGGTTTTCACTGTTTCTTTAAGAAGTTTAAGCTAGAAGAAGTTTAAGCTTTAGAAATAAGGGACCCTTATTTCACTTATATTGTTGTGAATGACTATACAAATATTGCATATACATACTGCACTATGGACAGAGCTTTAACAGACCGTTTAATAAATAAAGTTATATATTTTTTAAACTATTGCTGATTGTTTTCAAAGAAGCCCACAGTAGCCAACAACAGCTTTAAAGAATACATTTTATTTCTAAAACAGACTTTTTAAAAAAAAATCATCATTTAAATAACACACAAGCTTTGTGAATAGTGCCCATTTACAGTATTTGCAAATTACAGCACTACCAAATAATTAAAAGGACAACACTGCCATTTCCTGTCCTCCTCAGTTTTGTGTGAGGAAGAAATATTTGGGGTATTAGTTATACAATATTGATGAGCTAAGATAATTTATTTCCTGCATAAAATCTCCATGCATTTATCAAAGCACATCCAGTCATTGGAATGCAAATGTAATTATTTCTTAATGTTGGCTATAACTGAACGATATAATTTTATTTTTCATTGGTTATGTTATACATACTAACCTCAAAATCAATGGGACTGTAATGAGACACAGGTCTTCTATACTTTAAGGAGAGTGATGTGTGAGCATTTATCTGTCATCTGATGTTAAAACTATTTTCATTACTATTGAGTAATCATGGATGGTAGATGTAAATGGCTTTTTTCAAATGTAGGTCATCCTTGAAAAGAGTTGTCATACATTGTCTATTATTATTATTATTATTATTATTATTATTATTATTATTATTATTTATTTATTTATTTCTTAGCAGACACCCTTAAACAGGGCGACTTACAGTCGTAAACAAAAATACATTTCAAGATTTCAAGTAGTACCTTGTATTGCCATACAAGGTACTACTTTGAGTACATGTCTGAGAAATTAGCAAATATTTTGTGAATGTTTACACTTATAAAGAAAGTCTTGGGTCTACACTCACTAATAATAATAATAATAATAATAATAATAATAATAATAATAATAATAATAATAATAATAAAAGTGCTGTTTTTGGAATGCTAATTCAGAATATTTGTTCTCTAAAAACAATTTCTCCTGTTGGTCTGACATTGGAATTACTATTGTAAGGAAGTAGAAAAAATACTCATTAGGAGCAAATAACAGCCCCAGGTGCTGTGATAAATTAAAAAAAAATCCAGCTGCTTGGCAGCACAGGCCACTGTCAACTGCACTCAAGGTGGCTACTGCGGAAGACTCCTGGTGATTGGGGTTCAATTTGGCTTTGGCAAGGGCACAGATCACCTGGGAACTCTCAGAGCAGCAGGATCACTCCATATGGCAGCGCCATGTCGCTCTTTATGGGGTGAACATGATTAATAAGTGTGTTTAGCATGAGGAGTTTGGTTCTCAAGTACTCTTTACACATTTTTATGAACTGAAAGGATCACAATGACAGGGACAGGATACTTTTAATGTTTTGGTTAACTATGGAGCACCTCTGGAGATGTCTGAGATTTGCATGAGAAAGCCCTGATATAAGCATGATACCAGGGGTGCAGTTTAAAGGAATGGTTTTCAATCCCACATGGTTTCATAAGTATATTGTATCATACTGATAATGTTTTGACCAATCACAAGGCCCTGCTTTACTAGAACATAAAACCCAATGTCGTGCTTTCAGACAGTAACTAAAATAAAACCCATTTTAAAACAGACGAACGTGCAGCTTTGAAAACCTGAGCAACAGAAAAAAAAAACTTTTTAAAAACAGATGTAATTAAACAACTAATCAGAGAACTATGGGCCATAGCACTTATAGAAACAGGGTTATTTTTTTGTTTTAACTCACACAGAGTACCAACTTGTCTGCCTCCTATTATCTGTTAGGCTTCTCCACAGCCTAAGGGTGCACTTGCCTATTATCCTGGTATTTGAGTGGAAGAGACTTAAGAACAGTAACCCGCCCAAATCCAAGCTGCAATAGTGATCAACCTGCAACATAAATGATTAAGACATTTTACTTGGTAGAAAAAACATGAACACAAAATGTTAGCAGTAGTAATGTATTTCCCATTGTTCTGTCTTTGCAATAGACTTTGTCGTTGTCATTTGGCTAAATTAAGCATTCTTTATTTCTGAGTCATACTGGCTGTTCAGCATTTGGTTAAATTAACGGTTGAACAGGGTTTGGATCCTGTAATGAATGTAAATGTACTCTTGTGTAACTCTAGTGCACTCCCTCAGATAAGCACATGTTCGTGTTGTATGAATGATTAGTGTAATCTCTGCACCAACTTATTATTATTAGGAGGGTTTTATGTGTTAATTGTTAAGGCCATTAACTTTGTTACCAGTAGAGCTGCACAGCCTTCTAGTGTTCAAGTTTTAACCTCAATTTCCATACAGTTGGCAAACAGGCACCTTTCAAACTCAATTATATGGAGATTTGAGCTTGAGTAAAAAAAAAAAAAAAAAACGACTTCTTTTCCACTGCAGTGTGGGACGGAATATTTAAGGCATTGATTCCGTTGCCTCTGACTCCATTCTGATTACTTTTCTTATGTTCAGCACATAAAATTGACCAATATCACAAACTGTTTTTTTTTTGTTTTGTTTTTTTCCCCACATTACATTGTCAAGACAAGCACTGGCGAACTTGTGGGATTTGTTTTCAACATACAGATGCTTTGCATAGATGTACAGTTATTTTACTTTTTTTTTGTTCCTAATAGAACATACAGTTTGTTTTTCAAGGCTAAGTTAAATCAAGACACACAATATGTATTTATTATATTCAGTCCTTGATTTCATGGTAACTGAGTTTTGACAGATGAAAGTAGATGGCAGAAGCAATTTCTGTTTGTATGATTAAATGTAGTTTTCATCCACATGAATCTCACGCATGTGGATCACTTCATAAAAAGGGTTACCAATGTATGGTTAGTAAACTTATGTACTAAAATTAAACAAAACACAACAGGATTGCAGTTACAATTGAAAATCGATAAGGGGTATATGTATAGATAAATAAGGTACTGGTAATATGAAAATCAATAAGAGTATATGTACAGATAAATGAGACAATGTGAAAATCAGATGTGTCATATTTCAGTAAACATCTCATTTTTAATGCACACTTCTTCACCAATTAATAACATATTTTGTCATAAAAAACATCTACTCACAAAAATATGCTACATATTTTAATGAGGAAGACATCTCAGAAGTAGAATGGTGACCCTAGGAAAGCAGTACAACTGGGGATGGGGAGTCTGTTGCCAGATAAATTCACTCAGACAACATGCTCACTAATTATCTAGGCATCCCTGAATAGAAGACTGCTGTGGTAACCCAAAAATGAACCCCATATCTAATCACACCCATATTTGTAATCATGTTTACCTGATGTAGTTTTAATTGTCATTATTATTATTCCATTCAGAAATATTACTGGGTAAAAACAAATCTAATTAACAAAATGATTAACGGTATATATATATATATATATATATATATATATATATATATATATATATAATCGCTTAACACCAAAATTCCTATATTAAGAAACCTAAGATGGCAGACTTGAGTAGCCCAAACGACATATAAACGAAACAATAGCTCATGAATAAACAAAATGTGTTTATAAACTAGCTCAGTTTAACTTTCAGGGTAATTTGAAGAGGCTTGCAAACATGAAACATTATTTTACAATGTATTGTTACCTGTTTAGTCTACTATTGCCCACATACCTTTTTGACTGGCTGAACAAGGATTGAATTGATAACTGTGTAAAGTGCGCTGCGACATGTTTGCTACCACTTTCCCACACGACACGAACCTTCTCTGCTGTGTATGTGGATGAGTGTGGGTGGATCATGTGAGTAGTCCCAATGAGAATCTATCACCATCTATGGTTGCTAAGGAATAAAAATGAAAAAAAATACAAATTTAATACAAAAAATACAAATGTCTGCTGGTACCAGAATGTAATGTTGCTCATGTTATATGAGGTACCCTGGTATTAAAATCTAGCGCCATAGTGCCAAATTTGCACCCCTGACTTACTACCAACCCTAACAACCCTTTCGCTAACAACTCTTTCCTGTCAGTGGATTTACAGGGATAACTATTGTCCCACTGCCATGTTTTGTCCTGATATAACAACTGGTTATTTTGCCATAAGGTAGTCTGTTAAGTCATTTCTTACTGGAGATTTGATATGGACTGCTATTAAGGCCAATCAAGACACCAACATATGTCATAGTGTTTGATAGTTCACAGCATGTTGGTCGTATTACATTGGAAATTTAACAGTAACGTTTCAAACTGTATATGGTGGCCATAATACTGAATACAGGGACCTTAATATTGAAGTGGTTTTATATTATAACAGTAGCAAATCGGGACCTTAACTGTTGAGGTAGCATTCTTATTTAGGTCACTTAAAGCAACGTTTTCACAATGCCTATCATAATGTAGGAGTATTGAGTTGGTAAAAATAAGTGAAGTGTCTTGTGTAAAGTGTGTGTAATTCCTTAAAAGAAAATGATATGAATTTAAAATAATGCATTACAAAGAGAATGGCAGAAGGGATTCTGCATACCTTGGACCAGATAGACTTATCTGGGGTCAAAAGAAATGAGAATCTAGTCCATTGTGGTTTTTCATCTGTGTTGGTCTGCCTGTTTTTCATCTGTGCTAGTCTGTATATAGAACCTTGACTCCATGAAGACCAGCTTTACCCTTTATTATCACGTTTCAATACAAGACCACAAGCTTTCGATGATCAATAGGAATGTGTCACAGTTAGGCATCATGCCTCCCTCAGACTTTTGGCTGGGAATACCCCCTACTGTTGCCTGATAAAACCAAGGCAAACAGCTAACCACTGCCCAGAGGCATCATTGGACTGGCATTTCTGTATAATAAAATCTTCTTTGAGGTTAAGCTATTCACAGGTGACATGGCAATGAAATATAAAAAGTACAAAAGAGGGGTCCTTATTTTTATGCTGCTGTTACTGTAGGTGTAAGTTATTTCCAATGTAACATGTAATGCATCTCCTTCTAGTGGCTGATGAGTTCCTAACACTGACATCAGCATAAGACGCATGCTTACCTCTCGACTACAGAGCTAGTACTTTAGTTGAATGGTAATACGTTCATCTTGCCTTTCCATTTAGTTTATGGGCTGAGATACCAATTCATTACAAATCCTTACTATTTTGAAATCTCAATCATACATTTATATTCTTCCAATACCTGTACAAAAAATTGGGACCATTGTAAGGAGAACAAAATGATAATAAAATGATTAAGACCCCAATGATATGAAGCGCGGGAAAGCAGTAGTTTGCTGCATTAAGTTTTCTTTAATCTTTCAGTCTTAAGGCTGCTGAAGGATGGAGCTGATCCCAATGCACTCATTTCTTCTGGAGGCTCCCTGCTCCATCTGGTAAAGACTTATGATTTTATTTGAGTAAAAACACAATGCAGGAGGAAGCTAATGTAATGTTTTTTTTTTGTTTTTTTTAAGAAATTCCAATGCTCTTATAGACACATGAGGTAAAAATGATAAGAAACCAAGTAAACATTGTGGTTAATGATTTGTTTAATGAATATTGCATAATTGACCATTACTATTCAATCATTACTCAATTACTTTGATTTGGATAAAGTACTGATCATCTAAGTACCTGCAACCTATGGTGTTTCTATTATGCATAAAATGTCTCCTGTCAAGTCTCCTCGCTTTAGGATAAAAAAACACCTTGTATAGTATAAGAATGTTGTTGTTACCATATGGAATAAAGCAAAACCTCCATTTATCACTGCTTAAATCTGACCTTTCTTCATTGTTCTAGTGTGCCCGATATGATAATGCCTTTGCTGCAGAGATTCTGATTGAGAGAGGAATGAATGTCAACCAGCAGGATGAGGACTTCTGGGCTGCGCTGCATGTGGCCTGTGCCTGTGACAATGGGGACATTGTACTGCTTTTGTTACTGGTAAGCAGATTCCAGTCAGAAAAGCAATGAATTAAAGTAAGGAAAATGGTCTTGTATCATCAGTTTTTTCATCCAGTGCTGCTAGAGTAGGACTCAAATTTAGATTATTTTTTTTTTTTTGCAGATTTCATTTCACTGTATTTCTATTATGAGTTATTGTTAATTAGTGGATCAATACATTAGCTTTGGGGGAAAAAACATGAAGGGTTAATATGGTTAAAGAGCAGAGGTATTAGGATCCACTGGTAAGATCATTGTTTAGGGGATAGTGTGAGTGAGATAGATAAAGGTGGATGAGACATGTGTCAATCTGGAAAAAAACTGCATCTGTTATTATTATTATTGTTGTTATTGCTGTTGTGACATGATAGGTGGCGCTGTTGTGATCATATTAAGCACATGTTATGACAGTGCCCTTATGATGCACCGTGCCAACCATAACATCTTCTATTCCACACATGCTCTACTGTATTATAGTAATGCCTATTTTAGTGCCAAACAAGGTCATAGAAATATTATCATCGTCACATGGGAGAATAGTCCTAGGTTTCTTGTGAGGGGAGGTAAGCAATAAAAGATTTGCAGTTTTCACATTAATCTGGAAGCATTCTAAAACAAAGACAAAAAAAGTTATTGCGTAAAGTGGTTTATTACTGTATATTAATAACACTGTACATGCCATGTGCTTTCTCACTGCCAGCATTCTAGTTTCTATTTGCTATGCAGTGCTGAGGTTGGTTGATCACTGTGATTGCTTCTGCCAGGATGTGCACTTCCTTCCCTTAACAATTCCAGTTGAGAGTAAAGCCATTGCTCAAGTCCTCCAGCTGGTAGGGCATCTTTGTAAACACTGGTACGCTTCATGCTGAGGCTCCGCATCACAGGCCTGCAAGCCTGATTCCTCAGTCAGTCACGGGTGGAATGCCAGTGTGCGGATGTGCCACGTATCTGGAGCTTAGCTGTGCTTGTTCCTTAGTGATTGGATTGTTTGTGGCTCCTGGGGGGGTAGGGATGGTTTTGGCAGATTGATGCTTATTGCAAAGTTGGCAGTAGATCAAAAACAGGGATTGGCAAACATTGGCCATGGCTCAGTTAAAATCAGAAGGCGGTATTGATAGGCAGGCATCCCAGAAAAGCCCTCTGTTGCTGCTGCCTCTCCAGCCACTCAATTCCCAGGAGGGGTCACTATGTAGCCAAGTCAAGAGCTTCTTAAAGGGATAGGTGCGTGTGAAAATGATGCAAGTGGTATAGTAAATGATTGTCCAAACAGTTGTTGCAATTCCAGAAATGTCAGTGTTTATTTAAATACAAACACAAAAACTGCCCCTCTACAAACAATGGTATTGGGGGGAACACGGTGGGTTTTGCAAACCCAGAAATAACAATTAGAATCCCATGTCTCCAGTGCTTGAAACTGTGCTCTTCAAAAGTTGGAGGATCGTGGTGACTGCGGGTGTTGTGAGGTGAAGGGAGTGCTCATGACTATGATAGCAATCTCAGTGTAAGGGGCCGTACGCATGCAACTGCATCCCCTTTGCACCACCGAACTCCTCCCTGCAATCAGCCCGTTGCCATGGTTTATCCAATCGCTGCCTGACCCGTGTGTGATCGCAATGGAGTTGTTTAGAGTACTTGCAGTTATGCACTTTCCCCAAGGTGTGCCGACTTCCAGTTTCCGACCACCGTCGAGTCGACCCATCTATGGGGAAGTGTACAACCAACCTTACCCAGCGCCCTTGCCGATCAGGAGGGAGATTTACAGCATCGATTCTTTCTCTCTTTATCACAAGGTGGAAGGACTGTCATGGGCCCCTTTCATACATTAATCAGATCTGGTTTGGATTTGGTTAAAACGCTGCATAAAGGCACAATATGAATTTCAGTGATCCCTAAAGCAGACAGGGCTAATGGATAAGGAAATAACTAGACTGGCAGCTCAATAGTGCATCACCAGCATTATTATAAAATGTGTATTCATTGAAATATGTTTCCTATTTATTCTTAGGTTTTTTTTTTTTTTTACAACAAATATAATGTTATGGGGTCACTTCTTTTATCACATTAGTCTTCAGAACGTCAACCCCTGCAACAAATGTATGCTGTATGTCATACTGTCTTTTATTCTAAAAGCATATGACAAGTGGTCAGGTATTTTGTCTTAATATGAAGACTGAGGTAATAGCACTACCAGCAAGTCCATTTTCCTCTTAACTACAACAGCAATGAAAACAAACAACTGTGTAATCTCCAGGTAACAAATAAGTGGTTTGGCTGTGTTGAGGAATGTGCACTGTTAGCTATCAGCTTGCTCTTGGTCTGACAGAATACAATGTGTGGCCATTCAAGATAAGCCAGTGTATTTACCCAGCTAACAAAAATGATCAAACACATGGGTGTTGAAATAATTCATGATTTCAACTCTTGTTAGTTTTTTGTTATATTACCATAGTAACGGTCATGATTAAATAGTGTGCTTCTGTTGGTTATAAAAGATATCTGATTCGATGCTATGTCTCGGCAGCATGATCAATGATTAAAGGATTAAGAGAATTAGAAAATGGAACAGATATTTCTTTTAAATAGATAGGTAGAGGTAATTTGGAAAATAAAAGGAACATTTAGAGGAAAGGAGAGAAGTCTCATACTGCACAAAATATATATCTTAGGCTTATCCTCGAATGACACATGTTCTTGGATGGCATATAAAAAAAAAGCAGCAACAACAATTTGTTTTCCCTCGAAAGTAGAAAGAGTGAAAAACGCTTTTAATTCAGCTGTAAATATTTTACCTTATTTTTCCATATAATGAAACACTCACAGTGCTTTTGAATAAGCTGAAGATAAGAGTACAAATTAAATCTGTGAATAAGTTGCAGAAATAGCTGCAAAACAGCAATGTACGCATATGCTCCATCCTAAGTTCTAATAAGATATGAAAACAATAACACACTACAGGCTGTAAAAATATGGTTCAGTATCCACACACTGAGGCAAAGCCAAGTGCTGTTGAACCATATTTGAGCACTCTGGAGTGTGTTATTGCGTTTATAAAATGGCACTCCCACCCTACCCCACTGAATGTGTCAAATAGATGCTAGTGTAGCTCTCGTTGTGGCGTTGCTGTTTCAGGGATAGCCATGGGATGAACTCATCTTCCTCACCGAAGCCCTGCCTGAATCAGGAGACTGTGAGTGTTTAGTTATCTTGCTGGTTGAAGAGAAAGAAATGCACCATACATTAAAGAGTTTAGCCCTGCGACTCTTAGAACCTGCTGTAAGAAAAGAAAGGGGAAATTAAACCGACCTCCTATGTGTTGAATTTACATTTCTCTCGTTATTATTTCCCTCTTTGTAACTACACAACCACATGTGTAATTATTGTATTATTACAATGTAATTAGAGATCTGTATTGAATTTGACCAGACATTGTACATACATTGTACTTAATGTATATGTATCTTGCATCAACATTTCTTGTAATGTTCTTTTGTGCTAGCTCATATTTATACTAGCTTTATAATCTTTAACATGAACAAGGACCCGTGATTTTTTGTTTTGTTTGCACTATGCTAAATTTAACCAAAAACAAGAGAAGTAAAGTAAAGCCATATTGTCAGTAACAGACGGTTCTTTGCACATACTAATTAAGCAGAGATGGCTTGTCTTTCTTCATTACTCTGTAGTCATTAATTTCTCTGTCCTTGATGAAAGGGATTTAGCAACACTTGTCAAGGGCATACTTAAGGATACTCTAGGCTGCCTTGCTCGTATCTTAAAAGCTCAGTGCCTACATTTTTTTCTTTTTTTTCTTGCTGACAGAGAGGGTATGTGGGTCTCCAATGGATGAGCAAGTATGGCAAGTGCCACATTGTTTCACAATCACCAATGCTAATTCTCTTATCTCTTCACTGCATTAATGAAATTGATTGCCTTTCCGACTGAATTCTTGAGCTCCAGTTTTGTTTTGCCGACCAGCAGACAAGGATATATATATATATATATATATATATATATATATATATATATATATATATATATATATATATATATATATATATATTACACTCACACACACACCAGTGGTGTAGCCAGGATTTTGTTTTGGTGGGGGGAGATGGAGATTTTTGCAGATGGGTAATAATTAGAGCTGTCAATAAAATCTGATTTAACTTCTGCGTTTAATTTTTTAACGCATGTTAATCACACTCCGGTCTTGTCCCTCTTAGCAATATTTATTTCCTTGGCACATATTTGTTGCTCTTAGTTACAGCATTAGAATACAGAGCTCAATGAGAGTTGCTCACAGTACCCCGTGGTAACCTTTCCCCCTCGTCCCAAGACACCACCAAACTCACTTTCTATAAACTATAATTTTATATATAGGAGGCTGTGTGGTCCAGTGGTTAAAGAAACGGGCTTGTATCCAAGAGATCTCCGGTTCAAATCCCACCTCAGCCACTGACTCATTGGGTGACCCTGAGGAAGTCACTTAACCTCCTTGTGCTCCGTCTTTCGGGTGAGACGTAATTGTAAGTGATTCTGCAGCTGATGCATAGTTCACACACCCTAGTCTCTGTAAGTCGCCTTGGATAAAGGCGTCTGCTAAATAAACAAATAATAATAATATAATTTCTATATTAATCTTCGACTTGGACGTCTCATCACACATCAGTTTGAACTGTACGTGCAAACACGTCCAATCAAATGAGTTGAAGGCTGAATCTGGTGTAAAAATGACAGGACTCTGTCCAATCACAACTAATTATGTGTTTGACTGTTTTTTTTTTTTAAAAGTGTGCTTAGGCGGGCAGCGAAGCAAACAGCTCACGGATCAGAGCTTACATTGGTTGGGACGGGGGTTTACTTTTTTTTTTCTCCCACGTCGTTGGATAATGAATTTCAAGGGGGGGGGGGGGGGTCAAACCTCTAAAACCACCCTCCTTTTAGAGGTTTGACCCCCCCCCCTTGAAATTAATGGATGCCACTTTTCCACTGTACAACCGAGCCATTCTACTGACATCACACACAATGAGATACAGTTGTTATTAATTGTTAATTAACTCAGTTTGCTAAAAGATGCGCAAACAAATGGTGTTCAAAAATGATTTGCCAAATATATCTTGTTTAACGATAGTTGTTGTTTTTTCTATTTTTTTTTTTGTTCAGGTGCTTAAAAAAAATTATCTGTGTTAGTGCAACGAGAGCTGTAGTTGTATGTATGCTACATAAGTTTAGAATTGTTTTATTTTTGCTTTTTTTCCCCTTCTTTATATTAATATAATAAAAGTCAAGGATGAGAAATTTGGTAGGATTTTGTGTTTTTGAGTGTGAGTTAACCGCACCTGCGGTTTATGTCCATTTGCTTCAAGTCGTCATAAATTCGGGAATAAACATTCTCCTTTCTGACGCACAACTCCAGATCTTCCTGAAGTAACACTTTAATCTGCCCACAGAGAAACTAGAGCCTGCACTTCCTCAACGTCCCAAGCCCAAGCTGTACTTTTCTCTCATCACACTCCCTGCACGCCATGTTTGTTTTTTTTCTTTCTGGAGTGTACTGACTGATGCAACATAATGACGAAAATCCTTAACCCCGCCCCTAGCTCGGCTCGGTTCGCAGCCAGATTCAGATGTCTTATGAGGCTAGAGTTTCACGGTTTGGTTCTCACTCGGCTCAACAAATAGCCAGTGGAGAACCACCCGTACCCGTACCGTACCGAGCCCTCACGGGTCGGATGTGCCAGGAGAAGGGGTATGACTAACTCGGATCTACACATTTTCTACATGGTCCCGACCAACTTTAGCAGTTGCTTATTTTAAATTACTTTTTATAATACAAATTCATTTAACACCAATTTCCATTTTGTGTGAATTATTTTGGAGACCCCCCCCAAGGAAGAAAAATTTGAATAAAGCGAATTACCCTAGTTTGAGCAGCTGAGAATATCGGTATGTATTAACTTGCATCCACATTAGTGTTTTTAGTGTTTAGTGCTGTTTTGAGACTACTGATCCTCTGCTGCATTTCGAGTTGCCATAGTCACGCATCAATGCCATTTCCATAAAGCATAGAAATTAATGACCAGTGCAAAAAACATGCATTATCCTTGCAGACAAAAGTGGAGGTGTTGAAAGCGATGGATAATGCACCACTATACAAAAAAAAGAAAAACATTGCTTTTCATATTTCATCATTCCCATGAACACTGTCAACATTTCTGAAAAAACTAAATAAATAATACAGGTAATGAACAGCAAAACTGTAGATGCAAGCCAATTTGCTCAATACCCTGATGTTGAGGACGCCCTGCTTTTGTGGTTTAAAAATGCCTGTGATCAGAATGGGTCATGCATACTTCAAGTTGCAATGTATACTTTTTAAAAGTTAACTTACAACCATATTTTCAAAACAATGCACAATATACTTTTAAATATATAATATATATTTTTTATTTGATTTAATTGTTACTGAACTTCAATAAAAAAAAAAAAAACCTGACTGTATGCATTTGGCTTAGATTCCTGATTTTTTTGGTCGTCCCTTGTGCCTAATTTTCTAAGGTGGAGTTTTTTCTTTAGGTTAGGGCTGGGGAGCTCTTTCCTTTACAAGGCAGTGGCATCTTTATTAAGAGCACTGAAAATGGGACTTCCGTTTGGATGGAATTACTATCTGCACATGGCTTTTTAACCTCCTGACCATGAAGCCTGGAGGCAAGCATGCTGGCTAGCTACTGAGCTGCCAATGCCCCTATCCTAGCTATCTGGGAAATTATATTTTGAAGGTCACTGGGCATTAGTTGCAATCATTTAAAAGAATAACACATCTGGATGCCTTAGTTAAACCGGTGGAATGCCAAGATGTTGGGAAGCATAACGATGAGATTGCATGCATTGCATTGTTAACAAATAATTATTAACTGTACAAAGTCACACAGTACTGTTGCTGTATGATGTGTCTATCTGAAATATCTGGGTCATTATTACTGGCACATTCAGGGAGCCAAAGCACTGTAAAATGTTTATATGTGTATGTCAGGTCAGCGTTTTAAAAACCTGAACTTTGTTTTAAAAAATGTAATGAATGGCATCCACAATATTAGAGCTTACCTCTTTGTAAGAAATTATTATTAAGTACACTTTAGATTGGTTTTGTATACCTATTCATACATATCATTAGGAAATTAAATCCGATAATTCCACCACTTAACAATTTGTCATTCACAAGGAAGAGAAAAGTACCACATAACAACACAGAAAGAATAGAAAGGATTGTATATTGCAGCTATACTTGGTGTGACATTTTGTGGAAATATATAGTGTTTCCAAGTATCTAAAGCATTTAATGGTATCAGACAAAGCCAGGTTTGGGCTATGGCTTAATCTAAGATTTCCATGGAAATCTCGGTATGTATTTAATTTATTTTTGCATCTCTACTGGTGTCAGGTTATTACAGTTTTTTTTCAGTTTTATCATAGAAGATGTCTTTAAAATACTTTTCTATATACATGATTAAGGAGAATTAATGATAGGGACTTGATTAAGAAAGTGATAAAAAAAAAAACATTGTACATTTTTCATTTCAATGTTTCCTTTACTTGCTTACCAAAAAGGTTTAGCAATAATGTCTGTTTTTTGCTCCATAAATCTCAGACTGGGAGGCTGTGCTCATTAAAATTCTATTTGTTGAGTGCAGTAAAGATTCAATAAGACCTCATTACTTGCAATGTATTATCCATCTTATATCTGCCACTGCAGGTACTGTTGCTCAGTGTGCCCTGTTGTCTGCTAGTCTTATAACTTTAGCAGGATTTGTTAGGAGCACATAGCATGGATGGTTTCACAGACCTCGATTAGCACTAATCTTGGACTACTTTACCTAAGATAATATAATCAAAGACACATACTAATTGGGGTCTGTGAAACCAGACGATAAACTATTGCTTACAGAATACAATGATAATACAGTAGGTGCAGTTTGTGGAACTGGTACTGGTGGCACTGAATTGGATATTCTTACACAAGTTGTTCTCCAGAGTCCACTTACAGTACAGTAAGGGAGAGATAAGAATTCAGTTAACAAACAAGGTTGAAAGAAAACCTAAAGACTTTTTACATTTTTCTAATTCTTCAGAAAATAAGAATATTGCTTTATTTAGCCTATTTTTTGTTATTTCATTGATCTAAATACTGCCAGCATTGGCTATTGTAATACAATTTACCTTTGAATGCACATTAACATTGTACCATAGTAATTATATATATCCACAAGTGGGTGCAAGATCATGTAACTGTTGAGAAGCTGAGGTAATAGTATAGAACTTAATTTATTACGTATTCCATCATGTGTATACATTGCGGTGTTGGGGATATGTTCCTTTATTACCTTTTTTCCATCTACATCTGTAGGCTGGAGCCAATGTGTTGCTGCAGGATGTCAATGGAAACATTCCACTTGATTATGCAATGGAAGGTACAGAGTCCAGTTACATTCTTCTCAGGCATCTGGAAGAGAATGGTAAGAGTCAGTGGCATAAATACTTATGTTGTGGTCCAAAAATATGGACATTTTGCTTGTCATCAGAATTCCAAAAGAGTACCTTTAATGTTCTCTATGCTCAACATTCCTCTACATTTTTTTCACTCCATAACTAATTGTCATATTCTGTAATGGGGGGGAGGTAGTACAGTTATGTCCAGCTGTTCTCTGATCAAAAGTTCTTGTAAGGAGACAGGATCACTGTCTGTATTCATCTATATGGATGGTTATAACATCAGAGCAGTTGGAAGCATTTTGAAGATGTGTCAGTTGATTATACTTAGGCTTGCTATTATTCGATTTTTATTTTTTTTGCCAAATCGACGATTAATACCGACGTTTATTTAGAAAGAATTTACCGGTTTTAAAAATATGACTTGCCAAGGATATCTCGTTTAAGGATAGTTGTTGTTTTTTCTAGTTTTTTTTTTTTTTTTAGGTGCTTAAAAAAATAATCTGTGCGAGCGCACGAGAGCTGTAGTTGTATGTATGGTACACCTGTACAGTATTTTGTTGGACTTTTGTTTGATATTTTTGCAAATAAGTTTAGAATTGTTTTATTTTCGATTTTTTCCTTTTTTATATTGATATAATAAAGGTCAACTATGAGAAATTTCGTAGAATGTTGTGTTTTTGAGTCTGAGTTAAGTGTACCGTACCCGCGGTTTATGTCCGTTTGCTTCAAATCGTCAGAAATTCGGTAATAAACGTTCTCCTTTCTGACACACGACTCGAGATCTTCCTGAAGCAACACTTCTGCCCACAGAGAAACTAGAGCCTGCACTTCCTCAACGTCCCAAGGCTGTACTTTTCTCTCATCATACTCATCAAACAAACAAACAAACAAACAAAAACAAGACTTTAATGCCATTGAGAAACATCTTATTTAGCGAAAGCCCTTTATCATATTGTAGCGGAGGCGTATCTGGTCCGGAACGGAATAAATGACGACAGCACAGATTGCAGTTCAAAGCAGTTAAAACTGCCATTTTTATTGAAAATGGAACAGCAGACAAAAGAACGCTCTTTTTAGCAAAAAGTAGCTCAGTTACGCATTGCCAACCACACAACACGACAGGGAAGCTGCCTGCAAGCAGCTCCTAAATAGGGATTCCTCTCAAGCCAGACCAATCGCTCAGACCCTTGGTCCCGCGCAAACAGCTGACTGGCGGAACCGAACACAAAATCACAGTGCAGCCAGCACTGCCTATACACTGAACGCGCTTCCACTCAGACTCTCGCAGGGTAGCAAACACAAACGGCGGAGAAGACAGGACAGCACACACACCTGTACACCAACACACATAATTACACTATTTAAAAGAAAAGGAATAGTCCGGGTCACCCCGCAAGTTCAGTGTAGCACACCAAAGGTGCCGTTCGGCGGTACTGCAAGACCCGACGCTACAATATTCAACCTGCAACAAAACATTAGATAGTTGAACAGATGCATTTATTATTCGCAGTCTGAGGTCCGCCCCTCTCCTTCTTTCAGGCTTAGCACAGCTGGACCCAGAGTCACTGGAAGGTAAGGCAGACGGGCCCACTTCGGTCACAGTATTGTGCACAATGTTCATTAAGTGTTTTCCTCTTGCGCCCCATTTTCAATTCAAACTAGTAACTGTCACCGTATATCTAGCAAAAGCCTACTTACACCTTAACTTGCTAATTTCAAAGTAGGCGCTTTGAATGACAGGTGCTGTAGCTGGCAAATGAAACTGCACAGTCGGTGTGTGTCATGATGATTGACAGTCATTTAAGCGAATGAGAGCATTGTAGCGCTGCTTCCGTCAACGAGATCTGTCAGAGCAGATTGAAATGACAGTGACAGGGAAACTACAGTACTAACGGACCACTGAGAGGATTGACAGCGACCCCTAGCCATTCAGAGCGGAAAGGAGACGGGACAGACAGTAAGTATAAAAACTACACAAACTAGAGATCATTTTTGGTAAGAAAATATAAAAAATATATCGAGTGGTTTTACCGACGCTTATCCTATATAAATTTATTTCAGACAAACTCATATTTTTTTGGGAATTCGACGTTTAACGAGATTTACCGATTAATATCAAAAAGCAGCAAGCCATATTATAGTTAAGTGTAGTTATTTAGTAAAGTCAGATTTAGCAGTCTGCTGTTCAGTTTAGGAATAGTTCAGGAATATCAAACTTGATTTTATTCATAAAAACATACTTAAAAACATTCTTTCAGTGAAAGATGCCCAATCACTGCTTATTTTTACTAGTTCATATTGTAAAAATGATGAGGGATGCCACATTTCTAGCCACTAGATTTAGTGAAGTAACAATCATTAAGAATCCACTGGTGCAATGCAATATATCTACTTGTCATCTATATTATTGCCCACATTGTGAAATAGGTAACACATTAATAACGATCCATAATGTGGTACGGAACAGAAAAGCCAGAGCATTTGTTATGTTTTTTTTTTTTTCGAGCCATTTTGAAAAAAAAGCTTTGATTTTAAAGTTATAAGTGTAAAAAGTGGGCAGGATGTTAACAACGAAAAGAAAAAAATACAGGTACGTTATTTAAACAGTTGTAGCAACACATGGGGACATATAACTATATTTTTCTGAACCCTGCTACTTACTCTTTAGCACAGAGCACCACTGTTAAATCAGACTTATCCCACACAGGGCTATGATGGTTCAGTACCTGCTTGTGCTTGGCGTCTGTCAGGATCCCATTAATTGTCTCTAAATCACCAACACCATTCTTTCTGCAGTGGTTTGACACAATTTATATCTATCTATCTATCTATCTATCTATCTATCTATCTATCTATCTATATATATATATATATATATATATATATATATATATATATATATATATATATATATATATATATATATATATATATATATATCTCTACCTGCTTGTTACAGACCGTGTAAACCGGTTCATATTTTTTAGCAACTTATCTCTCTGTGACCTTGACTATGTCTTACATTGGATAGTGCAACATCACATGCTCTGCTGTCCCTTGTCGTTTACATAAATATGTATGAGTGGAGACCTGCAAGAGACAAAGCACATCTGTCAACTTGTGTATCTGTTCAGCTTTCTGCATAATATTCTCAAGGTTTTTTAAGGTCTAAAGTGCAGAGAAAACATGCTGGGAGTGGTACAGGCACACTGATTTCTGCATGCTTTTTATATCTATTGGCAGATACAATAGGGTAGTATTATAATTTTGAAAACAGCCTATTGTAGGTGTTTATTATAGGTTCTCGGGTTCATTTATTCCTGTTAATTTCGGTACGAACTACAACGACACAGTAATAGTATTACAAGAGAGATGCTATTAATGTCTTACTGCTAGGCATTTGCTGGAAATATAATGGGCAGAACTTAAACATGTAGAGCCTCTATCGTTTAACATGGGACTATAAAAAGAAAAGCCATTGAGCTGCTGAGACAGCTTATGTGGGGGATAAGAAGAAGGATTCTGCGCACAAGGACCAAGAATACCGCAGGCAAAAAGAATTGACAAAAAATACATGCTCAGTAATTAGCTTTTGATTAAATCAACTCGAATAACCAACGGAAATGTGTTGGCTATGGATGACCTGTTAGGTATCATTACGACTGGTAGGCTGTATTTGTTTTACTATAGAAACAAAATACACAGCCTGATGCTGTATTATACAATAAGTAAAGCTAGGATGTAGAATAAATAAGCCAGCAGGAGCAAGGTACGTTATGTAGCTTTAGGTTAATTATCTTAATATGCACTGTATCGATATGGATTTTAAAAAAGACACAGCTGCTTTAAATAAGTACCAGAGTACATTGTAAGTGACTTTTCTATTAAATGTGGCAATTGCTGTGTACTGACTTCAGGTATGCAGGTACCCTACTTGGTCTTTGTTTGTATATCACAGTGAAAATGAAGCTGCTTTTTTACAACTGAACCCTTTCTCAAGACTAATGTTATCTCTATTAAGCAGTGAATCACATTGATTGTTTACTGTAGGTGTCATCTTTTATGACTCCTGTTGATGGTCTTAGAATAATTTTGCTCATCACTGATGTCTATTTCCATTGCTCTGCTCAGAATGCTCCACAACAGTATTGCAAAGTGGCATACATTATATATTAGAACACACAAATTATTTTCATCATTTGATAGATATTAAAAAATAAAATGTTGCATGCATGTGGGAAACATGCTTGATTTGTTAATTTTGTAAAATACTGAAATACTATTTTTGTTTTCTCACTTCCTCAAAAAATTGCACCACCTTTTTTCATTTATATACACCACATACCTATTATTTCAAAAGTACCTACATTTCAGCAATATACATGAAAAAAAGAACAGCTGTTGATTTTTCCAAGAAATGTGAAAAAAACCTTCAAACCTTTAAAAATAACTTTGCTTTAAACTTTCTTAATGCAAGTCTTTTAAACTTGCTTCATACAAGTCTTTTCTTCAAACAAGTCTACAAAGTATTTATGCAAAAGAGGTTTGGAAAAGAGCTGCTGAATTAAAAAAAAAAAAGAAAAAAATCTTCTGTTTGTGATGCCAAAAGCACGGTACAGTATGTTAGTGTTACTTCTGAACAATGTGGCTTTTTTACACAGGCACCTCAACACACTTCAGCACACAAGATGAAAGATAACTGATATATTAACACTGTTCTAATTCAGCTGATTTATTTTTTCTATTTCAAGAAACGGGCTATGTGAACTCCCTGTGACTTCCTCTAGAGTATATATGGATGACGTAAACAAAAAACTGCAGCTGCCAAAGATCAAATATATCTGTAAGGGCTTTGAATACTGGCTGTATAATCCACACAAAATAAAAGGATCATCTTGATTGCAGGCGTCGACGTCAACTCCATGCATCACATGAAAACACAGCGGCCTTTAACCATGTTGTCAGATGTCAAGCATCTCCTAGCAGCTGGTGGAAGTGTCAACCAGAGGAACGATGAAGGAGTCACATTGGTAAGATGATAGCTTCATGTCTCAGCTGTATGGCAATGTGTTAACTCTTAGGTATTGCCAATTGATGATTCTAAGTAGTGTTAGATTACCATCTCCAAACATGCCGATGGAATGCATACACACCAAAGTGGTTTTACTTAAAGATGTAAATCCCAGTGTATCTGTCCTGTTGCTGCTGTTTATGTTACTGTTTTCTCTGATTACAGTTACATATGGCTTGTGCCAGTGGCTATAGGGACGTTGTTTCTCTGTTGTTGGAGAATGGGGCTGATCCACAGATTGCTGATAACAACTACTGGACACCTCTCCACTTAGCAGCAAAATATGGACAGGTAATTGTAATTATTTGTATTATATGGACGTAGCCTGGACTTGTGTGGACAGTAAGGAATGTATTGATACAAAAACATGTTTGCTGTTGACAACAATATTAATGACTTGGAGGTCCTCCTGAGTCCTGGTACCAGCATTATACTCTTTTTGTATTTTCTTTTTTGACACTCTGCTTTTGATGTGCCAGTGATGTTTAATTACTGATCCCTCGAGCCAGCTTAACAATTCACTTGCACTTCAGTCTACTCTACTTTCACTTATTGATACTAATATAACGTGATGCCCTGGGTAAATGGATATACTGGCTCTTTTAGTAAATGGAAGCTCTATTTAATAGTGGTTGTAGGCGACAATCCGCTGGACTGGCTCGCAGGCTGTTTTAATTAGACCCAGAAAATCCCTCTGATTGGTGCTCTGTTGAGGCGACTTATTTGCATATTGATGAGAACCAATCAGCACACTCCTCCAAGACGCCTCCTAAGACTGCCCCCCAGCCTGGAACTGCAGAGCGGTGAGGCAGAGCCGGTCTCCTGCAGCAACTCATCAGACTGAAAGTAACCTCGCTGGGTGGCGTCCAGTCTTCTCCGCTAGCATACTTTTACTGACCTACTGCACTGTATATATTCAGAATTGTGATTGTTCTATACTGTGTTAGTTATTTGTTAGTATGTACTTTGTTTTTGTGCATTGATTGATTGAATGCCCCTGGCTGTTTAAATGCTGGCTTTGTGACAAGCAGGTTTATAATAATGATGTAATATATATTTCTGAAATGGCAAGAATGGGGGCAAGAAAATCTAATAATCAGCAAAATAGCGATCATCAGTTTTCTTATATTTCATCTGGTTTACCCATGCATGTGAGCGATGGTTTGTCAATAGTGTTTAAAACCGTTTCGTCAAACTGATGGTGGTTTCTTTAAAGCCTTATGCTGATTTGTTTACAGTGCAATGCATAAATCAGGCCTGTTTTCTGCACAACCTAATTATTGTGTGCTTTTTTTCCATGTAGTGTATTTTTCTGTCAATGATTCCTTGCACATATTTATTACATTAATTTTGATAAAGAAACACTAGCTTTCAAGACCTCAAAGGTCTCTGCTTTGGTGAGATGAGATGGGAGTAAAAGCTCTATAACCACAAATGCAGATGAGCCTGGTTCTTTTGCATAGTGGTTAAGACATTTGTGGCATGTGAGGATGCCGGTTCGTGCCCACATTGTTGCCATGACCCAGATCTCAATTTAAATGGGGGAAGTGTGCAGATGAGTCTGCATTTTTGCATAGTGGTTAAGACACATGCCCTGCATCCACCGATATCACAACTAATCTAACAAAGTATCAACTCTTCAAATCTATTATCGCAGTTACCTTGTAAAACAGCAAAAATCCCTTTAAAATGCTCAGAGCATGATTTCATAAAAATTGATGCTGCTTTGTTGGCATTTAAACAGGGATTTTATTGCTGAAGCAACATTTTTCTAATCCTGTCTGCGCGCTCAATATCAGAAAATGTATTGTGCATTATTAAGTTTTTTTATATTAATTTTATATTCTATACATTTATGTTAAAATATGTATTAAAAATGAATGATAGCGATAACTTTTTTTTATATATATTACTTGATATAAGGCTGTTCTAATTACTGTTATTGATGAATATTTTAACTACAGTGTATCAAAAAAAAAACTTTATTATTGATCATTTTTAGAAAAAATAACCCTTTTTGTTTTGAAAAGAAAACCCTGCAATGTTTTCAAAGACCATCTTGCCTGAACGTGCTCTGTAATGTAGTGTTGTGTAGATACGACTCGATCCGCACAGATACAGACGACACACAATACAAAGGTCTTTCAGAATGTTAACAACAGTAACAGCAGTTCTGTTTTTCTGGCTTGTAAGGCGTGCAATGTATTTTCAATTAATAGATAACTCACAGACATCGAGTGGCTCAAGAAGTACTCGTACTCAAGAAGGTTGAGAAAATAATCCAGTGCATTGTGCCAGATGATGATTTTTGACATGACTGTCACAACAAATAACACTTTACAATCTGAAATCTAAATTCATCTGCTTTATGTGTGTCACTTGAAAAGTGTAAATTTTTGAAAAGTGTAAAGACGTCAGTAACCCAGATCCAGCACATAACCCAATCTAGCATGTTTTTTTTTCAAAGTGATAGGAGATGAAAGCTAAATCTGGCCTGAGTCAGCAAAGGTTTTCTATACACCAGAACAAAAAGTGGGTCATCAGCTCAGGCGTGCAGTGTCAAGCTCTCCTGGTTGCACAGACAATGAGCATTTTAGTGCCTAAAATAGGATGCTGCCAAGCTTGGATTTTATTTCAATAGTATGACAGATTCGATGCAATTGAAAATAACGTTGAAGAGGGCAAAGTGCCAGGCCACTGATACATTTGTTTGTATAGCTTGGTGGCTGTGGACAACAGTATAGGCCCTTAAAAAAATAATTTAGGTTACACTTAATAAGCATAAAACCTTAGGTGCTATTGCACAAAAATCAGCCAATAGTAACTCTCATACAGTCAGAAAACCATTGCCCACTGATACCATAGGTTCAGTAAAACAGATATTGACTGAGGTTTCACAATATAGTGAATTAGATTGAAAAAAGGATCTGTCACATTGTCAATCAAATAGTTTTCCACTGTAAGCCTCAACGCCAGACACAATCTGTATTCTGTAAAGCATATACGCTTAAACTAAAAAAGTCTCTTGACTGTGGACTCTTTAAGCATCCCCATAAGGGGGGTTTGTCAATGTGCCACTGCAGCCACACCTACTACGACTACAATAAGTTTGATCGTGGGTGTGGTAGTAATGTGTTGCTGACCACATGCTTTGACTTAGAGTCCTTATAGTTGGTACACAGTTCTATTCTGTTATTCTTTCAGAATAGTTCCATTAATGGTTGTGTCCAGTGAACATTAACCACTCCAGTGCCACGTTCTTGTTAACCTTTTTTCTTTCACATTTCCATTTTACTATTGTGCTAAGTAGTGTGCTACCGGGAATGTTTTGTTTTTCTGTACAAAAACTCCCATTTTTAATTTAGGGTCTGCCCAATGTTAAATATCCCCCAGCAACCTGGCCCTTTAACTCATTTTACTCAGGCACTGTGAGAGACAGCCCTGCTTGGAAAGAAGAGATTCAGACCATTGTGCATTGTCAGATTTGACCTGGCCATGCTAAAATATTTTTTACAAACAATAACCAATTTTTTCTAAAAAGCGTATCTCTTTTTCTGTGTTTTTTGTTATCTGTATTGAACAGGGTGAGTTTCAGACTATTTCACTTTGTTTTATGAAAGCCTAGTGTGTACACATTAATTTCATACATGACATGTACCTGTCACCTTTATAGTTAGAGTTATAGCCACAAATCTAACAACAGTAAAAAACAGGCGAAAATAGCTCAGACACTGAAAGTTAAATTGAGCTCCTCACCAACTATGGGTGTAACCTTGACAGATCCTCATGCTAACAATATTAGAAGTACCAAAGTGTGTTTAATTAAGCAACTTTAGCATTCCTAATACTCATTATTTTTATTTCCTTTGTCTGCATACTTTTAAAATGTATTTGCTCAGCCTTTGAAAAGACAATTTTCTAATCCACTATCTAACATTTTATATTGACCCCTTTAGCTTTATTCAAGGCAAATCCTCAGTTTTAAGGGGTATTTTTAATTATCGTTCTACACTAGTATCTCAAAACAATTAATGAAGCAGTTGAAATGTTACACAAAGTAAACGCTGAATTGCAGCAGGTCAGAACATTTCCCTAGTTGTTTTAAGTATGCTGAAAATACCAGCAATGGATTTTAAAAGCATTATACGATGGAATGTATTATCTTTATTCATCAAGCATTGCAGCTAATTATTCCTGCACAGGTCTTGCTGTGCAATTTTGCAATGCAAAATGTATTAACATTGATTTGCTGGAAACTCAAGTAATTAGAGGTCCAATTTGAAGCCACTGGCTAAGAGAAATAAATATTGGATGAAAACAACAAGCATTTGTAATGCTCTTTCTGAAACAAAATATATTATGAATAATTATGAAAAGCTAATTTTAACTTGTTTTATTATGATTTACTTAATCACTCAAGACTGATTTCTTTAAATACCAACAGTAGAGCTGCAGGTCAATAGAATAATGTAAGTTATGGAACCTCTGTTTAGATTTCCAAGAGTCTTTTAAATGTGTTGCGTTCTACCACCTTTGCGAAGCAGACAAGGGGTTTATTTAGCTGTGTTTTGTTGTTTTTCTTCTTACAGACCAGTATCGTGAATCAGCTTCTGAAGCATTTTGCAAATCCTAATCTTCTTAATTGTAATGAAGAAAAGGCCTCAGGTAGGTATCGCTGAGTGCTTTCTATTTATGTGCTAATTAAACTCTAAAGTGTTTTCATTTTGCTCACAAATGGTGCTGTCATTTGTTCTGGATGGTTAATCACATAGAGGAGTAACAGAATTTTGAAATATCCCCCTCCCTCTACACACACACTAATTCAAGTTAACTATTTCTAGTATAAAGGCTGTATTCATTAGACATTATTTGTCATAAATACACTTTATCTGTTGCTATCATTACGCACACCAATGTGCCCTCATGGCTTTATTGCTTACATGGCTCCAGAGTACAAACCGCACAGAAAGGATAATAAAGACATGTACACTTCCTGCACTTTATTAAACATACCTATTGTATTTGGAATCACAGTACAAGGTCACATAACCACAGTAATGGAGGGTGGTGGCAGTCTTTTTAAATTATTTCTGGATAATTGACATGTTACAGTTCATGTGTAAAATAGATAAATCTATAGATTAACTGGTAAATGTATAGATTTACCAACTCACAGGTACGTTTCTAAAATAACCAAGGAGGTGTCATTTAATGCATGCATCAGCTATTGTTTAAGGTGATGGGCATAATCAAGACTTATTAGACCATTTAAATGGTGTGTTTGCTCCCCCATGAGCCTAATTTATTGATTTGCGAGTGAAGCGAGCATTGTGAGCAGAGCAAACTGCACAGCTGTGGTTAGTTTCTTATTTTTATTTTTCATAGGCGCAGCTGTAGTTAGGTTTTTTTTTTTAGTTAAATGCATTAACTAACTATATGTTTTTTTTTAGTTTTTTTTTTTTTTTTAGCTATATACATTAACTAACACCTGCTTAGTTATTTTATAAATTGACCTGCAAAAAATGCGTGAAATGTATAGACTGTGTCCTTGGTTATTTCATAAATTAGCTGGTAAATTTATACATTTACCAGTTAATGTATAGATTGACCAATGACCTGGTAAAAGACGGTGAGCCACTAAGGGAGTGCACTCTGCTCAGCAGATAAATGGAGGACTTCAGTCTCTAGTGCTGCTAATCCAGCACCAAGTAAAAAAAAAAGCAATTATGTTTTAACCTACATCAGAGGATTCCCTTAAGGGCAACACCAAAAATGTGCTAAAAAGCACATCCGTATTCAACACTAGTTTAAAAGAACATTTGTTATATCTTACAACCAGTCCCAGTTCCCCTTTCTGCATCACGACTACAGTACATTAACAGAGTGGCAAAGACTTCTGTGAAGACTGTCAACGTGTTTGACATCCCTTTCTCATTTCAAATCCTTGTGACAACAGCATTCCCCCCACATGTAATCACTGTCTACACTTCAATTCACACTAATCGATAACTCATTTTAACTGTAGCACTTTCCCAAGGATGTCTACAAGTGAGAAACTGGGGGTGAACGTGACTTGCATTCTCATGGATTAGTCTGTGTTGATGTTATTGTCTCATCTACTGTGTTTCATGTATTTATTTATTTATTTGTTCATCTGTTAGTTTGTTTGTTTCATTATTTGCAATGACAATGTTTGTTCTATCTTTTAAAAAATATTTTATAATCACCTCACACATTGAGTAAGATAAAATCAATAGTCTGGCTCTGATGTATAGCATTTTCAATAATCACTATTGTCTGTGTGGGAATTACAAAAAGGGGAATATGTGAATATTGTTTGCAGTGTGATTTCCAGATATTACAATAAGGTTGTAAGTTCAATCGAAATACAGTAGAAGAACTGACTATATAACTTGAGGAGTTTTCTCAGGAGCTTGAAAGACAAAACATAGAATACCTCCTATACAGCTGTCTGTTTCTCACTACCTAATATTATTTTGAAATAGGAGTGGATAACAAGGCGTGCAAGAAGCTTTCACAAGGTCACTCAATAAACGAGTGACTTCTGGAATTTAAACCGGAAACTTGCTGTTCACAGTAGATCATGCTACCTGTACAGAAATCTAAAAATACAGAACATTTAAAAAAATCTCTACATGTATTTCTAGTTCAACAAATGTATCTGCTGGGGGCTCCTGAGCGGCGCATCCGGTAAAGGTGCTCTGCGTGGAGTGCAGGATGTCCCATATAGCCTGGAGGTCGCCGGTTCGAGTCCAGGCTATTCCACTGCCGACCATGGATGAGAGCTCCCAAGGGGCGGCGCACAATTGGCCGAGCGTCACCCGGGTGGGGAGGGCTTAGGTCGGCCAGGGTGTCATCGGCTCACCGCGCACCAGTACCCCTGTGGACTGGCCAGGCGTCTTCGGGCTTGCGTCTAAGCTGTGTTGTCCTCCAACGCTGTAGCTGAGGTGGTTGCATGGTGGGCCTGCAGAGTGAAAAATAAGTGGTCGGCTGACGGCACACGCTTCGGAGGACAACGTGTGTTCATCTTCACCACTCCCGAGTCAGCACGGGGGTGGTACCGGTGAGCTGAGCCTAAAATAATTGGCTATTTCAAATTGGGAGAAAAACGGGGTAAAAATTAATTGGCGACTATTAAATAAAAAGTAAAAATTTTTTTTTTTAAAAGTATCTGCTTTTTTCTTGAATGTTTTTGTAACAAAGCGGAACACCTTTACCATTTACAGTTTAAAGTACAATTAATTCTCAGTGGCCAAGCTCTTAGGATTTCCCTTGCATCACAGAAAACCATGCTGAGATAGAAAACTATGACAATTTTGAATTTTGTGTCTATAATTAATGGAAAGTCTAAATTGTTCTAGTTGTTTAGGACATCATCTGTATCATATTGATCATATAGTACATGTTGCCTTCATTTGTAGACATTGCAGCTTCTGAGTTTATAGAAGACATGTTATTGAAAGCAGAAACTACCTGGGAAGAAAGGATAAGAGACCCGGCAACTGTGTCATTAACACAAGAAGAGCCTTATGAAGAAATTATCCATGATGTTTCCATGCCAGTAAAGAAACTGTAAGTATATGTATATCGCTGGGATGGTTTTCGTCTCTTGAACTTTGCAGAGCCAAGATACACTTTTTGGGTCTTTTGTACCAGAAGACATTGTTAGAATATGTCTATCTGATCTCCTGTTTATCTGTTTATATTGAGACAGTCCCTCAAGTTAAAATATTTTCTTCTGTGTATTTTCATGACTTCAATTGGTATTAGTCAAATTGTATTTGAATATCACCAATTCTTATTTAATTGGATTAAAGGCCACGGTTTTATAGTGTTATCCACACAACGTAAGCACATATTCGTGATGCATTATTAATATTTGCTTTCTGTGAATCCAGTAGGAAATCATATGTTTGTATGTACATAATTACTTGATTTGTAAAAGTGGTTCCTTTTTCCTATATTGCTAACAAACTGACTGTGACATTTCTTTTTTACTGCCCTTCAGGAATCCCCTCACTCTGCCGATCTCCAAGCAGGACAGTCTGCTCGAAAAAGACGCCATGTTCAGAGACACTGCTGGAGGCCTGTGCAGGCAGCATTCTCAAGACAATGGATGTGACAGCCCTTTGGAGAACAGCACAAATAAACTGGAACAGGTAATTCTATGAGAGGCATACTGATCTACAACATTGCATTTCCTTAGTCATGTATAATACTGTAAGTACTTGATCATTGTCTTTATAGGAAGCTGTACTTGCAGAAAAAAAATAAACCAACTCATGACGACTGTTTTTAAATTGATTTATTTTCAGAAAAATGTGTGTATGCATTAATGCAATACATAATAACATGATGAAAACAAATTGAAGCAAAGGATATACTCAATATTCAAGCCTACTTTAAACTAATGTAGAATTGTAACATTAGTACATCCATCCAGTGTATTACAGTAGTACCAGTAAATGTTCAGTTTTTGTGTTGTACAATTGTATTACGCTAACTATTATGACTGTTACAATGCTGCAGCTTCAGCTGGCAGAAGCAAATTCTAATTATTATTTAGAAGTAACTTTTATTCGTCTTAACTTTCCTTGCACTACTGTAGACAAAAAGCACTGCGTTCATTTCACTGAATGCTTTTCATGTAAAGCATCGCACAAATATTAAATCATTTATAAATCATGTATCTTTCTAATCTGTCAATAACAGCTATTAAGGCTGTGGATTATTTTGCAGCTGTGCGAAGTTCTGAGGAACAGTTGATTAATGCTTTGGGCTTACTGTACCTCCAGCTCTTTTTGCTCAGAATATGATATCACTTTGATATGTCAGTTCCACAATTCCAAAGGCATGAATGTTCAGATTGTCTGACTGGTTCTTTTTGAAAATGATCAAGAAAACGACTCTGAAATGGCAATTATCTGGCACAGCAGCAAACGTGTCTGAAATGACAGCCCATCAATGCATTTTATTATTATTATTTATTATTATTTATTTCTTAGCAGACGCCCTTATCCAGGGCGACTTACAATTGTTACAAGATATCACATTATTTTTACATACAATTACCCATTTATACAGTTGGGTTTTTACTGGAGCAATCTAGGTAAAGTACCTTGCTCAAGGGTACAGCAGCAGTGTCCCCCACAAGGGATTGAACCCACGACCCTCCGGTCAGAAGTCCAGAGCCCTAACCACTACTACTTTTATAAGTAACTTGAACTGCAACTGTTTAAGAGCTGAAAACAATTAAAAAGGTCTAGTTAAGCAAATTATTAGTTCAGTTAAGGGTTTAGTTAAGTGATTGAGAGCTCAGTTGGAATGAAAACCAGAAGACACAGGGGGTCCCCAGGACCGGGTTTGAGAACCCCTGGTCTATACATTAAATAAGAGTGTGACAGGATAGCATCAGGTAAGACTCAGTCAGGAAAATCTGCAGTTAAATTGCGGTTTGCACATGTTTATTTACAAAAATGAAAAAAAAGGATACAAGTGCCAAAATAAACAGTTTAAACAATACAGGCTTGCCAGCTAGGCAGTGACCTTCGCTACAATTCTCAAAACACAGTGCCTAAACTCCCCTCACCAAACAAAGGATTTCTCCCCTTTTTATATATGTGGCCATTCCCCAATTAGCACCCAGTTACCTAATTGGGGAATGGCCACATGTGTGATTGTTGGCAAAGACGGATTTAACCCCATCCCTGCCAACCATACATTCCCCTACACACAATTTACATCTGCAGGGCTTTCGCCCTGCCACAAACAGCAACACATTTCAATGGCTATTAGAAAAAAATTAATCCGAGGAACATTATATCTTCAGATTAGTATAGCGGTTGTAAAAGTATTAGGCACTGCTCTTTGAACTGCATTAGGTAAACTAACTTAAGCCAGAGGGTCAAAGGCGTTTCCTACATACAATATCTTCTTCCCCAGTTGAGTTGTAGCACAACCAAACTAACATAAAAAATGAATTGATGTGAACTCTGCGAGGTGACAGTTGAGTTATATGGATCGTGGTCTGCAGATGGAGCCTGGATCTTTAAGCTCAGCCAACATTCCACTGGTCTCCAAACCCTTAGAACTATGCATTTTTTTATACTGACATCCTCTCACATGTTTGGTTTTGCACTGCATTGGTTTCTGAACCTGGAGGCGGGGTTCAGTCTCCAGTCTCCCAGCAGTGTCAGTAAACAGATGTTGGGAAAACATTGCCAAACTCATGCAAGACCCTTTTACTCTATCTAGAAATACAAACGACTCACTCTGTTTGTTCATTTTTTTCTTCAAAGATAAAAAGATGTACTGTTATAACAAGTATGTCAATGACATACCTGCCCTGCCACGGCTGTACATTCAAAATGGTAAAGAAAATTCCTGCTATAAAATAGATTCATACCCTTTAATGTGGGGGCGAGGAGACTTTCAAGAAACAGATGCAACATGTTCATTTCATAAGGTGCTGGCAGTAAAAGCCCTGAAGACAGGCTAGTAAATACATGGTTGCAAAGTGTTGTCTTCGACAGCCTTTCAAGTGTAAAGAACTGTAAAATGTAAATTAATTAGGTGTGCCCTGGCACAATTGTCACAGAGTATTTGAAAAGGGCCAAAACAGCACTTATATGGATCAAAAAGTGTTGCATAGCCTTGATATTTACTGATTTATTTGTTTGTGGTATTCAATAAACAAAAATACTTCTGTCTGTAAAGCTGGTGGACTGAGCTGTTTAAAGTGACGTGACAACAGAGAGCCTTCAAGAGCTGTCCTAGGGGCCTGTTTCATAAAGCTATCAGAAGTATACAGAAAAGAGCAGTCATGGTGGATTGCTTCCTCGTGGAATATGGGGTTTTTGATACAGAGAAAGGACATTTTAAAATCCTTAAAAAAAAAAAAGAGATCACAGGAAAAAAATATATAGAGACCTGAAGACCAGGGTCACTACCTTTCATATACTTCACTAAAGATGCTGACCCTTGCTATTCCTTACTACAATACCATAGTTACATAAGAATGCTAATTATAATTTTTTGGAGATCTTGGGCTCTATGTATCATTGATTTTTCTTTCGTATCTTGACTTTTCATAGGTTTTTGTGACTTCGTAGACCTCCCCGCAATTAAAGTCATTTTCACTCCCGTAACTTAGTTTTATTCCTGCTGCGGTAGTTTAGTTATGACTTAGTTATATCTTTCATATGCAAATATACGAATCTCATTATAATATAGAAGTTTCGCTCTTACCCTGGATGTAATATCATTTTTTCCTGATTTACGGCTTTGGTTTGTGCCTGTTATTTTATGCATGCCTCTCACTGGCGTATATTCAACTAGCTGTTCGTATGTGAAGCCTCCTGTTTAAATGTTTACAGGCTTTTAGTTACTTTAAAATAAAGCACCTTAAAATATAAAATAATCCACAAAAAATGTATGTATTAATAGTCTATATTAAATAACAATGGCAATAAATGAATTTGTTTTGGTTTATTTTCTATTTAAGTGTTTTATTTTAAACTTCACATTAATAATGGTAGGCAAACTCAGAAACAAATCATTGCAGAGTTTTTTGATTAAACACAAACTGAATCTTTTTCTTCTCAGTAATTAATTATGTAGTGCATAGACAACTGAAATATGATGAAAAGTATTTACTTGTGTAGCCTACTGTATGTACTGTATTTTTTTCCTTTACACAACTAAAATATACTCAAACAAAAGTGTTCTGTGATATTCTTAAATTAAAGCACTGAAAGCACAGGGAAGTATGGTTAGGGTACAGACGAGTACAAACATGGTAAACTGGAGAATTACCGGGCACATTTACCATGGTAAACTTCCATATATAGAAACAAGCTTAGTTTTTGTTTCCGTTTTTGGGGACCCTTTCTTTGAGATCTCGCTGTGCTCAGGGTTTGTGCTACGTTTAACACATCACATTCAGTTTGTTTATTTTTTTATTTTCTGCTGCTTTCTTTTTTGTAATCCTCCTAAGGTCATGCCATTTTTTAAAATGTCAAGTGTCTGTCGCTTACAGTGTCCCAGTGAATTAATTTTGTTAGTTATTTCTTTCCATGTTTCTTTTCTTACTTGGCCCTGCAAAGTTTTAAATAATATTTCCTGATTTTTTTTTTTTTTTTAAATTCCATTTCATTAACTAACAGGTCAATTTCGTCTTTGTGGAAATGTGTTTTCCTTTTCTTTTTGGCCAGTGCCATAGTTACAGAATTCACAGATCGATCCTATTCTACTTGCCTACTACTTCTTTTTGTTCACTATACCACTCATTTATCTTTGCCAGAAAGAAGTTCTAAATCTATTTATAATGAGATGCAAATTCCAGTCTCTCCTGTATAATGAGCAGTAATTTATGCTGTTCGTAAATTTATGCTGATATTACGGTAGTTGTTCACAAAAAATAGCTGTTTAGTACATCGCATGTAAAAATTACGAAGGATGGAGGCAATGAATTCACAGTATTTACTAGTAATATTAGTACATAGAGCCCCATGTCTCCAAAGCTGCTTTCACATTCAAATTGTCCGTAATTGGAGATGTTTATTACTAAAAAGTACAATGAACTCAGATCCACTGTCATGCAGAAACATTGGAACATGCGTGACTGGATATAGCACCCAGCAATTAGAACCAGCCTACAATCGGTTTGCATCGTACCAATGCTTTGTTGTGTTTGTTATGCAGCTGATATTGGGAAGTGTGTTTTCTATTTTAATGTAAATGCCACCTTAAAGATTCAGTGACACACAAACTCAGAGTCTCCTATTCCATTGATCACTGTATTTTAATACTTTAAATGAATGCATAAATGATTTTTAACATATATATATATTTAATGTTGCAGGTGACGCTTATGCCTCCTGCCCCCAACGATGATTTGGCATCACTGAATGAACTGACTGACAGCAGTTTACTCTATGAAATGCAGAAACGGTTTGGAAACAATCAGATTTATGTAAGTATATGTGCTTGTGAATGAGAATTAATAAATATTAAATAATCTCGTAAATAATTCAAATGTATTCACTAACTGATAATGCAACAAAATTTCAGTGATACGAAATGTATATACAACCAATAACTGCTTCATAGCCCGACCTTTTTGTTTGCTGATGTGGCACAGGCTAAGTGATGCAGGAAAGTACAGCCAGTACAAGGTGGTGCACAAAAAGGCAAGTCTGTAATTGCACATCCAAACGAGCCAGGTTCTTTTGTAGAGTCCTTGAGATCTGTGCTGGCACTGGGTTTCCTCACCCTTTCAGTCCCAACATTTACGCTATGAACACCAGTGCCTTGTAAAATAAGGCCAATTTGGTTTGCACTGGGTTTGCTGTAAAATAGTTCCATTCCATTGTATATAACACCACATGCCTTGTATAAAACACACCTCTTGTATACTAATCTATTAAAAACACTGCATAATACTGTTACCTGAGTATGGTGCACAACCTGTATAGAAAATGCAACAATTCTCCTATAATTTGTAAAAGGGTGTGTCTTAGTCAGAAAATGACTGTATATTAATATCTCTTAATAATTTTCACAGGCTTTGGGAAAAACTAACCACAGTATTTTTAAGGCAAGACAAGTGGTGTTTTATTTCTTTGTGTGAACCTGTTTAATACAGAATGTGACTCACTGCAATGAACACCCAGCAAGAAAATAATATATAATGTAACAGAGAAAACAACAGGGATTGTGAAAGCTGATGCGCCAAGTGGACAACAAAGTCCAATTTGTTGGTCACTAATGAATTTCAATAGATAAATTAGTCAACAGGTTCAGCTGCTGAGCAAACACAAACACAAGACTTAAAATGCCAAAAAATTGGATTTGATCATACAGTGTTTTGCTATACATGGTGTTTTAAAAATGAATTGCAGACCAATTCTGATCTTGGCTCAGAGCTTTTGTCTTAGAAAAGCCTGTCATTCAGACTTTTTACAAAACTCCAGTACCTTACAGACTTAACCAGCATAAGAAAGATTTCTTATGGTGATTTGCTTAAACTTTAATATAAAGGGATATAGTATGGGAAAATGCACACAAATGGTTTTATGAAGAACAGTATACCCCAAATGTATGTTTTCTCTGATTGCGATTAATTATGTTTGCCTTTTACCCTTATATCAGTGGATTGCAATGAACTGCCAGAAGAACTTGTAACCTGCACGTGACACCATTTGGGATTTTGAGCGCAATTTGGTTTCTATTGGAAAGATCTAGGCACACCTTTCCAATGTTATTAATCAATATTTGTACGAGCCGATCTCCAGGGTGCCTCCAGTTTTAGTTTCTCAGTGTGAGGTTTCCATTACAGTTTGGAACTTTAGACTTCTTTCCCCAAGCCAGCTGGCTGACTGCACACTCACCAAGTTGCTCTCAGGACTCTTGCAGGCTCCAGCTTGAATCTATAGCTTTAGTCTGTTACTGAAACCTGTTGCAAGGTTTTGCCACAAGTAACATAGAGAGCATCTGTATACTGTAGTGAGTCCCATGGTGATATTGATAGTGCTGAAAATGTCAACATTTAACTGTATTATGGAAAGATAGTTGACAAATAATGTTTTGAATTGTGTATCTATTGTCGCTAACAGTAAAACAACTTAATTGTGCTTTTTACAGAATGTCTTCAAATTTTGGGGAGCTCACTGTTACATGATACAATAATGTTCAATAAGGATCATACTGAATTTTATGCAACTCGCTACAATACTTGAGTGTATTCTGAGGTGCATTTGAGGGGGAGCATACAGTTAGCATTTCTTCTTTGCTTTCCCTTTACTAGAATCTACTGAATCAATCACTGTTGCTATAGAAACCTCATATGGATCAGCTTCAGGTTAATTTCTTGTCAGAGTAAGGCTTCGACGGTGAAAAAGTACAACATATTACCAGGGCTGCCATGGGAATTTTAAAATTCATAGTAAAGAAAATGAACCTTCAGGGGCAATGAGTGCAGTAAACATGGCAGCAATGCTAACATCATCATTGCTCTCTGGAGGATCATTTTTCCCACAATTTACTTGCTAAATTGACACTTTAAATAAATATATAAAAATAAATAAAACTGAAACGTGACCTATTTCCTGTTTAGCTACTCTAAAGTATATTTTGTATAAGTGACGCAATCATTATAGGTCAATGCATGCACCACATACATTTTTCAAGAATAATGGTTCTCCTCAAAGTAGTATTACTGTAATAATAATAATAATCATAATAATCATAATAATAATAATAATAATCGTCATCATCATCATCATAATCATAATAATAATAATGCATTTTAGCTAAGAAGGAAGGACACAAAACAGATATGAAGCTCAAAATAATAGGTTCTTTGTTCAGCAGCAGCAGGTAATCATAGCGAGGTGCAACACGATTCACCACTCACTGGAATCCCCTACACTGGCTAGCTCGCAGGCTCCCTCTTTTATAACCCACAATCCCTAATATTGCAACAATGTGAAAGACCTTTAGCCAGCCAATGGCCGTGATTAGTTGCACTGTCCCTGACTCCTGCCAGGTGCACTAATTAACCTCCGGGATCCCTTTCCTGTGATTGATCTGGGTCAGCACTGGTGCAGGGTTGCACCAATAGTCTAGTACAGATGAACAGTGCCTGCAGCAAGGTACTCCTGCACGTGTGAAGCATGGTTGCAGACCATGCAACTTAGCTCTGCAAAGCAGCATTGTTCAGTTCAAGCACAGAAACACACACAAAGTCCTAGCACAAGCCCTTTATTATAATAATAATAATAATAATAATAATAATAATAATAATAATAATAATAATAATAATAATAATAGCAGCTCTACAAGCACCTATTTTAATTCACAAAACAGCATCTAAATACTGCCCTATTTCTAAACCAACTTCTGCTTTGGAGATGCCTCTGATTTGATTTTAAGCTGAAATGTAAATTTTCACATTGTCCATTTTGAATAATTCAGTAAAACACATCTCACTGTGCATACTAGATAAGAAAAGCAGCAAATAGTTGACAGCTATTAGTTGACAGTAATGGTCTATAATATTGATATTAGATGACAATAATAGGCTGGTTTAAAATAGATTTGGATTTTGGAGAGCTGTATTTTGAGAATGCTGTTACGCATGTAATTAGGAATTTGATTTTTTCAATGTATTTGGAAAACTATCCCATTGAGCTAAGAGCAGTCAGGCTCTGTTTAGCTCTTGCTATTATATGGCTATTATACCACTGATAAATAGGTACAGCTAAATAACACTGAGGGGCAAGTGGGCCATGACAGTGTGCAAAGATCTTCTTTTTCATTATTATATTGATTGCATTTTTACTATACTGTGAAAATTAGTTCATCATTTGTATCTTACCTTAATTTTCAGACTTACATTGGAAATATTCTTTTGCTGGTAAATCCATATAAAAACCTCCATATTTATTCAACAATGGTGAGTACCTTCTTTTTTAGTTTTTGTTTTGTACATGATTATTAGTATTAAGATTAGTACTAGAATTAGGATTCATGCTCATATTAGTATTATTTGCATTAGTTGTATTATGTGTTAGGTATTAGATTATATGTATTAGTTATATTAGTTTTAATAGAACTATTGTTGTTGTCTGGTCTGCCTACATCAATCCCCGCTAACTATGCTGGGTATAGCTCCCATTGTCACCATAATGCCACTCCACCAGCACTTGTCTTACCTATGGCTCCTAACTACAGTGTTAAAAAGGGGGAGCACTGTATATACAAGTAATTGCCACTGCGGAGGATATAAATGCAAATAAACTGAGCAAATGTTTTTCTCTATGAAGACAATTTTATATCTTGATATGTCACCAATTAAAGCAGGTTTAGGGATATACAGTACCTGTGGGATTATGACCACACTACTTGGAACCTGATTGACTGAGACGATCGCTGAGGTTTATAAATCAAATTCATGCAACACTTTTTTCAAATGGCAGTGAATTATGAAAAGGCATTCAATACCAACTTCTGAACCAGGAATCATTGCCCAAAACCTTTTCTTCTCGGCGTTCATACTGCAGTGAATTTTAATGTCACCTCGCTGAATGCCTGTGAGGAGGAGGAGGAGGAGGAGAGATAATAAGAAAAGGAGACATTTGTTGTGTCATTTGTAATTTTCTTCCACAGGCTACCTAATGTAGCCTTATGCTTGTAGTCAAGTGTGAGGAATAAATACGCCACTTGTCAGTCTCTGTGTGAAAGCTTATTTGCTTGGCTAGAACCTGCATGCTGTGATGTGCTTAGCTCAGTTAGATGACTAGCAAGGGCTGCTGTGTAACCTTTAGAACTGTATGTCATTAAACAGAGCATGTGCTCTTCACCTTCTGCTTTCATGATGGGTGTCTTGCTGTTAGTACCGTAGCTTTAGGCATTGGAAGAAGAACTGGAAAAAGGTGGCTCAGCATGGTTACAATACATCTTCAAATAAGTTATTTTGAGAAAATGTTGTTAAATAAAGAGCTGCTTTTTGGAGCTCCCGAGTGGCGCATCCAGTAAAGGTGCTCCGCGTAGAGTGCAGGATGTGCCCTATAGTCTGGACGTCGCGAGTTCGAGTCCAGGTTATTCCTTTGCTGACCAAGGACGGGAGCTTCCAGGGGGCGGCGCTCAGTTGGTCGAGCGCCGCCCGGGGGGAGGGAGGGCTAGGTCGGCCAGGGTGTCCTCGATTCACCGCACACCAGCGACCCCGTAGTCTGGCCGGGCGCCTGCGGGCTTGCCTGTAAGCTGCCCGAGAGCTGCGTTGTCCTCCGACTCTGTAGCTCTTGGGTGGCTGCATGGCGAGTCCGCAGTGTAAAAAAAAGCGATCGGCTGACGGCACACGCTTTGGAGGGCAGTGTGTGTTCGTCTTCGCCCTCCCGAGTCAGTGCAGGGGTGGTAGCGATGAGCTGAGCTTAAAAAAAAAAATTGGCCATTCTAAATTGGAAGAAAATAATAAAAATAATTGGCAATGACGAAATTAAAAAAAAAAAAAAAGAATGAAAGTTGGCAGTTAACATTGCAGGTGCCTCGCCTTGTGATAAGATGTGATTTCATTCTTTTTCATTTCATTAAGAAACAAAAAAGTGTGACTATGGTCGTCTCAACTGCCTCTCGTTTAATTGCTGCTTATTTGGGATAGTTTTCCTTCTCCCAAGGCGTCCCAATAAAGCGGCACTTACTGTATCGTATAAAATTTGTTCTGATATCATTTATGAAATACATAATGCTAATAGTCATTATAAATCAAGTTTGAAAAGTCACTGTTATAGATGTCGTCCTTTGTGTAGAACATACAGCAGAATTCAAAGTAAAAAGTAATAAAAAAGTATGTGTAATTCTGGTTCCTGAATACATTATCTGTTTTTATGATTTGATAATAAGTTAATACATTGTGCATAGGGTGTGTATACGTCATTATGCATCTTAAGCAGCCAGAACCATCTTTGCTTCACAGGCCTCTCGCCCAAATGGCAAGAGATGGAATATGTTATATGTTATACAATAAGAAACACCGTGCACACCACATCTTAACTTATAAAGGAGTCTGGATCAGTACCAGTCGGTAACCATCCCCTTCACTGTCACATCTCTCTGCCTGATTACTGCCCCAGCTACCGCCTGTCATTTCTACTGAGGCACCCAGCTCTTGGATTCCTGTAACTTTTAAAAATATTAACTGACTTAATAATATTGTACCTGTTCCTTTTGCACCTTTGGGGAATAGCCTTTTTCACTCCTTTTTTTAACAGGTCAAACCTATTATTTTGGTAATAATCATGACAGCATGACATGATGATTAAAACACACTATTGAAAATTTCCATACAATGGTGGTCTGTCTGAATGGGATGGGAGGGAGGGAGGGGTGAGGGGTGGAGGGGTGGGGGGTCTAAATTGCATTGATGTTTTGTGGGTTTCCGTGTTATATTATATACTGTATAAAGCTGTAAAGGTCAATGGTACAACAAGCTTCCCACTTCCCTGTCAGTTCTCTGAGCTTTATTCCATTTACAGCATTAATGCACCCAGGAAGGGTAATCTGTATCCATCAATCTCATGGCACGTAAAGGGGTAATTTAAATTGCTAACAGCTAAAAAACAGCCACATTCATCAACTGCTGCTGTTCTTTTTTCCTCTTTGCCACGATTACTCTCAATGTCCTTCCAGTGTCCTCACAATCATGCCTGCTGCACAGCGGGTGAATATAATGGGTCTGTGGCCTTGTAATAGGATCTCAGCGGAGGCCAGTGTATAACATCTTCTTTTTGAAATGAGTCTCAATAGATTCTAAATGTTATTTTTCACATCAAACCATACTTTTTTGTGAATTATTCTTGTTAATGTTCTAGAAGAAAAGCCCTGAGGAGCTAAATAAAATGTTTAATTCCATATATATTTAATTAGGATAGTTCACGTCTATATGTTGTATCTCAGGACACGCCTAAGAAGTGTTTATTATATTTTATTATAGTAATACAGTGATCATACAAAACCGAAAGGGTTAGCTCATGTAAGGATGTCATTAATATTTAACAGTGAGAGTAATGAACCAATCCCACACACCCATTAATCTCATTGTTGGACCTTGAGCAAGTCACTCTGAGCTGTACGATTTGGGATACAAGTAAGACCATGAGAGAAAATTAGATGTTGCCATCTAGGTTATATTGGTATACTAAATATGTACAGTAAATATTCTAGTGGTAACCATTGAACCTTAAACATTAAACGGTGGTCATCCATGTTAATGATATCTCAATGGTGTGAAGATAGCAACGTTACTTCATTTATGGATTTCTAAAGACAATACTACCATTAAAGGAGTGATAACTAAGGATTTGAAATCCATTACCTTAATTCTTATAGGAAGTATAGCAGCCACATGATTGCTAGTGTCATATTTCTTGTGCTGAATATCTTTTGTAAAATGAAAAGCAGCTGATGCTTCATGGTGCCTAATCCTTTCTTAAGCTGCTGTATGCATCAATTCCACTCCAATGGCCTAGCTTCAATCAGTCCATGTGACCTTGTAACAGGGCGAGGTGCCCTGTACATTGTTTTGTTTATTTTATTTTAGAGCGGGGTCCCCCTCTGCCCCTGTGTTTATTTTGTATTGTTTATTTATTTTTATTGTATTATATTTATGACGGCGAAGCGCCGGTTGTTTTGTATTTTAAATGACGGCGTAGCCGTTTGTTGTTGTTTAGTAACATGGATGGGAAGCCCCATCCACATGGTATTTTAAAAAAACTCGTGCAGAAGGTGGCCATCTCCCGAATTAATTAGGTGATTTAATTTGTTGCTAATCGGGAGATGGTCACCTGTTATAAAAGCCTGCATCTCTCCATATTCCGGGTGGGAGTTCAGAGGAGGAACGAGAGCGGAGAGAACGTGAGAAAACGAGACTTAGACATTTAAGTATACTTTACAGGAACAGTGACAGCGACTGCCCAGCCTGACCTGTATAGTTTATTTTATTTTGTGTTTACCCTTTTATTTTGCTGTGCGAGCACAAAGTGTGTTTTTTTGTTCAAACCTTTTATTTATTTTGGTTATTTAATAAAAACGGTGGCCAGCCGCGTCTTACTTTGAACTGCAGTACTTGCCCTGGTGTCAGTTTATTTTCCCTTCCTGCTTCTGCCGTGACGTCAGACCACTCAGCCACCCTGTCACACGTGGTGTCCAGCGTGGGATCACCAGCGCCTCCTAGACGCAGGCAAAAGTGGGTACTGCAGTTTTTTGTTTTTCATTTTTTTCGATTATTGTGTGTGGAGGAAGGAAGATGGGAGGAAGGAAGATGGGAGGAAGAAGAGGAAGGATGGAAGGAAAGAGGAAGAGCTGCCAGAAGCAGCAGCAGGAGAGAGGTGTGAGGAGATGGTGGACACGGGACCCCACCCAACTGAGACCCCCTTACTGGGACATGGAACAGGAGCAGTGGAGAGCTGAAGGGGCCCCCCTGTGTGTCATCTGCAGGGAGTTATTTTTGTTATTTAATAAAAACGGCAGCCAGCCGCGTCTTACTTTGAACTGCAGTACTTGCCCTGGTGTCAGTTTATTTTCCCTTCCTGCTTCTGCCGTGACGTCAGACCACTCAGCCACCCTGTCACAGACCTACAGCCACAAAAAAAGAGTAGAGACTCAACGTGGTATGGGAATGGGGTTTGTTTCTGACATATCGTAGTACACAACAGGTAACACAATCTCTGATTGGCAATGACAGAGTTTATTAATTCTGGTGGTTCCTCACAGAAGAAAATAACAAAAAATGCTCAGATTGCCAGTGCAGCTTTTCCAGAGCACTGTGAATGTAAAGGGTATATTTAGTAAAGTAATGAGATTTCAAACAGCCTTCTGCTCCTCATTCTCACTACTACCTTGTTCAATAATAGTGTCCTTGGGAATGCATGGCACAGAATAGAGAGAAAATGGAAGAGAAACAGAAAATGCATTCCATTTGTTAATGTGACCATCCATCACTCTGATAGCCACTTATGTTAAAAAAAATAGAACCCAGATATCTTGATTCAATGTACGTGTTTTTTTTCTCCCCGGAAAATACACTTACATATGCAGTGTAAACAGTAGCAAGTCATTTGTGTTGCAGGTTAGCCAGCTTTATCTGAGCAGCTCAGGGAGACTGTGTTCCTCACTCCCACCTCACATCTTCTCCTCTGCTGAAAGAGCGTATCACATGCTGTTCCAAGAGCGTCGGCCACAGTGCTTTATCCTCAGGTACAGTGACGTGTTTCTTGATTAATAGCCTAAAGAATTACTTCTTGCCCTTAGAGCCATTTAAGTTGTAAACCTTCAATTGATTTCTGTTTATTTAGTCATCCATCTTTAATCGCAGTCTGTGCCCCGTGTCGTACTTTGTCAGGCTGATAGAAGCTTGCAATTCTGGACATGGAATCTCTTTAGGGAGAGGCTTTTGCAACCTGGCTGGTTTTAATTAAAATGTTAAATTACAGGGTGTTTAAAGGCGTGTTTTCAAGCTGTTTTGGTGTGAAGTAAAATATGTAAATCACAATAATTTATACTGGGCCATGTATTCAATGATGAATTTTTTTTAAAAAATGCTTACTTTTGCATTCTATTCATCTGTGGAGGAGGAATGGTAATTACTTATCCAATTGTAAGCTTCAATGGCAACCCAAAGTAACACACTATAGAAAATGACAATTTGCTGCAGTTCATTTGTATTTTTTTTTTTTTACACCTTATTAAAAGGCTGACTTACATTTTAATTTAACATTGGCATTAGAAATGAAAAGTGGTGTGTTGTGTTTTCCTGTGGCCATGACTGTTTGGAATTCATTTTTAAAACACACATGAATTATAGTAGTAACATATGTTTTGCATATTTTTTACTGTACATTTGTATATAGAATATTGACTACAGCCCTTTATTTACCACTGGCCTGTGATATAGCAAATGAAACCCCAGCTATGTAACATTTAGTCTGGAGTGTAATACGCCTCTGGCTTCTTGTATGTTTCAAATTCATCTTTACAGTTTGCTGGATTAATTTTCAGAAAGTGTAATTGACCTTCTGAAGCCATCTGTTTGTTTGTTTTTGTTTCCTTATCACTGATCCCAACAACAAACATATCATACAAACAATAATACGCTTCTTTAAACAATTGTTTAATTAGCAGTTAAATTGATTTTATTTATTTATTTTGTGTACGTGCTTCATGCTTCATGACATTGCTGCCTGTAGGATGTAGATATAATGATTGTTCATGGACAAAGTGTGAAGAACGTGGAAATGACAGTTCTAGACACGGATCATTGAGCCTATATTAACACCAAACCTTGCTGAGTGTGAATAAAGTTTAAACGTTTATCGGAAAGTGGGAACACTGATAGATAATATGATAGTGGTTAACTACCCTTGTCCTGTGACACTGGGCTGTGATGCTTGCACTGTAGGCAAACTGCATTGTTGTTCTCATATGTGCAGTTAAGGAAGAGCAGGAGTGTATATACATATACAATACACTGAATGCAGCACAGTTTGAACTATTTAAACTTACTCTTACATTTTCACAGTGGAGAAAGCGGTTCAGGAAAGACTGAGGCCTGCAAGCACATAGTGAAGCACCTGGCATGTCGATCAAGTACAAAGGGCTTCTCGCTGGAATCCAAGATTAAACATGTAGGTGGAAGATGGGCTGTTGACTACAGCCATTTTGAAAACAGTTTTGAAACCGATTTTAAAGTTATAAGCCTACAGTATTTGTTGCTTTTATGTATGAAAACAGGTTTTTGCCCCCCCCCCCCCCCCCCAAAAAAAAAAAAAATCAATCTATGTCGGTCTAAACACTATCAGTGCACTAGAGTGGCCATTTTGAAAAGAGCATTGAAACAGACTTTAACATCATAAGTGTAAAAAGTGGTTAGGATGTTAACAATGAAAAGAAAACTTACAGGTACGTTATTTAAACAGTTCTAGCAACACATGGGGTCATGTAACGCTATTTTTTGGAACCTCACGACTTATTCTAACCTTTTGTGAAAACTTTATAAAACACTAAAGTTCAAGGGTTATTTATTGATGTCCTAATAAACTAAAATGTTGTGGCAAGGTGCCCCGCCCCTGTGTGTACTTTGTGTTTTATGCTGTATGTTGTATGTATTATTGTAGTGGTGCATGGAGTGTGGGTTATGTAGCACAGGTAAAATATTTAGGCAGTATGAAGATCTGCACACCACTGCTGAAGTAGAATTTTTTTTTTGTTCTTTATGGAACTTTAATAGCTGTCATTTAACGAACAAAGTAGTTCTTAAAAACATATGGGCCAAATATTCAAACGCCTTGCGTGTGTCGCAAGGGGAGATTTTTTTCCGCAAGTCCTTTTTGCGAAAAAAGCTGCACTTTTGAGTGAGATTCAAAATAGATCCTGCGTTGGGAAAAATGGGTTTGCGAGTTGTTCTCTTGCAAGTGCTTTTCCTTCAGATTTGGGGGAGGTGTCATGAATAATCCCACAAGTTCACCACCACAATCTAAATTCAAAATCACTATGTTGCATGGAAATCACTTAAGACTGGTTACACTCCTCTTAATTATTTCGCAGGAAGTATTTCAGGTCAGTCTGTTTCTAGTTAAAGAGTGAACATGGCTTTCAGACAGCTATATCTGCAAATGCTAGCAGAGCAACAGAAAAATAGGAAATATCATGCAGGCAGAATATACAGACAGCGTATAACATTCCTTGACTTGTCTCTGAAGAAGTCCTTAGTTGATTTATACTTTGATTAAACATAATAACATTTTGGTTTATTTCCAACTCAAACATTTCATTTATTTGTGGCTTATTTTAAACAATACTAATTACCAGTGCTTAATTTGTAAAGAAGGAGGTGCCGGGGCGCAAGCAATGACAATAATACCGTCCTTCTGAAGCGCACATTCAAAATCATAACAAGTTTATGAGTATTGTACGTACTAGTGTTACATTTTATAATCACGTATTTTACATCGTAATAAGTCCAAAATGTATTATAATCACATATTAAAAGGTTGTGTATATATATATATATATATATATATATATATATATATATATATATATATGTATATATATATATATATATATATATATATATATATATATATATATATATAGTATCATGTTTAAGAAAAATGAAGAATAATAACCTACCAATGTGCAATTGGCTGCAATTTAACAGTAATTCTACACTGCCCTCTTCTGGTTAGAATTGAGTTACTTTACACATGGCTGCATCTACACCTTAATCAGTTATCTTTAAAGTGTTAGCTAAATAGGGATGGCAAAGGAAATTAGAAATGTAGACATTTTTAGTTAAGAGCAGTATAGTGTCTCAAATTAAATGTGAAATTCCAGTTTACGGGTCTTACTTTCAAAGCTTGGTAACTTATCTTGAGCATATCTATGATAATAAAGCACTAGAACAAAAAAAAAAAAAGCAAATCATGGTTTTGAGTTTTGAATATTTATGGAAACAACTTTGCAGGGCAAAATAGATTCATTTTAAGTTGAAATACAAAAGAAAAGCAGATTTATTCTAAACAATCCACGAGAAATCAGGCCAGGTATGTACATTTACTTACATATTGTTTGTGTTACTGTTGTTTTGTGTTGTATTCTTTTAGGTAAGCTGTGTCCTCGAAGCATTTGGCCATGCCAGAACAAAATGGAATGATTTCTCAAGTCGCTTTATAAAATATCTGTCACTGCAATACTGTGAAAAGAAAAGGACACTAATCGGAGGTGAGCTGTCTTTACTAAAAAGGGTGGATTGGAGGTTTTCAGGTGCATAGGTTTAGGTTGGAGTCTCCAGGGTAATTACATAAGTAACAACAGGGTAAAGGTGTGGGAAATAGATGAAGGTTTGGGTTGGGATACAAAAAAAAAAAAAATTAAGTGTATGATAGTGTTTAAAAAGACATTTACAAAGATATTAGTGACTAAACCGTAACTTTTTTTTTTTTTTAATATGTATTTATTTAATATAGTACCATTAGGTTTGGTTATAACAATTTGGAATCATTTCTCTTTATCTTCTGAAAATGTTACTTCAATCCATAAGAGGGCAGCAAATCCCTACATAAAGTACACAGTAATAATTCCTTCACTGGAATTATCTGTACCTTTTTAAACCGGTGCATTGCACATGTTTTCAGTTGTGTCCTTTCCAATGATTCGTATCAACTCCAACTATTTTGCCTGGTTTTCTGTGTGCTGAAATGCACTGCATAGTGAAATAAGTAACTGTGCTTTAGGTCTAATAGATATTGTTTACACGTCTGCATAATTATCTTACCCACTTGTTTTGTTTTATTTGGTTTAGAGATTGCTTCTTCTGCTTTAAGGTGTCCATATTCCAGACCAAACAGAGACACGCATGACATGCGTGTTCAGTAATCAATAACATGCTTTTCACAGCAGACAAATGTTCATTTGAGTGTATGCTCTGTCTGTATTTTGCTAGTTCTAGAATATTGTAAAACCAATTTGGTATAATAAATAGTGTAATATACGTTATATTTATACACAGGTAAGAGAATTATGCAATCTTTCAAGTATGCTGATTTTATTTTGCAATATCACCAAGCCAAAAGTGGTGGTAACAACCATGGAAAGACCCCACCCCCATAAACCTCAGGTTCCATTTGACACGCAGAACATAATTTCAGTTTAAACAAGATAAAGTTTTAAGGATTTAGTCGTAAAAGCTTTCCCATGCCTCTTTTATTGAAAAAGTTAAAACACAACACTAACTCCTATCAACTGTGTTGTACAGATATGAAGATCAATATTGCTGGTGAAACATAAGCAGTTGGTGGTCTGTAAAAGTTTACAGTCTTGTAAGCTTATGAGCTCAGTGGTTTGCAAGCATTTCTAGCGATTTATTGAGCTGGTATTATACAGCTTTTCATTAGTGCTGCCATGTTTTTAATATATTGCAAGTTTATAGACATTCTCTTGCACCATCAGATTGCCTTGAATAGAATGAATTGTACCTAAAGAGATCAAGGTGTTTTTTTTTTTTTTTTTTAATTTTACTCTCATGTGTTGACAACTTTTATAATCCATTGTTTTTGCACCAAAAGCTTGGTAGTACACATTGAGTTCCTGTTTGATTGTGGTATGATAAAAAAAAAACTTTACCTCAACTATCTTGATAAATGTTTTTTCTATCCACAGACTACAATACATGGTATCAGTAAAGCAGTTGGTTGGTACAAGGTCACAATCACGTCTTATTTAAATCAATTGCACGGTTTAATAAACTATTTATATTTTAAATGACTTAAAATGGGGTTCTTGTGCCACCATTGAACTGTTTTAAATAACATTGTAATCTGATTACTCGACTGACCTATTTTAACCTTTTGTTCTGGCTGCCATGCTTTACAGATTCCACATTTCTCTGCATTCTTTGTGCTGCTTAGCCCCAGAGGTCGCTCGTTTACTAAGGCCAGGCTTTTTACAAAGTTTTCTATCTTCATTCTGATTGCAATGTTTATTTTCAACAGTTTGCTTCTCTTTAGAAGGTGCGTCATGAATGCAGGTTTCTTTTGAACACAATGAAATATCTGTTTAGGGAGTTTATACAGTAGGAAGGGCAGATTACTGTATGATACCTGACACGATGGCATTGCATGGCAGCAACTGGGAATTTCAAGAATGTGTTTGTTTTTTAAGTCATCACTAATATTATGTTGATTCACTACGAACTACCATATTGCAAGAAAGAAAAAAACACTGTAAGCTAATCGTGAACTACCTGCATATTTTTGTAAATGGTCGTATTTCACATAGCAGTTTGTACTGTTGTTAATAGGGGAGGAATTCTATCAATGTAGAACCGTCTTACTCATTGACTGCCATTTTGTGGTCATACAAACTTTAACGTTTATTTTTTTGGGGGGGTAGCGGTATAGAGACAGTACAATTTTTGGCACAGCTTTATTTTGTGATTTTCCCAGTTAAATTTACTGGTGTCCAGTAAAAATTAAACAACTCATTTGCGGTCCCATGAGTTTGAGAGAAGATTGTCTCGAGATAGTTCACCTCTTCTTGCTTCAGCAACCACTGCTGGTCAGGTGCCCGACAAGGCCAGGTGGAAACAAATCAGGCCTCATCTCAAGGTGGAAAGATTATGCTCATAGGGTGAAAATAACAGATTGGCTTAAAAGCAGGAAGTTCCGATATGAAAGCAAGTTAAAGGCTTTATTTATTTATATTTTTTCAGCCAGGGTTTATACCTATGTCTTGGAAAAGTCACGTCTCGTTTCACAGCCACCTCAACAGAACAACTTTAATATCTTCTACCTGATGATTGATGGCATGTCCAGTGAGGAGAAGTGTGGTCTATACCTCAATAACTTACTTGCACACAGGTAAAACCTTCTAATTACTTTTTAACATGATGTGTTTGAAGGCAAAGTGGGGAGGTTGAAAAACACAAGAGTGATTTGTATAAAGCATGTGTTAACTTAAAAGTGTGTATATCCATAAACAATATCATGTGTTTTCTCATTCAAGTGCATGCAGGCTCTTAAGTCCACTTGTGAATTATTTGTGTATTGTAGTTAGCTTAGCAGCACCAGAAAAAGAAGAAAAGCACACAACAGACTTGAACCCAGTAGACAAGGACAAACTTAAAAAAAAGTCCAAAAGTCAAGTTTTGTTTGAACAAAACACAATGCATGTGTCTCTGTTTTAACAATATTGACATGTTCTCATTGGCTTGCTTTTTATTTACACACCAAACACTGCAAACTTTATTGGTACATAACCACAAAAAAACACCTGCCATTTGTGACTTGTGACAGCATGACCCCATTTCCTTTTGCAACTTTCTCAGAAGGGAATACACGTCCTACTCTTAATTAGCTTCAATGGAATCTCACTACTGTACCTGTATTTGTACGGAACTGCCCAGTTTAATCATGTTAAATAAAAGAAAACAAGGGATTCATATAATTACTGTACCGTTAAAAAGCTGAAACAAGATTTTTTTGCCGACCTCCAAAGCCAGTTTGTGTTTGTGTGTGCGCGTACTTCTTGTTGTTTCTGTCTTCTGTTATCACAGGTTATACTTTGGTAAGAACTGTTTTTAGAATGCTGTTTTGTAAAATGCCAAATACCGTATTGATTTTCTTTGTATAGCATAGGTACAGTACCTGTGCACCCATATGTCTCTGACATTGTTCATTTATAATTCCCCAATGTTAATAAAGCAACTACAATGTAGTATAACGACACCCTCTGAGCTACAATTTTTGTACATATCTGATGGACCTCTGGAACCAATTAAATCGGATATGACAGCTTCTAATTTCTTGAACCCATTTTCATAACTGTGATATTGTATCTCTAATGATACAACACAGTATAACAGCCCTTTCCTCTGTGTTGATCCATAAGTAGCGGAGTCTCCCAGGCCTCTCTATGCCTGAAACAGTGTGCTTTACAGAGAAAATATTAACTTATCAAGCACTTTCTGTAAAGCAAAATGTGTTAAGTGGAAAATGACTCGCTGTCGACCAAAGGGAGAAAGTTAATCAAACACCATGAACAGTGCAAACTAAATGGGTTGAGCAGTCTATACAGAGGGAGTTATTCCAAAGTGAAGAAAATTTGACAGGAAAAATTCAGTAGTACAGGCGGAGCAGTTAAAAACTAATATGCAGTATAATGGACATAACAGCCTAATAAGCAGGTGTCTGAGGAGTACAGGTCCTCCAGAAATAAAGGTTTGGACCCTGTCTGTCTGTTGTCCTCTGACCTGGATAGCAAAAGCACATAATCTGTACATTTTGTACCAAACTGTGGCATTTGGTTGGTACTGTGTGTACTCTATTTGACTTTTACCATATCAGTTCATACATCAATGAAGTGGATTCAATCATCAGCATGATCAAAGTTAACACAGGAAATTAAATTAAAAAAGAGCACAGTAAACAAAATGAACCCAGTAAAATGTCAGCCTAGTTGGTTTATTTATTTATGTATTTATTTATTTACTGAATTATTAAGTGTGACTAAATAGTTGTTAAAAACTTGCCAAAGAGACAGAAATGTAAGTTTCAATGTATTTAAGGGCAGTCCTTGCTATACCGACATCCCAACATGTTTTTGGAAGTGCCAATAAGAGGAGCGAGGTTCCCTCAACCCATTCAATATCTACTGCAAAAAAAATGTGCTGCTGCTTGTTTAAATAGCTCCTGTAGTACAGGGCCACATACTGTACATGCAGTGCTGCCTTGTTATAACTAGGTTGTCGGGGTCCATAATTGGAGACCGCGTTATTTGTGTTTCGCCTTATAATAACGAAATCTGCAGAAATGAATTAATAATATTGACTTTTTTTTCCCCGAAATGATTTACAATGGCCAAATTAATATTGTAGCGTACTGTGGAAAATGAAGGAAGGAGACACACACAATTTGCAGGTACTCGATGCCACGGTTTATTGGGACGATTATTCCTGGCCCCTGTCAGCCTGGGCCACACCAAAAACAGCAAACAGTTTTGACATACACAGCAGCTTGTCTGACTCAGCTGTCAGCTCTGTCCACGTTGACGCGGGCTCGCATGTCCCCGTCTACCCGGACGTCAATCAATCCCGGCTGAGGCAAGCTTACCGCTTCCCTGCTTACACACACACACACACACACACACACACACACAGAGGGTTCGTAGACCAGTCGTGTAACAGTATAAATCCCAGGTCATTACACTATATATATATATATATATATATATATATATATAGACAGTATAATAGAAACTGCTATTCCACCAATTAAAAGTTTACACCACTCTTATTTAAATTTTATATTTTTTATAATAAATGTTGTAAACTGTAAATAAATAACACAGAATCCAAAGACATTTATGCACACTTGTATTGTTTCATAGTGGTTTTGTAACATTAACAGACAGTTTGCTTTTACGTTTAGAAAAAAAAATACAATATAATCGTGGGAGCTTTATAAGTACTACAATATGTCTCAGTTTCAACTTAAATGAGTTTAAATACAGTAATGTAAAAACAATAAAATCCAACGTTTGTGTACAATTTGTATTATGGGGAAAATGGGAGGCACGACCTTACCGTGTTATAACTGATTCCACACTATAACAGGTTTCGTTATAACAGGGTAGCACTGTACATCAATTATTTTCTCATTATCAGTCCTGTTTTTCATCAATGTAGGAACACATAATTACCAAATACATTCACATTTTTTTTTTCATTAATGAGGAGCAACACATTCATTAAAATGATAGATATGTGTGGCATATATTAAGCTGGAAATTAAAGTTTTGACCTGCCTGTTTATGCAGTTTTAGTCATTTTGAGATCCAACCTTTGCTTAAATGACAAAAAACAGGAGACGCAGAGTAGAAGCCAACAGGTAATTGCTGTTTGTGATTTGTTTGTTGTAGGTACCTGAGCCAAAATGTACCCGAGGAGACACAGTCAACAGCGAACACTCAAAACAGAGAAAAATTTGCTAGCCTGAAACAAGCCCTGAGGGTCTTGGGCTTCAACAATCTGGTATGTTGTGAGAACAACTTGTCCTGAACTCCACCCCTTTAACGAAACTGAAAACAATCATCGTCAACATCATATGACAGATCAGTATCAAAAGTGGGTTAGTTTTGGCAGTGACTGTTTTGGAAGAACTGGATAGAAACTATTTCATACATAGAAGAGAAGAGAAATAATGTGCAGGTGTAGTTATGAAGTGGAAGGACAGGGCATACTGGTTAGCCACAAGGGTGGCATATCAAATGAGTACCTGTGGAGGAGGACGTCTGCTACTCTAACACATATTTATGGCTTTACAGTAGTTTATCTTTCTCCCCGCTGCCACCAAGGGTGGCAGTCAAGGGTGGCTTAAGATGATGCATACTTTAAAGAAGAGAGAGACAAAGGACAAAATTATGCGCAAACATGATGTTGTAAAGTTAAATATTCCATCATTGTAAAAATATTACTGTGTTGGCTTCGAAAATACCATTATTGCCATGACTGAAATAGAAGCATACAGAATGATATTTTTCAACTACATTAGGATTTGTAGCAACTGTACCTCTGGTATATGTCTTATGTCTCATATTGAATATCTAATTTAGTTAAAGAACTATGGCCTTAAATAAGAATATTGTTTTACTAAACATAGATCTATTGAAAGGTTATGCACTGATGTATTTCTATCATAATAGTATGAATTTGACGATTGTGCCTCATATCTCAGATTACACAACATTATTTCCAGTTAACATTGTTTTGAGATTGCACCTGTACCTGCGAATCATGTCATTCCTTCCCAGCTGTAGATCTGTGTGTCTGGCTTCAGGGAGCATATGGGTGGTACAAACTCATTTGTGCATGTCTGCCCTTTAATCAGGGCATATATATTGATTATCCTGTTATTAACTACATTCAGAGCAGTATCAGAGCATGTCATTTAACAGTGTGTTTAGCGTTCTTTATCTGATTAAAACAGTGTGTTCCAATTTCATTGTCTAGTGATGTTTGTCTAGGCCACAGAGAGCAGAGATTACAGTTATTATTATTATTATTATTATTATTATTATTATTATTATTATTATTATTATTATTATTATTATTATTATTATTTATTTCTTAGCAGACGCCCTTATCCAGTGCGACTTACAATTGTTACAAGATATCACATTATTTTTACATACAATTACCCATTTATACAGTTGAGTTTTTACTGGAGCAATCTAGGTAAAGTACCTTGCTCAAGGGTACAGCAGCAGTGTCTTCCACCTGGGACTGAACCCACAACCCTCCGGTCAAGAGTCCAAAGCCCTAACCACTACTCCACACTGCTGCCCAATTGTAGATTCATACTTCCTGTTTCTATACAAGCAGGTTATTTATGTCTGTACAGTACATTGTTATCCTTCCTTCTTCCCTGTCACTGTGGGTATGTGAAGGTGAACTGCATTGACCATTTAAAAGAAAAATGAAATTCCTTTGAAGCAAATCATATGTGAGAGTAAGCTTTAGAGTCCTTAGCAGGAGGTGATTGTAGGGAGGGCTGCACAGTCGCCAAGGCCCTGAAAAAAGGTCAAAAAAAGACAAATGTTTTCCAGACGATTTCATGTACGGTACCGTATGTCTCCACCTTGGCACAAGCTGCCTCAGCACTGCCTTGGCAGATCCAGTAGGATTCCCCTTTCAGAGAACACTGGCTGTCCTTCTCTGGGCTGGGCCAGCAACCAAAACATATATCTGAACATCAGAGACCTTCTTGTCCCTGTTTTGGAAGGCAGCTAGTGACCATTCCATCAGCACAACACTGATGCAGTCATGTCAGTCATTTCTATTTTTAGAAGGCATAAATATACTGGATCTTGAAAGAGATTAGGATCAAATAATTGTTTGCATTTATTTCAAAGATAATGAAGGATATTGAGAGTGATATATGTTCTGCATTGCATTCATTTTCGTAAGCTTATGCCATATTTGGTTTTCAGTGGCATTGGCATGGTATGGAAAATATTTTAATGAAAAAGGAGTTAATGCCCCTTTTACTCAGAGGGAAAGTTAAGACATCACTTAACATAGAACAAGTTGAGTCAAACTAGCTTTGTTACAAAAAAAGAAATACTTGTCAAAAATGTCAACTTCCTTGTCTTACTGACGGAATTCCTCTGACCCATAACTAGGTAATTCACAGTAATTTTGTATTAGGTCTCATATGAGTTAATATGTACACATGACCCTGTGTCTTATGGTAAAAGATGGGTACTTTCATGTGAGCAGTTTGGATGGGCAGAAGAACATTTGTTTATTATTATTATTTTTATTTATTTATTGCGAATGAGACAGCAATGGTGGTAATTATATGTAATGAAATATTTGATAATCAGCATTTTGACTGCCACTTAATAGTTTAAATTGCTTATGCTATATGGCATACCTAAGTTGCATACGGTACATTCATCTAACAAAGAAAGCAGCCTGAGAAAGTGTTACCTACAGTAACTGCTGTAGCAGGTCAGCTCGGCGGAGTCACTGTATGCAGTCAGCATGGTGTTGCAATATCTCAGTGCATTTCTGGTCAGGAGTCTCTTTTCCTGCTGGAATGTCTGAACACATCCTTAAGATCCTGTTAATAAACCTTCATCCCAGTTAGCAGATGGCTCACTTTCCTTATTTGGTGGACACTATGGAGTTAAAGAAGATCTATACAATAAATGTTATGAATGTATGAGAGAGAGAGAGAGAGAGAGAGAGAGAGAGAGAGAGAGAGAGAGAGCATTGTGTATGCCTTCATAATGTAAACTCATTACTTAAAATAAATCATTCTGAAACTGACAAAAACAAGTGACATCTTGAGTAAACCAGTTTAAAAATATGGATTGTGAACTACTGTAACTCCAATTCAGTTTAAAAAATGAGTCACAAATGCAATTTATTTCAAGTAAAGATTGGTGCCACGAGCAAGTATTTCTTTTTTTGAGATAAATACATTGGAACCGTGTAAAAATTATACTTTTAGACATTGGTGTCTAGATTTCCTTGTTGGCTATAGCCAGTCAGTCAATAATTGGTCTGGGTCCGTGAATACATTATCGGTACTGCAGTGCAATTAATAGTGCTGTCAGTTAAGGTCTCCTTTGCTGAAAGCCAGCCCTGCTGTGCTAAGCATGCCTTGTGTGAGTGCAAGCTGATTTTTTTTTATCTCTTTCATTAAACATGGGTTTGAAAACCATTAACTGATTGGTCCCTTCAAATTAAAGTGTACCCTTTTTGCATTTTCACTGAATTCCTTTTTTATTATTATTTTAATGTTTCAGGAGGTGGAAAACCTGTTTGTTATCCTGTCTGCAGTTTTACACCTTGGGGACATTCGGTTCACTGCCCTGACAGATGCTGAGACAGCGTTTGTGTCAGACCTGCAGTTACTAGAACAAGGTCAGTGACATGTGACCTTCTGGCTCTTTAACTACAGGCCTTTCCTGCAAGGGGAGCACTTCCCATGTACAATCCAGAAGCTGCAGGAATACTATTGCAATGAATAGAATCTTTCCTAAAAAACAACATCTTTGCATAAGCTGATAATAGAGTTTACTTATTTTTGTATGACAGTGGTTACTGATTATGTGGCAAAAATCTAATTGTAGATAGTCATCTCTTAATATCATTGCTTCATTTGAGGCAGAGATAATAAAACCATAAAGGGTCATACCCAAATACCTCCACCACCCACTTCCAGTCAAACTCAATTCCCCTCCCACTCTAAGCCATGATTACAGTATATTTTAAAGTATGTTTAAATAAGTGTTTTTTTGTTTGTTTTTCTTTTTGTTATTACACCAAATTAAAAATATGTTGTGAGGTCATTATTGCTTCTTTTCCTGACTGTACCACCCAACACCATACTCTTATTCTGACAAAACCTTTTTCTGGGAAAGTCATACATTCATCTTGCATTGATATCATACCTCATGCCATTAGAGAAGCTTAACCTTTACCTCCCTGCATTCCTTGAATAGAATATTGTTCTGTTCCCTCTGGCAATCCCCTGACATTTCCAGGACTCTCAGTTCCCATTTCTAAAGTGAGTTGCTGTACATGGTGTATATACAATATGTTATTTAAAGAGATTCTTTATATTAGCTATATTTTCCTTTATTGTTATTTGCCAATTATACTAGGCAACAGTAATATGCTTTACCTCCTGATTTTCTCATAATTTGGTCTTGCTGGAAAAAAATTGCTGGAATAATTAGTAAGCGTAACAAATAATGATCTGTTAAATAAACAGCAATGAAGAATAATACAGAACACAAATATTAGGATATTAAACAGGTAAGAAGTTAAATATTAGATGCATGTAGATGATATAATGTATATCTTGTTCAAGCTGTTTTTTTTTTTATCTCCTTCATTATCTTATTGTGTTTTTACTTTTACCATGTATGTGCAGAATCCGTTTCAGTCCATTTGTCATTACGATCAGTGTCACCAACCAAACTTAAAAACTAACTTGAGAGGTTTTTGGAGGTCTTATCAGGACGTTGCATGGGGTCAGCCTACTGAGACCAGTTCTGAAAGAAAGGTCACAGAATTATCTGGAAGTTGTTCACACATTCAAAAAAATTCTTAGAGAAGTTCTCAAGTGCTACACTTCAAATCTGTTTCATTAAGAGCAGATTGAATATTTGTTATAGTGTATGAACTGTAGTGAAGCAGCAATAATAATTTAACATGAAGTTTGTTCTCTTCAGTGGCTGGCATGCTGAAAATTTCAACTGATGAACTTGGATCAGCCTTAACATCTGATGTACAGTACTTCAAAGGTAAATATCATTGCAGCTAACCTAAGGCTGTCCTCTGATACAGACACTTGCCATGACACTGTAGTAACACAATAGTAACCTTGACAGCTTAACCTGGAACCATGTCTGCTTTACTGGGAAATACTAGTTTGTTTAGCCCAAGTTCATGTCCTATTTTTTATGTGTAACAGTGTGTTTAAAGAGTAAGTAGCTTAAAATAACATTGTCTTATTCGTTTATGTATTTATTTATGTATTTATTTATTTTGCTCCTTTAACTTTAAATTCAGAAAGGAGGCATCCACCAAAGATTGATTTGACCGAATCTTTATTGTGTTTTGACAGAAGGACCAAGAGACGTAACATACTTTTTGGCCCGTGGCCTTGTCCATTGAGCTCTGAGCTGCCCATGTGCTGACTGACTCAGATGAATGATTACTATGTAACACAATTTTTGTTCCTGGGTAGTAAGTGTTATTTCCTAATTGCTTATGCCTCAAAAGTATAGAAAATGGCTATTATTCCCCACAAACTTTGCTTTTGTGACCAGGACAGTGATATTTTGAAATTTACCTATTTCCAATGAGAAAACGGGAGAATTTGTGTCTTTTCGTTCACATAAAGTCCGAAAAAAACAACATATGAATCCAAATTAACATGTATTTATACTAAAGTAATACAAAAATGACTACAAAAGATTTAGAAGTGAGTAGTTTTTCGAGATTTACGATTATACTGTAAATCACTTTCACGAATCAGCCCCCAAATGTAGTCTCCCATCATGTTCTCGTTATACTGTCCTTGGTAGCGGCGTTCAAAGTCCAGTATATCCTGGTGGAAGAACTCGCCTTGCTCCTCTGAGGACGCTCCCATGTTCTCCTTGAATTTATCAAGATGAGCATCAAGGATATGGACTTTGAGGGACATCCTACAGCCCATTGTGCCGTAGTTCTTCACCAGAGTCTCAACCAGCTCCACATAGTTTTCGGCCTTGTGATTGCCCAGGAAGCCCCGAACCACTGCAACAAAGCTGTTCCAAGCCGCTTTCTCCTTACTAGTGAGCTTCTTGGGGAATTCATTGCACTCCAGGATCTTCTTTATCTGTGGTCCGACGAAGACACTAGCTTTGACCTTTGCCTCAGACAGCTTAGGGAAGAAGTCTTGAAGGTACTTGAAGGCTGCCGACTCTTTATCTAGAGCTCTGACAAATTGTTTCATAAGGCCCAATTTGATGTGCAGTGGTGGCATCAGCACCTTCCGGGGGTCCACCAGTGGCTCCAACTTGACGTTGTTCCTCCCCACAGAGAACTCGGTCCGCTGTGGCTAGTCCCGCCTGTGGTAGTGTGCCTTGGTGTCCCTGCTGTCCCAAAGGCAAAGATAGCAGGGAAACTTGGTAAAACCGCCTTGGAGACCCATCAGGAATGCCACCATTTTTAAGTCTCCTATGACCTCCCAGCCGTACTCATCATACTTCAAGGCGTCCAGCAAGGTCTTGATGCTGTTGTAATACTCTTTGAGGTGCACCGAGTGAGCCAGGGGAAGAGACGGGTACTTGTTACCATTATGGAGCAGCACGGCTTTGAGGCTCCTGGATGAGCTGTCAATGAAGAGGCGCCACTCATTCTGGTTACAGGTGATTCTCGAACAGACTGGTCACATTGTGGCAGAAGCAGAGCCCATCTTGACGGGTGAAGAAGCTGGTAAAAGGTTGGTGACGCTTCCTCTGATCTGTGACTTCCACACTTTCATCCAACAAGTTCCACTGCTTGAGCCTAGACGTCAAAAGCTCGGCATTGGACTTGGTGAGACCAATATCTCTAATCAAGTCGTTGAGGTCTTTTTGGTTGGGGTAGTATGGGTTTCTCTCCTCAGCTCCACCTCTACAACGTCTTCCTCGCTCTCTGACTTGCTGCTCTCTTCTAAAGACGGCTTCTCTCTCTCCGGAGGAGTGGGTACGGGGAGCTCATGGCAGTGTGGCAACGGGGACGATGGATGAAGGAAGGTCCGGATACATGATAGCAGGTGCATTCTTGCCAGTCCGACGTTTGGAAGGGTCCACCATGCAGAAGTAGCAGTTGATTGAGTGGTCAGTGGGTTCCCGCCAAATTCTTGGGATAGCGAACTTCATGGCTCTCTTTTCCCCTCTGTACCATCCTACAAAAATACATTTATTTCACCCATGACTAATGTGTAAGAGATTCTCGCAACATTTTTCATATATGATATATTTTTTCAATAACATTGAAAATTGTAAAACATTTACAATTTTAAAAATTTTAACAAATTTTATAACATAAAATTCCGAGCAACAATTGTCCATCTTACCTTCCAGAGTTTTTTTGCAGTGCTCGCAGGTGAAATGAGGTGCCCAGGGTTTGTCTTGATCCCTGACAGGCATGCCGAAATATGCCTTGTAGGCCTCACACATCTTAGCAGATGCTTCCACGGAGTACTTTTTCGCTCTTGTCTTGATAAATTGGCCGCAGACATAGCAAAATGCGTCTGCCGGATGCTTGCAGCCTCTTGATGCCATCTCAGAAAAATGCAGATATGTATCCACTTAGGCAGCTGGAACTAAACTGAACTGGTGGGCTTAAGGCCCCTGTATTTATACTACTATTTATATTACTGGACAGTTCTAGAAGTTACTCCAAGTTTACTCAGCACTGAATCTATCTGGAATGTTCTGTAAAATAGGTAAATTTCAAAATATCACTGTCCTGGTCACAAAAGCAAAGTTTGTGGGGAATTAATAGCCATTTTCTATACTTTTGAGGCATAAGCAATTAGGAAATAACACTTACTACCCAGGAACCAAAAAAAAAAAAAATTGTCACACGGTGTTATTGTTTGATGATGCTAGCAGGACATGGCACTCTGGCCACGTTATACTGCCCCATGTACTGGCTGATTGTGATGAACTGGTTAATAATTAATGATAGTCATGCCAGCAGCAGGATTGTGGCACTCTGGGCCACCTTCCCCATGTGGTGATGAATTGTTATGAAATGATACTACCCCGCTACCCCCATTGTGAGCTGGCTGAACTGTGATGTATGAGTATGACACCTATAGCCAGCAGCGGGGCAAGTGCACTTTGACGACATTACCCATCCCATGAGCTGGCTGAACTGCAGAGTGGATGCATGAGTATGACAGCTATAGTCAGCGGCAGGGCAAGTGCGCTTTGGCGACGTTACCCCACCCATGAGCTGGCTGAACTGCGGAGTGGATGCATGAGTATGACAGCTATAGCCAGCAGCGGGGCAAGTGCGCTTTGGCGACGTTACCCCACCCATGAGCTGGCTGAACTGTGATGTATGGGTAGGCAGCAAGAGGCACTCTGGACACGGCACGCAAGGTGGAGGCAGGGGGGAGGAGAAACAACAGGGAGGCATGGGCCAAGGGTTCTTTACAGGATATCCTGATTGCATATGTGATTAGGGGTGGATCCACCTTTCAGAAACACAACGTAATTTTCATGATGTTTGCAATCACTTTGAGTGGTTCTTATTGTTAAGATGCCTTGACTATGAGTTCTGGAGTTTCTAGTTGCCTGCCATAGACAAATGTAATGTAGGTTAGATCACCCAAAGTATTTTTATATTAGTATATAAAGTAAGCACCAGCTGATCTAGTCTAGGTCATATTTATATAGATTGATAGATATAGATATATGTAGATAGATAGATAGATAGATAGATAGATAGATAGATAGATAGATAGATAGATAGATAGATAGATAGATGGATGGTAAGTAACTGGAACTAAAGTGCAATTCCTGAACTCAGGTAAGCACTTTAACACAGACTTGCATAAAAAATTTAAAAAAAAAACATAGCATAGCATATGAGTAATTGCGTTTCGAACCATTCAGAATAATTGCAAACATCATAAAAAGGTAAGGGGACATTAAAACTACCAAGAAATTGACATTAAGCTTCTTCCTCATTCATATTATGTTTTTTACACATGTCCGTGTAAATCCTACACCTTGCTAGATTTATTGTATCAATATACTTGAGCCTTACGTTTAACATTACAATGCACAATTCATTTATTTATTTATTTTTTAAATTTTGAAATCAGTTCACAGTCACAAAAGTGTGGCATTCTGGTTTTATGTATGTGTCTTTGTGCTCCCAGGGGACGTTATAATGAGAAGACACACAGTTGAAGTGGCAAATCATTACCGGGATCTCCTAGCAAAGTCACTGTATAATCGTCTCTTCAGCTTTTTGGTGAACAGCATCAACTACTACCTCCAGAGTCAGGACGACAGCAACGGGTAAGAGATAATTATCAAGGATAAATGGATTCATAGAGCAATTGCTGATATCTGCATGGACCTCAGGAAAATATGTTGATAACTGTGTTGTAAAAATCATTTTAAAAAGACTGCATATAAGAGAAAAAAATGACTGTTAGAAATTGCTGGGGAATACGGCCATTTGAATTGTTTATAGAAATGTAAAATAATCCAAGTTGTTTTAATACTGGATAAAGGCTGCTAGAAATAACAAATGATACAGTAATGGATGAATATACACATACTACTTTCTGCTACCTGAAAGAAAAACTGCCCTATGCTACAGTTAATGGATTCTAGTCAATAGATTGACACCAAAGCTATTTAACTATCATTATAATAGGCCTCTTTATGTATGAAAATCAACCATGTATTTGTGTATTTCTGTATTTTTGTCAAAAAAAAAAAAGGAAAACTCCAGAATGGGTCCTTGTGACAGGATAGTGTCAAAATGAGACTCAGTCAGGAAAGCTGCAGTGAAAGTGCTGATTTACAAACACAAATAACCATGAACAAATAAACACAGTACAGAGGCCAAAATAAAAGGTTGAACAAAACACAAATACGTGTTTTCAAAAGAATGCTTCCTTTTGTCCAGGCTGCACAGTGCCTTCACTGGACATTGGCATTTCCTCCCTTTCCAAACTCCTTCAACAAACAAAGGGTCTTTCCTCCCTTTAAATACATGTGGCCATTCCCTCATCAGCACTCAATTACCTAATTAGGGAATGGCCACATTTTTACCCATGGTTGTTGGCTGGGATGGATTTAACCCCATCCCTGCCAAACTTGCATTCCCAAATATCACTCTTTCCATGCTTCCGCTCTGCCACAGTCCCATTTTAATCGTTTAAAATTACTTTAAAGATGGTGGTGTTTAGAAAATAAAGTACAGAGTATTGTATGCAGAACCAAATACCAGTGAACCAAGAGATCTAGTATTTGAGGTTAACCTTAAGTCTGTTGTAATGGATAACATGATCACTACACTTATCAGTTTTAACCACAGTGTTTGTTGGTAACCATTAACACAAATGTGCTAATCAAACCAAATAGACTATGCATTAATGTTTGAAATGAATTAATTGCAGCTGATCTATTTTGTTTATCTTTATTACATTTGCTTGAAAAATGTAGAGTCATCAATCGCTAGATCTAATAATCGTTTGGTGCAGGAGGCTCCTTCAGATATATTGACAGGTCTAGGTGGCATATATTGACAGGTCTAGGTGGCATTTTGTCAATGCAACACTTAATATTCTTCTCATTAAAACTAAATTGCAATCAGAAAGCTTCAAATAAACGCATATACCCAGTTGTGTATTGGTTTAATGTTTTGTACTATCAGGAACTGGTTCTCTACAGAAATGTCATTAACTTCGCCAAAGCAAGGTTAAAATCAGTACATCAATAACAATAATGTAATCTTTCATTGCTATTGGTAAAGTATAGTGTATACACTGTAACTGAATTAATACCCATGGTACTGAATGAGAAATAATTACTTGGTATAAAACACATCTTAATATTCCATTTAGTACAGACCCCTTCCATGTTTTTCTAGTGGCTGCTGTAGCCAGTTTAAGAACTAGTAACATACAGACTAACGTACTACATGTATATACACAGTGACTGCGCTTGAGTGCCTGAAAAAGCTGGGAATGAAGTAACTGAGGGTCTGCATTACGTCTATTGCAGGGTGTTTATCACATCATGTTATGGCAGATGTCTAAACAGGGTTTTCAACAAGAGGAGACTATACTGTACAATACACGTCTTAATTGGCAGGCTCTGTAACAGTCTGTCTTCTTTTCTCTGTTTTTCAGCTAAAATGTCTACAGTTTTCACAAAAAATAAAATAAAAAAAACTTCCCAGAAACTTCAAATCAACATTTAGGACAAACATACATAACCATTGGTTTGTTAGGAATGTCTATGAGAGGTATCTGACTTCTTGGCAATAAGAGATAATGTAAATCGCAAGCATTCAATGCAGGTAGTAGTTATGACGCACTGTAAACTTGTAAAAGGGATTTCATTAGTTACTCCATGAATGATAATAGCTTTATGAGTCAAATAAACACAGCACTCTATTCTGTTTCATAGAACCAGTAAAATATATGAAAAAGAAAGTATGCTTATACACATTAGGATTAAACTGCTGAATTTGGAAAATCTACTTTCTGTTACACATCTTTTTAGAAACACAGCATAATTTGGAACAGTACAATTAACCGTCGTCATTTTGTCTTTGGATTTGAATAAATGCAGGATTCATAGATTGCAAAACAAGATCCTTTGAAAAAAAGGGCACTCTGTTCTGTTGAATAAGAAACAATTTACTCAATGCTAGAACTCTCAAGACTGTTAAAACAGGTATGATGCACTTTCAGTACATATTAACTGGTTACTCCCATGCTCTTATGTGTAGGGTATGCTATGGTTAGTTTTGTTTTGGTTTGGCATGTTCAGAGACACATGTTCTCCTTGTTACACTAATAATACACCTCTGTGCACCTGTATTTCTATCTGTGACCCCGGAGATGCGATTAAGTTTGATGGGATGTTAAAGTCTAGTCTTTGATAGTCTTTGATAGTTCTGACAAACCTTGTTGCTCTCGGTCAGCCTTAGTCACCTCCCGGATGGTTTATCATCTTCTGCGGTTCCTTTAGATGAGAATATTATCTGTCTGTCTACTAGACTTGTGCTCTCATAGTCATTTTGTACCACAGTTTGTTTTTCTTTTGACAGCCATTGCAATTAAATCTAAGAAACATCAAAATTAGAACCACTGTTTGAACTTGCATAGCATCAAGACTAAATGAATCTAAATCCATGTTTACTGGTCTTATTGTATAATCACCCTTGAGATCCATCCAGTTCAAGGTCTATCTACAGGCTTCTCCTTATATAAGACCAGCTGGTGAATCATTGACTTGTTCAATCCTAGTCAACCATGGGGGTTCCTGAAGGTCCCCAGGGTACACCTTAAAGCCTTTAGGGCTATATATTTCCCTCACTATACACAAGGACTCTGGGACCACTTGCTGAACTCATAATACATTGAATTATAAGCACATTTGTTCAGTCTTGCTTATACATTCTTGAAGTGCCCTTCGATGATTGCACATGAAGAGTGCTCCAGTAAAGTTGTATTGTAATCACTGTAATGCACGGTATTCTTTGCTATCAAAATGATTAGAAATGTTTAACTATTCTGTTACAAAGAAGATTACTTTTCTTAAATGAATATTAATTCTACAGCCTCCCACATTAAATGGAAATATTTAAGCATTCTTTCCTTAATGTGAGATTCTGAGAGGAAAATGCAGGAAAATGCATCTACTACCTTATACCACACAAGGAATGTTGGCAAGATTTTAGGTATGTTTTTACTTGGACCCACATAATAGCAGGTCCAGCAAAACCATAAAAGGAAAAGGAAATACAAATAACTGCCACTGTGTCACAAGGGTGTAGCTTGTTATGCTCAGGGTTCTTTACATGAGGAGACAAGAATAGTCAGTCATAAATATTCAAAGTGAAGTTACTCATTGCCTTGTTCACCACAGCGATGCATAATATATCAGTATATTGTAAAATAGGTTAACAATCATAGGTTTTGATCTTTCTTTGTTCAATAACAGGCAGTGGATAATTACAGTTCAGGAACTAATTGCAAGTGATGTAGACGTTGTGTTTCCCATGAACATACCAACACAGTGAAAGCAGTGGAAACAGTGCAAAGTGGGTTATGTACTTAAATGACTGCAACAGAACAGGATCACTAAGTAAAACAAAAACTTTAAAACACTACATTTTAAGATAAAACACTACATTTGAAGATATGTATAAATGCAAAAAGTAAAGAAGTCATTTGTTGTTGTTGCATTAAACATACTGTAATTCTAATAAATAAAATGCTGTCACAGCACATACACTGTCAATGGATACATGGGACTCTGTTAAAAACATGCTTTCATTGCCACTCATCTCTTCTTTCTATCCTGTTACAGAGACCCCGCCCTTGAAATTGGAATATTGGACATCTTTGGGTTTGAAGAGTTTCAGAAGAATAGTTTTGAGCAGGTACATATTTAAAGCCTTGCTTACTTTTCAGTATTTTATTCGGTGCCACTCTGACAGTAAAAACAAATACAGGTTATTTGCGTGTACAGAGCCAGCATCCCACAGGTAATAGCATCAAAGCTATGACCAACATTTTTGCATCACCTAGAATTTTAGGATTGAGACATAATTATATGAAATTATATGAACATAATTTAGATATTTTATTTAACATCATGTAATCAAAGAAACTCCAAAATGTTTCATTTTTTGTCAGTTACACATTGATATGAAAAGCTACAAAGTGGTGTGTAATTCAACATGTTAACATAACATAGGGTGTTAATTCTATAGGGTGATGCTAAACTTGTGGCCATAGCTGAACACAGACAAGTTCATACATATTGACATTTATTTAAGCAACTCCAGCAGGTCTCACCATTAAATTAATTATTAGCACATACCAACCAACTAAAAGTTAAATATATTAACATCAAATATGTATTTAGTATTTTAGACATAGGCTATTTTATATATCAGCTACATGTGCTGCAGTTGATGTACTCTGCATGCCAAACAGTTCTAGCATTCATAGTAATCGAATAGTATAGAATTTTTGCAATTTTCAGGAAAACTTAGGCAACTAAAATTATAGCTATTGTTAGTTTTTCCTGAACGAAGAAACTAGGTAGGGTAATTTCTGTCACATATGTCTGCAATCACCTGTTGATGGTGATATACCATGAACATTTAAATGAATGCTTTAATCATGAGTTCCGTTATTGATGAGGAGGGATTAACCCCACAACTGTTCACAGCTCTATTCCTCGGTACATACAGTCCAGTATGCAACGACAGTAACATGTACTGTATATGTTATTACATTTGGATACATAAACCCCCATAAAAGTCGTGTTGTTTTGTTGGCTCTCCTGCCCTGCCAATGGCCACACTGTGTTGTTATGCATTAATCCAGCAAACAGCAGTTTGATGTCAGTTTGTTACCTTGATATATATATGTGTAATCATAAGCAGTTCATAAGTTAAACTTAATTTACACTAGCTACTTGGTTTTAGGTTGGATATAGCTTTTCTTTTTTTTTTTTTTTTTTTGCATGGGCTATCTTTTTTTTTAAATGTTATATTTCTGATATCTTACAAGTACACTAAGTCATTATGAATCGCAGATCATGAGATTTGAATTCTCTAGCCCATTGCTGATCTGCTGTACAAAATATACTGGTGACACAGTCAGAACAGTAGCCAGAGGGGACCGATTGGCGCATCCAGTAAAGGCACTCCACCAGAGTGCAGGATGCGCCCTATAGCTTGGAGATCGCCGGTTCGAATCCAAGTTATGTCACTGCCGACCGTGGACGGGAGTTCCCAGGGGGCGGCGCACAATTGGCAAAGCACTGCCCGGGCGGAACAGGGGTTGGGTCGGCTGGGGAGTCCTTGGCTCACCGCATACCAGGGACCCCTGTGGCTGGCGGGCACCTGCAGGCTGGCCTGTACGCAATTCAGAACTGCGTGGTCCTCCGACGCTGTAAGTTCTGGATATGGCTGCACGGCAGGCTTGCAGAGTGAAAAAAGTGGACGGCTGACAGCACTCGTTTCGGAGGACGCGAGTGCTCATCTTCGTCTCTCCAGAGTTAGTTCAGTGGTTGCAGTGATGAGCCAGGTTGAATAATAATTCGCCATGAGAAAATTGGAAAATTTGAATAATGAATAATAATATTTGTTAAAAAAACAAAACAAATATTACCCATAGTAAGCAGAAACAGCTGCAGTTGTGATATCATAGTGGTGCTGTACCACAGCACCCTATTGAACATGACATTTATGCCGGCATATGGAACTACTTCCCTCTCTCTTCTCCTATATAGATACAAGTGATAAAATAGCTCCATTGTTTTACACCACCATTCTGGAGCTGTTTATCTTCAATTAAATACAAGCAGACAGTCTTCATTGTTAGTTCCTCTTGGCACAGACCCTTGTTGTTCAATGAAGCGCTGCTAAATAGCTGACTAATTATGTAGTATTTATTTTTATGTGCAATAGAAACAGGCTTGTAACCAGAAGGTCCCCGGTTCAAATCCCACCTCAACCACTGACTCATTGTGTGACCCTGAGCAAGTCACTTAACCTCCTTGTGCTCCGTCTTTCGGGTGAGATGTAATTGTAAGTGACTCTGCAGCTGATGCATCGTTCACACACCCTAGTCTCTGTAAGTTGCCTTGGATAAAGGTGTCTGCTAAATAAACAAATAATAATAATATCTACATCAAAAGTACACATTTTGCAATACATATTATAACATATGGTTTTAAAGTGTGCAATTGTTGCTTAATTTTGCAATTCTGTACTGTACAGAAAAGCCTGTCCCCCCCTACTCGGTCCAGATTATACTTTGGTATACACAGCAAACATATAGTACCCTTGAAAAAGTGTTGGACCACAAAATACACATTTAGTATTTTGTGGGGCCACCTTTACCATGGATGCAGAGTATCTTGAGTGGAATTTTCCCCTTTTTTAAAGCAGCGCAGCAGTTATTGGGTATATTATTGGGTATGTGGAGTTGGTGCTCCAACTCTTTCCTGAGATCTGGGCTCTGAGCTGGCCACAGTAAGATAGATATTTATTGTTAATGAACCACTCTTGCAGAGTGACAGGGAGCATTGTTGTGCTGAAAAAGTCCCTTGGGAGTTCAGTTTTCCATCCAAAGGGATAACGAGGCCCTTTCTATGTCAACAGAAATAAGCCCACATGAGCCCCCTTGTACGTTTCATAGTTGACAGTAGACATGATGGATCGTAAGATCCAAACTAACCCTTGGTGAAAGAGTGTAAAGCAAGACTTGACATAACACTTTTCCAGTCATCCAGAGTCTATGACAGGTGTTCCAGTTGGAATGGTGTTTATCACAATGTTTATCACTAACCCCAGCCCTGTCGCTCTATCCCATTTCGTGCAGTGTGTTCCGAATAGATTCAGGACAGAGCAGGCATGCCTTAGTTTTCATTCTTGTTGCTCTCTGATGGAGCTTATTTGGCATTTTGTCCTTGTCTTTTCACTTAAATATCACATTCCACTCAGGTGTTTTTGGATGTCTGGTTAGCTCACCGGTTTCCCTATTGCTCTTCCCACTAATGTGGCAGCTGAACATCGTTTGAATTCAGACAGCTCTTTCAAGACATGGTGTCAAGCTGGCTTGCATGAGCCAGCTACCATCTGTAATTTGCAAATCAGCAAAAAACATCTCTTTTTCCGGGATACACTGTACACTCTGTGCTCTACTGCAAGTTGCTATTTGCAAACTACGGGAAGGTATGGAAGGAGCACCATAATATAAGCAGTAGTGACTGAGGGTCAAATCCAGGCCAGGTGGCTAACGTGTTAACTGCTGCAATAAAAGTGCCAGTCTCCATCACCATTGTGGACACAGCTCGTCTGACGCATGTCGATTACATACTCTACCCGCTTCAACAGAGCTGATACTTGAGTATACACATTGGCATGCTCACTCAGCCCAGACTTTAGGAGCTTCAGTTCTACGCCTGTCAGCATGGACATTCTCGACTGTCCCCCAGAGGTTGAACGACATCTGAGAGAAACCACCCAGCATTCATCCTATTGCTCATGTTGTGCACAGCATGCTGATGAATTTCATCTTTCAACTATCATGGATTGTCTTTTTTTTTTTTTTGGTCCCTACTGTGTGACGTGGTGGGATGGTATTTCGGCATCTTTAACATAATAAAAGGAACTGAGGATCGACCCGAGGACTCATGGTATGAAGCCTATAAAAAAGCATGGCTCTATCGGCAGAGCAAACAGACACATCCATAGTTACTACTTCACTCTGCTAGCTACTGGAGAGAGTCCATTACATGTATGTTAACCTTTGAGAACAGCAGTATATTTTTAGAAGGGTCCTTTAGAAGGGGGCTGTTACTGATGGTTTCCTGATGTTCGTAGGTACTTTGTTTGGACAATATGAGTCTACCAAGCATATAATTTGATGTTAAAGTGATATGTTAATTTGCCATAAATTGAATTTGGATATTTAATGGAAAAGAAAAACAAACCCTTTGCATCTGAGAAACTTTGAAGTGGAATTTACAGCTGTTTATAGTTTCATAAAAACAATGAAGGAATATTTGTGGTCTACTTTTATAGCCATCTGTTGTCATACTTGTGGAGTGATCTATGCATTTGAAAGTTGTTAAGAGAGGGTTAACGCTATATGAGACCGTATAGTATATGCATTTATTTTAATTTATTTTGAGTGGATGTTCCACTTTACTGGTGTGTTTATGAAAATAATAATATCTTTATTTTTATATAGCTCCTTTCATAGTGGACCACCATCACAAAGTGCTTTACAGAGGTAGGCTATGAACTATGCATTGTATGCAGAGTCACTTACAATAGGACATTGATTTAACATCTCAAGGAGGAGGTTCAGTGACTTGCTCAGGGTCACACAGTGAGTCAGTCAGTGGCAGAGGTGGGATTTGAACTGGTAACCTTCTGGTTACAAGCTCTGGACTTTAACCACTGGACCACACTGCCTATCAGCCCATCATGACAGCAAGGTATTTGTGTTGGCTGCCAAATGTCTTCAGTATAAAAAAACACCATCTGAAAAATGTTATCCCCTTTTTTTCTTTTTTTAACATTTTTATTTTTCTGAGCTACAGAGAAGAGGATACAGATAATATTCATATCCCCAACAACAGGGTTGTGTCTGTTTAGTTCACATATAGAACAAAGTGGCAAGAATGATTCAAAGAGATAGCAAATCTGTGTTCCTGCAGCTGAAACTGTCTTCAGGCAATATATTTAAACTGGAAAGCCAAAATGATCAATTTTCTGATGAAGCAGAGAGCTTATAAGCTGTAAAATTGAACATGATTGTTGGGCATTGCAGATTTAATAACATAAATTGTCAGTCATGTAGCTTGTATTGCTTGATTACTCCATAAACAGTAACAAACAGAATTTACAGTACAGTAACATTTTAGGTCTTCTGTTATTGGTTTTCTCTTAATACACAAGGCAATGACGTGCACCATTATTCGTTTTATTACGCATAACACCTGCAGGAAAGGTACCATTTAACCAATACACTTTATTCAAAGTTATAAAGTTATTTTGTGTTCATGAAGAAAGAGACAATAGAAATGATCTTCAAAGAACTTCATAATCCTATTCCCTGTCTGCTTTATTGAGAACTTGCATAATTCTTGTTGTTTCATGAACAGTCTTCGTTCGATGTGCCAAGTGCCATGAACTTAATGACAGCGTGGCAATACATTGTGTAAGCTTACTGCCCTTCTGGGACACAAGAGAGACATCAGTAAAGAATGAGTACGTTATCAAATCATTGTAAAAATTCTCAAGCCTGCTTTATGGAAGGTTTCATTCTAAGTGCTCTAGCTATTGACATGCCAAATCAAACTGCTGACCTAAACCCCTGGTCCTATAAAAAGGTGTAGGGCTTGAACACGCTGGAATAGTACAGCATGAGCTCTATCAAACTGCTACACTTTGCTGCTGGTAAACAAGAAGTCTGCTGCACCAAGAAGCATTGACTACAGTGATGTTTATAGCCACTTCCTTCCACACCGTTTTACACCAGAGATTGATATTAGTTTTCATACAAAAAATCCAACTGCAGACAATTAGATTGTTTCATTGATGTTGCACTACCGACATAATTATGTAATTCCTTGCTGCCTATTGGATTAGCCGAGGTTTCCCATTTAGACATGCTTTGTACAAGACATTCTGCACTATAGCATTCAGTCTAGAACCTACAACTACCAAATTATTTTCTTCCCTCATGTAACGTGTAACTTCACAACAATATCCCAGAATACTTCAATACTGTTACCTAATATAAAGTATACACCCAGGGACTCTCTGTCCTAGTCACTGAGATAAAGTTATTGTGGGTGATTTGTTATTGCTGCTGGACTAGCATTAAAAGGCCCAGGATTTTTTTAAATTTGTATTTTGTTTCATTCTTGTCAAACATGAAAAGTCATGGCTATTATGGTGGCAACATATACACATTTAAAATGTGCCTTTTTCTTTTCCTTAGTTAGACAAACACAGTATATGGCAGTACTAAGGAGAAACTTCTAATATGGTAGTACTAAGGATAAAAACTAATAACAATGCATATTTCAAAGCATTGGTGTTTTTTACTTTTTGTCCAGCCTCAGTTATATAAAATAACATGCACATTTTAAGTTGTTGAATTTGAAATGAAACAGTATCTTTGTAGAAATGCATTATGAAAATGAATGTTATAATACAAAATACCTTAAGGTAAAACATAATGATGGCAGCATATATACGAGGTAATGAAAGAGAGTATGCTTATTCATTAGCAGAATTAGAGGCATTTGCAGTAATAAATGAGCTTCATTATAAATCCTTTGTTCAATGATTATCAGGTTACTTGATGCATTGTCTATTTGTCCTGTCTGCACAAAAGCTTCAGGTGAACCTTACAGATTCTTGTTAGCACTGGAGTTACAGCGAGGGGAGCACATTTTGTCTTTTTTAAATGTCAGCTATTAGCAATGAAACTATCATCATGCTGTTACCCGGAGGCAACAAACCCTACAGTATAGTGAATACAAATTACTCTTGCATAGCTGTCTTTATGCCAAGGCATTCAGGGGACTTCACAATAAAGTAGAAAAGCGAAAAATAGCTTATAATCAAACGGTCTACAAAAAACACACTCAAACAAATACATCTTAAAGATTTAAACTTTTAAATTGTCTGGATTTACTGCTGAAGTGAATTTCCCCAGCCCTTGCTTTTAGCCACTTTTTAGAATCAGAATTCTGGGATCTCAGAGCACATCTGTAAAGATGGGGGATCTGTGGGTCTTGGAGATATGAACCAGAAGCTATTGTAAAAGGGCCTTATTATAAAATAAGGATAACACAAAATATTTTTAAAAAGCCACAGGCATAGACCATTCTGAATACGATATTATCTAAGTGCCCAATCCAATGTAATCCACTACCTTAAGGCAGGATAGTAATTATTATTATGGAAATAGTTTGCTTCTAAAATCTCCAAGGCAAAGAATTAATAAAGAGTATCATATATTGCTTATTAATGACTAGAAGTTCAGTTTTCTAATATAACTGAACAGAAAATAATCACCATAAAACATATATAAAAAAACAAACAAACAGGAAAAACATGCAGTTTTTGGTAGGTTTTTCAAAATAAATATTTCCTCGATATTAGGGGTGTGCCAATAAACTATAAAAGAAAGGTAAGAAAAAATGTTAGTTACTTTGATCGTGGCAGGTTTTATATTAAATAACACTGTCAGATTGTTTTTAATTGATACAGAATAATTTTGTAAACAAGGGAAGCCGAGGGACCGCATTGTTTTGTGTTGAGTAATTAACATGTTTTATTCCCTTTAATTAATACCTTAACAACTTCAAATTTCAGCGCACCACTACTGCTGTCGTATTATGTATCACAACACTAAAGACTTCAACGCTAATGTGTACTGAAGGCTTTTAAACTGCTTTTAAAGCATCTGCCACCAATGATAGGTCAGCTATATAAGGCCAGTCTCATATGTGGGTTTTAAAAGATCTGTATGTTGCTACTTTGGGGGTGAAATAAATATCTCATAAAGATCTCATTGGACTTCATGATCAAAGAAATAGCATGAGATTATTCAATCCCCTCTTACTTGAAACGCCATGGGTTCATTTCATATTTATAAAGTTGGAACAGCTGTTCACTTAATCATATACAAAGTGGGAACAGACTCTTGGTAAACAACTACCACAGTATGATGTTATAAAAAAAAAATGTTTTAAAGTTGGTATCTCAATCTTTTCTAGCCATTTTGATTTGGAATATGAGACATACTTATAGATTATCTTGTCACTACACAAAATACATTGATTCTGAAAAAAATGACTTGAGAGTTGATGAAATTTTATCATTTGGGCCAACAGCTCACTGAATTCCATAAGCAATTAGTATTTCCAAGAAGTAACACAGGGTAAACTACTGAATGAGAAAAGTAAAGTGTACTCGTTTATTTTTATTTGTTTTACCTCAAAATCTATGTTGACAAAAATATAGATTTGATTAATCACTCTTGTGCTTGTTGATCTTGTTATTGTGGTAGTCATTTAAAACTGTTTGGCACTATAAATAAAATATAAGTGGTACCATAATTAAAATGTAATTCCAGACTGTGGCTTGCTTAATAGTAACAAATACCTGTTCAAAAAAGGTTCTATTTTTGTCCTTACAAAAAAATCTATCAGTTCTGCTTTGTTTTATTTTGCTGTTAAATCCACAAACTAAAAGGCTATTTTGTGTTTAAGCGACTGCTCTAAAGAGCTTTCATTTGTTTTTTTTTTCCAGTTGTGTATCAACATGACTAATGAGAGGATTCACCAGTACATTATGGAGGTACTCTTTCAGCAGGAGCAGACAGAGTGCGTGCAGGAGGGAGTCGCTATGGAAACGCTACATTCTCCTGGCAACCAGTCTGCTGTCTTGGATTTTTTCTTTCAGGTACTCATTAAACTGCCTGCTTAGTTGATGCTAGAAAAATCTCTTTGGTGTGACAGACAATACTAAAAATACAATTTGTTATAGTCCTTGAGCACTGGGCTGAGATCAGAGTAACACAATACATGCTTAGTTAAGCTGTCAGTGTGCCTGATGTATTTCATAATAAAGTAGTTCTAGTGTAAACAATGCAGTGGCAGTACTAAAATATGACTGCACATAAACACATTCAGAGTAGGTGAGATATGGTTCCTGTCACAAATTTTCATGGCGACTTTCTTCATTTAGCCTTCATCAATAAGAGATCTGAATTAGGTCTCTGTGAGTTGGATTAAAATATCCTCAGCATCGTGTGCTAAAAATGTCCATACACAGCTTTATCACAATTGGATACACAATTCTCAAGAAAAATGCAAATATGGGTATAATTAAAAAAAAAAAAAACAGACATGGTGACATTTCTGCAGCTTTAAATGACATCATACTTTGTTATATCTAGCACAACTCAGTGACATCTTTACAAGAGCATCACTATAATTATTATTATTAATAATTAGTCATTTAGCAGATGCTTTTATCCAAAGCGACTTACAGAGACTAGGGGGTAAACTATGCATCACAACTGCTGGTGCAGTATCACTTACAATAGGACCTCGATTTTACATCTACAATCTCCATTTTTTGTTGCTTTTATTCAATTTGGTAAAATTGAAGTGAAAGCATAAAGTTGTTCTATAATTTATACCAAGGTGCAGCTTCACGCTTTAAAAAGATGTATGACAGAATTGTGTCTCTTGACAGTACGGCAAATAGACCCATATGCATGGCACAGCAGTAAGGCAGCCTTATTCGTTTGCAGCTGTTCACATTGTGTAAAGGATATTGTGGTACTGCTCCTTTGTCATTATTGTTTACCAAATTGTCTGAAACCATACCATACCATAACATATCACAACTGGGACAAAAATATATCTGAGATTTTGTTTTTAGTTTTGATACACATACATATTTAACCAGAAGACACATGAGAAAATTATAAACTTCTCTGCCTTTCATTCTTCATCATGTTTACAACAGGCTTAATTTGTGATGTATGAGTATTACTAAAATAGAAACACGTCAGCCTGCAGAATATCTGGCCATTTTCTCGGACAACATTGGACATTTGTTGTTGACAGTGGGTTTAAAATGAATGTAAAAAAGACAGTGTTTTCTGCTAGATAAAATCAATATGTGTAATGCAGCAGCCATTTCCTTTCAGAAACCCCACGGCCTGCTATCGGTGCTGGATGAGGAGAGCCAGGCACTTCGACCTGCGGAACAAAACCTGTATAAGAAGCTCCAGTCTCAGCTGGAAATGTCAAACGTGAATGCTGTGTACATGTCTACAAAGGATGGAAATGGCAACCCTGCGCCAAAGGACCAAGGGCCCGCTTTCACTGTCATGCATTATGCAGGCAGGGTAAGTTGACAGAAATTTGTGATTAATCCAATATGGTCAATTAACAGAAAGGTACAAAGAGGCTTCTCTGCTGAAGTGGATCATATGAGTTGATTAAATTAAAGGAAATCTCACCCATTGGGTGTATTTCACTGTACCCCATGGTCTTGGTGAAATTGTTGACAGGGTGAGTCTTTTTGAAGACACATTATAAAATCCATGAATACATCTTGATAAGATAGAGACATGTTTCAATTGAGAGAGAATGAGGTGTGTGAAGGAGGCTAGCCAATAATTATCAGAAAACAAATGCTGAAGATTCAAAATATACATTAATCATTTAGCACAGAGAAAGACGGTGTAAATCAAAGCTAGTCCTACTAGAGAAAATATCAAATTAAAAGGCGGCCTTCAGGGAAAAGTTTTCTGAACAGTAGCCAAAGGCATCACAGGGTTAAAACGGAATAATTATAACCCATAATGGACACAAATCAGATCAAACAGAATTGAACATTTTAAGCTTCAAAGAAGGAATTGAAGAATTAATGTGTCTATGTTTTTAAGCTGTACTTTACTGGTAATGGGAGACATCTGGTTTAAAATTATATATATATATATATATATATATATATATATATATATATACACACACACACACAATATAGAGTTCATCTCATTATTATGTAAATGTGTATGAAGCATGCTGCTGTGTTAAATAGCAGGATCATGGCAAGGGAGTTTAAGTGGCAATTCTATTTAGGTTTACAACACCCAATATGAGTGACATTACCTCCTTTGGACTTGTAAAGATGTTTGCATGCCTGCAATGCCCTTTCTTTATGTAGTCACTATTAATGCCCTTTAAAGGAGTAAGTAAGTTTCTAATGAGTCTTCAAACAGTCCTTCAAGGGTGTATATACACATTTCAACAACTTCAGCAGGAGTAAGGGATCTACCAATGAAGGGAAAAAACTAAGGGTCTCATTTTAACATTATTGTAATGACTTGATAAATGTAAAGTCCTCTCCCTGCAAAGTGGCATAAGTATAACATAGAGGTCAGAACCCACCCCCAGTAACAGACACTGGCCCAGCTGGAAACTGTATGCAGTCAAAATCATGGAAGATGAACAGAACTTGTAAAGATTGCTGGGATTTTACCTACCAGATACTCACTTGTATATTATATACAGTGTATCTGTCTTCCAGGCCAAAAGACAGCCTTGTTTGTCCAAGAAGATGCAATTATATATTTCACACTGTCACTTTTGTGAAATACTATAGATGATATAATGCTGCCAAAACAATAGCATCGTAGAATGCCCAAAGGGGAAACAACATGCTGCTGGATGTTAGTGTAAGCATTTTTAGTAATAGTATTAGCATTTGTATTCTTTTGAAAACATTTTAAAGGAAATATTAAAATGGCTTTTCATTTAATGAATATTTGATTTATGTATATACAGTACACAGTATTTTGTCGTTCAGTGTAAGGAAAGAAAAGGGACCTGGCCCATTCAGGTCAGGCTTGATTTCTCTTATGGTTGTCCGCCCTCCGCTTCAAATGTTCCCTTGGGAAAAGGAAGGATCTAAACATATGGTAAAGTGCTCATTAGACACTTCCAAGCTAGCAGTGGACTGCTCGACCCCGAGCTTTTTAATAAAACCAAGGAAGAGCAGCGGAAGGGTCAGGGATCTAAGAGATTGCTAAAAGATTGATAGACATATGCACTCAGCTGGCCCTTCCCTTTTCAGTTTGTTTCCTGGACTCACATATTCAGTACTTTTTAACATGTTACGGCTAAAGTTGTAAGCAAATCTATAACATCCATGTTCTTACCTGTGTGAGTTAATCACTTCTTGTTCGCGTGGAGTGTAATTGACCTGCAGCACCTTATGTGATTAGGTACCAGAAAACAGAAGCATCTTTTAATCTGTCAAGGAATCAAGGAATAAATAGATTGTTAACACAAAAACACATTTGTATGGATGTATGTATGTATGGAATCCTCATGTAAAGTAATCAAAAGATTAAAGGTTTATTATTTGAATCTGGTTTCCGGGTATCAAATGTATATAAAAGATGTGAGCACTTGATGAATGCACTGCCTGCACTGTGATGTTATAATTTGGGATTAAATGGTACCTAGCCCAAAGTGGGAAAAACACATTTAATTCTAATAGCTTTACAGCTGTCATGTAGGCATCCAAGCAATCGCAGTCAAACCCCTACTGATTCAAACAATTCTTCTAAACATGTGTTGAAAACCTACATGAAAAGATTACACAAAAAAAAAAATGCTGCACAACAAACACTAATGTAAAATGTTACATCTGACCAAAAATTCTAATTCTGTTCATGTTCTATTTTATTATAAAGAAGCATTTTGAACTGTCTGATTGATGCTCTATATCTTTTTCTTGCGAAAACGGTGTTGCAAGAAAACAAGAAGAATCGCAAACATGAAATGGATACTTTGTCTTTATAAAACTTAATGGACTGCTTTCTTGATCATTCTTATTTACAGATGACTTACGACCTCACAGGAGCACTTGAAAAGAATAAGGATTTACTTCCACAAAATCTCCTTTTTGTGATGAAAAGTAAGTGACTTGCTTTACCTAGGCTTGCATCTGCAGTGTATCCTTGTACTGACAACATGGAATCTTACTTTGGAATCTGTATTAAAAAAAACATGACTGGTGGACAGTGCAGAAACTGTTAAAGGAAATTACATCTTGAAGCAGATCACCTGATGATTCTCTATTGTAGGCAATACTGTAGATGGGTTTTGTTTTTTTTGTAAACTTAAAGAGAACCTTAAAGTTATCCTCATGCTTTATGATAAACACATAGGAAGATGTAGTAAAGCCATGTTAAAGCTTAAAGGGTACATAAGGACCTTTTTATTTTATTGGTGTTACATGTTCCCATGTGTTGCTACAACTGTTATGTAAGGTGTGTGTATTGTTTTATTTTATTTATTTTTTTACGTTTTGACCACTTTTTTTAAATTTTTAAATTGCATTCCCTGCTCAAGATGGCTTCCCATGTACTCGCATGGACCTCTCAGAACTATATGTCCCATCATCCTCCTGCTCACATATGTAACTGAGATGGATTTACCAGTGAACAGGAGGATGATGGGTAATGTAGTTCTGAGAGGTCCATGCGGGTACATGGGGAGCCTCCTTGAACAGGGAATGCAATTTAAAAGTTTAAAAAAGTGGTCAAAATGTAAACAAAAAATTAAAACAATACACACACCTTACATAAACAGTTGTAGCAACACATGGGAACATGTATCACCAATAAAATAAAATTATGTACCCTTTAAGTAATATATGTGTGGCAAGGATGGCATGTGTGGTGGTCAGGCCAGGAAATGAAACCACACAACAGCAGACTGGGATATGAAATGCGCTGATGCGCCGGTTTATTGTAAACCAAACAGAACAAACACTGAAAATAAACGGCACAATGGCCAAACAAACAGACAAACAGACAGTGGACAAAACAAACAAGTATCGTGCTGGTCCTCCAGTACGCGTAGCAATTGTTTATATCTTATTTAATTTCTCCTCCTCCTCCTCCTCCTCTCTCTCTCTCTCTCTCTCTCTCTCTCTCTCTCTCTCTCTCTCTCTCTCTCTCTCTCTCTCTGTCCCGTTCTCCACTCACGAACACCCTACCCCGAGGGAGTGAAACACTGCATCTTTTATGCAGCTGTACTGAGACTCGATTTGCTAATCAATCATTCAGTTGGAATCCACGTGAACTAATTGTGCTCCCCGTGCTTCCATACTAATACCCACTTTAATCTGCATGTGGAGCGATTGTGCAATCTCCGTGCCTAAATACAAATATACATTTTAACAACACATGTTTAACTGTTATAAAATAGACATCACCAGAGAGGTCATTTTAAGAAATTATTTTAAGTAAGACAATTAAATGCAAGTAAACATATTACCAAGGCTTGGTTATGCAAGGTCTACAGGTCCCAACATGTTTATTATGAAAGATGTTTTGTTAAAATAAAAAAGCTTGCATTTCGGATTTAAATACCGATCTGCCTTTGTGCATTATACAATCCACACAGGCAGATATAGAAACAAACCCCAGGACAGGCATTGTAGCCCCCCCCACTACATTATGCCAGATCTGTGTTTCCCTTCTTTTGTAGTACTCTGCTGGGTACACTGCACTTGTTTAGATCCCCTTCCATACTGTTCAGGAACTTTCTGTCCCCAAGATGAATTGTTGTTTATCACACATTTAATAAAAAATACTTTTTAATACTTAAGTACTTACAGAAGAAAGAATAATAAAACAAGAAGTGTCAGTAAATCTCAAGTGTTTTAACATTATCTTCAAACAAATAAATTGTAATAGTTTTCAGCTGTTGGATGATGCTTGATGAAAAATAAAACATAAAAAGATGTTTTTTTTAATGGCCGCTATCCAGCATTTTAATAATTTTCATAGAGTTTAATAATTGAATATCATTTTTTCAATTCACAGTTGTTTGGGGAATTATGTTTAGGGCCAGCAGTCATTTCTCAAGATTGGCAGTGCAGCAGTCTCACACAAAAGCTACATTGTAAAGGACAACTGAAAGAGGATAGAGGTTTCTGCTTGTTAACTGCAGAATTCCTGCTTGACTCAAGTCAGAAGAAAGACAGAATGTAACTTTAAATGTACACTTAAAGTTTATGTTTCAACTTATATCTTAAACAATAAACCCCCTTAATGGAAAATTGGCTATGTCTACATGACTTTCGGGACCCAGAATGGAACATTCTTTTTCTAGAATTTTGATGTCATCATTCCGTTATTGTACTATATTTTGGCAATGCATGTTCCAATCGTGAAACACCTGGATGGGGTAGACAGAAATTCACTTACTTATCTCCTGTAATCCCATTACAAGTCTCGTTTTCAGCAAATCATATTGGTATTGCACAACTTCAGAGCAAATAACACTAAGGCCAATGAAACTGTATCAAAAAGAAAAAAAAGACTGTGAAAGGACACAGCAGTACTACAAAACTTCACAACAGCCTTCTCGGAATAATCTCAAAACAAGTTAATTTGTTTATACTGCACTTATTTTTATACATTATAAATACAGTATAATGTCTAGATATAAACTCCTCCAAACTGTCACTGATAAAATCTCAGCAGCAAGCCTGACTGCAGCTCAATCAATAAAAGCCTTGCAGTCCTTAAGAGCTTTAAATCCTTCTGATGAAAGTATTTTAATTCAAATATATTTCTATTGTATTCATTAAAGTAGTTATATCCTTTCATTGAAAATCTATTGATTTTAAGTTAAAAAATCATACATCTTGTACTAGACACATTTCATTTATTCTTTGAATGAAGTTCATATTACAGTTATGCTATTCTGGGGGGTAGCCACAAAGCCATAAAGCACATATTAATAGAACGTAGTTAAAAATAAATAAACTTCAATTGAGTTAGTATCACAGTGGCCTATTAGCACAGCTTTAGCACAGCACATTAACACATATTTTTTATTCTATTGAAATATTTAATGGAAACATTTAACAAATAATTACATTTAACCATCCTCGGGAGATAAAAAGAAAAAGAAAAATGAAAACAAAGATGACAAGTAGAATGCCCCAATTACATGTCCATGATTAGGTAAGTACAATTAGAATGTTTCTGTAATATCATTTGACAATCTTTTAAACACCCTTCGTAATACAATGCGTGTTTAAAAATGGTACAGTTCTTAAAATGTGTGACATCTAAAATATTAGCACAACTCTTGCTTAATTACCATAAAATGACACCCAATTGCACTTTGAAGTTCATTGTAAACCCATATCAAAATAAAAAAAAAGGTCAAGTGGATTTTTTTAGATGCTAAATTTTAAAGAAAAAGTTATCACATGGAACATATAGGACAATATCATATGATGACAATAAGTAATGTTAATGATCAACTGATCATTACAAAATAGGTTAAAATGCCTACTTTTTAAGTTTATTCTAAACATTCCACAGTGTTCTGCAACATTTTAATAAAAAGTGTTAACAAAAATGCAACTAGAAGCTCAGAGCTCAAAAACAGTGCACAGCTCAATGCAGTGACTGGTGGTTAATTCATAAGGAGGCACTTATACCAGCAGTAGCAGTTACTGTGCAGGGTAGCAATATTTGTTTCTCAATGGTTTCATTGTTGCAAGAAGAACATTTTGCATTTACAGAGACCAACCGTTAAACATTAGGAATGATTGTTTATCTTTGTAATTTCCACTGTACCCCACAGCCAGTGAAAACGTAGTCATCCATCAAATGTTCCAGTCAAAGCTGACACAAACTGGTTCCCTTGTTCCTCCCTACCATCGCCTTAAACTCAGAGGACCCAAAGCTGCTCTGCTTATTCAGAAAATGACATCAGCTGCAGCACCCAAAGAACCAAAGAAATACCTGGACCTCAGTAAGGTACTGTTTCCCATGAATGAACTGTGTCTTGAGGTTTTGACAATGGCCTCTTAGTTGTAGCTAATTGACCACATTGAAGGGCTATATTAGTTGGCTATTACAAAGGCAGAGGGCAACATTTCACACTATTTCAATATTCCAAACCTGGAAATGAAATATCAGACATTACCACTTAAAGCCTGAGATTCAAGTACCATTTTGTTGTTACCTTTTTTAATGACAAGGGTTAGGTTTAGGAAATGTTGGAGCATCCAGCATCTCCAAAATGTTTTACTTGCCAGCAATGTGTCACCAAGAAGGGGAAATGCTACTGTGTTGCTTAAACATTACACGCAGTGGTAACACAGTATATCAGAAATTAAAAGCACTGTTTAGCTCATATGAAATCAGTATTTTTTAATGTACTGTATTTTCACTGCAATCAAATAACTTGCTGACTGTAACTCCTTCCATACCTCATGTTGCCTTGTTAGTTACCAAGTTGCCATGACAACCTCGTCTCGAAGGTGAGAAAATCCCTGCAAGAGTATCTAGATTATTATGTTGTAGTCTTATTCTTGACCAGGAGAAGGAGAGTGGATAACGCCATCCTATTAAATAATGAATCATGGTTAGTAACACGTGCAAGGCCCTGATATCTTAAGTCAAAGTAGGCCAAAAAAAGGCCCATTCAATATAGCTTTTTTGAAAGCACAGCGGTGGTGGACTTTATGTTGAGGGAATGGTTCTTAATAGTTTAATAATGATATACTACATGTCCAGGAGATCATGGTTGCTAAAAAAGAGCATTAAGAAGAATTACTTTTTTATATTGATGTGTTTCTTTTATATATAATGGATACCTAGTTCTTTGATATCTGAAATGTAAAAAATAGATATGTGTTTGGTTCTCTATTTTTGGTAGCTGCTGAAAAAGAAAGGAGCAACTTCATTTCTTCAGCGGCTAGAGCGTTGTGGTCCAGTTACCGTGGCTGTACAGCTCAGGGTGAGTTTGACCTGCAATTTTTTTTTTTTTACTTTAAATAATCTGTGAGACAAACCAAACTGACTCCTGCTAATCAGATTTTTCAGTATAAAGGGAAATGCTCATATACACCACAATGGGTTGCTTATTCTGTAGTTTCACAGACCTCAATTAGATTAGCAATATACTGACTACCTAGTGTCACTGTACTTTAGGTAAGATAGTCTGAGATCAGTACTAATCAGGGTGAAACCAGCTATACATGTTACTAGTATAACATCTTTAAATGTGTCCAATCCCAATGTAAATAGAGTGCACGCTTAGAGAGTGTTGGATGATCTTAGCTCTAGCACTACCACAATGATTGTGATTAAAACATGCAAATCACAATTATGAATAATTTAGGACCTGGTTTCACAGTCCCCAATTAGCACTAATCTTGAATTTAGGTATTATTAGGTAGTCCAAGACTGATGCTCCTCATGGTCTGTGAAAAAGTTTTTCCAGAAATATAATATCAAAATATAAATAAAATTGACAAATTAAAAAGGGAAAAACAAGCAAAAACTGCAATAATTTCTATTCAAATAAAAATAAATCGCAAAAAAAGAATCCACCCAAATTGTTAGGTAATCTAACATTGATTTATGTTGAGTGGCTGATTTCACATACCCCCGGTTAGCAGTGGTCTTGGACTACATTAAAATAACTAGTTAGTCCAATATCAGTGATACTCAAGGTCTGTGAAACCAGCCAAAAAAATCTAACAATCTAACATTAATTCTTAATTGTAGTGCTAATTAGTAATCAACATATTGCAAATTATATTTTAAAAATACATAAATGGTGTCCAATTTATAACAAAAATGTTCAATACTTTTTCATAGTAAAGTACCGGTAATGACTTCAGGTCAGTTCTTTCACATATATATCTAAGATGTATATTCTTATAAATGTAATATAATAAAGGATGCTACACACCAGACGCGATGCGATATATGCTGAGAAACTGTCAGAGAAGGCACGCATTTCTACATCATGTTGACAAATATGTACCTGTCTTGATCACAGTTTTGCCAAGAACAATTTTTTATAGTTTTATTGATCTGGCAGTTTTCAAATCTGTCACATCTCCTCTGTGTCGTTTCTAGTGTGTATGGTCATGTCGCTGCGAAAGTGTCTCGTCACCCAATGAAAAACCGCATTGCGTCTGGTTTGTGGAGGCCTTTACTCTATTGTGAAAACTGAAACTTTGTTTCACAGCAACACAGAGCTAGTAACCTTGTTACCTATTTTTATTTTTAGAACTCAATTGCTGATATTACTGGTAAGCTGCAGAACTGCACTCCACATTTTGTACAGTGCATTAAACCCAACAACTCAAGGCAGCCAGATTCTTTTGACAATTTCTATGTGTCCACTCAACTGCAATACATTGGCGTACTGGAGATGGTAAAGATGATTCGCTATGGATACCCAGTGAGACTGTCCTTTTCAGGTTTCTTGGCAAGGTAAGTTTAAATACAGAAAAAAAACTGATATTCAGTGTTAGATTCAAACTGATATTCAGAGTTAGATTCATTTATTGAAAAATTGCAGACCAGGATAGCCAACATGAGACTAAAGACTTTGTTTCCAAATGAGTCCTGGTACTTACATATTTTCTTCTATAATGACTTTAATTAATATAATGTATTGCTATTTCTTAATGTATAATACAAAGCTTTAGCCATTCGATATTTCAGGAGTATAATTCTGCATAACTTTTTTCCACAGTTAAATTGAATTCTATGTAATTGATAGTCATTTACAAGTTGTGTTTTTCATACTGTATATATAATTAGAACATACGTGTGTTAAATATCCTTACTAAAACCTGTAAGTGTTAAGGAATGAAAGCTGTTAACTTTGCACCAGCTTGAAGCATTTGGCTTTGAGGTGAGGGGCAGAGGAACATTTCAAATGCTTCATCTCTTACCAACAATAGCTTTGAATGTTTGCTGTGAGGCACAGAACAATTGTTATCCACTACTTTCCTGTCAGGTCATCGTAACTTAAGACTCAAAAGCACAGTGGAGGCTTAATTTTCAGTGCCTCTGTTTTTCCCATTTTGTTCCTGGGAAGATTGCCTTGTGCACTGAACTTCACAGCATTAGCTACTTGCTGCAGCACATTCTAGTAAATGCAACAAACACTGTGTCACTGTATGTTTGAAATACGGCTGGATTTAAGAGGGCATTTTTAGACTTTTTAAGTGTTCTACTTCTAGCTGGCTTCTGTGCTTCTGCATACAGTAGCTTAATAAGGCGACTTTCCAAACCCAAGGAAAACAATAATGAATACAAAGACGTTATTGGGTTTCCATACCCTGAATTGAATTGAGGCTGAACGTTGCAAAAACAAAACTGATGAAATAATGAACAGATTCAAAGTTTAATTGTGTTTATTTTGGTAAGCAGTAACTGACAGTCTTTCTTAAGCAAAGTCTCCTGGGAAAAGTGGTGTTATTTTCTGCCACCGTGCGTAAAAGCAAGCTTGTTTATTTTTTTATTATTTTTGAGTTTCACAATATTGACCTTTTATTATTGGGTGTTATTCAAAGTACCTTAGGGTCAGGTGTATTTATCAAACCCAAAGCTGTTGTTTGCCAGGAGTGGGTGCTTTACTGGTCTCCAATAAAAATGCTGCTTTACTGAAAAGATTTATTTTGCGAGACAAGAAACCATTAAAACAAGTTGCAATGGTCTCTTGGCCAAGAAGGCTCACAAAAAGCCTCTTTATCACAATGTTTCATCATGAAGCCTACATTCAGTCTTTTTTTATGAACAGTACATTTAATAACAATAATTTAGGTAAGCAATACATTAACTAAGAAAGTGGTCCAATAAATTGTTCACTGGGCAGTGTTCAAGCACGTCTATTACTTGTCTGTTGAACGTGTAACACTTCTTCACTGCTATGGCCCTCTCGGCGAAAAAGCTGGAGTGATAGGAACGGAATTGTAAAGTGATCTCTGTCTCACAAAAAATGTTGCAATATGTTGAGCTGTTCAGTGGCTCTTGTATGTCAAGTTTCATTGGGAACTGAGTAACAGACTCAGTGTTTGTTTGTGTTGAATGCAACCACAGAGCAAGTATAATATGATGGGGAACTGCTGTGTCTCTGATGTAGAATCCTTAAGACAAAAAGCTGTCAGTGGTATTGAAAACCCATATATGTTAGTGTCAATCCAACCCCTTACTTTTCTGTATCAATTAGTAAGATAGAAACAGGCCAAGGCTAATGTCGTCTCCTTGGTTCACTAGGCAGACTGAATGCGCAAAAGCAATTTGGAGTATACTTATTTTAAAACTGGGATAGTGATCCGTGTTCTATATGGAGAAATAAGCTTGTGTTTTGTTACTGTTCACTGAGGTAGAATGACAGCAGTTTGAGGGGTTGTGTTGTTACCTGGTACAATGGTACATTAAACCATCATTTATCAATGTTTATGGTATTATGAATTTGATGCCGTCTATCTCTCAACAAACTTGGATTTGCATCAGATTTCTGCCCTGATAATGTTTTATCTTTTTCTATTGGCAATTCGCCATTAAGTCAAAGTATGTGCTTTTTTTCTGTGGTGATCAAGTATTTTGTCAGGCTGCAAAAGCCCTGAGCAAGTAGACTGTACGTGAGTTTGTGAATAAGGCAGTAATCCAAAATGATGGTTTAAGATGGAACTGGCTATTTTAGCATGTCATTGAGTTTTGTGAAAATGACCCCCTTCTGAACACTTTGTGTGGACAAACTTCAGCCGGATAGAATACAATAAACAAGCCAATTGTAATGTACAATGGCCAATTGTAATGTACACTTATCTTTGAGGATCAAATCTAAGATGCCTTGTGTTTTAATCACATTTGTGATCCAGTGGCACTCATTGGAGGTGGGGTACCGTACCCAGTGTCCACGACACATTCTCCATAGAAAATGTGCCTGAGCCTAACCAAGTATATACCGTATATGTTATTTCACTATTTTTACAGCTGCACAAGCTATTTTTTCCGCTGCTTAGTTGACATCCTCCATACTTATAATGAGTTCCCTCAAAGTGTTCCCTGCTTGTAAATAATAACATATCCTTCTCCCTTTCTCGCCGTTTGCAGGATTCCGTAGTTAACATTACAATAGCCTACACCACCCCAGACTGGGAAGGAATTGTAATGTAAATTCCTTTTTAGCGTTTTGTTTTGAATTCATGTTGATTTGCATTGCTTTTGTGTCTGCTTCCAGGAGCTGACCTATAATTTAGCACGCTATTCATCATCCTACAAGGACATTGTGTAAGGACTGAGAAATCCTACATAGTTACATCAGGTGCAGACAGTAATTCCCTAGGATTAATACAACAAAATCATCTATCTTAGCCATGCTCTCTGAAGGGAAATCACATATGCCTATAACCCTTTTCAGATTTTCGCACGACGATTTTACAAACATACAAAAGGTAATTCCAAAGATATAGCTCACTGTATAGTATTGTTTGTGCACAGTTTTTGCATATGAATGATGCAGCCAGCTCTACAATGTGACAAAGAAATGCCTGGAACATGGGTTTGTAAGGAATGCATCAGTGTAAACAGTAATATGTTATCTAGGTAAGGAGGGTGAGGTGACAAGACATGCTGAAAGCTATGCAGCATATTATACAGAAATGCACATTCCGTAAATACAAATCAGTTAAGTTCATGTTAGTCAAATGTCAGAAAAATGTTTTATTGAAAAGAAAAACATCCGCTGAGTAACAAAGGACTTATTCAGACATCAGTATTTCCATTTAAATAACATTTTGTGTGAATGACAAATTGCACACTGCCCGCTTTGGTATATCACAGAGAACAAACAATCAGGTGTTGAGTGAATTAATTATGATAACCTTCACAATTCATGACACGGCTGTAGTTAACCAGTTACCTGACACTTCTTCCAATTTCAGCACACAGTTAGTTTAGGGGGGAAACAAAGCAACAACAATAGAAAAAAATATTGTAACCTGCACAAAAATGCATTCATTACAGTTTCTATTTTCCCATAATATTAATGGAAGCTTTTTTGTTGGCTTAATTTGTATAGTATTGATAATCTTGTCAACTGAACTTACCAGTAAACAAAGTGGAACTTCTTAATTGCTTGTATGTATATTAATCAAACATACTTGGGGAAAACATGAAAGTGTCTGTAAAACTAATAACTTAATCATTAATAATATAACCAGAAACAAAATTATCGTAATTAAACAGCAACCCTCTTATATGTCTACATTAATGTGACCCTAATGACCCCTGTTTTTTTCATGTCTTGCTCTTTAGGGAGGAGCTTGAAGTTGTTTTAATTGGGGTGATGAAGATTTTTGTCAATCTTGCAAAATGGAGTTAATATTCTTGAGAGGCTTTGTAAGCAGTGCATTGTAAAAGCAACTACAGCTGAAGCGCAAAAGTGAACACAAAATAAACATAACAAAGCAGGAAGAAGCAGACAATTCTAAAATCTTAAAAGTAAAATACCTAAGGCTTTAAGTAGCTTTCATGGGAACATGATTAAATATTTAGGATTAGATGGAATGTAAGATATTCTTTAGTTTACTGCCCACAGGAACCTAATGAAAAGAGACCTCTGTCTCATAAGGTTACCTCCTGGTAATTCTTGAGTAACCTAATTAGTACTTGGACTTGTAATATTCCCTCAATACTTCTAAACTAAGTGAAATTTGACATCTAAATACCAATTTATCAAAATGAAATGACATAGATCTGCTATGTCAAGTGACTGGTGTTTTGGTTTTCAATAGGATGTATTTTTGGTTGCTCCAATGCACACACACTATAAAAACGACTCCATCCCTAATATTTTCTTACTATACAGCGGCTGTAGTTTTCTATATGGTGATTCTGCACATGGTTGCCCACAGAACAAATCTATGTTGTTCTATGAATGATTTTTAAGGGGGGATTGGGGGTTATTGGCACATGGTTTGGAAAGGACCATCTGTTAGTTAAATATCTTCCTAGAGCTGGGACAAATATTTGAATACTCATACACAATGTTCATATATATATATAATTTGATGGGGTGCCAGGATTAATTTTCCCTCAAGGTTTTTCTTTGACATTTCTTTACTTTTTATGCAGATATTTTTAAAGAATTGAAAAACCCTTGTTTGTCCCAGAACTATATCTTATACATTTTTATTAACTGCTTGACCACAAAAGCAATACTGACCCTATAGTCTGCTGGGCCTGCATTTATTTGACCTTTTGCCAGATCAGGACTGGAATGTAGCACCAGCAAGAGCAGATGGTTACAATCATGCTTGTCTTTCAAACACTGACATTTAACCTTCTCTGATACTCAAATGACCGCCATTTGCCCATCTGGAGGCATAGTATAACACATTTGTTCCATGAGATACAAACCATATAAAGAGATCAGAAAGACAGAGAAGCAACTGCTGCATCGTAACACTCAATAGCATTGTGTCATTTAAAAACTCTATTTATTGGAGACGTTTAAGAAGACAGTATGTGCTCTTGTTCTTTTGACAATAATTTATTTTAATTTCCTATTTGAGTACACCATTGTTTATGTATAGATCTAGTATTCCAAACAATTGTAACTGTTTAGAGGGTCTTAGTCCAGGAAGAATGGGTTTTACATTATGTAAATATACTGTACACGTGAATTACAAGTAGGGCTTCACATTTCCTAATATTTGTATAAATGTACACTAACTGTAGTAAACTAAAGTCTTCTGTTTACACTTGGAGTTACAGTTATTTAGAAACCTCTAAACAGACTATCTGTTCAAATTCTGTTCACCTACCCTTGATTGGAAGAATTGGATTCTGTGACCATTGTGTTTAGAAGATCTGAGACAGAGATGCCTAAAAACCTTAAGCGCTTCATCTTTTTCAGAAGGTGAATTACCAAAGTACTGGTAATGGGCACTACAATTAATGTTTATTTTTGGTTTTAAATTTGCTTTGTTGCACCAGTAATGTCAACTTTATTTTCACGCAGGTACAAGGATTTGGCTGACACAGTACTTGGAGACAAGAAGAAGCTGTCCTCTGAAGAGAAGTGTCGCCATATTCTCCACTATTGCAAGTTGCAGGGGTGGCAGGTTGGTTGGATTTTAAACATGTAAGCATAAAGGGACAATGTAAGTGCCGGTAAGGGTTTAGGGTAGGTATTGTAAAGCCAAAGTATGGGCCTGGGTTTGGAGCATTCATAATAGTGACATGATGTTGCTTTCTGGTTCTAAGTGAATTAAGCGTTTAAATAACTGGAGCTTTCGTGTGTCCTGTGGGTGATTAGCCAGTTTACCAGTTTACACACACCCCCTCTTGCCCCATGAATAAACCTAACAGTGTGTGTGAACAAAATCCGCTCATACAGTAGCAGTACTTAAAATGTTAACCAAGTATAATCCTTTATTTAGATTTAGACAGATGAATGCTCAAGCTTAGCTTACTGTCCTGTTCATATGATTACACCGACCATAGGTCAATCCTCTTAGGGGCTTTGGGGGCAGTGGCAAATAGCAATTGGGTAATTGCTTCACGTATTAATTTAATACTTTATTTAAAAAAAAAAAAAAAAACTTTAATGAGCCAAGAAGTTAAGAACTTGTGTACAGATCCCTGATTTACTGTGCTTATCCCTAATAAAGATATTGCTGTTTTGGGAGATCCTCAACCATTTCAGGCAAAGGGATTTGTTGACTTGAAAGTGGTACATATACAATGATACAAATTTACAAAAAATAAACAAAGTTTTACTAGTTACCCTGGATTATAATTTGCTTTTTAGGCCATGCAAGGATATCTGTTACCAGTACAACATTATAAAAGGCTAGTGCTACAAAACATTTTAAAATGTACTAGAAAATTAAACATTCAGAAGAATTATGAAAATGTGTATATACAGTATGTGCATATGGTTGGGTAAATAGAGTTTACTAGAACAAATATAATCTGAATTTTGGTAAAGCCAAGAAGAAATGATACTGTCCTAGCCACATCTGTCAGACCATTTATGTCTCATATTAGATTATTTTAATGAAGTGCACTGTGAGCTGTTTCAGATTTTAAGTGAATGCCCATGTAACCTACTTTTTGTCCAGTATACACAACTGCCAGCATTTTACAGATTTGTTTTTGCTTCGGTAGATATTTTTTTCAGCAATGCATAAAATGCGTATTATGGGCTCTGGCTTGTCCTTAGTGAACTGTAGGCCATATTCTCAGTCTTTGCTTCAGTCTTTAATTACCTTAGAGCTGAGTATTGGGTTTTGAGGTTTGAAATGTTAGCATACGGTAATCCAAGATTAGTGCAAATCAGGGTCTGTGAAACCAAAGCTATTGTCACAAAACCTTATTCAAAGCCCAAAAAGATCCTGAACCCAGGGGATCTTCGGTCAGGTAAATGTTGCTCTATAAAAACATCCATTTTTTGGGGCTAGAACTGTCCGCTGCTAATTGGTTGTGTATTCTTTGTAACATAAAGGGTATTCTGCCTTTGGTGTTCTGCTTTCCTGGAACCTGACGTCACACACATCACCACATCAGCCATCCTGCCACAAATGGCAATTAACGTATTTTGTCAACATGGAAATATAATGGGGAACGCACTTATTTTGACGTCTGTATCATGTATATTAAACAATGTATTGATATTTTAAAATTGACTAGTTGCATGCATCGCAGGCAAAAAAAATAATAATAATTGAAGACCCCAGGCACTTTTATCCACGCATATGTATGTTACAGCTCATTCGATTTCAATGACATTTAACTTGTTTTGTCAACATGGAAATATACTAGGGAACGCACTTATTGTGACGTGTATGTCATCTGAAACAAAAACACATTGGAAAGCACAATAAAAGCACATCAAATGCATGAAAAACACAAGCCGATTTAGTAGAAACAACTGGGGCAACCATGGCCCCCATCGGTTTTACAGTTGTGCCTATTTGCTTTGTGCTGGGCAAGGTTGCCCCGAAGGTGTCTTGAAACATGGCTTGTGTTTTTGATATCTCTACTTTAAATGGCTGGGCATTTTTGATAGCTTGGCGTTTTTTCATATTTCCAATGTGTTTTTGTTTCACATAATAATCACACACCAGATATAAAGTAAGAAATAATGTGTTTCTGCACCCACAAGTGAGACAGAAAAGCATTGCATTTTGATTAATTGTTTACGTGAACAGAGAATTTACAAGTGTGAGGTGTTACTCAAAGAAATGCTCAGCAGCTGATTGGAATTTCCAGGTGATATATCAGGAATCCCTTTAAAGTCTAACTAGCTAATAAAATAATTCCATAAATCTTACCACGCACTATGAAGGTCTCAGATCATGGAGTTAGAAAGAAATATCCACAGCTGTTACAAACTCTTTCAAATGCAATGTGTTCTGGGTTCAAGGAAGATCCAATCTGAATGTTGAAGGGACTCAAAGTTGTCTGGTAAATAAGGGGAGGACCAATTAAATCTTAAAGGTATTATACAGGCAACCAGTATAATTTTGGAGACAAAAAGGAGCACATTGACTTTGCAATCATCCCATAAGGGCAAATGCTAATCACCAAAATGAATTAAAATCCCGCATCTGCCACTGATATGTGGTTCTTTTATCTCACTTAGTATGTACATGGCAAGAAAATAACATATACTCCCACATTTAGTAATTTTGTGACGTGAATCTGTTTTTCTATTAAAAAAGAATGAATTTCACTGCCAGTTCAGAGTCCCTGTCCCCACCCCCAAAATATGAGCTAATACTGTGTACAGGACTCCCACTCACCACCCTCACAGTTGACTCGGTACTTCAGAATCTACAGCCTAGAGAAACACAAAACAAATCACTCTGACTAACAGATATTACAGACAATAGTTATCATGTTCTTTATTTGTGCAAGAGTTTAATTAACCAGTCTGAAGCAAGTGGGTAGTACAATGGCATCACTAAGAGGTTTGACATTTGCCTCCGTCTCCAAACACATCAGACTTTGTGTTGTAATGTTACCACAATCATTAAAGCATTTAACACTTGAAATGAATGCCACCCACAATTTGGTCAAATTGGTTAAAAATGCTGTTATAGTCTAATTCCAAGAATTCTGTAATTAAAAAAAAAAATACAGAATCCATACTGAAGGATCTTGTTAAAATACTAGTGATCCTTTTCCATATTAAGTGGTTTTCTGTGGGTACTGGTCCAGTTCATTCACACTATTTCCATCTGCACCTTAAATCCAGTTTATAAAACTGAAGTTCATCTTGTTCCAATGTCAAACTGGGGTTGCCGCAATCTAAAGGTCAAAAATTAACTATATGTACTGTACAACAATGTGTATACTTGTCTGTAAAGTCATAAGTTAATTCATCTATATCCAGTATTTTCCTGATAGCATAATTATTTCACAGCCCTCCGGTCTGTTTTTTTGTGTTTATCCAATCCACAATGAAAGTGTCGTTGGGTATCGTTACACATATTTACATTTACCAAGTCCTAACATTTGTGGATTAGTCTGGCTATGTCATTGAAGTATTCATTTTGAATGGATTAAAATAAAAAGGGAGCTTAAAATCACCAAAAGTATGAGGTAGTTTTATATCCTGCCAACCCTTTGTAATGAACTAAAACCCATGATAAATCCGACTGTGGTGCAGACAAGTTGAGATAAATATGCCTGTTTGACTATAACTTGGAAAGACCCTGAATAAATGCCAGCTTTTAATTAACAGACTATTTTACAGCTTACACTGCTGTCCCAGTCTTTAAAGCTTATAAATGTTTTATGTCAATATCAAAGGATTCTTTTATAAAATGTTCTGGGAATTAAAAAAAAAAAATCTCAACAGAAGTTACTGATCAACTCAAAAGCTCAGACGAAATGCCTTTTGAAAGGAGTGCTGGAAGAGCAGTTTGGTCATTAGATTATTCTTGTGTTCCAAAAAGTGTCAAATCAAGATTCCCTCCCAGGAGCCAGTTTACTAACTAGCAGCATGCTTGAGAAAAGGTAGCAGTTGTCTTTGATGTTCCTGTTACCTGAGACTCCATTTAAGACATTGCTGCCAACTACATATTGACCACAGTTCCTTTTCTTGCTCATTAATGACTGCTGTGTTTCATATTTAGGTAGGGCACAGCAAAGTGTTTCTGAAGTACTGGCAAGCTGACAGTCTTAATGATCTGTGCCTTCAGCTGCAGAGGAAAATCGTAACTTGTCAGAAAGGTAACCGTTGCATCTTAATTATTCTTGATATCTAAGCTATACTTTGTATACATTAATCAGAAAGGACCCTCTGCCATTCCAATACTTTCACTGATGGAAATCTAGATTTTGCACTTATTTTGTTTTTTTGCTGTTGTTGTTGTGTTTTTTGGTTTTTTTTGTAATACATAATATTTGGTACATTACATAATATTTATTTCTCAGATTAAATCTTAATTATATTTAACCCTTTCACAACAAACGTGTTCGCTATGCGGAACTCTGCCAGTTCTGTTTTACAACTAAGTTTGACGGTTAAAACCCTGCTCCTTGTTTTTGGCATGATAACCCCATCCACACTACCTAAATAATGTGCAATCAACACAAGTTGAATCCACTTAATTACCATTTACTTCATTACTAATTACACAAATGTAATGATTCAATATGTAACAATTGTGCGTTATTTTGGTAGTATGAATAGGTATTTTAGGTTGTCCGTCAGACAGGGAACCTTCCATTCATCATGAATGGGAACATCCTTGTTTCCACACCCTTTCAAACAATTATTATAGCAAAGCTCTTCTGGGCCAGCCCAGAACCAGTCCATCAAACGGTCGGCCCTCCCACGACATCACTTCCGGGGTCAGGGTATTTAGCGCCGTCATTTTGCGACTGGCCTTCAGAATCTTTTTTCCGTCCACAGAGATTGTACCTCCTTTTCGTTTGAGCTCAGATTGAGACTTCTGCTTCTCTCCCAGAAGAGCTTTGGTATAATAGGGCGTGGAAGCAAGTTGTGTTCCCATTCATGGTAAATGACGGTTCCCTTCGGAGAACCTAGGTTATGTGAGTAATCACTGATTTGTTTCACATAGTACTTTCATCACACAGAAACCTAAATTATAGGTCACAAATAAATTCCCTTTATACCCCCAATAACTTGTTTTTACCATGTGGTTATGCTGTTTGTGCTATAACTGCCTGACTTCACTTTATTATGTGTTTATCACATATCCTTTAAAACACTTCTTCGAAGAGTTCTGTAGATAGCATCCTTCCTCATCTAGACTAGGTAGCATGTCTTTATCATTTGCATCACAGTACAGCAGAGACAGTAGTCAGAAACACAAACTTGCCTTTGGGTTCTCAGCTGCAGCAGTAGATTCAATACACAAAAGAAGCAATGTCCAAATGTGTGTAAATGAGTAACTAACACATACTGTATTATGATATTATACCAGTGTTGGTACATGTGCAGTCTACTGCCCTTGTATATTGATACCGTCAGGCTCTTTTCTGTGATAGGTACAGAGCTGAGTTCTTAGTACAGTATGGTTAGCTGTTGTGAATCCCTTCAAAGGAGGGACATCTTCAGAAGTAAGTTTTGTGAATCGCAGAAGATATTAGCATTACAATGTATACGGGTTAAAAAAAATCGAAATAATTGTAGTTACAATTGTGCATTAGTTAAAAAAAGGTTTCTATGTGAAATTGAATTTAACACCCTCACGTTTATTTATTGATATTGATTTGCTATATCCACATTATGTGCTTTACAGATGGATGCACATTAATATTAAGTTTTGCATTATTGCCTGTTATCTGTGGTTTGACTCAAACTCATTGGCCTGTGATTTTGTTCCATTATGGTAGTAGTGAGAGGGTTTCTTGCACGCCAGAGGCTGCTGCACACAATGAGCATCAAGCAGCAAGAGGTCACCTCCATGAGGAGCTTCCTGCAGAATGTGGAAGACAAGGGACTCAGAACATATGATGGCTTGGTCATCCAGAACGCCTCGGATATTGCTCGGGAGAATGACCGCATCAGGAACGAAATGAATGGGGCTCATGTGAGAGAAAAACTTGACAGCATCAGCGCAGAGACAGAGGGAAATAAAAGGTAAGTGTGGACCCAGTTTGAGAAGTAACTGTTGAATTCCCTAAGTCCCAGAAACAAGATATATAGCCAATGTATGGTGTGCATTTTAAATATATAGCTTCAAATCATTGTCCTATTTTCTTATATATGGGAAGCTTATGTTAATATATTTATTTTATTTTAAATGACTATTGCTTTGTGCTGATTTTATCAATGTTTAAAAATATAAGACACTTGTGAAGTCTGTTTTACTCTTGCTCAAGGTGTCTTGACGAGAAGCATAACCCATGTTAATGATGACATAGCGTAATTGATGCAAAAAAATGCCCTTTTCTGAACGCAGTAGCAGAAATGATGCATGCGCAGAAAGCAGAAATTAGAGCTTTGCACAGCAGATGCAATTATAAAATGTGAATTTATTGGCTCTATTGGTATTAAACGTCAGTGTCTACCATTTATTCGAATTTCACTTCGATCGTATACTACTGTAACCTCTCTATGAAGACAGAAATGAATAAAACAAAGATCCTTATTGACTGAGTTCCGTTTTGCAATATTTATTTAATTGAACTGTATTGGAGATGTTATATATATATATATTGTAACACAGCAGGGAGGGGGTTAATATCCTCCCTGCATGAAAACCATGTGCAAATGCACATTGGTTGAATTTAATTGTTTTGTTTTATTATTTAATTATATGTGTTAATTGTTTGATTAGTAATTATCCCCTGCACCTGGCTATCATTGTAAATTAGAGCCAGGTGCAGGGTATTTAAAGAAAGCAGCCAGTCTGTTCTGGGCATGAAGAGTGAAGAGCCCGGTTGGGACTGTGTTCAACCGTAAAGAAAAAAAGAAAGGTAGTGTGAAACCTATGTGGTTTATTGTGTTTATTTGTCAGGTAGTTTTGGCTCCTGTGTTTTAGTTATTGCTCGAATAGAGCTAGGTGTTTGTTTTTGTTTTGTCTGTTTATTAAAAATAGCGCATCAGCGCTTTTAAACCTTCAAATCCTGTGTCCTGGGTCTGCTTTTAAAGGGGCAACGAACCGCGGAGAGTGCAGCCGGGTTCACATATATATATAATTCCAGAATAAATCAAGCTAATTATTTAATATATTTCACATTTGCATTAGTACAGCAAAATATATACTGCTGCAGTAAATAAAGTATTTTGCTACATGTAAATATGGTACTGCAATCACAAAATCCTTTTACACGGCTCTAGAAAACCTGTGATCTTAACTGCGCATGCACAGATGAAGGACTGTGTTCAGAAAAGGTCATTTTTCTTATCAATTACATTACATCATCATTCACCAGGTTAATATATTTCTTCCATGGACCCTGGGCAACTGTGAAACGGGCTTTTACTTAAACACTGAGAACACTATGTAACACAATTTTTGTTCCGGGTAGTAAGTGTTATTTCCTAATTGCTTATGCCTCAAAAGTATAGAAAATGGCTATTATTCCCCATAAACTTTGCTTTTGTGACCAGGACAGTGATATTTTGAAATTTACCTATTTCCAGTGAGAAAATGGGCGAATTTGTGTCTTTTCGTTCACATAAAGTAAGAAAAAAACAACATATGAATCCAAATTAACATGTATTTATACTAAAGTAATACAGAAATGACTACAAAAGATTTAGAAGTGAGTAGTTTTTCGAGATTTACGATTATACTGTAAATCACTTTCACGAATCAGCCCCCAAATGTAGTCTCCCATCATGTTCTCGTTATACTGTCCTTGGTAGCGGCGTTCAAAGTCCAGTATATCCTGGTGGAAGCGCTCACCTTTCTCTTCCGAGTACGCTCCCATGTTCTCCTTGAATTTATCAAGATGAGCATCAAGGATATGGACTTTGAGGGACATCCTACAGTCCATTGTGCCATAGTTCTTCACCAGTCTCAACCAGCTCCACATAGTTTTCGGCCTTGTGATTGCCCAGGAAGCCCCGAACCACTGCGACAAAGCTGTTCCAAGCCGCTTTCTCCTTACTAGTGAGCTTCTTGGGGAATTCATTGCACTCCAGGATCTTCTTTATCTGTGGTCCGACGAAGACACCGGCTTTGACCTTTGCCTCAGACAGCTTAGAGAAGAAGTTTTGAAGGTACTTGAAGGCTGCCAACTCCTTATCTAGAGCTCTGACAAATTGTTTCATGAGGCCCAATTTGATGTGCAGTGGTGGCATCAGCCCCTTCCGGGGGTCCACCAGTGGCTCCCACTTGACGTTGTTCCTCCCCACAGAGAACTCGGTCCGCTGTGGCTAGTCCCGCCTGTGGTAGTGTGCCTTGGTGTCCCTGCTGTCCCAAAGGCAAAGATAGCAGGGAAACTTGGTAAAACCGCCTTGGAGACCCATCAGGAATGCCACCATTTTTAAGTCTCCTATGACCTCCCAGCCGTACTCATCATACTTCAAGGCGTCCAGCAAGGTCTTGATGCTGTTGTAATACTCTTTGAGGTGCACCGAGTGAGCCAGGGGAAGAGACGGGTACTTGTTACCATTATGGAGCAGCACGGCTTTGAGGCTCCTGGATGAGCTGTCAATGAAGTGGCGCCACTCATTCTGGTTACAGGTGATTCCGATTGCCTCGAACAGACTGGTTACATTGTGGCAGAAGCAGAGCCCATCTTGACGGGTAAAGAAGCTGGAAAAAGGTTGGTGACGCTTCCTCTGATCTGTGACTTGCACACTTTCATCCAACAAGTTCCACTGCTTGAGCCTAGACGTCAAAAGCTCGGCATTGGACTTGGTGAGACCAAGATCTCTAATCAAGTCGTTGAGGTCTTTTTGGTTGGGGTAGTATGGGTTTCTCTCCTCAGCTCCACCTCTAAAATTGTCATCTGGATCTACAACGTCTTCCTCGCTCTCTGACTTGCTGCTCTCTTCTAAAGACGGCTGCTCTCTCTCCGGAGGAGTGGGTACGGGGAGCTCATGGCAGTGTGGCACCAGGGCGATGGATGAAGGAAGGTCTGGATACGTGATAGCAGGTGCATTCTTGCCAGTCCGACGTTTGGAAGGGTCCACCATGCAGAAGTAGCAGTTGCTTGAGTGGTCAGTGGGTTCCCGCCAAATTCTTGGGATAGCGAACTTCATGGCTCTCTTTTCCCCTCTGTACCATCCTACAAAAATACATTTATTTCACCCATGACTAATGTGTAAGAGATTCTCGCAACATTTTTCATATATGATATATTTTTTCAATAACATTGAAAATTGTAAAACATTTACAATTTTAAAAATTTTAACAAATTTTATAACATAAAATTCCGAGCAACAATTGTCCATCTTACCTTCCAGAGTTTTTTTGCAGTGCTCGCAGGTGAAATGAGGTGCCCAGGGTTTGTCTTGCTCCCCGACAGGCATGCCGAAATATGCCTTGTAGGCCTGTCACAAAGACGGCCAGAGTGGGTGGCGTCAGACCAGAAAAGGAATACACAGAGACGGTGATGGTGATGAGAAATGCTGAGTGCAATGGCTGCACTCAGCGTTTAATGACAAAATAAAAGGTTTAAACAGAAAACACGGGACACGGCACTTGCGCCAAAATAAACAGACATACAAAACGACTAAACGCTAAACAGACGGTGCAGGACAGACAGACGAACAAACACGGTGAGTAGATACTCTAACTATTATTATTATTACTACTATTCTCTTTACCTCCGTCTTCAATCCCGTTCTCCACTCACCGAACACCTCCCTGAGTGCAAGAAATGTGCGTCTATATATACTATTGTGCTGGGATTCAATTACTAATTAATTATTCACTTGAATCCCAGCACGTGAATTAATTCTGTGCAACCCCGTGCTCGCATATTATATTTTAAATGCACGTGCGTGATGTGCAATCCCGTGCCTAAATACAAATATACAATTTAAACACACGTGAAACACAGACCCGTTTATATCCCGTGGATCAATCTATACACCAACATTAACATACGCACCCATACATACACCTAACACACAATTGCACACAGGGGCGGGGCACATTGCCACAAGGCCTCACACATCTTAGCAGATGCTTCCACAGAGTACTTTTTCGCTCTTGTCTTGATAAATTGGCCGCAGACATAGCAAAATGCGTCTGCCGGATGCTTGAAGCCTCTTGATGCCATCTCAGAAAAATGCAGATATGTATCCACTTAGGCAGCTGGAACTAAACTGAACTGGTGGGCTTAAGGCCCCTGTATTTATACTACTATTTATATTACTGGAAAGTTCTAGAAAGTTCTAGAAGTTACTCCAAGTTTACTCAGCACTGAATCTATCTGGAATGTTCTGGAAAATAGGTAAATTTCAAAATATCACTGTCCTGGTCACAAAAGCAAAGTTTGTGGGGAATAATAGCCATTTTCCATACTTTTGAGGCATAAGCAATTAGGAAATAACACTTACTACCCAGGAACCAAAAAAAAATAAAAATTTGTTACACGGTGGAATCAGCTCAATCTGACCCCTCTCAATAAACACTCAATAGAAAAATAGCCCTGAAGCTCTCTTTATTTCCTATGATGCCTTGCACTCCGCATGACAGACGTGAAGGTGGAGTTGAGTGTCTTGGTAATATGGATTATCTTTGGAAGTAACCTCCGTCATTTTTCAAAATGTCTTTTTCACTCCGTTTTTTATACCGTAAATAAGATTGATCGATATATTATTTTTAAATTGTTTAAGTGGTGGGTATTGGGTATCATTAAAACTGGATCATTGTTAAGTTTTGAATATTATATAAGGCAAAAAAGGGTCCTTCTTCCTCAAATACAACTGTTTTAAATTTGTAGAAGGCTTAGGTTGGTATAAACTATAGACTGTGATATAAATAAGATAATTTTGATTCATAGTCAAATAACTGCAGGGCAAAATATCACAACCAGATTAACATCTAAGAAAACATCCTGGGGACACTTATCTATTGTTCCTTGCATGTTTCAACTGATGTTTATAATAACAGCAATACAAAACTGGGCATTCTTTGAGATTTATTTTAGGTCTGTTTAGTTTCAGGTTATGCAGTCCTCATTATTTCATGTAGGTGGATTCCGATTTATTTGTCTGGTTGGCTGTCTATTCCCATACTATAATTCGACATGCTATTATCAATTGTCACTAGGCTCGTATTGCTGGCTGCCCATGTCTTCTGTCCTGGTGGAGCTATTGATCCCCTGGACTAAACCTACAAACCCTCATCTAGAGAAATCTGAATTCTACTTCATTAGATTCTTCAGATTGTACTCTTTTTAGTGTAAAAACACAGCTGATGTTAGGTGTATGTATATATACAAAGTCATGCTGCATGAAATGTTTGTGATTCTGTACTCATTCTATTTCTTGCAAATAACATCCTCGGGATTTGCATAAGGAACATTCAACTAAATCTCAACCTCTACTGTATTTACCAACATACCAGAACGGGGATACCACGTAGCATCAGGTAACAGGGGTATCTGGCATTCACATAGCTGTTCCAAACAAGTTAATTAGCTTTGAATAACTTCAATTATATATTATATATAATAGACAGAAGTCTTTTTTCCTGCATATGAAAAACTTAATTTAACACTGTGTTGAATAATTACCTATTTAGCCTAAAGGTTAGGGTTAGGTTTAGGTGATCTTTGGTGATTGCATTTACCTCACAGGCACATGGTAGTATTGTGTAGCGTAGCCGGTAACCATAGTGCTGATCTATCAAGCAGAAATGTTCTTCATACACAACAGTATGATTCATTTTAAACTCCAGTATGTGAACAGTCAAGTATGTGTGTTTTGACTCATTGTTGAAAATATAGTATGCAGGTATATGTAGTATATATGTAATGCACTCAGTAATACTTTAAAATGTGTATTAACATGGATTAAGGGGTATTGCTGTCAGAAATATCTTTATCTTAAACCTAAAGAAACAACAGATGGTGGTAGCAGATTAAGGCATAGATATAAATTAGAGAATACAAATCATATTATAGTATTAGAGGATGTAGATCAGGCTTAAACAATCATACTGTATATCTGGGATTAATACAGTGCGTAAATCCTGTTTTAGGGTTTATTACTCAAATACAGTAAGAGTCTAATTGTTTACCGGTATTAAAGTAAAGGGTTTTTTTTCCAGTTTTTGTTTTTGTATATTACATCTAGATACAGTTTAAATGTACTGTGTAGAAAAAAAACGTGCACAGTAAATAGTAAATGTTTCTTGAGAGCTCTCAATTTTAATAAGCAAAAATATACTTGTTTACCAAGAAAAAGACCAACCATGTTATATCTGAATGTTTTTTGTTTTGTTTTTGAGGTTATTGTATAATACCTGTTCACAGCAAGGGATTCAGGGTGGTTGTTTACAGAAAGTCTTAATTATGTTTGCATGAACTGACTCATTGTTATCATTTGAATGATACATCTGGGTATCATTTTATCTTGCAGAGCTGTAGACAAGGGTGGGAAGATCAATGAAGGCAGCTTTGGGGGCTGCCGGACACTCAAGCACTATCATTGCAGCTCCATTCCCATCCCTTTGGCTGTGGACAACGTGGTACATTCCGCAGCTGCTACATCAATCAAATCCCCTTCGCTACAATCAGTGTTCAGCATGGAGGATAGCAACTGCCTACCATCACCACGGAAACAGCCTCCTCCCAAACCAAAGAGGGACCCCAACACAAGGCTGAGTGCTTCATATGAAGCCGTTAGTGCATGCTTGTCAGCTGCCTCTAAAGAAACACCCAGTGAAGGTCAGGCATAACAGAAAACATCAACTTATCTTATGTGAAATTTGATATATTTTAATTACTTTTAACTTGTGTATTGGCATTGTAGTCTTTTGAGGAAATGCATTATTTGAAGTTTCATGACTAAGCCTTTTTAGTTTATCAAGCAATACACATCATACTGTTTTTTTGTGAAAATGCTACATTCTGTATCCTTGCTTTAAAGACCAGATATTAATTATGACAACAGAAAAGAAAATTTAAGTGTCATGAATAACTATTTCCTGGCCTGAAGCACAAAAAGATAAGCATCTAAAATGGGGAACAAGTTTATTTAACTGTCCCTAAATGTTTGTTTGAAGCAAGCATGGCTTGACTTAATTTAGTAGCACTCATTAAGTTTGACTGCAAATACCTTCTAGGAATACCAAAACTGGGTTTTAAAATACTGGGTTTGAAATAGCTGAGGTGTGTGGAACCACATGGAAACAGTATCAGTGTTTGCTATTAGTTTAACATCCTCTGAGTACTTGAGTTCTCTTCATAACCTTTAGATTTAAAAACAACTGATATTTTGACGACATGGACTAGAAACTGTATTTGCAGACTTTGTTGAACTAAGAATGCCTCCTGATATGAAGGTCATCAAGCATGTAATAAGGGAAATGGGTTACCCTTTGATTAGTCTTTCTTCTAACTTTGTAGATTTTCTTTCTCTTGTTAATGTAGCTCTGGCTAAACCACGGCCTCATAGTGATGACTACAGCACAATGAAGAAGATTCCTCCACCAAAGCCAAAAAGAAGTCCCAATACTAAACTTAGTTGTTCTTATGAAGAGATTTCAGCTCCCAGACCAACTGAGGTTAAGCTGTCCTGCCTTATTAAGGGGGGGCACTGCCTAGGGATGATACAAAGGGCTGCTTCAGCAGATGGGCCCCAGTATGGTGTGGTCAGCTTGTACAGCTCACAGGAAGAAGAGGAGGCTGTATATATTGAAATGGTAGGAAACGCCAGAACCAAGAGCTTAACAGGGGTGGACAGTCCTGACCAAGGGGAGTCTGTGTATGAAGAAATGAAGTATTTTCTGCCAGAAGAAGGAACAACTGGTAAAATAATGCTGGCAAAAACAGACAAGTGTTCCCAGCAGTTGTATGAGACCAAAAAGCTTGTAATCGTCGAGCACTTCAACCCTGTTCCTATAGGAAAAGTTTACTGCAAAGACGGTACTTGTGACATTCCGCCACCTTTCCCGAACTTGCTCCCTCACCGGCCACCTCTCTTGGTCTTTCCCCCAACCCCTGTTACATGTTCTCCTGCCTCAGATGAATCACCTCTAACGCCATTGGAGGTCAAGAAGCTGCCGGTTTTTGAAACCAATCTGAACTTTCCAGTGCAGCCTGAAGGTTCCAGCCCACTGTCTCCACAGTTTGCAAGGCATCAGAAAGGAGAAAGTGAGAGACCAACTTCTCCCAGTCTGTCCGTTTTCTATATATCCAGCAAGGTCTCACCACCTCCAACACCTCCACCTCCTCCTCTTCTTCCTCTTCCTCCTCCTCCTCCTGGGCCTCCCCCTCCCTACAGACCCCTGTCACATTTCCCTTTCCCCCCAGACTTGTGTGCTTTGGCATTAACAAAAGTACCTCAAAAGACAGGTAACGCAACAGAAGCTCCTTCAGGCTGTTCAAAAGCGCCCTACTCCCCTGTAAAGACTGCCAGGGTGGAACCAAGGAAATCTCACTCCTGTTCTTCTTCCCCACTACCGTTCAATCCTGCAAATATCAGACCTCTGACCAGCCCCCTTGATGAGCTGACCACTCTTTTCAGCTCGGGAAAAAGCCTCTTAAGGAAGTCTGCTGCTGGACAGAAAATAAGGGAGCCAGCAAGTGAGTGTTCATGATATTATGAAACTGTTATGTTGTATTGCTGTTCCAGGTTAGTTCAGAAACCTGGTCTCTGACTTTTACATTGGTATAGCTTAAACAAAATAAATAGCTGAAAATGAAGGGTGTGTGCTGGTTAAATACGTGCTGTACACCACGTTGCACATTGCCCATCCACCTGGGTGTAGCAGTAAATTAGTTATGACAGTAATGGCTTGGTTGGATACAAGTCTGTTTATGTTGTGAGATGGATTTTGGTCAGTAACCCTTACTTGCTACACAAACTGTCCCCAGTGCATCTTTAGATTTTACAAACAGGATCAGTAATATTATAAAATAGGGGGGTTAGTTAGTTCTGCTAAGGTTATTTCCTTCATAAAAGCTCCTAGGAATCCCCTGTGTATAAAGTGCTTAATGTAATGCAAGACAAATACAAGCACAAACTCCAGCTTAGACAGATACAGTATCTCCATTTGTCTTTTCATACGTTTTCAATTAATGTCCAAACAGCTGAACATCATAGAGTGCAAATAGTGTTAGAATAGGATTACAGTAGCCATAATTTGTTGTCCTATTATCAATCATGTGTATGAATCCATATTACTGCTGTTTCAGACATTCATAATGTCTACTTATGAAGAATACAAGTGAAAAGAGTTGTGCAAACATTTTAAATTAATATAAATCTAAAGTTGTTCTGTGGGTAAAAAAAAAAGCTAAAGTTGCTTGCTTAGGGACTCAGGAGCCACGTGTTTCCAAAAAGGATTGCTGTCAATTACCAAACGATAATGTTAAAGATGAACCCCCTTATAAATGGCTTATGCTCAGACCGTTATTCATGTTGACATTTTGTTTTTGTGATTAATAAAATATTGCAGCAGATCACCTGTTGTGGTCATGTGACTTGTTGGTTTCCAGATGATAAAAGCCAAACTCTACACTACTGCAGCGTTGGAATCTCATGGTCAAGTTTGACTGTTGACATTGTAGTAGAAAAATGTACCCTTTTGTGGCACTATGTAACAGTCTGGCTTGGAGTGGTGAGGTGTGATGATGTCACGGACCAGGAAGTAACTGAAACCCAAACAGTGGATGGGCGGGTGAAGCTGAATGCAATGGCACTCAGCGTGTTTAATAAACAAAACAAATGATTTTAACAAAACAACAAAACACAAAACAAAAAGGCACAAGGGCCAAACGAATAAACAAATACTGTTTAGCAGTCGTTTTTAACTGTCGTTATTTTTTCGCTCGCTCTCTCCGCTCCCCATACTCTCCTCTGTACACTTCACCCCGAGTGCAGAGAGCTGCAGGTTTATATACTCTGGCCGAGGGATTAACTAGTTGTTAATTATCTTATTACCCCTCGGCCAGAGTCTGCACGCGTTTGGTAAGGATGCATGACTGTCAGCTAGTTAAATAATCAGTAGCTGATCAGCCATGCATCCTCACAGGGTTTTTAAATATATGTAACACAATTTTTGTTCCTGGGTAGTAAGTGTTATTTCCTAATTGCTTGTGCCGCAAAAGTATAGAAAATGGCTATTATTCCCCACAAACTTTGCTTTTGTGACCAGGAGTGATATTTTGAAATTGACCTATTTCCAATGAGAAAACGGGCGAATTTGTGTCTTTTCGTTCACATAAAGTCAGAAAAAAACAACATATGAATCCAAATTAACATGTATTTATAAAAAAGTAATACAAAAATGAATACAAAAGATTTAGAAGTGAGTAGTTTTTCAAGATTTACGATTATACTGTAAATCACTTTCACGAATCAGCCCCCAAATGTAGTCTCCCATCATGTTCTCGTTATACTGTCCTTGGTAGCGGCGTTCAAAGTCCAGTATATCCTGGTGGAAGCGCTCGCCTTGCTCCTCCGAGTACGCTCCCATGTTCTCCTTGCATTTATCAAGATGAGCATCAAGGATATGGACTTTGAGGGACATCCTACAGCCCATTGTGCCGTAGATCTTCACCAGAGTCTCAACCAGCTCCACATAGTTTTCGGCCTTGTGATTGCCCAGGAAGCCCCGAACCACTGCGACAAAGCTGTTCCAAGCCGGGACACTCCGCCACACACTAATTTTACAAAGCTTCTGCCTTACACTGTTATTGCCTTATATCTCAGGGACCATTTCAGGTACTGACTTTGTATTTGCAGGGTTATATACTACATGCTAAATGTGATGGTGACATAGACCTGTGACATACCAGAATATAAACGACAGCTCACTGGGATAATGGGCCCAATTCACATAGCTTCTTGTTACCACCATTTTCTATGTTCTTATGTACTATATTCCCCTGTAGCATATCCGATTTGAGATTACCAAAATAAAAGTCTATACAAGTGAAAAGAGTGATTAAACTCTATACAGCACGTAATGTTTAGAGCCTTTACAGCTTAAGTCTCCCAATGAAGGAACTCTGCATATATTGCATTATTGTTATATAATTTTAGTCAACAAGAATTAGAAAACAGTGTTTTTCTGTGAGTTCAGGACAATGGATCCTTTTATCAGTTCATAGAGAACACAAAGAAAATACGTTTAGGAACCTTGCCCCAAAGCAGACTAGTTTACCCCCATTAAAGCAATCATAAAAAATGTATTGTGGTGAAAGTGTGCCCCGTGGGGCATATTAGAGCTATATTACGGGAGGGGGAGCATTACATTCCCATCTGTGGGATATTGATTATCAATCTAGTATTTATGACTCCATGAAGAAGGTGCTTTCTCCATGATTGTAAAGCAAATGAGAAAATATGTAAAGTTACATGCAGGAACAAATTGAGAAGAGTATATGATACAATTGCATATCCATATTAAAAAAAAAAAAAACGGACTGTAGTTTACCAACTGCCTTCTTGTTATACTGTAACAGCATTTTGTGTAAGAGCCTTCTCTTTTTCAAAAATAGGCAGCAACTCAAACATCAACATGCCTAGCAGGGAGAACCACAGTGAAACAAGACAGTCGCCAGAACTTCAGGATAAAAATGCCAATAACCATGTGACTACCTTCTCTTCATCAGCACCCAGTCCTGTTGCAGTAGAAAATGGAAACCAGATTTCAAATGGTAAAAGTGTGGTGCATGGCCTTTAGAGCCTTGTTGAACTTGTACGCAAGACTTGAACTTTACTCTGCATGGCAACCTCCCTAGTGATAAGGCATCTTATCATCAGACCACTGTAATCATTATTGACCTGGCCTTGGACCAGTAGCATGTTTGCATGTGTGTTATTATAGGTAGTGGATAGCTTCAGATGTTAAATATACCGGTTTATATATTTCGAAAATTGTAAAAGTAATATTTTAAAAAGAATGAACACAATTTTGGAAAGGGGTTTCATTTTCAGTGGAAACTGGCAAAATCCAAAACATTTTTCCACCTGTTAATCCGAAAAGAAATATCCTCGGGTGGCGGGTGGCGGACGCAGGGAGGCCAGCCAGGAGTGAGTTGCAGTAGTCTAGGCGGGAGAGTACCAGGGCCTGGACCAGGAGCTGGGTAGCGTAGTTGGTGAGGAAGGGTCGGATTCTTCGGATGTTGCTCAGGAAGAATCGGCAAGTGCGTGCCAGAGTGGAGATGTACTGGGAATAAGAGAGACAGAGGTCCAGGGTGACTCCGAGGTTCTTAGCGGAGGAAGAGGGAGAGAGTGTGGTAGGTTCCAGAGGAACAGAGACAGAGAGATCAGAGGAGGGAGGGGAGGAGGAGGAGGGAAAGAAAAGGAGGTCAGATTTAGAGAGGTTGAGTTTGAGATGATGCGAGTGCATCCAGGAGGAGATAGCAGACAGACAGGTAGAGATACGGGAGGGGATGGTGGAGTCAGAGGTGGGGAAGGAGAGGAAAATCTGAGCATCATCAGCATAGAAATGGTATGAGAAACCATAGGATGTGATGAGGGGGCCCAGGGAGCGGGTGTAGAGAGAGAACAGGAGAGGACCCAAGACTGACCCTTGGGGGACTCCTGTTGAGAGAGGGCGAGGTGTGGAGGTTGCTTCATGCCAGGTTACCTGGTAAGTGCGGTTGGAGAGGTAGGAGGAGAACCAAGCCAGAGCAGTTCCAGAGATTCCCAGGTCAGCAAGAGAGGATAGTAGGATAGAGTGATCAACAGTGTCAAAGGCAGCAGAGAGGTCGAGGAGAATTAGGACAGAGGAGAGAGGCAGCTCGGGCAGACTTTAGTGAGTTGGTGACAGACAGGAGGGCGGTTTCAGTGGAGTGAGCAGAGCGGAAGCCAGATTGGAGAGGGTCGAGCAGAGAGTGGTTGGACAGGAAAGCAGAGAGCTGGCGGTGTACAGTCCGCTCGAGGGTTTTGGAGAGGAAGGGTAGGAGGGAGACGGGACGGTAGCTCTGGAGGGAGGTGGGGTCGAGGGTAGGTTTTTTGCGGAGGGGAGTGATAGAGGCTTTTTTGAAGGCAGAGGGAAAGAGACGAGAAAGGAGAGAGTTGTTGAGAAGGGAGGAGATGAAGGGAAGTAGAGCAGGAGCAGCAGCTTGAAAGAGGTGAGGGGAGGGGGTCCAGGGCACACGTAGTGGGTTTGTGACCCTGGAGCAGGGAGGAGAGGTCAGAGTCTGAGAGGGGTGAGAAGGTGGAGAAGGAGGGTGAGTTAGTAGGGGGTGCAGTGGGTGTAGGGGTTGGAGCAGGAGTGGGTGCGGGGGATGGAGAGGTGTTAAAGAGTTTGCGGATATCTGAGATTTTAGAAGAGAAGAAGGAGGCAAAGTCATCAGGGGAGATAGAGGAGGGAGGAGGAGGGGGGAGGGTTTAAGAGGGAGGAGAAGGTAGAGAATAGTTTACGTGGGTTGTTAGTGGAGGCTTGGATTATAGATTGGAAATAAGTACATTTAGCAGAGGAGAGAGTAGAGGAGAAGGAGGAGAGGAGAGTGCGGTAAAGGTCTAGGGCAGCAGGGAGTTTGGTTCTCTTGGGTCGCAAGCAGTGATCGCCTACATTGTAAATAAGAAGGTGAAAGCTTTTTCATATCGTTGGATAAAAAAAAGAATGTGATATTCATTAAGTCGTTTTTCACATAATGTAAAAAAAAAATAGACATGGGTTCATGTCAGCAGCTTTTCTAAGCGCATTGTTTGTTCAAACTGGGACATGATGAATTTTGAGGGAGACACTGTAATTGTGCCTACGATTTGAAGTGCTGTCACTTTTTTTTTTTTTTTTTACTGTCGGATAGATGTATTGACCGTTCTGAAGCAGGTGGAAAGCTAACTGGTGGAAGTTTAAATTAACCACCACTTTGGTCTGTGGAAAATAGACACAGATTCTTAGATCATTATATATGCCACCAAAAAGAAAGTGTTGGAATAACCAATGACCCAAACTAGCCGATAGATTAACGACGTGTTTTCTGCAGCTCTAGAAAATACTCAATTGGTGGAAAATAATGGCGTATTGTGCTATCCTCCAGCGGATCTGCTTTGAAAATAACCCCCATTGTCTCTACTCTATAATAAACAGAAAATGCACAGCAGGGCAGCAGAAGTCACAAGATGTAACAGCAAATAGTCCTAGTTCAGATATTTGTTTGGTAAAAACTACTTAAGGATCTGTTTATGTATAATAAATGTATCTTGCATTAAAATACCATTTTGTTTTTATTCATAGGTTTACCAGAGTATTCAAAATCTTCCAGTAGCTCAGCAGCTCCATCAGTTCAAAGACACATGGAAGGCCATAATAGTCAGGTAATGACCTGCATTTACTTTATCTCTTTTAAACTGATAGTATTGAGATGGGATCCGGTATACAGAAATTAATTATTTACTAACAATAGTTAATCATTATTGAGAGAGACAAACTCTAGAGGTAAATATATAATCCCGGGTGGCATGTTTGACATGGACTTTTCTTTCATGAATAAACAGAAAGCTAACCAAGAGAGCATTATTAAAGTGATCCACTAGCAGAAGCAGAAACATTACTTGTGTGAAATGGGGCATCTTTCACTTAAACTTGCCACATGAAGGCAGAAGCTATGTCCTTTATGATTACTCTAAAATTCAGATCTGGCTTTGTGAAAAAGCATTTCACTGCTAATGCTAGCGTGGAATCACTACTGTAATTCCAGTGTGAGCTTTCATGGGTGTCGGAGGCTACTTTGTAGTTTAAACCAGTCACTTAATAGGCCGCAGAAGACTAGTATTAGGTTTTACAATCCAAACTGGGCTTTCATTGGGACAGGCTATTATCATGAACTTTACAGTACTAACCAAGAGTTGATGCCTTTTTTTTAATGTATTTTTTGGAGATGAAGATTTATTGCCTTTGGATGTGCATCTTGTAGAACCAGAAAGCCCCAGCATCATCAAAGACAGATTAAAGAAATTGGTTGAATGTTCTCAGTACATGGGGCACGATGAATATTATTAATACAGATGCAGGTATTAGATCTTTAAAAACATAACTTTTGACTGCAATTGTCAGCGCTTGGTACCTTGAATAAATTATTATTAATTAGTCATTTAGCAGATGCTTTTATCCAAAGCGACATACAGAGACTAGGGAGTAAACTATGCATCATAACTGCTGCTGCAGAGTCACTTACAATAGGACCTCAGTTTTATGTCTCTTCTGAAGGACGTTGAATGTTGAATAAATCTCTGGGGTATCATATTTTGATAACCATATCTTAAACAGCATAACAACAGGGTAAAACAGCATGTTTGAGATTCAGAAGAAAAACAGATTCCTGGTTTCCCTGAAAGTCGACTTTCATATTGTGATATGTTATTGTGTAATATATATTTCTATGAGTATTTTCTGTGTATGTGTTGCTTTAAAAAGGCACTGGTACAACATGTCTGCTGTATTTCTGTTGTGATTTCTCATTTGGAAGTGTTGGCATCATGGCTGTTATTCAGTGAGAGTGGATTGCTTTCTCTTCCTATTTTATATCCTTTCAGAGGGGACACCTCTCCTTCTCTGCCTGTGGCACTGGAGGCCCAGTCTAAGGTGGGGAATGGGTGTGCTGGTGTTTATGGGGATGGGGTGAGTTTGGTAAAATGTTGTTTACATTTAGCACACCCTCAGCTGGCTTCTTTTCCCATTTCACATTTATAGAGCCACTATAGCCATTGTCACTATAAAGATATGTGCATTGACACTGTGTCATTGCTATTGTTATACTGGTGCTATGGTGGTGATTTAATTCATGGTTGTGCTTAATCTTGTGGTTTTTTTTTTGCAAATGTCAGGGACCTTTTAATGTGTTACTGACTATGCTATAGAGTTTACAGCAAAAAACTATACTGATTTACATAGTCCTCTTTTTCAACATATTCACAATTGTTTTGTTGGCCCATTGTTTTGTTGAAATCTTGTGCTCACAATAACATTTCCTATCAGTGTTACAGATACGCTGTTTGCTTCCATAGACACATATCCCACCTGGCTATGTAAGAAATAACCCACGACAGGGTGTGCGGTAAGACAATTCTTACCACACGCCCTGCGTTCAATCACCCAGGATGTGCGTTAAGAATTGTCTTACCGCACGCATAAAGTTGTATGTTGACATTTCTACCTACGGAAACACTGTTTAGATAATTGTTACTATTAAGGCGTAGTAATATTAATAGATCAGGTAAGTAAGTTGGTCTATGATGTCATAGCCGTGCTGTAAGACAATTATTACCACACGGTCTCTTGTTCAGCCAATCACAGCACTTAATTTATCCATACCATTTTATAACTCAATATGAACATGTTCATAAAATGTGCATACATCTTGCTTGTAAACTATGGTGATATCTATTGGGTTCATATCCCATCCAAGTCCAGCTATATGTATTTGTTTATTCATTTATTCCATATAACCCAAATTAATAATAATTATTATACTCTGATATAAAAAAAACACACATGGTTAACACTGATTTATGAGGAATGATCTTTGAATTCAAATATCAAACCCATCAGGATTATGTTGAAAAAGATAAATTAGTGGATCACAGCGGTCTGCTACAGTATGCATTGTGTTTTGTTATAAACTCTACAGCTTTTCGTTAACACCTTAAGGTTTTAGCTTTAAATATAGCTTGATTGGTATTATTGCCCTGGAAATATCACTTGAGCTCATCAGATGTTACAGTGCAAAACAAGCTGCAGTAAAATTGGGTAAAAGCTTTTGTTCCTTTCATGGTTATTTCACTTTGCAGGAAATTATGAATAATGATCCCCTAGGCTTATTTAATGCAGTTAAAAGTAAAATATATGCTGCCGTTTTCATATTCCTAAAGATCATCTAAACTTTACTGTTAGGTCCTCTTACTTAAGTGCTGACAGTCTTCCTTTGCTTCCCCTGCTTGTATTTATAATTAGTTCTTCTATACATAAGTCTTGGTTTCTATAGCTTCCAGGTATTTGTTAAAAGAAAATAGTCTTTCTGAAGAATGATTTGGAATCTGTCCTAATTAACAGTACTGCAAAAATACAGCTATTAATATTAAATCAGCCCTGCAATTATCCTATTACTTGAGGTACTTTTTAGTCCATTAACTTGCTTGCTAAATAGAATACCTATATTGTTGCATTGCTTGATACGAAGTTCTGACCCATAACTGACGTAATATAAACCAAGAAAGAATGTGAACATTTAGAACATTTTGTGTGAAACTTCTGAAAGGTAAGTATCATTAGGATTTGCAAGTAATTGTAATGATGATATAATGTATATATATATATATATATATATATATATATATATATATATATATACTGTATAGAGAGAGAGAGAGAGAGAGAGAGAGAGAGAGAGACAGAGAGAGGATAATAGATGTGCTTCAGTGAGTTACAGGAAAATAATTCCATCTAGGGTTTATGTGTCGGCATAATTAAACTGGGTAGAAAAAATAATGTATTTTTAAGGAAAAGGTGTTTTAATGGGATATGCTGTTTGTTTTATTTTTTAGTCGCTGTCAGAGTTGACGATTATGTGTCTTGTTTGCTTGGTTGATGCTGCCGTTGGCGAAGGACGATTATGATTGTAAATCTTCAGAGACAGATTTGTTAAAAGTGCCTAAAAAACATGAATTGTGGGTGTTGTCGAGTGATTTAAAATTAGACATTTTGTTTGAAAGTGGTCTCGGGGTGCACAGGAGTCAAAGGTCAAGTATAATCTTCTGGACTATTATGCCATTTTGAAGTCACTACTGCAATATTATGCCTTTTTTTCGAATGGCTCAGGATGCAAATATAGCCTTCATCCATGTATTATATATATATATATATATATATATATATAATATTCAGTATGATGCCTTACAGTATATAATATATAAGTCATTGATTTATATAATCAAGCTATACAATAATTTGCATTAGGTGCAGGAAATAAAATGGGGCTAGAATGTACTGAAGCCATATTTACATAATTATATCAGATCTAATTCCTATAGAATAATAGATGAGCTGCAGTGAATTACAAGGTTTCAATTGCATCGAAAGGTTCTGGTGACACCAAACAAATGAGAGCGAAGCCCCAGTGGTTTATGATGAATTCACCAGAAGCCAGAGATGCAATTATAACCTAAAGCAATTCACTTCAGCCCCATTTGAATTTGAAGGCTTACATTGAAGGCTGTTTTTTTGTTGTTTTTTTGTTTTCTTGGTCTCCGGTGAATGATTCCCTTGCTTGTAGTTGGGAATTTCAAAGTGGGCCATTTTCAGTGCTTCAATTTTTTTTTTTTCTAAATAAAAACAACACCTCCTGTTTCGAAGACATACAGAGAATTCCCCAAAAATTGCTGGGGAAGTCATAATTAGACGATGTGTCGTCACATCACTTAATTATTACTTTTTGACGTACTATTGCTTAATTGGGAAATTTTTTTGGTATGGGATGAAATGCAATTATAGTACTTATCCATATATTATATTGTGATATAATTTGGGAATTGCTTAAATCTATAGTACACATGTATCAGGAAATCAAACCCAGTATGTTCAAAGTGTACAGGTTTGCTTAATTCTAAACAAACGGCTCTAGTCGAAAGAAAGAATATTGATAGACCGATCAGATTTGCTGTTGTGTTTCTGCTGTACATTACTTCTATAATATTATTCTCATATTAACCATGTTTACATTAGAAATGTTTCTAAATGAGCCTTGAAACAGCTTACATTACTATGAGCAGCTGCTGGAAAGATGTATCATTTATTGTGCGTGCCTTAAAGGCTTATGTAAAAGACATTAAATCCCTTGATTTTAAAAGGTCTGAGAAATCTGATTATTGTGAGTGACTATAAGTACAATAAGCTGGTCAGCACACACAAGCTCTGCTTGACTGTTAATTTAGCAACAAATTAATAAGTTTTGAAACAAAGTTTGCATGTAATACATCTTTTCCCTGTATATTTAAATTAGTTAACTGTAACTGATCTGTGAAATGTAATGTCTACATTGAAGACTGTTGATGCAGTTTTTTGTTTTAAAAAGTTGAAGTCTATTATGTAAGTACGTTTTAAAACATTGCATGCTACTGTGGCAATCAGGCATAGTATGGCATTTAAATGGAATTAGACTTAAATGAAGTTAGAAACACTTATTTGATCATTTTTAAAACTGATAACATTTAAATTAAAATGCATATTTATAGCAGTTTAGTGTGATGTTTTTGTTTATAAAGCAGTCAAAAATAAATGATGAGATGGAAAATTTAAATAATGATTAAATGTACTGTACAATTATATGTCTACCATTTGCATTTAAAGGCTCAAGAAAAAATGATCAACCTGGAAATGATAATGCTTTGTATTTTTTGGTCCAAAATATTTCCTCGGATAATTGTCTCACTTACAAATGACAGTCATATAGTTATATGGTGACAGTTTATATAATAATTTATATGCATATGGATCATGCAGTTTATTAAATAACATGGTTTTCAAAGGCTTATCTAGCTTTGCTGTATGACTCATTTTGCATAAAATACAAGACATACAAATTAAAATTACAGTTTTAATTGCAAATGTCATTAGGCCCTGCCAGCTAAGCACACTGTATTATACTGTAGGAGATTGTAGATGAGTCTTTTCTTGTTCTTGTGACAGCAAAGTCTTTATAGTATACTATTACTGGAACAAATGCCATAGTAACCTATTTATGCTAAGCACCATATATTCTGTCAAGCACATTTTACATGTTTTAGTATAGAACCTCAACAATTTTGACATTTCCACTGCGATTGTATGTGTGTTTTTATTTTTTTATTTTATTATTATCATTACAGCCGTGATATAAAATTAATGTACATTTTGTCAGATGTTCTTTTTAACTTTTGATTTATAAACTCAATTATAAAGGTGACTATTTGAAAGCTGTTGTTACAAGTTAGAAACACAGAAAGGTCAAGTGTCTGTAAGATGTGAATTTTGGCTACAAAAATGTAATATTTACTATGAAATGTATTTCTCCTTTATTAGAAGTAGGGCATGTTTGCAAATATTATTGTCCATATATTCTGCATCTCTTCATACTAAACAATATATTGAAGACTGCAGTTGAATAAAGAAAAATATTGCAAGTAAAAATATATATATAAATAAGCAGTAATGGCCAATTCAAGCTTAATCGAAGCAGAAATAAAAAAAAAAGAAAACAGTGCAGTATCAGTAAAACCTTGCTGTTAGTGGAAGTGGTGATGGCTGTGGCATTATCTGCATAGTGTCATGCAGTCTCAACTCTCAGGAGAATGATGTGGTTTAAAGAGGGACCCTAGGGCAGTATTAGAGCACCAGGTCCAGCTTTTGATTTAGATCTGAGAAGCATGTACACACATAACTCGTAGCTGACCTTTGATTCATATGTAGTCTAAAGTAACCAGTTGGGAGAGACCAATCAAACTCAGATTTACATATTGACTTGATTTACATTCAGTGTTCAAATACATTTCTTCACTAAGGGCCCCCTTTAACTAAACCATTCTAAAAGGTGGTAATATGTGAAACTAATGAAGCAGTGTTTAATTTTCATCATGAAAGAGGTTATTCTTGCTACAAACCTTCATATGTATTGTAGTCTGTTTCTGAAAAAGGTTTTATGCTATTTCGTGTTTATAATACTAATAATCAGTCCTTTCCCTTGGATTGGTCCTAGTTAATGTGAAACATAAGAAAAATATAGTACAGTGATTTAATTTGAATGACATGCCAAAAAACAAATAAATGAACAATATGTCACCTACAAAGTGCATCAGTGTACATTTGTTGTGTTTTATAAACATCTAAGTAAATGCTTTTTTTAGCCATTTAAAAAAATAGTTTCATTCAGATATACAAATGCTATTGTGTTTAACCCTATGCTGACAAATGAAGTTTCCAGGCAACACATTCTATCGTTGTACAATATAATTATATATTGGTCCAATATATAACAACATGATAATATATGCAATTCTCAGTACCAATTATCATTCAGAAACCAACAAGAGGCATATTATTGTGAAGGTAAAAGTGTTTTTGTTATAATATTTTAGTTTTTCTTTTATTATGCATTAACATTAATTTAATTTATTTCAATAAATTACTATGGTGGGGCTCCCGAGTGGCGCATCCAGTAAAGGCGCTCCTCGCAGGATGTGCACTATAGCCTGGAGATCGCAGGTTCGAATCCAGGCTATGTCACAGCTGACCGTGACCGAGAGTTGCTAGGGGGCGGCGCACAATTGGCTGAGCGCTGCCCGGGTAGGGAGGGATTAGGTCGGCAGGGGAATCCACGGCTCACCGCGCATCAGCGACCCCTGTGGCCGATAGGGCGCCTGTGGCTCTGCAGCGGAGCCGCCAGATCTGTGTTGTCCTCCGGCACTATAGGTCTGGTGGCGTTGCTGTGGATCTGCAGTGCGAAAAATGACGGCTTGGAAGGAGCACGTTTCGGAGGACGCGTGTTCCAGCCTCAGTTTCCCGAGTCGGCGGGGGGGTTGCGAGCGGTGAGCCGGGGATACAGATAATAATTGGGCATGCTAAATTGGGGTGAAAACCGGGGTAAAAATAATTGGCGACGACTAAATTAAAAAAAAAAAAATTAAAAAAATAATAAATAAATAAATAAATTACTATGGTAACACTGTACAGTATATGGTACATAATTACATGGATAGTACCTATTACTACATCTTGATAAAACAGTTGTATTACACGGTTTTGACATCAAGCTTTCACTTGCATGGTTTATGATGTCACAAAACTCCTTGATGCAATTTATTAGCTTGGAACTCCTACACATTAAAAGTATTGGGGAAAACCAATGTATTGGGAATGTTACAGTTTTGAATAAATAAATATATATATATATATATATATATATATATATATATATATATATATATATATGTACAGGTAGTGGACAAAAAAATGGAAACACCAATGTAAAGTCACTTAGGGCGTTGGGCCACTATGGTATCCCGCTCTGTGGAGTTCTCGGCGGACCAGTTTTTGATAAAACTGGCTGCTCGCACCCCAGGTTGAAATTTGCAGTCAATTGCTCTGCAGTTGCTCACCTGTTATGCCTTGCACTTCGAATTAATGCACGGATATCACGATCCTGGAGTATGCGCTTCCGCCCACTGTTGCCCTTTGCTGATGATGTCTTTCCCTCGGAGTTCCATGCCGACATTACCTTAGACACCGTTGCTCGTGAAACATCAGCAAGTTCAGCTGTCTTGGTCATTGAAGCTCCTGCCAAACGCGCCCCAAAAATCACCCCTCTTTCAAAGTCACTGAGGTCTCCTCTTGCAGCCATGCTAGCCATAATTATAGGCAACAAGGCCTGTCCAGCATTTTTATACATGACCCCAGGCATGCTGGGATGTTATTTGCTTAATTAACGCATGAGCCACACCTGTGTGGAAGCCCTTGCTTTCAGTATACTTGGTGTCCCTCATTTACCCAGGTGTTTCCATTTTTTTATCCACTACCTGTATATTGTTGCTTGAAAGAAATGTAGGTTCTCATGTTGTAGGTAGTATCATTATAGGAAATTGGACTGGAGCGTGTACAAAACAAAAATGGTGGCGCTAAACAACAATCTGGCATTGTGGCTGCTGTAATGGAAGTCAAAAGTAATCCCATTGTGTTTCTCTGTAAGGTTATTCCACATGAATAGCACCACAGACTATGTACACTGTACCTACGTGCACACATCTTTGCAGAACATGGGATTGAACCATCCTGTACTTCTATACAGTACTTGTTTTAGTGAAATATCAAGTGTTACCCAATTTGATTCCTGGATCATACTGCATATGAACTGCTCGGGAAAACTGAAAGCCATCTACAGCTAAGTGCAACATATGGATGAAAAGAGCTTCATTTATCTATATGGAACATTGACATTAGTTGGGGAGATAATGTCAGGGGTAGAAATAGATTACAATAAGGGTGTAAATTAGGTAATATGCACCATAAAATGTATGTAAGCCTTGTGCCACGTAACACTCAATATACACCACTTGTATTATCTATTTGTGACTGATAACATTCTTTGACTGAAACCACGCCACACACTGTCAAACAGAGCTTTAAATATCTCCATTTGTGAGGTAAATATTTCTTTATATAGCCCTGACATTTTGTGTACGCTCTCTGACACACCAGGCTGAGAATAACAGAGTGGTAGATAATACGTTATGTAGTTTTCTGTTTCATATAAGCAGAGCTTTCACATGATAATGTTATTCTAAGGAAAAATTGTATCAAAAAATATTATCTATTGGTAAAAAAAAAAAAAAAAGCTTAATACCAGCAATTGGCATAGTCTCCAGTCCCCAGAACCTGTTGCATCACTCACAATGCTGTTTATAGCCCTTAAATGACATTTCGAACAATACTATAGGGAACTATTAGAATACCAGTGTATTACAGTAAAGAAACCTGAGTCTTTTCAATATATATTTGCTAGAAAAGGAGTAAATATGGCAAATTACAATCTAAGCAGAAACGACAACAGAGAATGAAACACCCTTAATAGCATATCAAACCTGCGATAAATTGAATACTTGGAATGCAGATGATATAAAGTATTCATTTTATTATTTATTATTTTTTATTATTTTTTTAGAACAGAACATCCACATGATATGCTTTCACAATTGTTAAATGTATTATTTTGGCAAAGCTGCATTTGCAGAAATACTTATCTTGTAATGGTTTTTAAACAATAAAACTGATTTTATACTGACATGCCTGAATGTATTGAATGTATTCTCTAACATGCATGCAATCAAAATTCTACTCCATGAAGTAAATTTGAAAAACAATATTGATATTAGACATGGCATACATGTTATGCTAAATAGTGTATTCAATGCATTATTCAAACCATCATTAACTTTGCATTGCTGATTACCTTTTCTAGCTGAAGGGTAAATGATAACACATTAGAAACTTGCATGTTTAAAAGTGTAATATTGTCTTTTTCTCCCAATATTAGCCCCCAGTAACTGGTGCTGGTTTTAATACATCTGCATATGAAGCTAATTTATCCTTGGTCAAAAGAGCTAGGATTCCTATGAATATGAATATTCATATTCAGAGCAGAGGAGTATTGAGAATATTTGCCATTGCATTTGTCTTATTTCTACTTTCTAGTAAAGTGTAGAAATACAGTGTAGTCTCTAATGGCCATTAACTAATGGCTGAGAAGTGATAAGGTGAACTACAAACATATACTTACTCCTAAATCATATTTCATTTTAGAAGCGGAATGTGAAATACATTTCATGATGGTTAAATGTTATTTTTAATTTAAATAATGCCTTCCCTTCAGCAGTGGACATTTATGTGAGTTGATTTTATGCACTTGAGAAGACTCATTGGCATCTATTCAATTGATCTAAACTGTGGCAGATCTAACTGAGATCATTAAAAAATGCATACAAAGGTTATGAAAATCAAATGTCTTAAGAGTGCAGAAAGTCTCTCCAGTCCATGTCTGTCTGTAGAAATATGTAAGAGGTCAGAGTTTCCTGCCTAGTGGTTTAAAGGGTGGCAGTATTTAGATCGCCTGCTGTTTACATCAGATGAATAGACCCCATTATCTGGCTAATTTGGCTGTCTGTGAATATATTGTTTTGTGGTATTTTGGAATTGATGATGTGTATAAAATTAGAAAAAAAAAACCTGATACAGCGGCATATCACATGTATAGTTTCCATGGAGACAAGATCATTCATATTAATAATCCCATTAATGGGGACAGTAAATCATTCTCGGATTGGATCCTTGTTTTGACGCACTCAATTTCTTATATTCACCTCTATTAGTGAGAGTACTACCAACACTACGTTTAGATTCTTTTAGATATAAACCACTAGTTTGGAGTGTGTTTTAGGAACCCTAGTCATGATACAATTCACTTTAAAGTAAACGATGGGTCATTAATCATGGCAAATAGCATCCCTTAATAAGTGACTCTTGGAGCTGCTTGTTTGTCTATATTTCATAGTGTATTAGCCAGCTGCAATTTAGGCACTATGGATTATATAACACATATAACTGGCAGAGTAATGAGGCAGCGATTCCTATCAACTGGGGATAAAATGAAAGCATCCCCTGTATCCTTCAGTATTTACATGCCAAACACAGCTAGGCATAGGCAGCTAGGTACTGCATTCACCCATCTTTTAAACAGCAACAATACTGTCTGTTTACAAAGTCGGATTGTAAATGTATCTGCTAGTGTGTCGTTACATTTTAGCAGTTTTAGATTTCAGAATATATTAGACATATTTTGTTATTTTTGGAAAAAGTGGAAAAAATAGAAACATAGATGTAAGCAGTCATTGAACTTCCTATAGGATTCACAGACACTGTATAATCACCTTAAAGAATATAAAAGTATAAGTATTGAACAATTTGTTGGTACTGTAGCTTTTGCCTGTTGGCAAGATGGCTGACTTAATGGAGGCCATTTTGAATTTGACAGCCAAAATTTAAAATTAATGTAAATAAATAATCATAAGTCGTTGGTTTAAACAAAAAACACACATATTGTTTTTCATGACATCCTGTAAGCTACTGTAACTTAATTCATTGTAATTTACCCCCAAGTATGATACAAAGAAGGATTTAATGCATACCTTGCACTATAATCCTTGCAGTCATTTTCTTAAAATTCAAATCTTCCATTTTTTTTTCCCCATCATCTAAACATAACTGGCATTTTTTATGAAAGTTATAGATTAAATCCTTATTCATGCATAAGTCTGTATGTTACATTTAAGAACATATAAAGTTATTCCACATACTATAAATGTAATTTTATACTTTCTCATTATACTGCTTACTTCTAAGTGTTAAATACTACTTATCCAATGTTCATGAAACTAATTACTGACATGTCTTATTCCATAGTATTCTGTACTTACTGTGGATTTATGTCATGGTCATCAATGTTTTCATATACTGATCGTTCCCATTTGTAACAGCAGTCAAAGGGTGTATGTTACTGACATAGCTGTTTAAATGGTATACAATCACAATAAACCTAATTTCACCATTGGAACAGTGCGTTCATTGTTTAGAGCGTTCATATTTCAATGAACTGTAAATAAACAAATCTTTCCAGTAAAGCATTCAGTATCTGTATGGTGTATCTGCTGTCAGTATAACTGAGTTTGAGTTCTCCTATTCCAGGCAATGTTCTCTTCTTTTTCTTTCTTAATTCAACACCATTCACTGAATTTAAAGTGTTTTTAGTGTTGTAGTCTGTTTACTGTCTGGGCATGTACCATTATACTACTTTTTGGAAGTTTACAAGAATACAATTTAGTGAAATATAAAATTTGTCATTGAAATTATATTCTATACTGTATTATTGTTGACATTAATACAACTGTTCCTTTCTTTAAAATTATCTTGAAGAAAAAATATCAGTTCTAGATGCAGATGATGGTTTATCGTAATAATATCGGAATATCATCATTTTTGTATTGTGATGTGAAAAATATGGTATCGCTGCAACCCTACTCCCAAGTTTAGCAAGGCTTAATATTACCAGTATCATCTAAAGGGGGAGTCTGTTAAAATACTGCAATGAAATAAGTCAATGAAACAGTGGAGGCAAACAAAAAACAGTCCCAAATTATTAATACAGGTGATAGATATGTGTGCAACAGCTTTAAACAGCCTGTGTTTTTCTTACAGGTGATCCATCAGCTGCGTCTATCGCAAAATGAAAGCACAGCCTTGCATGAGTTATTGGAGTGGAGACGGAAACTGTGTGACGAGAAGGAAGACTGGCAGAAAACCATCCATAAATCAGAGCACAAGACCAATGCACCTCCTCCCCCTCACCCACCCTGCAAAAAAACAACTCTGGTAAAGAAGATGTGAGATTGATTTTGTGACTGTCCATGCTCCCTGGATTATTGGATACAAAATGTGTTTTTCTTCATGACCAAGAAGAGACTTCTAAACAATCTGGGAACCGCAATTATATATCAGGTCCTTCTGCTTGTCAAGGCTCGAAAGATTTTTGTTGAACAAGCGCCTGGTGTGAAATTCTGCTGAAAAGGTACAAAAACAGCATGCTTTGGAAACAACACTACCTTCTAAGAACTGTGAGAGCAGTCTGAATGGATTGTTGCACAAAACCGTCATCAAAGTCATGAATGTATCTTAAATGTTATTTCTTTGGGGGGGACACAGGTTTATACATACAACTGGTAAATACTGTCAAGTGTCTTTAAAAAAAAAAAAGCTGCCGGCTCATGTAACTTCATGAATGGTTATGTATTAATTTGTACACCTATATGTTAAACTGGGGACAAAATATACGTTTTGTGTTTTATAGGTGGGACTATAAAACATATACCCAACTGGTGCTGGTTTTCTTAACTCAATGTGCAGGGGATACTTAGCACAGGTTACAGCTTAACTGTTGACCTCAGTGTTATCACTTTGTATTAACCATTCAGGTATGGCAATGTGCTTTCACTTTCAGGTTCTGCTGCCCTATAAATAGTGTAGTTTCAGGGAAATTCAAAAACATAAAGTCAGATTCATTTCACTGGTTGCTGAGACATTCTAACACCGTTTTTGGCACCAAGGCTAATAACTATTTAAAAAATGAATTGGAGAGCAAAACCAATCTCCATGTTTCAATGAGTTTATTTCCCAGACAGCTTTAGATTCGTTGCTCTGTGCCATGTGTGATCTATTTACTGGTGTTATGCTTTGTAAGATTTCTGTTGGGAACATACTAACTGAAGTAGTTTGCCTTACAGAACAGTATTGGTGTAACATCATTTGTCATCAGACTCCTTTTTGGCCATTTTTTAAAAAGACAAATTAGAACAAATGGTAGTTGCTGGTGCTTGACTTTCAGTTAGCGGTACTTAACGTTTCTCAGATATAATCAAGTCCCTTTGTTTTGGGTTTTTAATTTATATAAATCTGCGCAGGAAGTTATATGTGCTCATTAAGATAAATGGATGGAAAAGGAGCCCACTTGACAACTAGTTGTGGAAATCTGGTTAAACCATATCAGTGTTACAATATATTAAACAGAACTTCACTAAAACCAATGTATTGACATTCATTTTCTTGGTATAAATCTGTATTTACATGCTTGGATGCCCTATATATATATATATAATTTTTTTTTTTTTTTTTTTTTTTTTTTTTAATATTGAAACTAAAGGGCCTTGAATATAATCAACCATGTAATACTATAGAATTCAGTACTGAAAAAGGCCTGTCACATAAATACCTCTGTAGGTTACTTTGCCTAGCACTTTTACACGTGAGTCTTTAATAGTGTTATTGTCCAGATTTGACACTGCTAGGTAACAGTAAGTCACATTTACCATACAGATCAAGCTGCAGTTCTATACAAACTAGCCCACAAAAAAAGCTTTGTCACTGTAAATAAAACATATTTAGAAGGGTTACAGCAGTTTCTAAGGGGCAATATAAGAATGGTGACTACAGTACTTAACGCTGGACAAAAAAGACAAGATGCCCATGTAAAAAATACTATAGTAACTCAAGTGAGGTGATTTCTTGCTATAGGGTACTATAATATTTGTATATGGGTGATAACACACTGCTACAAATATAGACAGTGCCTGTATCTGGAGGAAATAAGTATTGAAAATGAGACAAATTATTGTTGAAGCTTCCCTCACTGCCACTAACATTTCCCTGTTCAGAAAGCAGATAAGCTGGTTTAGCAATTAAGCTGTTATTTGTTAAAAGCACAAACATCTTACCTAAATATAATGCTAGATTAAACAGTACAATTTGCACAACACATAAAAGTAGTGGCTATCAACTGTTAGATTAATGTAAACATAGCTAAAATCAATACAAAAAATTAAAAATGAAAACATTTTATAGCACAATAAAAAAAAATATTTTCCACAAAATTTACATCCCACATTGGTGTATTTTAAACTTGTTTAAATTACTCCCAGTCTGTCATTCATTTTTCAGCTTTACTATGACTATTGTACTCTGATATACACAAGAATCTGTTACGCATTTGTAATTGCAAGACCACATTAGCTCAAACTTAATGTTGTGCTTCAGACTTTTTTATGGATATATTGTCATTGTACATAGTCAAACACTTTGGGGTTCTAGAGAGTCACTGTATTGTTTGAATGCGCTCATGCTAATGCACTCTCCTGCACACCCCAAAAGGCCCAAGCTTTATTTGATGACCTGGACCTTTTGTGTTGAAAAAAAAAAAAAAAAATCAATATAGTTTACTAGGGCAATTCTTTTTCAGAATAGTGCTTTTGCAAATGCCTTTTTTTATTGTACACAAATCTATGTGCATTGCTTATATACTGTATATTAGAAGAAATGTGTGGTGTGCAGCTTTTAAGTAGATTTTGTTTTGTAATTTTAAAATATCACTTTTAGTTCCATGTGCAATGTTTGTGAAGAAATGTTTCTTTATCCTGTTTTCAGCATTTATAAATATAGCAATAAAGCACAATTGAACCAGACCCTTGGAATGAACCCAAAAAGTCACGTTTCATCATATTTAAATCCTTTTATCTATATTATTTGAAACATGATTGTCATATCTGTTAGTGCAGGAGGGGTGGTTATTCACAAGCAACATTAGCTTACATCATCCAGAATTTAGCATCTAACTCTGTAACACAATATACAGTATGTGAGTTATTTTCTGATATGGAATGATACTGAATATTTTACTAGAGGCAGGTTAATTGTTGATTTTTATAGATGCTGCTGCCTTTTACTGAACAGGTAAGTAACCAGATCTTATTATAAACAAATCTATTTATTGAATATTGAAAATACATATAATTTACACATTCATTATTTTTATTGGATTGTTAGTTGTATGAAACAGTCAATAATTATGTTCACAGTAAAATGGATATAAGTAGAAAGTGACCCATAATAATGAAGTTTATTAATAAAAGCTAGTGATCAAGCAGACATAAGCAGAACATTAAATTAGGTCAGGTTCTACATATTTCTTAACAGCCCTTTTTGAAATTACAGCTTGAAGGGTATGTATCTGAGGTGTGGTCAGCATTATTACCTGGATAACAAAGGATGTTGCAGCCTTCCCAGTTTCCAAGGATCAATTCTTTATTACATTCAGTAAAGAAGATCTGATTCAAAGGCTTTGCACTTCCCCAACCACCAACCAGGACAGTACTGAGAAGCATTTACCTTCATCCCTGAGAGATGCAACACTTTGTGATTCCCTCAAAGCTCATTTTGCATTTTAAGTCTGCATAATAAATTAGTAATCTGCACTCCATTAAATGCAATGTTGCTCACTAAATAAAAACAATGTATAGATTATGAATATATAGATACTGTTTTATCAAAAATGTTATCAGAAGCAATATCTTGAATGTGTTTCTGTACATTATTATTCATATTGTTGATTTCAACAAACAGGTTAACAACTTATTTAGAAGCGTCAGAAAAAAAAAAAAGCTAAAGCATTTGGAGTTAAAAATCCTGTCTTAACAAATAGTTTTCTAAAGGAAACTTTTTTTAGCAAGGAGACCTCAGAAGTGTTTATTGCAAGTCTATGTACACATTCAAAAAGATAAAAGGGATAACATTCCAGTCACAAACACAAAAGCTTCAAAGAAAAGAGACACTTTTAACACCTCCAATGAAGGAGAACACTCTCACTGATGAGAGAGGTGACACGATTCTTATCTCGTGGCAAATGTTGTGTTTTTCGATGCCCTGCTGAGCATTCACGAACGTTCATTTGGCAATAAATGTCTTGTTGGTGACATGAAAAATCTGCACCAGAATCTAATTCTCTTTGTTTCGAATTCAGGGGCAGGACAGGAGCAAGAATTGTTGCAGGATTATTATTTTCCTTCTCCATGAAACTTATTTCTTCAAAAGCTTAAAAGGCCGGACCACGGAAGAACAACTGTCACAAGATTGTTATTCTTCACAAGATTGTTTCTTCAAAAGAGACTCTTACACATCCTTCCAAGTCATGAAGGAAGCTAACTACATGATTTAATGAAAGCATGGTGCATAGTTTAGGATTGCAATGTTGTTTGAACGCTTGTAATTCTATTATGTGCAGATGACACTTGGTATAGGCGGTTCTGAATTATTGTTCATGTCTAGTAGTTTGGTGTGTAACTTCTGAATAAACAATATTTGTACAATTATTATTATTATTATTTATTTCTTAGCAGACGCCCTTATCCAGGGCGACTTACAATTGCTACAAGATATCACATTATTTTTACATACAATTACCCATTTATACAGTTGGGTTTTTACTGGAGCAATCTAGGTAAAGTACCTTGCTCAAGGGTACAGCAGCAGTGTCCACTACCAGGGATTGAACCCACAACCCTCCGGTCAAGAGTCCAGAGCCCTAACCACTACTCCACACTGCTGCCCATGTTCAAGTAGTCTGTTCTTTTTCTTTGTCTTTTAAACAAGCACTATCAAATACTTAGGAAAACACAAGGAAAATATCTTGTTAAATTGAGTCATTCTAATATTATAAAATGTCATGTGGTTGAAGTATTTTTATATATGTATATATATATATATATATATATATATATATATATATATATATATATATATTAAATAAGAACTGTATTTTTATTGAAATACTCTAGACATAAAACTTAATTAATAAATATGCCTCACATTATGCATATTGCATTTTTCATTAAAGCTTTTGTTTTCAAATACGGTTCATGGTCTCCAGCAACAATGCTGTTTAAATAATTAAAAAGGATCGTGAGAGAGATTTCATTAAGAAGCTGCCAAGATTATGTATGGAGTGCAATACCTGTTTTGTCTGTTTCTTATAAATATATAAAGTAATACATTTTTAAACCCATTTTTATGGTCTTCAAAACATGAGCAAGCCACAAAATTAATATAACATGTCTATTCTAAAAAATAAAAATCTCAAACATTTGTACCAGTATGACACCTGTGACCTTTTCCATTTTCAAATAATAACATCATAAGCAACACATGACTTAGCTGACCTTTGTTGAATTCATACTTTGTCCCACCTTTTATAAACTCCCAGCAGTAATCTGTTGAGAGGAATACACTCTGAAGTTGACAGTACTGTATTAATGGCTTTCCTTTCCCCAGGATGGAACCTGTGTGCAAAACCTGTAGTCCCTCCTTACTGAGAGTTCACAGGATATATCCAAGTTGGACACTAACTGTCCATGAGCCACACTTTATGGAAGTCATTGCCACAGTTTTCCAGGTCATAGAGCCGTAGCAGTAACTGGATTTATGTGTCACTTTGTCTATTTTTGGTCTAATGCCCATATTACTCTGATAATTCAGCAAATATAATTTGTAAGACTTCTGAAGTAGTATTGATGCTGTTAAATCAGTATTGACGCCATTAAAGCGTGTATTTAGCTATACCAGCATTTACAATATTGTATACAAATGCATTTGATTTAAAAAAATAAAAATAAAGTTCCTTTATCTGTGTCTGATAAGAAAACCTTATCCTACCCACCATAAGCATACATTTTCCTATGTTTTTTTTTTACTGTTTATTCATAACACTGACGTGAACACAACCATTAAACAGCATATAATTATACAATAATGTAAAATGCATTTTGTAGTTATATTGGAGGAAAGTGGCTACAACCACAATATCCACAATAACTATACAACAGAATCATTAGTATTTACAAAGGTCAGGAAATGCTCACTCTTGTCATTGTTTAGTGGAACTTTTCATTGTTAAAGGTGTTTTTGGTAAGATTTTAAAATGTGTTTTCTTACTGCTGCCATTTTCATTGATTCCTTAATCACTGAATGCTACCCTGCCCATCACATCTCAGCATCTACACTAAAAGCCTGACCTGGATGCGGCTGAGTTATAGGTGGTATGGCATCTCCTGGCTTTTTTGGTTTGTCATTTTATTGTAAGAAATGTTCTGACTTTTGTGGCTTCAAGCTTAAATCATAACAATATTACAAATGAATGTTAAAAGCCTTCAAAGTCCATAATGTTACACCCTACAGAGTTCTAATTTTTTCTTAAATCATTTGTAATGTTACAAACTCATCATTTGAAGTGAATAACCATTACACAGATCGGCAGAAACACCAAAGCAACACATATACAAAATATTTCAATTTCACTGTTGAAATATGTATTCATCATTACTGTACATAAATCAGATTTGTATTGCCAGTAGCAGACCAATTCCATATAATTATAGCAATTCATGTACCATTGGATTCAAATAACAACAAAGAATGGGTTGTGAAAATCTGCGGGAGGCCCGTTGTCCGAAATGAGATCAGCCGCAGAGAGCCGATATCCTCTGCTTACGAGACCAGCATTCTTAAATAATAATAATAATAATTTCTTTCTTAGCAGACGCCCTTATCCAGGGCGACTTACAAGATATCACATTATTTTTACATACAATTACCCATTTATACAGTCTGATTTTTACTGGAGCAATCTAGGTAAAGTACCTTGCTCAAGGGTACAGCAGCAGTGTCCCCACCGGGGATTGAACCCACAACCCTCCGGTCAAGAGTCCAGAGCCCTAACCGCTACTCCACACTGCTGCCCTCCTAAAGCACCTCGATCAGAAAGGATTGTGGAAGATTTCATATAAATCTATTTATATCCATAGCTTTTGACAAATACATTTTAACGCCATAAGTAGAAACAAGAACTTATTTAAAATACAATTTAGTCTGATTGAGCTCATTCATGTCAATATAAATGTACTGTTTCAGCTAGGAGTTATGAAGTAAAATGGGTAATTTTTGGTGTTGTAAGGTGGAGAAAGTAAATATGAAGTATGACTGGAGTTTAAACAAATGAGGCAGTGAAATGTTAAGGATATCCGCTTTTCTCCCCTTTGCATATCTGATCTTGATATGTTTGCTTTAAACATTGCTAGCTTTCACTAGAAGATTTAAAAAAATTCATGTTAATTAAATATGACATGCCTTTCTCAATAATGGGAAATGACCAGATGAACCGCTGATACCTGAAAGAGCAGGCCAGCCTTTGTTTCCTGAGGCAGTTTTTTTTTTTTAGATATTTGTCATAATGCTTTAAACACATTCTTATGTTGATCTTTTTAATGTAGATGTCAAACTCCTGTTTTGAAAAAGACAACTTCCCCCACCTCCAAATACTATTTCACTCCAAGTTTCCTGTCCAGGGTTGTGTTGCTTTGCTTTGGACTCAGGATACATGTAGAGCTTTTTGTGTTCAGTGACAGGTCTAAAGACACTGTTTGCTTTCAATTTAAGCTTTAGTTCATAAAATGTATTTTGTTCTCTTTTATATTTTTTATGTTTTCATCACCTTCACTTGGGCTTGGACCCACCTTTTCCGAATCTAAATCACTTTCCAAATCTAGCATGCATTTGTCTGAAATCACAGGTTTCAGCAGAACAGATGGAATTTCAATGATTCCACCATACCAGTAATTCCCAATTGTTATTCCTTCTTGTTTTGGAACGAGTTCAGTGTTCATCATGACGGATTGCCCCCGCTTCCCATATGGAAGAGCACTGGAAGCAATGTGCTCTTCTTTCCCACATGCTGATGCACTTCAGTTGAGACTTGGAGAAACCTGTGTTTCAAGAGAGCACAAGGTTAATTTACTCTTAAGGCTCATTCTGTCATTTCTATGTCACACTACGCCACCACTGAATTGGTCAATTCTAATGTGCATCAACATAAACCAGACCAACCAATTCACCCCAACTTACTGCTACAGACAGTGTATAAGGAATTGAAAAGAGTGCTCAATGGATATGAAATAAAAATAAATGTATAACATTTACCTAATGTAAACAACCTTTATTGAAAGATTAGTCCTGTATATTCTTCTTGAGCCAGAGGATAAAACAGTGCTACCCTGTTATAATGCAGTTGTCAGAGTCCATAATTAGGAGACTGCCTTGTTTGTGTTTTGCCTTTTTAACTTATATTGGCATTTTTGTTCCCGAAATGATTTACAATGCCCACAAGCCAAATTAATATTGTAGCATACAGTAGAAAATGAAGGAATGACACACACACAATTTGCAGGTACTTGAATCAACGGTTTATTAGGATGATTATTCTTGGCCCCTGTTAGCCTGGGCCACACCAAAAATAACAAACAGTCTTGCACTCTCTCAGCACCACATTCACACAGCAGCTTAGATCACTCTTTAGCGCAGCACGCTTTTTTCCTAGAGCAGCCCTCTTTGGTAGAGTCAATCTCATCAAGAAAATTGCTTTGTTTTTCTTTGTCTTTTAGCCATCCACGCAATGTAGATTTTGCAACATTTATATGTTTTGAAACACTGATTGAGTTTCACCATTTCTTACTCTGTCCACCGCATAGATTTTCATTTTTTGCTGCTTACTGTATATTTGTAACTTTCCAACGTTTGTGAGTCAAATTGCATTATGGGGGAAATGGGAGCCACAACCTTACCATGTTATAACCGATTCCACACTATAACAGGTCGCGTTATAATGGGGTAGCACTGTAATAATAATTTACAAAGAAGGTTTTACAAAGGAAATTGTTCAATGTGTTTTTAAAAACAGGTTTCTCACACAGATGAATTGCTATTTAACAGCAGATCAGATGCACAGTCACAGCAAATGTCGCTTGTAAGTATTATACAATTTCAAATTCATAATGTATCCAATCAAGTATTTGGATATTATTTAAATACAGCATGTGCCAAAGAGGTGTGCACTTCAAAACTTTACATTAAAAATGATCTGATTATACAAGACACTTTACAACATGCTGATGAAAGTAAATAACAGTGGCACTGGACAGGAATTCTATTAAATTATGTTAATAACCCCCCACAATTACACCAGCTGTAAAATCTTTCACATTTCTTCAACATTGTCAAACGCCTTAGGGTTGATGGTAAATGTAATTATGTTTGTCTTGCTTTGTCTGGAAAAAAAGGCAACCAGGATTTAATATGATACCTCTACAGGACATTTTGTTACCGTCATTGTATATAAATTTTCCTTAAAGAGCTCCGGTCATAATTTCTTTGTGTCACCTTTAATAAATCTAAACTATTCATTGAAAATAATAGCTATGAACAATAGTGATTAAACCACAGCAGAAAAAAACATAAACACGTTAAGTATTATTTAGATATATAAGAACTAAAGAAAATATATATAAAAAAAATGTTTCCCTAAATCACAGGGCTCTTCAAAGATCTGCTTCACTTAAGCCAGAAAAATAATATAAACCATTATAATACCAGTTTACCTTTAAAAAACAATTCCAGAACCAAAATACATCAGAACTCCACGGTCAATGAATGTGATCACAATGCTGGTCAGTCAGTCAGTATACTTACAGTAGCTCAGAGCACACTTGGTTGAGAAAGGAATCCCAAAGGGCAGTATCAGAACCATTCCTACTGTAACTGATCTCTAATCACCGCTGACAGCTGAAAATATCATAGCAGTGTGTGAACGCTTTGGTGCTCTGTGTGATTTCGTCAAGCGGGGGGGGGGGGGGGGGGGGCGGGGGGGGGGGGGGGGGGGGGGGGAACACCCAGGGTAGTGAGCTGATATGGTATCATGGTCCCGTAACTCAAATAAACAGTTTGTATTAATTCACACCAATGTGTCAAAAAAGTGTCCAGGGTGGTACCACTCTGCTGCTAATACAGTGTATTATAGCCTCTTACTATTCACCCTTAATACAAAACTTTGACATTGCAACTGCAGTGCCACTTCAGTACCACTGGCCAACTACTGGGTATACACAGCTCATTTACTGTACAATGCTAGTTACACAATTGTTTAGGCAATTTTCTCATTTTTTTGTAGTATTTCTATTATTTTTACCATGCTTAAGACAGTTACAAATCTTTTGTAGCACCACAGTTGCTAAAACATTTTTTTTTTTTTTTTTAATGGCAAAAAATCATTACAAAATTAGAACCTGCTTTTACCACCAACAGGGAGGGAGTTGTACTGTAAGTTGTGTTATATGTTTGCAAGACTTCTCCTTCTATTACTGTTTGATGCCTTACCTTCATAAAGACCACTATGTTACTGGTATGCAAAGAATTAAGAAGTTAACCTTTAGCGAGCCAACACTATAACCGTTCCACTACAATGCAAATAGCAACTGTAATGTGCAATGCTTGACTCACAAGAAGCATGTGATGTGAAACATGCTCTTACTATTCAAAACGACTTGATATCCTGAACTCTTATGCACCTATTTTCTTGGTACTCAGTGTTGTGTGAGATTTTTATTCTAATGCATAATAATGTCTAAACCTTGTTAATTTTTTCATCAAAGAATGTGTTACAAAATGATCCTTTCCTTTGCCATGACTGAAATAATTGCTGCCAGTACTGCATGAAGAACAGCCGGGCTGCTGATAGAAATTGAGGAAGTAAGTAGTGATAACCATCCATTCATTTCAGCCATGCATTTTAATCATTATAGGCACATGCCACATGTCTGAATAAAGTGAATGAGGAATGGGATTAAGGCTTAACAGCTGCATAATATGGACTTTAACCTAATGTAACACTAAGAGGGAGCTGGATAGGGTAAATGAACTATTGTAGCTCAGCTCTCAATTGGATTCCAGTTCATGATATTAACATGGCTAAAGAGAAATTCTTCTAAAGGATTTTTAAATGCAACAGCACACATTGTGAGAGGGAGGCTCAAAATGCAGTCAAACTTCATTCAAGCCCTCTCTTTACTCTAAACCAGATCAATTACAAGATCTATCGTCCAAATGTGCAGCACCACACTGGCTGTAAAACAGCTGGTGGCAACGCATATGCAAAATGCGGATACCACAAAATCTGCATTTCACACATATTTCCCCTAATTTAAACTCCCCATTAAAAGCCCATGCATGATATATAAGCTGCAGTATTATCATATTCAACATAAACTGAATCCTTTTTCTGCGGTGTCTGGACTGGGGCTGGACTGACATGGCTTGTCTTTGAAATGTTGAGTAGGCAAGATATTCATTTCAGCCCTCGCTTTAGAAAAAAAAAAACATTAAAAATCACCAAATTGACAGTCATTATTCATTTGAGGTTCAAATTACATTGCTATTTGAGTAACAATGTATAGTAATAATCTCTCACTCTCTTGAAGAAAAGGGAAAATGTTTGATTCAGCGATTGTTTAAGCAGAGGTCAAGAACTAATATAAAAGAAGGCGGTGGTCTCTTTTTTTCATAAATAGGTCAAAGAAAAGCACAAAATCAACAATTTTAGAGTAACAAAAGGGTTTGGCTATTTGAATAGTCAACCATATTACAATTTATAGGATATGCCTTACAAAATGTCTCCCATGTATAATAATGTTTCCAGTTTTATAATAACAAAACATAAGCTACATAAGCTGAATATAAACTATTAGCGGTGAAATGCTTGTTGAGAACACCTATGCAGTAAAATCCTCTAAAGAGTCAATTTTCAGTAACATTTTTTGGAATTAAGAAAAAAATATATATGATACTTAAAATTCTATAACGTAACTTGTCATTTATCTTTGTCTCAATTTAAAAGAGTACTTGCTCATGCTGTATTCCGTTGAGACAAAAAACCATAAGTGTGAAATTAGATTGTGTTAAACTGTCCATCTGGTTCTAAGAGAGCTCCTTTTTGACTATACGCAATCTGGTTGATATCTACACCACTGACTTTGGTATTACCCTGAATTAGAAATGTAAATGAGGCTGCTCATACGAGGTTGCGTGGGATCCCTTCAGCAGAATAAAGCTGCTGTAGTTTACTCAAGCTGATCAGGTCTACAATGCTGCATTTGTACCGTGATGCCGATGGCTACTTTCAAGATGAGCCAGAATTGTTTGAGAAGCATGACCATGTTTGGGATGAACTTGAACGATTCATCATCACAATCCTCTGCCTACCACTCTGCACCGATTGCATGAAACATCAATGACTGGATGATTAACTTCCCTCGTTACACCTTCCAACACCTTGTGGACTCTGTGTGGTGTCAAGGCTGTGATCAGGGCAAATGGTGGCCCAACATGATACAGGTCATAATGAAAGACAATATATATGTTTTTTTATTATTATTATTTTCTCCCAATTTAGAATGTCCAATTTTTTTTTTTTTAAGCTCAGCTCACAGCTATCACCCCTGCACTGACTCGGGAGGGGCGAAGACAAACACACACTGTACTCTGTGCCGTTAGCCGCCCGGCCAGACCACAGGGGTCGTTGGTGTGTGCTGAGCTGAGGACACCCTGGCCGACCTAAGCCCTCGCCCTCCGGGCAGTGCTCGGCCAATTGTGTGCCGCCCCCTGGAAGCTCTGTAAATGTTTTTTTGTCTGAATGCTTCAGAAATAGGGAGCTCTCTGAATGGCTGAAGAGGATTCTAAGAAATAGAATTTAATTTTATAATCAGGAAAAAAAATATTCTTTGATATTTTTTCTTTGAGGGGGGCACGAATACTTTTTTCTGTAACTTTTTAAACTTGAAAACAATAATGGGATGTGTTCTATAGACCCTAATTAGCATAAACCTTGATCTGCCAAATGTCACCTTAGGTGTAGTCCAAGATTAGTACCAATCAGGGTCCATCCGTAAGCATAAGAACACTAGCACCAGGGCAAAATCATTTGCTATCCTCCTCTATGGTTGATTGCAATATCCTTTCAAATAATCTCTTCACTGATTATGTTTAATCTTTGGCAGACAAATAGTTAGAGGTGTTTTTCTGGTGAATTAAAAAAAAAAAATCCAGTTACTTAATTATATGTGTTATTTTGAGGCAAGAAAATTAAATTATAAAAAAAAATTATCTAAAAAAGATTAAGTAGACTGCCACTTGTGAGGTTCACAAACTAGAACTCTAGTGCACATGGGAAATCATGTTCAATAAAGAACAGGTCTAATCACACTGCTAATACCACCTCGGGGCAGACATTTAATTATCTAATCTCTAAATTAGATAATTAAATGACTCTATTGTTGCAGAATGTAATGTAACAAAACTTATTTTTTGAGAATCTGTTAATAGTTTCAGTTTGTGGCTTTAGATTCAATTAAAAAATATATATTAACCAGTAAAAGTAACAAAAGGCGAATGTTCAGTCTTCCATTCAGGACGATTACATTCCTAGTAACTTGAATCAAAATCAAATGGGAAATGGCAGACACTAAACTTAAACTAATCTTTTCTAACAGCGCGTATTATACCTGTGAAATAATTTGATGCTTGGCTTAAATATTTGCAATTTCATTTGCTTTAGCTTTTTGTTTCATCCTTTCTTAACATTTTTTTTTTTTTTTACTTTAATATTATTTCATGCTAAGATGTTCCAATCGCATTAAAGGGTATACTGTTTTTGAGCCCTTTTGAGTACTTCCTGATACCAAAGAAATCTCATGATGCTGGTCCCACTTGGTCTATAGTAATATTATGAAGAGTTCAGCAGAGGTGAGAGGTCACTGCAGCATGTAATTTCTTTGGAACCAGCAAATACTCAGCAACTACAATACACCAAGCTCAGATAATGTCAGGTGTGTTATAATAGAGAAACAATTACCCAATTCAATAATGGAACAACTCAGAAAACAACTTTGTGCATATGGAAAACAGTACCATTTCATTTTAACCACTTTTACCAAGAATATGGATCTATGGGGCTCTTAAATTAAAACATTTTCAAAATAAACTACAAAAAGAGAGATTGAAAATAAAGAATGTGTTTTACATTGTATGTTTTAGATTTTTGTTGTGGTTCATGTTTTTTGTCCATTTTCATGTAATATATATATATATATATATATATATATATATATATATATATATATATATATATATATATATATATATTTTTTTTTTTTTATGGTACTACAATTACATGTATTTACATGTATACAGTACCAGCCTACTTAGTTTCCAGTATCTGGATCAAGTGAATTTTAGAGAAAAGGGGTTAATGGCCTCACATGAAGCAATCTTTCAGTTTAGACTCCTGACTCTAAAATCAATTTAATATACCAGTATTTCTGTGTGACAAACTATGATATATACCTGCACTTAAAATGTCTCATAACTAGCACTCCATACAGTATCTTGACATAATTGTGAAGAATAATGTAGAGCTTTTAAAAAACAATTATTTTAACTTCAGAATATTAGTATTTTAATAGCTTTGTTTTCTGTGTGTCTGCCGGCTGTTAGATGTTAGGCTTTCATACATTAAAAAAGTTAGACTTAAAAGCTCAGGCTGAGTTGTTATTGCATGTTACAATGACCGCAGATTTAACATTCAAGATTAAATATAACTGTGTTCAGTGTACATGTAAAGAAATAAATCAGTTCTTGAGTAATTATGCAGTTATTGTTTCAGGTACCCAACACACTTTATATGCACATGTGTAAGGCAGTGCCAATGTAGGATTTATTAACTCATCAATCTTCAGAGAAGTATCTAAAGTATCTAAGCTTCTTATGAAATAAAGATTTGTAGTCCACGATCAACATTGTACAGCACAGATTCAACTTTAATAAATAATGACATTCATTATGGATAACTGAAAAACATGATCCTTCAAGCATTAAACTAAAACAACAGAACTGTGCCCTGGTGTTCAAGGGTGTTCAAACTATGAAAAGACAGAACACCACGGTACACTGTGTGAAAGGCATGGTTAAAGTGGTTGCATTTGTTTCTTATAATGACTTTGAAAAGGTCTATCACAATTACTGAAATAAACCGGACATTTCTGAACACTTAACATTTAGATTTATAGGTGTTGCAGGGAAGTTAAGTGATGGTGGACTCCCGCACAAAGTATTCATTGTGTTGGGGTCCTCATTCAGGGCCTTGACTCAAGATAAAGCTGACGTCAAGTAGTAAGTGTTACATTCAAAATAACACCAAACAGCTACCAGCAGTGTACATGTAGATAACTGTATCCCTCAGCCTGGGTAACATTACTTTGATAGGCATCCGGGTCATCTGAAAGATCCTATATCTTCTGTCCTTTTGTCCTTCTGTCTTTCAGTTTAAATGAATGCTCAACCAGGGTAACTGGGCACACTAAAAAGAAGCTGGTCAAAAAGGACAGTAAAATGCACTGAAAGCTAACTAAGACTATAGCATAGCAGACACCAATAAAATGCTCTTCTGTGATCAAAAGGAGGTTCCTTGGTCCTTGCTGGGAGACATCCCTCCAGTCTTTCACAAGCCTAGCCATGCAAGCATGTTTTGAAAATAACTCCAAGCCTAGACCACTTTACAAGAAGTTAATATGGGTCAGCTTGGTAAATATATAACACATGTTTCTATAGATGTATTTTTTTACCACTATCTTGAAGTAGAGTCTCATTTCTGTATGGGAGCTGAATGGAAGCTGAGCATTCTGTAATGGTCCCTGTAACCACAAGGCTTTGCAATAGAGACTATTTATGAAGGGAATAACAATACATCTTACAACATATGTCTATATACATATGGTAGCTTGTAGATCAACTGATGATGCTAATGTGGCAAAGAGCATTAGATGACGACCAAGGTTTCTGTCACCCTATAGTGTTTTAGGAGCAGTTAAAGTCTCTGCTGACATAAGTAGCAGCCAGATACTGTACACTACAGTAAAACCTCAGAGTTATGAATGCCAAACTTACGAACTGACCGGTCAACCAAACACCCCACTTTCAGCTGGAAGTATGCAATCACAGCCATATGAACAATGCAACCAGATAGACATGAAGGAGGCAAAATTACTGTATCAACAAATGTATAGAGGCAGATTTCAAAGAAAGTACAAGCACTACATTAACCCTGGATGTTTAACTCTGTGTTTTTGCTACAGTCATGATTTCAGTGGTAACTTAATGTAGTCTTTTTTTACATTTATAGTAGCATTTAAAAGACTTTAGAACCATGTGTGAGTCTCACGCCCAATGCAGGAGACTTGACATGTCTGTATTTCGTACAGGCTTTATTGTCGCAATAGGCCCAGAAATGCCATAACTGTTTATTGCTTCATTCCAATCAATAATAGACACATTTAGAACTGTAATTATGTATATACAGTACTGTGCAAAGGTTTTAGGCAGGTGTGAAAAAATGCTGTAAAGTAAGAATGCTGTCAAAAATAGACATGTTAATAGTTTATATTTATCAATTAACAAAATGCAAAGTGAGTGAACAGAAGAAAAATCTACATCAAATCAATATTTGGTGTGACCACCCTTTGCCTTCAAAACAGCATCAATTCTTCTAGGTACACTTGCACACAGTTTTTGAAGGAACTCGGCAGGTAGGTTGGCCCAAACATCTTGGAGAACTAACCACAGTTCTTCTGTAGATTTAGGCAGCCTCAGTTGCTTCTCTCTCTTCATGTAATCCCAGACAGACTCGATGATGTTGAGATCAGGGCTCTGTGGGGGCCATACCATCACTTCCAGGACTCCTTGTTCTTCTTTACGCTGAAGATAGTTCTTAATGACTTGCGCTGTATGTTTGGGGTCGTTGTCATGCTGCAGAATAAATTTGGGGCCAATCAGATGCCTCCCTGATGGTATTGCATGATGGATAAGTATCTGCCTGTACTTCTAAGCATTGAGGAGACCATTAATTCTGACTAAATCTCCAACTCCATTTGCAGAAATGCAGCCCCAAACTTGCAAGGAACCTCCACCATGCTTCACTGTTGTCTGCAGTCACTCATTCGTGTACCGCTCTCCAGCCCTTCGGCGAAACAAACTGCCTTCTTCTACAGCCAAATATTGACTCATCAGTCCAGAGCACCTGCTGCCATTTTTCTGCACCCCAGTTCCTGTGTTTTCGTGCATAGTTGAGTCGCTTGGCCTTGTTTCCACGTCAGAGGTATGGCTTTTTGGCCGCAAGTCTTCCATGAAGGCCACTTCTGACCAGACTTCTCTGGACAGTAGATGGGTGTACCAGGGTCCCACTGTTTTCTGCCAATTCTGAGCAGATGGCACTGCTGGACATCTTCCGATTGTGAAAGGAAGTAAGCATGATGTGTCTTTCATCTGCTGCAGTAAGTTTCCTTGGCCGACCACTGCATCTACGGTCCTCAACGTTGCCCGTTTCTTTGTGCTTCTTCAAAAGAGCTTGGACAGCACATCTGGAAACCCCTGTCTGCCTTGAAATTTCTGCCTGGGAGAGACCTTGCTGATGCAGTATAAATACCTTGTGTCTTGTTGCTGTGCTCAGTCTTGCCATGGTGTATGACTTTTGACAATAAACTGTCTTCAGCAACCTCACCTTGTTAGCTGAGTTTGGCTGTTCCTCACCCAGTTTTATTCCTCCTACACAGCTGTTTCTGTTTCAGTTAATGATTGTGTTTCAACCTACATATTGAATTGATGATCATTAGCACCTGTTTGGTATAATTGTTTAATCATACACCTGACTATATGCCTACAAAATCCCTGACTTTGTGCAAGTGTACCTAGAAGAATTGATGCTGTTTTGAAGGCAAAGGGTGGTCACACCAAATATTGATTTGATTTAGATTTTTCTTCTGTTCACTCACTTTGCATTTAGTTAATTGATAAATATAATCTGTTAACGTCTATTTTTGAAAGCATTCTTACTTTACAGCATTTTTTCACACCTGCCTAAAACGTTTGCACAGTACTGTATATATATATATATATTGCTAATTAATCTTTTATTCTTGTGTTAATCAATGTATTCCATGAGACTAGTGTGCATCCATATTTCAAGTCTGAAATGTCCAGAATAAATTTTATTCATTTTTGTACTTTGTGCATGTTCCTTAATTCTCTCATTTTAAGTGTACACTGCATTGTGAAATATGCAAAATTACTGTGCACATTTACCATGGTAAACTTTCATAGGGATACAGACAAGGACATTGATTATCATATTATTTATATACAATCTATTCATTTTTTGTTTGTGTTTGAAAATCCAAAATGTCAATTACAGTTTTACCCATACTTGAAAATGAATGCACACCATGCTGTAAGACCCAGCACTGGCTAATGAAATGAATTGGAGGACACATTTAACCTGTCATATCATACTGTACATTAATAAACATTAAATACTATGTAGGTAGATGTTAGTAGAAATGTAGTCTCCAACTGTGCTTACTTACATAACAGCTAATGTGTAATTAGCTGGTTAAAAAGAATGATCAAAATTCTAACACACATAAGGTCATTAAACATATCCCTTATGGGTCAACCAGGGACAAAGGAGAAATCTGCTGTTAGTGGTGGTAGAGGGTCAGTGGAGTTTGTTTAGGATTGTATGACAAAGACAAAATGCACTGTAGGAGGCAAGGTAAGTATATCACTAAAACAAATATAATAATAACTTTGAAACCTTTGCTAAATGTCATTTATTTTATGTCGCTGAAATGACATTTCTGCATTTCAACGAGTTTAATAAAGAGCGTTTCATTTTAAATGAGTGGGTGGTTTGTTTGAGTCGAAGGGGCGGTTCTCACTCCAGCACATGTGTATTTGTTTACTACCCTGAGTGCAGTGCCTGCTATGCTTTGCTGGCTGTTTGAGCTTCTCTCATTCATTATTTCCTCTTTTCTTATTCTGTGGTGTTTCTCAGCCTCCCTCTGGGACCGTGAAAATCACAGTAATGCCTTGTGTATCTTATCAGAGGAGATGAGACATGTGCTCCAGAGGCAATCTACTCCAGTCAACTTGAACAGGAAGCAATTTGGGAAAAAATACAAAAACAGCAGATCGGTTTACAGACCTGCTTTTTGCAGCTACCTCAGTTAACAATAATAGCAATAGACATGTGGAATATACAATATAGATATAATGTTTTTGCCCTTGCTATGAAATACAGTAAAAATCAATTCTGTACTATATTCTTTACATACAGTATATGTCCTAAGTCCTGCCACTTATGATTATTATGCAGCTCATCTGTGAAAAAGGCCTGCTAGCAATGAAAGCATGTGTGGTATATCGAGGAACCAATTTGTGAAGTAAACATGAATATGTTAAAATTAACCCTCAATGAAATTGGAAGCAATGTCTGTATGCCATCATATTTCAGAAGAACAACAAAAACAAAGGTATTGGGGCAATCAATACAGAACTTAGATCCAAGTCTTATTTAAAACTAAATTTCTAAGCTGTTTTACACAGTGTTTATGCACACCCAAAAGTGCGGAAGTTCCACAGCATCATATATTAAGTATTTTGATTCATTTTATTGCCACTAATGGGTTGAAGATAAACAAAAACATTGTATATTTCTCATTTCTTCTTTGTTGAGTTCCAGCTTGGATGAATTCAAGTTCACACAAAGGCAGACATTTCAAAATCCTTGAATTCCTGTTTGGAAGACTGGGAATTAAAGCAGGCAGCCTGGAACCAATGTTGCATGTGGAGCGAGGGGAATGTCCGGGCTGAGATGCTAGTCATTACTTGCATAAATCTTTTTAATGCATTATTTAAAAGCTCAGATGTCATCCGGTCGAGAGGTGGACTCTGGAGTATTACCAGCAATTAGATTTAGGCTACTTACTTTCAAAGTGCTTTATCTTTTTATAACAGTTTCCTCTGTTTACTTTGGATAATACGACTTCCTCCTGTAAGCTTTCATATTAGCAAGTACACTAAGCAAATGTGTGGAAGTGGTTAAAGCTGTTGTTTATTTATTTATTCATTTACAATGTACTGAAAAATTTGAATTCTTAACTAAAACACACAAGATACAAATGCATGAAAGCAGCTGAGTTATTAATCTAGCTTCATCTTTTTTTTTTAATTGTAAAAAAAACAAACCCTGCTCATTTCTTTCCAGTAGTCATCAAAATAATAATTTTAGCCAGACATTCCTTGTTAAAAAATACTGGATTTTTAATTGTATTGTGAAGTTTATTTTTCAATCCAACAGATGTGGGACAAATTCATTAACTTCAGGTTTGTCATGACCTGTAATCGTTAAAATTAAGAACTGTTTCAGCTTAGCTTTACTTATGCATACTATTTTTTCTAATATGTTTTGTTGTTTGGAGGTTTTGTTTCAATGCCTTGTTAAATTGATCTCCAGATTTGTATACAGCTTCATAATGATGCTGGAACAAAACACAGTTGTTGATTGTTATAACAAATAGTTCCAAAAACCCTCAAAACCCTATGAGCATAATCATCTGCAGGCACACATTGGTGGGATTTTCCATGTTATTATACATATACTTCAGGGGGAGTGGTCTCATTAAACTGCTGGGCAGAAAGAGACAGGAAACTCTGTGTAAAATCAATAAGCACTATCATTTCACCCTAACAGATGGAACAACATGCACTTAAAAGCAGCAGGAAAATCTGACTAGCAATTTCTGTGCATGACAGTGGCACGGATGTCTTTTCACCTCTGTTTGACCATCATAATCCCAGCTGAACTGCCATCCTAATTTCCCACAACAGGGTACCCCATATGTAAACTCACATTGCAATACCTATTGTAACTGATTTGCACTGAGTTGCCTTATACCAGCTTCAGAAGAGGCTTCCAGTCCTTAACCAGTAGAGTTAACAAAACATATATCGTGCTTGTAGTTACCCACTGACACACCCCTGCTCAATGCAAGAGGTACTTATTTGTTATGCAAATGAGACTCCAGAACATACACCATTCTGAAGTCCACAGTAGATTTCCAGTGTAGAACTATAGTAGGACATTCTCTTGTCTCCTTTCATTGGACTTACTGTGTAATAACAGATTAAAGTTTAACAACATTCACAGCTTTAGATTAGTTTTCTCAATATGCATTATACATATGTTTAAACATATCTCTCTCAATATGCAGTATATTACCCCCTTCTTTAAAAGATGAGAACTATGAGTGTGGGGTACATAGCCTTCATGCCAGACTGGACATATAATTCAGTTCTGGAGTCTACCCAAAACAAGTGAGTCTCCCAAGTGTGGCTGACACCGAGAGCGATCAACACTGACATTAGTGTTATCTGGGTTACAAGACACATTTACAGTCTCACTCTCACTGATTACATTAGGACATTCTCATACAGGTCCTGAAACATTTTCAGTTACACTTCATGGCCAACCACTACTCTATAAGGAGTAAACCTAATTGAAGCATGTGTGCTACTTTGGTAGGCCATCATTATGTTACTTTGATATGGCTCAACAATCATCGCTAACATTCCAATGAGGGTCTGTCACAAAGACGGCCAGAGTGGGTGGCGTCAGACCGGAAGCAGGAAGGAATTCAAACAAAGACAGTGGTTGTGATGATGAGCTGAGTGCAATGGCTGCACTCAGCGTTTATTAACAAAATAAAAAGGTTTAACAGTACAAAAACAGGACACGGCACTTGACGCCAAAATAAACAGACAGACAAAACGACTAGACACTAACACACAGGTGAAACGGAGACGAACAAACACGGTGAGAATACACTTATTATATTTATACTTAACGATTTAACTCTCCTCTCTCTCTCCCGTTCTCCACTCTCTGAACACCTAACCACGACTGAGTGAAAATGTGCATCTATATATACTGTTGTGCTGGGATTCAATTACTAATTAATCATTCACTTGAATCCCAGCACGTGAATTAATTCTGTGCAACCCCGTGCTCACATATTACATTTAACCAGCACGTGAAGTGATTTGTGCTCTCCTCGTGCCTAAATACAAATCTACACTTTAAATATACGTGAAACACAGACCCGTTTATATCCCGTGTACCAATCTATACACCAACATTAACAGACGCACGCATATACACAACACAGAACACACAAATGCACACAGGGGCGGGGCACTTTGCCACAGGGTCCTATTGAGTCTCCCAACCAGGCTATCTGATTGAGGGTGGTGTGCGGTTATCCTAGTTTTATTAATCTGCAACAGATTGTCAGTATGTAGGCTGCGTGGTACCTATAACCTACAAATAAACTCATTAACAAAAACCTTTGCAACAGTTACCTGCTTCTTGGTTTGGTAAGGGAGTACGCTTCTGCCCACCCTGTAAAGTAATCAGCAAGTATATGTACTTATTTTTCTTAGAGGTCACAGGTTTCACAATATCCAAAGCAATTCCCTCTAAAGTGTCCTGTACTGTACATCATGATAGATACTCTAGGAGCTGCACCTGTGTTTGTTTGTGCAACACATTTATAGCATTGTTTTACTGATCTTTGCCAACCAGGCCAGTAAACGCGAAACTGGGATATAAGGTTAGTTGGTATAAGGGCTCTCCAAACAGTCTCAGCAGTTTCAGAGTGTATTCCCAACCTCAAATGCAGTAAATCCCACATATTTGTATATGTTTGTATTTACCTCATCGGCGGGGGGGGAGTCCTGCCCTGCAAATTCCAAATTTTAAGCCACGCTAACACTGGATCTGTATCTGCATTTTTATGCAGCGTACCAGGCCTGTGGACTATATGGTATTCAAACTGGGCTAACAGTTCCTTCCATCTGGCTAGCTGACCTTCAGGCTGCTTAAAGTTACTTAACCAAACTCGTGTAACATAATTTGTTTTAAAAAGCACTTAGTGTTTAACACCATATTAACTACATAAATAACATCATCAACAACAACAACAACAACAATAATAATAATTATTATTCATTATGTAATGTCATTATTATTTGTGTAGTTAATATGGTGTGAAACACTCAGTTCTTATAAGCTTTTCAAAACAAATTATGTTACACAAGTGTAATAGTAATAATATTGATCAGCGAGGTACAGTTCAGGTGACGTACCAGGAGTTTGAATGTAAGTGCAGAGGTAAAACCATTAAAGTGGTTAAAAAAAATACTTGCTTAAAATTGAGAGTTTATCAGACTATAGCCAAGTGCAATCTGAAACATCAATAGGAGAGTATGATAAGTTGGTGCGGTTATTGTGTTCACCATGTCAAGTGTGACACACAGAAAAAAACAGACAAATGGACAGTGCAGAAGGGTAGCAATTTTTTAAATGAGGAAAAAACATGGGTAAAAAAAAGTATTTTTTTCATGTAAATCCATTTTCTCAGCCCCTCTGTGACTGTGAAAATCACAATAATGCCTGTATCTTATCAGAGGATAGGCAATCTACTCCAGTCAACTTGAACAGGAAGCAATTTGGGAAAAAATACAAAAACAGCTTAAAGACCTGCTTTTTGCAGCTACCTCAGCTAATAATATTGAGCAATACACATGGCATATACAGTATAAATCAATTCTGTACTATATTCTTTACATATATGTCCCATGTCCTGCCACCTACGATTATTAAGCAGCTCATCGGTGACTTAAAAGGCCTACTAGCAATGAAAGCATGTGTTGTATACTGAATGTGTTAAAATCAACTCTAAATGAAACTGGAAGCAATGCCTGTCTATAACTGGTGAGATACTCTAAGTCTCATCACATGCACATCAGAGTTCACAACTAAAGAATTGTCTTTAAAGCATATTTCAGAAAACACATGAAATAGGTATTGGGACAATCAATACAGGACTTAATGAAAGCATGAACCAAAAACAGCAGATTGCTTTACAGACCTGCTTTGAGCAGCTACCTCAGTTAACAAAAATAGCAATACATGTGTGGAATATACAGTAGAGACGGAATGTTTTTGCCCTTGCTATGAAATACAGTATACATCAATTCTGTACTGTATGCTTTACATATACAGTATGTCCTAAGTCCTGCAATGTATTGTACTGTGGCTTTTTAAGTGTTAAAGCCGTTTGAGTAAGACTGATGTTCTTATTCAATATCTCATTCATTTATTATCTTTAGACAGTCAAAACTGAAAACTCGTGTGTCTTTCAGTGAGACAATTATATTTAAAATTAATTTGTTCCATACTAAGTGAAAATGAAACTCCTTATTATGTGTTGAGCAAGCTGAACACAATTTGAATGTTGAGTGCTGTGTTATCTGGGAATAGATATTGATCATTAGCTACCAGTTTCTGTCTGCAAACGACTCATGGTACAATAATAGCAGATCACAAGACTTCTGGTTATTGAAGAATAACAAACCAACATGGTGTTGTAGGTATTAATCTTCATACATGATATTCTGGGATACCACACCCTGGGGTAAACAAGATAGCAGTGAACCAGGAAACCAAAGTAAACGTGTTGTTTTTGTTTGCTAGTTGTTTTCTTCAATTCTCTTATGTATGCTAATAAAAACATAATAAACAATAATAATGTCATGATTGCCTGTGTAGGTGTTTATTGAAAACAAGACCCCTTTAACCTTTTTAGTCAGGAATCATATGGAAAAAAAGGATTACAGAAATCAATACTTTAATATGCTCTTCACTACACTAGAAATGCTTTACATTGTATATGTTTTACATGTGTAAATGTCTTGATTTAGAGTTAGCTTGTAGCAATGTACAAATAAAAATAACATAGATGCTTATAATATAAGGAAATACCGTTTTGTGCATTTCATCATCACCATTAGTTCTCTGTAATTAGTGTTAGCACTAATCTTGGACTACCTTACCTATGATAACAGTAGGTAGTGCAAGTTTAGTGCTCATCAAAAGTGTATTTTTCTGTACATAAATGTAGTTTGAAATCTTTCAAAAATGACCCAATAAGTGTAATGTAACACCATGTAAATGTATGTTTCCTTGGCAACTGTAACCAGTCTACGTAGCACTTACACTGTTGAAACTATATTTTATTCCACTCATCTATAACCAGCTTGGAAGGTTGGATGTACATTCGACAACTGTGTACAGTGTATGTTTCCTCATGCCTTAATGAAACTGTTAAAAAACGACTTGAACGGAAGTGAGAATCAGCTTGTAGTATAATAGATGCCACAACTTTGTTATTATTACTCTGCTTTTATTTATTGATTTATTTATTTTTGGTGTTACATAAAGTTTTTAAGAAATTGAAAACAAGCAAATACTATATATACAATAATGTTTAAAATAAATGCTTTTTTTACACCCAACCAATGGAGGTAGACCTTTCAGTCACTTGGTAACATGAGTGTCACAAAAACGGCATAAATCATGTTCTGCTGTCTTTTCTATTCCCCAACACCTTGGCAGGCATGAACTCTGGAATCTATTGCTGTAGCTCTCTATATAGTATGATTTACATTTTCCCCAGACAACTAGTCAACCTGCCTCAGTGCACAAGCAAGAATTACATCTAGGCGACTCAAATCCACAACCTCCTGTTCCAAAGGCACCAACACTAGAAGTAAACAGCTGACCTCTTCCCTCTAGGTATTTGAGTGCAGTGAAGGGTAAACGAGTAGTATAATGGCAAAGACACAACAGAGCAGACCAGCTTATCAAATACGTTGTTACTGTGGGAGGTTATTTCCTAGAACTATATAAATGGACAGTAGATAATAGCAGATTAATTACAGTACATTATGGATGAATGCAATTAATTACATTTTGGCTGAAAAAATAGTTAAATCACAGATTTGTACAATTTTTTTTTTAGTGCCCATTCATTTGCTGATTAGGATATATTGTGTAAGACATTAGATGCTGTTCAATTTCAGTGGAGTAGTGGTTAGGGCTCTGGACTTTTGACTGGAGGGTCGTGGGTTCAATCCCAGGTGGGGGACACTGCTGCTGTACCCTTCAGCAAGGTACTTTACCTGGATTGCTCCAGTAAAAACCCAACTGTATAAATGGGTAATTGTACATAAAAAATAATGTAATTGTATGTAACAATTGTAAGTTGCCCTGGATAAGGGTGTCTGCTAAGAAATAAATAAATAATAATAATGCAGGCATATGTGCCTCAGAATTTACAAACAGGTGATTTCAACAAATACAATTTATGTATGACATTTAAGGTTAGCCAGCCAAGCCTTTTATAAATATTGGCAATCGTGTGTCATAAAAAGCTGCACTGTAAACAAATCTAGCTACTTTGTTATATTGCACATAAAATCATTATTTACAGTTTAGTATATAATATGTGTTTATAAAGATAAATTAATCCGTACTAAGCATAAGAAATCACTATAAGTTGTACACTAATAATATAATACATTTATGGGTTATTATAAGGCTTAATAAAAACGCAGCGACGGCAGGTTTTACTTATATGAAAATATATGAAACATCCAGTAGTAATTGTCCAGGATTTTGTTTTTGTTCAATTGAATAAAGCCTCCTGATTTCTGTGTTTTCAAAATTATTGTCGTCAGACTAGACTATGACCTACACGTGTCCTGTTGTCCAAGGACAAGGTGTCTATCCATCAATTAGCTGTTTGGCTTGGTGAATTATACCATGCGGCAAGAACCCTATGGTGCTAAATCCTGGATGTGACGGATCAATGTGTGTTTCCCTTGAGAAGAGGACAGCATCTATAAGACAAAGGAGGCTGTGTGGTCCAGTGGTTAACGAAAAGGGCTTGTAACCAGGAGGTCCCCGGTTCAAATCCCACCTCAGCCACTGACTCATTGTGTGACCCTGAGCAAGTCACTTAACCTCCTTGTGCTCCGTCTTTCGGGTGAGACGTAGTTGTAAGTGACTCTGCAGCTGATGCATAGTTCACGCACCCTAGTCCCTGTAAGTCGCCTTGGATAAAGGCGTCTGCTAAATAAACAAATAATAATAATAACAAATATTCATATGAAGTCATAACAATAATACCACAGTTTATTGCATGAATGTGCAGTGATTATTAATGTTATTGCATTCAAGAGTCCCTTATTGAGATACTGCTTTAGCACACTTAATTGTTACTGGAGCCTAAACATTACATGTAGCACCTTTATGCCATGCACTGGTGCCATGCCATGGGTCAGCACCAATTATTAATATACACATGTGTTCAATTTTATAATTTTCTGTAAGCGTATCAACCAACCACATGTCATTGCAGCATAACACACCAGAAGAACAAACCTAGCTAATAAAGAAACCATAGAATTCGCTTTCAAAACATGAACAATAGCATGATATTTTGCTATTTAAATCAACAGCTGGGAAAAAGGACTTGTAAAACACAAGAGAGGGATAAACCAAATGGTTCATAAACTATTTTAACTAAGAACTAACAAAATAACTACAAATGTTAAATCACAAATTGTGCAGTCTGAATTTTTCCAAACTGGTGCTGCTACATCTCACATAACAAAAGTAAAGTAGTTAATGTTGAACCTAGAAAATGATCCTTCAGTATATACACTAACATTACATGCTGGACTCTAATTATATCTCATTATCCTCTCTTGTTAGTATATTCATCTCAATGTGGACTCAAAAATCTATGATGCTGCTCATTTGGAAGCTGCTCAGGTATTAACAATTGTTGTTTCTATTTGCACCCCTGCAAATGGTAGACAGATCAAGATACATGTAAAAGCTGGTGCTTTTTATTATTATGTCACTGTTGCAATGCATTTTTCATGCAAGTAATCTGTATAATTTTCTACTTAGAATCTATAGAACCAAGCATATTATTTGGTACTTCATCTTATGATATGAAAATGAATCACACACCTCTCTCCTATCATCATTTGATAAACTACATTTCGAGTCTGGCAACACAGCATACCGGGAAATGTTAAAATACATCACTGTATAGAAATGGGTTACATTGTAATCTTCTGCACGCCTCAGGATCTGGAAGGAAGGTTTCTCCACATAGCAATACCGTCTGACCATGAAAATGTATTTGGACGCCAAGTTTAGTGACAAAGAGACTATTGTCTGCGATATCTTGCGAATGACTATTGACGTACAGCTTTTAAAAAAGAAAAACTGTGAAAAGACTAAAGAAATACTCACCTATGTTTAAAGCCCTCCTCTCCAATCCTGTGTTATAAATAAAATGCAGGTCTTCTAAAACACAGATTGGTCTCAAGGCAACTTGCCCTGTTAAACTGGCAGAAGGGCTGTTTAAACGTCCACTTCTGGTGCAGTCTTGCAGTCTAGCTGGACCTATTGCTGACCACTGGTGCATCTATGGCATCACTTGTCTCTATTAACAGCCAATGGAAGATTTACAGAAAAGCCACCCAGCTAGAAGCTTTTGCAAGGCATTTATGGAAGGTTTGTCTATTCAAATTAAACTGGACCCTTGCAATTAAATCATGTAGATTGACCACACCATCGCATGAAAATGACTTGGATAACTGTCCTTGACTGTATGCTGATTCCAGTCCAAACCCTAACAGATCCTCCTCCATATCAATTGTGTTCTGAAGTTCAGTCATTGGCATTCCATCTGATGTGATCCCTTGGCCATCTCAAATGTTCCTGGATGTGTCAGGGTGTCAGAGGTAGCCAGGAGAGTGTTCAGACCAGTCACCAATCCCTCCATGCAACATATGCTGCTGCTTATGAATACCATATGCTTCTGTCCAGCGGAATTAACTCATAGTCTTGTACTGGCATTGTCAAAATACAATGGACTAGATTCTCAAAGCTCTTTTCATGTGCATTTTTTTCACAAAATAAAAAACATACCAATAAAGTTACAAAACCTGAAATAGACAACTACAATGTTTAATTTAGGGGCTTATAAACACTCTCAGGTTGTTTTTAATTTGTTTTAGAATTGTAACTGGCATTCAGGCAGGCATCATGGGCGACATCATGGGCGGGCCTTAGGGGTCCTGGCCCCCCCAGTTTAGGTCCAGTGCCCCCCCAGTTTCAGATTCTAAATTGATTCAATACCGTCAGCTTCCAGTTCTAGCAGTAGATGTCCGCTGGAATGTCTCAGCACCAACTGTGAATCAAATTTAAAATCAATCCGCGCAAGTGCTGGCTTTTTTCTTTTTGACTTGCTGTATTTTTAAGTGTAGCTCACTATTGAACAGAAAATACTAAACAAAGACACAATTGGTCCAAATTAATTTTATTATCCACCAAAACTAGCCAATCAATATTTTGAATCGACGAAGCAGCCAATTCTGTACCTGCAACTGCCGAGAGCCAATCACAGACTGTCAGCTCGACTGGCGCACAGACACAGCATCTTTCAAGAACAACAAAGCGAGACGCGGACAGTTCAGTAATATTGCTCCATTCATATGTAGTTTCAGGAGAGAGAGGTTTTGGCTGAAGGTAGAAACAAGGTGAGTTAGGAGGCATTTTAGAGTGGTATTTAATGAGAGACTGTATTGGTAGTTTAGACTCCAATCGTACATGGGCAGCAGTGTGGAGTAGTGGTTAGGGCTCTGGACTCTTGACCGGAGGGTTGTGGGTTCAATCCCCAGTGGGGGACACTGCTGTTGTACCCTTGAGCAAGGTACTTTACCTAGATTGCTCCAGTAAAAACCCAACTGCATAAATGGGTAATTGTATGTAAAAATAATGTGATATCTGTATAATGTGAAATAATGTATAATGTGACATCTTGTAACAATTGTAAGTCGCCCTGGATAAGGGAATCTGTTTATTGCAATCTCTGTAGAGGGCCTGCTCACTGTATGATTGTATTCGTTTCTAGTACTGTTGCTCAGATACCCCGTTGTTGCTAATTCTGTAATAATAATAATTTAAAAGAAAAAAAAAACTTTTCAGAAAGAGCTGTGGTAATTCGTGCTGTGTGGATAGTTCATAATATTTTGCTGTAATATGATTTATTTATTTGTTTATTGTCATCACAGTGAAGTAAAATAGTAGATTATACAAGCTCATTGATTTGTCTTTTTCAAAATGATCCCGCCCTAAATACGTGGATGCCCCCCCCCCCCACAACGTTCATGCTGCCGTTGGGCCTGCTGGCATTTTATCCTTTAAAGAAAAAAACTGTGCTGATGGTTTGGAGTAAATAACTAGCCTAGTTATGTGGTTCATAAAGCAAACATTTTAAATGTCTTTCTCAAAGCAATGGATTCAGTCATTTTCATCAATGTATTTTTGGTTGTGTTTAACATCATGCCTTCACCCACGTGTCTTCTAGTCAGGAGGTTGTTCTTATTGGCATTATTTCAATGACTCAAATGATTGAGGTGTCTGTAATAACTGATTTTAGACAGTGCACCAATCTGGATTGCTTAGAGAGTAGTGTTGCTCTGTGACTTATTGCTTGGCTGGTTCAGAGGTTGCATTTGTTATTGACAGTGTCCCAGAGGGGTGGATAAACGATGACAGCTTGGCTCACATCTTCACGGGCAGTGCAAATGCAAAACTGTCCCGGCAGGGAACTGGATATATGCTGGCTGTTGCCTAATGGTTCTGTCGGATCTAGTTGTCAGTACTGTGAGCTAGATTTATGCTGGCTATAGCTTACGACCTACATCTGACAAGCCAATGTGCAATAGTTGAACAGCTGCTTTAAAACCTGCTGGTTCCCTAAAGCTCCTGATCCTGGTTAAAAGATTGCCTCCGGTGCTATCTATAGGGGTTTTGTTGAGAAATCATATGATGCACCACTTACATTCATCTAAGAGCAAAAGCAAGTGATATCTATAAGATATCAGTGTAGAATTGTGTAAAATCTATATATTTTGTATTTATATATTTAATTATTTTTTGTGTAAATGTTCTGAGAAAATTAGATGTGGTGCAGTATGAGTTTGGCTTGGATAAATTAAACACTGCGATTGGCTGGACAAGAACACATGACTGTGCCTCACAACGCACTTGAGGCGATACAACTATACAATAATATTAAAACATATTTAACTAATTTGCTAGCAAGCGGGTATTATTTGTTCTTTTGAAAATTCTTTCCTCGATGCACTTTATAGAGGATTTTTTTTTGTTGTGTGGAGAATGTGACTTGAATTCATTTATTAATCCAAGGAATCTTATACAGTAAATTTATACAGTGCAAGGTCATTTCCTACAGTATTTGATGACATAGTATCTGGTTAAATATAGAAATATTGTAGTGCCTTTGCTGGCAACTAGTCTGAAGCACAAGTTACTGGTAGTAAAATTATAGGCACACCGATGAATTCCAGAGTCAACCAAAAGTGAAATAATACATGTTGATGGCTTAGTATCAGATGTATACATAAAATACATAAAAAAATAGAAGTTTATATTATTTTTAATTGTAACACTGAAGAAAGCACAAAATGTCTGTTGACCAATGTATTCCCTGCCAGGATAAGGCACCCCTGTATTGTATTAAAGAATTTTACAGTACTATGGAATCACCCTGGATTTCATCAACCACCTATTTGCAGAGGGATTCCCCAGTGCTGTCAACATCTCTATTAAAAAACAGCAGCAGAACAAATGCCTTAGTTTGCGTATTATGTCCTCATAACAATGCTGCACTTGCTGATGACTAATTAAGATGACAATGCCATCGTCCGCAGTGCCAGAATTGTGCATGAATGATTTGAGGACCGTGACAGAAACGTCAGACATCTTCCATGGCCACTACAATCCCAGGATCTCAATTAAGCATGTTTGGGATGAACAGCTTTTTTGTCACCCTAATCTTTTGCCTACCTCTCTACACCAGTTATGTGAAATATTAATGAGTCAATGGATTAACATCCCTCGAGTCACTTTTCAGCACCTAGTGGAGCCTGTGCCGTGTCGTGTTAAGGATGTGATCAGGGAAACAGTGTCCCAATCCGATATTATATAAACAGCAAATGGATATTTAATTTGCACAATCAAAGGTGAAACTGTTTTATTCGAGGGATTTTAGGATTATATAATTAAGTTGCCTTCTATAAATGCTAAATAATGAATGCATTGCACTGCTAGGTGGGGTGTTTTCACTGTTGATTGGTCAGGTCTTTTAAGTGTAAACAGGGATTAGACTCCAGTGGAAGACCCAGCAAATAATCATTAAAAGCCACAGCATTTCATCTTTGCTAAGTATAACAGCCACAAACATAAGCAAATCCTGTTTTCAGCAATAAAACCTGTCAATCCAATCAATATGATTTAATGTATTATTTTTAACATGATAGCTGAGTTATTACAGGCAGGAATATTGTTCTCACTGAGAAAGAGAGCATGTACTCAAATATTGTGAGAAACAGGGGATCCCATATTTTTCTTTTTTACACAACGTGCATGGCCAAAAATACTTGGAAAAACAAAAACAAAAGTGCATAACCACTTATATGTAAACATATTATATTCCTGTGGACATTTTTCAGTTTCCAAATGTTTGTGTTGTGAATAATAGTAAGTGGTGGTACCGTCATGTTTACTATCCCCTTTGAATAAAGTTTAAAAGAAAACTACAAAAAAAAGTGTTGGAGGCCATGCATACACGACATATGTCCCTTAAAGAAACAAAGCATAGGAATTACAAAAGAGTCATTAAAATAAAAACATGAGGGAACCTCCGTAGCATTTTAACTAACTGGGTTTTACAAAATACAGCCAGGAGTTTACTGGAAGTTTCAAATTTAAGTTTCAAAATAAATAGTCATATTCGCTAGTTATCATCCTTTTTTCAACCTCACTTATTTTAGCCTGTCTAGCTGAGCTCTTGCCAAGGATTTTGGATTCTCAAGCACTGAAGTTAGTTTATTTGTTGATAGCTGAAGGCCAACGTATGTCAATTTGTGTTGGCTGAACTGCCTTTTTTTGTTGTTGTTTCCCCACACTACAATGATGTTGATGCTAAGCAGAGGACGATAAACTTCTCAGAATTAGAAATTGCAGAACCGGTATGTGTTCTCTGAACAGACTTTATACAATATCCTTGTGTTGCAGTTCTGTCATTTTCTAATTTATTCAGAAGACAAAATCATTTTGGAAATCATTTTGGATAATGCCTTTCTTGATTCACAGGGTCATTTGACCATTATAAGTCTTAATTCAAGAAAACACTTTAAGAAAGCAGATCAAAACACTTATTTCTTCCTTAGCAAGTCAAGAGTATGTGTTTTTGTTATTATTGCAGTTCTCTGATAGCGATGTTCAGCTTTCTTTCACTGCAGAAACTGCTACCAAAGCCAATTAGTGGAGTGCTAGGGTATCATGTGGCCACTGCAGTTGTTTTCATTGTTTTTCTCTGTGTCAGTGCCACCGCTATGAGCTCTCAGCAGTGTGATAGTGCATGAATAGGCTGGCCCTTGGGAGCCTTGCTGTCTGGGACAGTACCATTCGTTCTAGACAGGGAGATTCTTTTTTTTATCTTCCCTCAGCAAAAGGCAGATTTTCTAAATGCACCCCGTAGCTCGAAATCACTCTGCAAGAATTTGTATTCAGACTGCAAACACAAAATGACTTGTGGCATCCATTGTCGCAGACAGAGCCAGATGGCTGTTCAATAAAGCTTCTGCTCACCCAATATTTTGTTTTTGCTACAAATTACCATTTAAAAATAAAAAAATAAAACCTCAGTGTGTTACAAGCAAATACAATGCTTTTTTCTTTCAAAATGGTACTTAATCTTGTATGTTTATGTATATATTTGAAATATGTGTACTGAGTAACAATAAACCTGATTTATTTACCTCTTTAGCCATAATAGGAAAGACAAATAGAAATTGTTTGACCTTTCTACCTTCTTTTAATGCTTTATACGTGTAGAAGAAACTGAATTTAGAATCTGAAAGCCCATACCGTTTTTTGTATTTAACTGACAGAATGTCCGTATAAAAAGCAGATGTGATTAAATAAAAATAAAAACTCCTAGTTGTCAGGGTTGATTTAGTTGGTCATCATTTCAATATATCGACTAAATGTCTTGACTATGGGAAATAGTTTAGCCCTTTGTTGCATGAAGGTGAAGTACACAGAAATGTTGAAAATTTAAATAATTCAAGCACATTGTAAACTATGTGGTTCATTAAGTACAGTGGAAAAAAATAAATAGAAATGTGTTAAGTCGAGATCACAAGACAAACAATTTGATGACCTCAAATTAACACATTTTATTTTCCATGTCCTCAATAAGCTACCGTAATAAACTGATAAAAATAAATCTACCTAATTTAGGGGTAGGTAACCTTGACTCTTCCAGTCTATTCCAATGAAGGATTTTGTTTCAACTGGTTTCTTTAAGGGAACATTGCAACGGGATAGAAACAAGGAAGACTGCATTGGTGAGACTGTGTGTGAACTGTGACGAAACTGATTTGTTTAAACTAATTCAGTTAATGAATTCAGCCGATGTCAGGCCCTGTTCATGGTCACTAAGTGTGTATTCAGTGTTTCCATTATAGGCTAGAGCAAGACGTTAGTTACACATCTCACAGAAGAGATTAATTTAATCTTGTTCAGTAACCCTCTCTTGAATTCGGCCTGTGGTCTGTCCCAGTTGGATTCAATGTATTGTGCTCATATTAGGTCTTGACCGCATTTCCCAGTAAGATTTCAGGGGAAGAAGATGCAAGCAGATGCGATTCAAAACATATTTGGGGTTACCAGTTATCTGGGTGAGCATAAATCAGGTAAAACAAATGTAATCCGAATTAGACTTTCCCCTTAAAAATTACATTTATACTGCTGACGATAAATTAAACAATTAAGGAACTGGTTGTAACAAATGGAATAGCATGGAAGAGTCAAGCCCAACAACCAGAGCAAATGAAATGTCCTGGGTGCAATGCAGTGTATTGCTGAGCTTGGTTAAAATGCCAAACTTCTTATTTAGTTAAAAGTAGGTTGGGTCCTATTGGAGCCTGCGAATAGCTGCAAGTAAAGTAAAGAACAGCAGTTATCACTGTACAAACATGACATTTATGTTGTATTTACTGTATCAATGGGAAAGTCCTTCCTTCACTGATTTGGCACTGGAATCATATGCCTAAAAGTATTAACCTGAATAAACATAAACAAAGCTACAGACATGTGTAGCAGTGGTGGTGGTGTCCAAGTTAAATGAAGAGCAAACAAACGTTTCGTAGCAATTTCATTTAGAGATTGTGAAATGCCACGGATTTAATACATAGAAGCCACGTCAATTTACACTGAAGGAAGAACTGTAATTCTTTAAATTACATGCCTACTGGTGATGTTGAAGTTGTCGAATAAATTCTTACTTTATATCAAAGTCATAAATCCAATAGGAAATTGGGCAGCAGTGTGGAGTAGTGGTTAGGGCTCTGGACTCCTGACCGGAGGGTCGTGGGTTCAATCCCAGGTGGGGGACGCTGCTGCTGTACCCTTGAGCAAGTTAGTTTACCTAGATTGCTCCAGTAAAAACCCAACTGTATAAATTAGTAATTGTATCTATAAAAAAATGTGATATCTTGTAACAATTGTAAATTGCCCTGGATAAGGGTGTCTGCTAAGAAAGAAAATAATAATTTGTAAGTTCATACATTGCATTTCAATTACTGACACTTTATATTACATATTACAGCAGTGGTACTCACTGGCAGGTCTTTCAATCCAGTCCAGCCCATGATCTTGTTCCAGCCATGCAATATTCAATTATTCAATTAAACAGTCCAGAGCCTTGTTTTAAACATGCCTTTAATGGTTTGATTGAACCTAGTATTTTCAATGATATATTATAGTACTTGAAGACCTGGTTGGAGCATCATCCTTGATTGGAACAGACTGAAAGAGCTGCAAGTGATTTCCACTGTATTAAAGGGAATAATTGCATTTCCCAAGGCCAGAAATTGTACAGGGTAGATATAATTCATCTGCATTGGGCCAATACTGTCTATTTACGTGTCTGTCTATTTATTTGTTTACTTAAACTGTAGATGATCAGTCTGTATTCAGGATAATTCGAATGACACTAAAAACTGGATGCAATGTTGAAAGAGCATTTACTGTATATAATTTGGGATTCACCTCTACTGAAGATTTCATTCAAACTTCATTTCCATAGTTCAGGATGACATCTTTTAGATCTGTAATGCATTATGACTTGTACTTTATCAAGCTTAAAATTGAATTTATTATTAAGCCACTGTGCAACACTGATAGAACTGTAACCTTGCTTGAGTATTCAGACACTCTGTTGAATTCTTCTATTAGAATTAATTTATTCCCACACTATATTGTTACCATGTTTTATATCATACAATCCGCAAAAATGCAGTAGTGACGCCAACAAAAGAAAACGTAATTCAAGACTAAAATGGTCATGTATGTGTGCTTTCTGATTGTATGCTTTATTGAGAAATCCTGTAATGACCTTGAGTCTACAGAGAAACAAAACCTTTATTTGTGATTGTATACGTGGCTGCGGGAGCTTCCAGGGGGCGGCGCACAATTGGCTGAGCGCTGCCCGGGGGAAGTGGGGGGGGGGGGGGGGGGGGATTTGGTCGGCCAGGGTGTCCTCAGCGCATAGTGCACTGCGCACCAGCGACCCCTGTGGTCTGGCCGGGCGCCTGCAGGCTTGCCTGTAAACTGCCCAGAGCTGCGTTGTCCTCCGACTCTGTAGCTCTGGGTTGGCTACATGACGGGCCTGCAGAGTGAAAAGAAGCAGTCGGCTGACGGCACACGCTTCGGAGGACAGCGTGTGTTCGTCTTCGCCACTCCCAAGTCAGCGCAGGGGTGGTAGCGGTGAGCTAAGCCTAAATACAATTGGATATTTAAAACTGGGAGAAAAACAGGGTAAAATCAATCGACTACTAAATTTAAACAAAAAACAAAAAAACAATAGGTGACATATAGGGGCGATGGGATAAAAAAGAAAACACATTTCAGAGCTTGGTGAAAGATCCGCTGCGGCCCAAATAACCCTAAAATAAACTACACTCGAGGACTGCGTTAGCTTTTCCATTCACCATGGGTATGAAACTTCATCACAGAAATCTATTTAAAATGCCATACTTCATAACTGAAAGACAGATATGCACCTAATTCTCTGAATGCTTTTAGTAATCCAAGGTAAAAGAAGTATTTAGTACAGAGTCTGTCTTAAGAAATCATAAGTGAAGACGGTCATTTACACATGCAGGATAGCTATGGTATGTCACTTGCACCCATAAGATACATGGTTAGAACAAACATTCGAAACACCTGGCGTACACCTGATTTTAAACTGTTCTATAGTGCTATGTGACCATTAGATACAGAATCCTGTTAGATTTGCAGTCTTGTCCAGTGTGACAGAATCAGACTAGCAAAAGAGAAGTGCAGTTTTACAAGTTACAGAGCACATGTTATTGAATGACATTGGTCCTGAAAAGACACATTTAAACATGTACATGTCTCTGTTTAGTTTTCTTATAATCTTTATGGAAAAGGTATTTACTCTGATAAGGTGACAAGGGATATCATTACATGGTATTTAACTAGCCATGTGTTTTTCCTAAAGCTGCTTTGCTAAGCACATGTGCAAATATGTTTCACTCACATGCATTTGTTTGACAATGTTATTGGATATTATATTACACTTCCAGATCATTATTTCTCTAGACTTGAGGTGCATTCAATACAGTCCAACAGGACAACCAACAATAACCAGGAGACTGGGTAGCGGTAAAACCTTTTAGGGTTGATAGGTCAACCTGATAGCCATGCTCTTATAAGGAGGATTCTAATGAGGAGTAGCATATTTTTATATATTTGGGAGAAGCCAAAAAAAAATATACAGCACGTATGCCTTATAGCTATGGCCAAAAGTTTTGCATGAATCATTTTGCTTCATAAAGTCAAATGCAACTGCTGAATAATGTTACGTTAACATACTGAATTACGGTACATACACCACTTTGTAGTTTTCCATATACTGTGACATTTCGAAATCTAACATGAAATACTGTACTACTATTATGGCTTCCGGTAGAATTTTGTGATATCATTTTGTTTCTTTGATTACATGATGTTAAATACAAGATCTAAATTATGTTCATATATATATATACATTGGGGTTTTTTTTTTGGTTTTTTTTGATGTCTCAATCCTAAAATTCTGGTGATGCAATACTTTTGGCCTTAGCTGTACATTTAACTGTAATTACTGCACTGTCTTCTTTAATTTCAAGCTACTATTACAAAATGCCAGGATGTATTATACAGTAGCTGGTTAATACAGTTTGTTGAGGAAGAATGAGAAAGTACAGAACAAATAAAAACATAAATGTAAAATGTTTTTTTTTTTTTCTTTGTAATGCCAGTTTCATTCATGTGATCAGTGGGTATTTTCACAGGCGGTTTTATGGTGCAAAAGGGCTGAGGAGGATATGTATGGAGTTGCAAGTGTAAAAAAAAAAAAACACAAATATTTACCAGGTGTTTTTTTCTGGATTTAACTTAAATCACGTAATGTTTCCTAGATTTAACCAAGAAATATACATTTTACATAAATGTTAACAAAAACATAGTTAAAAGTTTTGAAATATGTACTTTCAGATGTAATTTATAAATACTGAAAACACGATAATGTGAGCCTCTGGCCAAAACTGCAGGATATCTCGTACAATAAGAGACACCCCTTATGTGAGACTTATCCTTTATTTCTTAGTCATTTTGTTACACAATATGTGACCAGAACAATTTAATCTGCATACAGTTGTCATGGCAACACACAACTGTGCCTTTTCTATTTATGGCAGGATTACAGGCATTATGTTGGAATGTATGTTATAATGTTAATAGAGTGGGGAAAAACTGTAGATGTCACTAATTGACAGACAGAAAATACATGTTTGTACTAAAATAATTAAATACAACTAGACCTGCAAGGATCTATGTATAGAGATACATACCCAGGATATGGCTCCACTATACTATATTCATACACTATCCTTAAATGAAAATGAAAAGTAATCAATAAACGTAACATTTTAACAATCAGCTAAATATTATATTGTACATGAGCAGTTGATTCTTTAAATAGTGCAATACACTCTAGACATGCGCAGTTGCTTCCTTAATAATGACTACCTGCAGATAGTGAGAAAAAGTGGTAAGAAAAACACACAGCTCTCAAAAAAAACATGCATTTCCTTTCCTCCTCTTTTATATTCTTCATTTTCTTTAGACTCCTCTTTCTATTTGTGGCATTGAGTTGCTTTCAGTTCTCTGTATTAACAATGCATTTGTAACAAAATGTCAACTTGACTTTCAATACATACTTACTGTACAACTTCTGATTTCACATAACTCAAAGTGGAAGCTGGTTACCACAGCAACAATCATACCACCTTCATAAAGCCAGTAGAACTGATCACATCAAATACCTTCAGCCTATAGCACCACCCAATCAGCAAACTCACTATCAAAAGAAAGCAAGGTCACACTGACCTCAGGGAAAAGTCACTGCCTGACATCTTCTGAAACTGACTCCTACCATGTGGCTGGTTTTATGCAATAATGTACTAGTTCTCCAGGACAAGTAGCGGTAATCTACAGCTGTTTCTTTGAGGTGGCCATACCCAATGAAGACAACTGACAACCTGTATATCTAAAAGAAAATAAATATTATTCTAAAGCTTTTGCTCATCTAATCAAGAAATAGAGATGTGTAAACATGGAAACAAGATTCACTTCCTTGCTAAGGTTGCTTATGTTTGATTCTTGTGGCCAATTAAAACGAAAGTAAAATCTCACTTTCTGGTACATCTTAATCAGACAGCAGATATATATATTTTTCTTTGTCAGTCAGAAACTGTTAATATCTTAGGGCCTTTTGCAGTCTTTTCCCATAAGAGAGAGTTCTGAACAGCATGGCCCTTTGTCACTGGGGGCTGTGATGTCACTTCTTCCCAGGGTGCCGCTGCTGGTCCACCAGCTACTGTAGGATGGGATGTTCAGGATCCTGTTCCTGTTGCCGCCTCCATTCTTTGGCTCCGGCTGTGGCCAGCTCCCGACAAATGATTGCCCACGACCCCACTCGTCAATTCTTCCCAGCTCTATTCCTGTCTTGGCTCTCCCCTGGCTCAGCCATCTTCAGCTCCCTCTCCCGGGCCTCCCTCTTATGGCAGTGGTTGCAGTCCTCTCTGGCGCAGGGGTGGCATAAAAGGGTGTCTGCATTGGCATGGCGAGCCCTAATGGGGTCCCTCCGTTCTGCAAGCTGAGCTCATGATGGGTGGAAATTCTCTCGCTTCTGGCGTCACTGAACACTACCTTGGTTCTGGGCCAAAGAACATTACAGATCTCTGTGAACACACAATTATGTTCCATTGTAGTAAAGCAGACCCCCAGGTCGTTACAATATATATTTTACTCTAATGGGGGAATTAAAGATTAATCTCACCTGTCAGTGGAGAATCTGTGCTTATCGGGATTTTACTGCTACTATAAAACATTAAATTACGGAAACTGCCATCAGAGTAACAGTTGGGGTTAGTCTTTTCACAATCAATTCTGCCAAGTCTGACCCTTTTGTTCTGGTAGGTCCAGAAAACTAATGTATTCTGAAAACTGAATCAGAAAATTGTCTTTCTGAAAATGACAGTTATGTAAATAGTGTGTTTTTATTTAGGTAACTAAAGCTTAAATATGTTAAATGTAAGCCAAATCCATGTGTGGAATGTGGCTGGGTCTTGATTGATTAATTGATGGTCAATCAAGCCACAGCCACACGGTATAAAATAGGAGCAAGATCCTTTATTTGTAGAGTTAGTTTAGGGCAAAGGCTGAGAGCTGCAGGTTTGCACCGTGATAGCGTGGCTTGGGTGCGGTTTTGATTTGTGCTTGTTCAAATCTTGTGTTTGGTTTTGTTCAAGTTTTGGTAATAAAAGTGTGCACCCACACTAAACTGCAACTTTCTGCCTCTGGGTCTACTTCCTGCCAATTTACCAGCCTGGGCCACAATGCTACCCTTTCACAGACACTTTTCTGTGTTTACATGACTTGGAATAGATAATCCAATTAAAAGTCTGATAAATTCTACTGTATACATTGATTTCATTTTTCAGAAAACCTACAGCATTTGCGCATATGCACTAGTGAGTAGGATGGGAACAGACAGGTCTCGGGTCAATCTGCAGTAAAACAGGCATAGATTACCAGGTATTTTAGATTTAGCAGAGTTGCAAATTCTTATGCTGTATTCAATAGATTATTATCCTGTACATTTCTCTTGTTCTAATTCCCCAGCGTGTGTAAACTGTCCAATCCTTGCAACAGCTCATCCTTTTCTTCATATTAGCTACTGTACCTTACATACGATACTATAAATTCTCAATGCATTTTACCAGCTAGAATTAATTAGCTGCTCCGACGGTATAGGCAATTTTTGTGTGAACAACTATACTTGTAATAATGGAGTTTTATTTTGATTAAATACTATTACTTTATTTAAATTAATAATATAACTGTGCCAAATGGTCGGTGACTGAAATAAGATATTAATTTATAATTATTTTATTGATTTTTTGTTTTGGAAAAATAAATACAACACAAAACAGAAAAGTATCCCTTGGACTATATATTATTATATAATCCAAAATGATTAAGCGGTCCCCATTATGTGCATCATTAGCTTGATTTTTATTACCACCCTCACACAAGATGCCGTTCTATAACCTGCCAAGCAAAACTCATAAAACATAGTCATCATACTTTCCTTTCTTCTCATGTATTGCTGCTTTTTAGATCTTGTTTGTTAATCTTTTTATGATAAGAAAATGAAGTTGCTAGGCTGTAATATTTACAAAAAGTACTACTGTATTATTAGTCATGTGACCCAGCATTAGCCAATTTTAATGCGAGTGTCAATCTAGCAAGGGTTTCATAAATACCGGAACATTTTGATCTATGGAGATACATTGAAATGGGAACATGACAAAACACTGTTGTTCCTCCAATACCCAGTGTTCTGGTACTCATCTCTGTGTGTCCTTAAATCATTAGAGCCGCTGCGTTTGTTTGGTTTGTTTTGTTTTCTGGCTGGAAATATGGATATAGTTGCTTTAATAATCACGTGGTGGGGGACTGATGTCACAGTTTGCACATGTGCAGTACACAATCAGAATAAGTTTTCTGAAAAGTGTGTTTACATGACATCAATTATATTTGTTTTTGGAATACTATTGGAATATTCTAGGTGGTGTTTTCCGAAAAAACTCTTTCACTTTTGGAATTACTTTTCGGAAAACTATAATTCCAAAAAATACCAGTGTTCTTATGCTTATGTAACATGCACCCCAGGTTAATAAAATCCTAGCAACGCCACTGGGTCATGTTATACTAGGGTGAATACAAAGAATACCTAGGCTGACGCACTGACAAGATTAGGCTTGAAGGGTGGTAAGTTATCACTTCATCTGTAAATCACTGAGGTCTGAAAGTGTTTGTAGCTGAAGGAAATGGAAAAACAGTTTTTTTCAGCAGCAGCATCAGAAACAACAGATGTCCACCAAGAAGTGTTTAACACCAACACCATCCCTCAGATGGGACAGTTGTTTTACATCAGCTTTGTTCCACCTCTGCCTCCTATACTGAGAGCCCTTATGAATTCCTCTTTGAAAAGAGGAGTAGGGTTTTATTAAGAGTTTCCATTGCCTGAGCTCTTTTTTCCATAAGGACATGGTGTCCTTCACACATACACTCCCTGCCAAAATATTAGATCATGTAAGAATTGAATCTGGTTCAATTTAATAATGAAGGACGAGGTTGAATCAAGGGTTGTGACTGGAAGGACCAAAATGCCCAGACATTTTTTGTTAATTTGTTTACACATTTGGATGTTCAGGTTTTACTGTGATTGTAAAGTCTGGCTATTCTGTCGCAGGCCCGTGGGGTATATGGTGTATACATCTTTGCTTTTAATTGTTTTTGAATTGTCAATCATCACATTTTAACATATAGGAGTCTAATCAATTGATCTAAACAGCTGAAGATCTATACTGCCACTGTTAATACTGAAAATATCTGAAAATAACAGTGTGTGTGCATCTCTTTATTCTGCTTATGAAGGATTCTGTTTAAATGATTTAAATCATTTTTGATCTGCTACCATTCAGTTTCTTTTCAGTATTTCTACATATACTACGACTGAGGCCCAGATTTATAAAAGGATTGCGCATGTTTTACGACCGTAAAACAGGCGCTGAGGGTTCTGAATTCTTGGATGGGATTTATAAAACACACGCAATGGCATAAACACGCAATCAAGACATAATATGTGGGGGCAATGTCTCTGTGCACTTTAGCCCTTGATTTATTTCTATGCTAGTTTTCCACCATGTAAAGTTTTTTCTTTTTTTTTGATAAGAATGAAGCTTAAGGTATTTCATGGCTATACAGAAATTATTAAAACGATAAACATTTCTATTGTAGATTCAACATAGTGTATTTATTTTTCAGTCAATAATTTTTTTAACAAAGTCCAAATGAACTGAATATTGAGAATGTGTAGATATTCCATTGGACGCTGCAAATATATTTCTCTACTATTAGGAATTCAGGGGATGCTGATAGTTCAAATTAAAGCTGAACAAACACAAATTGCATTTTTTTGTATCAGATTTACAAATTCATTCTTGAAACAAAACTGAGTGCTAATTTGGAAGTACAGTCTCCCAGAGAGATACAGGATGGTTGGGCAACACAGTAATCAATGTGTGAGAGAAGACACATACGGGTGAAGTCCATAATTATTTATGTCTTTACTCACAAAATTAGTCCTAATTATTTTAGAGTTGCCCATGAAAAACTATCTTGTTTTCCATTAATACCAAGCGTAATTAAACATTTAGTTACGATTTAATGAAGTGATTTATTTTTGTTGTACACATTAACCATTGCCATTTCTCTGGAGAGCTCTGAAATGAAAGCTTGGTGAAGCCATTATTGGGACTTCACTGCAACAAGCTGGCCACTGATTCATTTCTGAAGGTGGTGGTGTTGGTCAGGAGATTCTTGTTACGCATTTATCTTGACAATCCATACTCATGTAACTAAAACCTAACATTGAGTGCTGGTGACTCACCACACACGTGGAGAATAGTTTGCACTACCTTCAGCCTATTCACTAACTGTTGCTTGAAGATAAGCTTGTTTTAATCAACAGGTTGGACCAATGTAGATCGAGTTGTTTTTTCACTGATTATTGAGTTTTTTGTTGTTGTTTTTTTGGAGATCATCTGCGTATCGGTGACGGTTATCAATAAACCACTTCAGAAAGTAACGTTCTCTTTCTTACTGTACCAGTAATGAAACAGTCCCATGGAAAACTTTAAATACAGAAACTGGTCTCCCACTGCTTTTTATTAAGCCCATAAAACACAAAATTGACTCCTGCAGCACTTCAAAACAGATTCAGCTTCTCCATTGTTTCAACAGTGAACCTGCTTTACATTCTTACAATTCAAACAGCAGACGAATGCCCCCTCCAAATCCCAATGCTATTACAGCAACATTAAAGCTGCTATAGAAAGAACAAACACATGAACAGTTGTAAGTCTCTTTCTGAATGTTAAAAGTGAAGATGCAACAATAGAAGGAGACGATGCTTTTGATTTGTCTAAATTAGGTTTCAACTATACTTAACCATGCAGGTAAAAACATTTCTTTCGTATATAGTAAGGGCATGGCTTTTCTAACATCCTTTATTTTACAACTACACTTGTACAGGCAATTCAGATCAGTCTTTCCTTCAAGAGAAACATGAAATTAGCTTAAAATTAAATCACACTTAAAGAATACTATATTTTTTTGCTTATCAATATTTTTCTTTCAATATTTTTTTTCTCTCTACACTCTATTTTTTAACCTTTAGATACCAGACATTTTTGTATAGCCAGGGTCATTTATATATGACCCTCACATATACATTTCTTAATGCAGTGGCATTTTCTTTCTCATTATTACTCATGTTCTTTGTATAGAGTTCCGTTTTTGGAATGTCTGGTATAGATCATGTTACAATTTAAGGGAAATTGGATTCAGTTTGAATTAGTTATATAAAAATCTAAATAGAGTTCTAACTTTTTGCCACTGCTATACTCATGGACACATTTTTGGCACTGCATTTCATTCTTCCTCAGACTACACAGAATGAACGGAATGACAACACTTGGTTTATCCTTGCAGTGCAGGGTGGCATGCCCTCCAACATTTGACAGATGAAAATAGGTACACTTGTGTTGCATTAAGTGAGCGAGTGGCTCATAGTGTGGTAGTGAACGAGTGAAACGAGAGAGTCGCTTCCAGTTGAAATGTGCAATTTCCTGCAACCTAGAAAGCACATTTTTACATGTAGATACCACAAAACATCTGTATATTTGGAATTATGTCACACAAACTCTCACTCCTAAATACTGTTATACTGAAGAGCCTTCCCTGTTTCCTTAACCCTGTGCTCAGTTGCCTTGTCCTGGCCCATACTTGCTTTTGAAGCCAGCTATACTGTGTGGGCAAGAGGACTCTCTTACAATTATTACATTATTATTATTACAATGATGTGTCCCCCTAGGGATAAGAGAGAAATGAGACAGGTTAAGTCATTAGGAAATCTACACTGCCTGACGCCAGCAAGAGTTTCAGCCTCACAAAAAACACAAATCAGATATTTATTTTCTCCTTAAACTCTCTCAGTTTTTAATCCTCAGCACCCTACCGTTGGCAATAAAATGTAAAGTAATTTTTACCTTGGACAAATCTGGATGTATTCTTTCAAGCAGTACTGGGAGCTGAGCACCTGGTGCTGAGTGGTACTGTTCTGAAATGTTATAGTTTTTTGCCATTATAACCCTAATTGCAGGGTTGCAGTATCCTGATGGGCAAAGGCAAAGACCACAGTGGAATGCTGTCCCTTTCATACTCTCCCCCAGCCAGAAAGCAGGCTGCGATTTACTATGTGGTAGACTATCCGAATGCATAGTAAAATACAGCATGTTCACTAGTGGTCGTATATGCTAATAAGTGCTTTTAACATGTGGTATTCTTTCCAGCAAAAACTTTGAGGAATAAGGCAGTTAACTGGAAAACATGCCAAAAAATATCACCCTTTAGTGAATGAAGCCCTTAAAATGCTACAGTAGGAGAAAAAAATGACCAAGTTGGTTTGTTGGTGTGTTAGCTATGAATGCGGGTAATGAACAAAGCACAAATTAAGCATAAAAATTTGGTTACAGGAGACATAAGTATTACATTTAGGGTTGCCACTTGTCCCTGTTTTCTACATATTTCTCCCTCACAGCAGTGTTTTCTCCAGGATGTTTTTACTGTTCCATGAGTCACCATCAGAAGTGTTTACCTGCAGTATTCTCACATAATAATATTCTCACCAAGCAATAATCTGTTCTCACCAGGTGATGGTAACAGAATTGTATACATAGTGCACACCTGATACGGCAATAAACTTACTCAGGTCCTAAAACACTACAGCAATGGTACATATAAAAGATCCAATACTATTCCATCAATTCACTTATTTTTTATGTTTTTATTGCAGGATTAAGTGGGGAAGTCAATTCCATTGTCATATAATAAATCACAATGCACAGAGCAGGGTGGTAAAACATAACCAGACAGTAAGTTTAAAAACAGGACTGTCCAGTCTAAAACTGGACAGTTGGCATCTGTAGTGGGCACTCCAGCAGCAACAGCTCAGGACACGTGGATGCTGGGCACGCAATGCTTGCCACATGAACACTGGTTGTGCAGGCAGCTTGTAGACTGCCTGCTGAGGGCGGCATGACTGTGGGCCTTTTTTCTGTGGATGACAGTTCTTCCCTCTTGGGCTTTCGGGACAGTAGCTCCTCCTCTGGGATGGTTTTGTGTTGGTTTTGAACAGTGTGATTATATACATGTTAAGAGTATACCACCCCCCCACTGCAGTGTGTCCTCACTGAGTACCTGATCTGCGCGGGAGGAAGTGGCAATTATTCATACAAAATGTAAACAAAACACAAACAAGCATTACTTTCCTGGTACATAGCTAGACTATCAATGGACTTCTCTTATTCTTCTCACCCTGCATTTTCCTATACTGCTTTCATCACTGCTTAACAGGAACTGCACTGGGCTGCGGAGGTTTCCCTCCCAAAGCAATTTGGCTCCATTTGTTAGTGAGAACAGGAAGGTAGTTATTGGACCAGGATTAGTTTCCTGTAAGCCATAAAGTGGAAGTAGCAAAATAATACAGGATGAATATATTAGTCTCAGAGTCAGCTAATAGGAAGCATTCAATATCCTACACCATGTAAGGCATCATCAGTTCTATAACACAGAACAGTTTAAGCTTACAAAATTATAAGAAATTTGCTTTCTTAATTTCTTAGATATCACAAAGTGCCCCTGTTTCTAATAAATGAATAATCTAAACATTATTATTTCAAAGTAGCGATTCATATTGAATTGTAGTGTTAAATACGAAATACAAATTGTTTTTTATGTTACCCTTCTTAATAAAACTAATGTAATTTTCAAACAATGAATGTATTATATACAGCTATGGCCAAACGTTTTGCACCACCTAGAATTTTAGGATTGAGACATAATTAAAAAAAAAAACAAAAAAAAACAAAAAAACTATATAAACAAAATTGTGATATTTTATTTAACATCATGTAATCAAAGCAACTACAAAATTATATCGCAAAAGTCTACTGGAAACCAAAATAGTAGTATAATATTTCATGTTAGATTTTGAAATGTCACATTTTTAAATTGACAGTTTTTTGTTAAATATATGGAAAACTAGAAAGCAGTATGTAATTCAATATGTTAACGTAATATTGTTCGGCAGGTTTCTTTCGAGTCTTATGAAGCAAGGTTAGTTAATTCTATAGCGTGTTGCAACACTTTTGACCACAGCATCTGTTAAGTGTCATGAACTGTCATGAACTGACACTTAAAGCAAGAATGCCACTTGCAATAGGATATTAATGCCATTGTGAACTCAAAAAGGACATTTCTGTAGAAATGTTTAAAATATCCATCAAGTTCTACCAAGGATACAGATATTATTATTTGTTTATTTAGCAGACGCCTTTATCCAAGGCGACTTACAGAGACTAGGGTGTGTGAACTTTGCATCAGCTGCAGAGTCACTTACAATTACATCTCACCCGAAAGACGGAGCACAAGGAGGTTAAGTGACTTGCTCAGGGTCACACAATGAGTCAGTGGCTGAGGTGGGATTTGAACCGGGGACCGCCTGGTTACAAGCCCTTTGCTTTAACCACTGGACCACACAGCCTCCTCGATATATTTCACATATGCATTTTATTTCATGTTTAAAAACCTTTTGATCTGATAGGACATTCCCCTAGATTATGCCACTGGGGATGCTTTATTTTTATTCACAAAAACTCCAAAAGTTTCTAGTTATTTTGCAGTATGAATCAGAGATTGGAAATCCTGGCCTGTGATTGGTTAAAACCTCATTATAGGAGGAAAAATAGATTGAACTATTGTCCTAACATCCTTACACCACCAGTCAATAGTCTCGGTCTGTCATGTGATTGGTTCACATCACTGTGCCGCCCCTTTTCAAAGGAACACCTTTCTCCCCTGCACTCTTCACAAGAGAAAATGGCTGAACATCGATTCTGTGAGTTAACAAAAAATTAATTAGAAAACATACTACAAAAGAAAGATGCTCCAAACACTAAAACGGTGATTAAAACGTCACTGTCACTGTTTTCTGACTTTCTGAAATTCAAACAAATTCAACTCAACGAAAACAATTATGACGTGCAGGATATAAACTAGATTATGCAGCAGTCGGCAAACCAGACAGACACAGAGAAAGACTTTGCTAACTATATGGTATGAACTTCAAAAACATTTTCTGTTACGTATTTATTTTATTTATTTATTTACTTATGCTGTATCAGCTATATTTAAACAAAATACATGAAGTCGTATTTACTATCCAACCTTGCCTCACTTATTTTCTTGACTGATTCATATATTAAATATGTACTGCAGCCTCAGCCGTAGTGGAAAATTAAATGCCCCTCGGGAAGACTATTGTTACCTCCTGCGGTTTTGGGCATTACAGCCCCCTGTCGGTAACAATAGTCTTCCCTCGGGTCAATCATTTTCTACTATCGCCCTCCTATTTTTTTTTTTTTTTTTTTGTGTAAAAATGAAGGCTAAAAGGTGATGTTCTCATACAATATGATATTTTTTTCTTGGTGGTCATGTTTTTAAGGGATGAAAACAGAAAATATTTTTTTTATATTAATGAGAAATCTTTTTCAATAGAATGTATGACTTATAGGAGATAAAACACAGAAGCTGTGCAGGACAGAAGCTGTGGTTTTAATTATACTATACAGTCAGTTCTTTAATAGTAAGCTACTCTTTCCAATTCAAAAATGGAAAAATGATTTGTATCTTCTAGAGGACAGAATGTTTTTGTTCAGGAATGTGCTCAGGGATGTGTTTTCTTGCTAAAATCTGATCAAAATCAGGCTGTAAAAAATTCCTTCAAGCAATACCACCATTTTTTTTACATAAGGGAGCTTCAAAAAGGTTGACCATGGTAAAAGTGTATGAAAGTGTATTAAAGCACAAAAATGTATGATAAAAGCATATTAAAAACCAAAGCAATACACCAAAGCATATATTTACCATAGTTTATCCTGGTTTGTCATATTTTTTAATATACTGTAACATACCTCTCTGCTTTTATAAGGGTAGATTGAGAAACAAAAAGAGAAAACTAGGGAATGAGATACATATTTCAGTGTGAAATGATCAATTGACATACTGTTCATTTTTGATCTGCATTACACATTTAAATTTAAAAGAGAACTGTAGCAATATTACATTATAGTGTAAATACACATTCTGACAAAAAATGTGCTAAGGACTATATTAATGAATGCTTTTGGCTATTTGAACTGTTTTAGAGGGGGTTAGAAATGTTCATTTTTAAAAAGCACCTTTAAACTTCAGAGAATGTTTGTAAACACTTTTTAAGTCAAGAACACAAATGTTAGGTTTCTGAAGCAGCTGTGGTTACAGGTTAATGATTCATGGGCAAATTACAGATAGTCTTATGTTTGGCTGTTTTACAACCTGTGTGATAACAATGTATATTTTTATTTTACCTATTCAGCTCAAATAGCTGCTGTTGTAAAATTCTCAGCTTCCTAGAGGACCCAAGAGGTCTGTCCAAATGACACACGGCCTCCCTAATCGCTGGTCCTGGGTCATGTCAGAGTGTTTATAAGGATTTGAATAAAATATTTTCATTGTTACTTGCCTGAGGCATAAATCCACCAATACATCAAAAATGCTTTGTGACAGTAGAAGAAATACTAACCTGATTCTGATGAAAAGCGCTGGATTGGCAGTTCTCTAGTCTCCCTACTCCCCACCTGCAGACCCAGCTTTATTGAATTGTGTGCCGTTTTATTATTTGTTTTCTTTATTTTTAATGCCTACTAAGCTGAGACCACCACACTCATTTCACTCCCATCAGATTCAAGCCCAGGTGTACAGTGGTCTTCCTCCTCTTTTCTGGTTCCAACATGTGTGGAGAACTGGTTCTATTGCCATTAACAGATTCACTGGTGTTGAACAGCAGAAAATGTAGTTTTCTCAAAGCCATATTCAAGATTAGCTTTATTTAATTTAAAACAAGGTTGATGATGCAGGCCCCCTTCAGTATAATGTTGTCCTGCACATAGAGATAAAAATGAGGTAAAAAATCCTTCACTGAACGGCGCATTGTTGGTCACAAAATTCTCTGGGTGCATCCAGACTTCGCATAGCATCCGTTGTACAGAGAATAACACTGTGGAGCTAAACAGAAATTTTGCAACCTGATACAGTCATTAAAGTTCGGATTAAATTGACGATCTGGGATGAAATTGTGATTTAAGGTTAGGACTGGGTTTATGTGCAGATGAAAGTGTGGATGTTCCTGGAGCATTTGTTTCCGGACTAATTGACAACATGCAATGGAAGAGGCGCCCCCTTTTTTATTCCAAGCACTCAAAGATGTAGGTGGCTGACGAGACTCTGCATGAAATGTAGGAATGCCTTTGTCTACCATCTGTTTTGCACTAGGGAATATAAAATATCACAGATGGGTTGCAAGAATGAAACACGTAATCCAGCACTCATTCACGTAGGCCAAAAGTAAACCTCATAATCACCCTTTTTTATGTGTTGAAGGCACAGGAGTTTCTATTGTCAACAGTAAATGCATCCAAGTTCAGGGCCAGTTATAGAATATCTTATGTTTACTTCAGACAACCATACATTCATGAGGTAGCAGGCCTGTATTGGACTTCCAGCAATATGTTTGTGTTAGTATATGATTCAAAGAAACATTCTACAGTATTTGAATTATACCATTTTTTTTTTTTTGTGAACAGAAATTAGGGGATGTAGACTTTGAAGAGTATTTTGAAAAACCTCTTGTGTAAAAGCCACAATCTTTGTTGCTGTTATTTTGTCAAAGACTTCTCTATCTTCAGTGCATGCCATCTGGTCAGTGCAAATTGGTTAAGAAAAAAGGATGGCGTCCAGCCTGTATCCTTCTGAATTGTTTTTCTGGACAAAAAAAAACACAAACCCATATGTAGAACAAGGCCTTCTGCCTTCGGTTTGCTAATACAATCTTCTGCTAATAAAGAATAATCTTTGCTTAAATGGTTAGCATGCTCTTTCTGGTGCCACCAGCAGACTGATGAATTTTAATATGTTCACTGACGCATACTAGTCAAAATGCATCGGCAGCACAGCCCACCAGCCCCTCCCAGCCCCCAGAAAAGCAGTGTTTTGCATCCTGTGGTGACCTAATATTGTAATTATGTTATTCAAATTTTTCTGAAAAACATACTCCACTTTGTCCAATTGTACTCTTAAAAAAAGACAGACCTAAAACAAGCTATGTTTTGACTTATTATGTGAGGGTGCAGTTGAGCCTTTCAGACTGTGTATGCATGTTGTAAATATGCATATATAGTAAACATGGTGAAAACGCCACACATTTAATTGTTTTTTGGCCATCTACATTTAGGACTAACAAGTGGGTTCAGTTTTGACATCATGGTAGAGATGAGGAAACGTACTTATCTTGATTTGTGTGAGATAGGGGTTGTAATTCTTGTTAGTAGTGAACAGATCGACTCTTCCCTGGGTGACAAATGAGATAAACAACTGTGGTAAGAAATAAAATGTTGAAGCATTGCAAACCATGGTCCTCTAGATATGATACAAGTTCATATCTTTCACTAATAGCATCTCACCTGATCGCACATAGCTTCTTATCGGCAAGAGGAGGGTTCCTATGTATAAAGTTGTGGAAGAAAAAAACAGAATCAATGTGAAAATAAAGTCTGAGAAATTAAAATCCTGAAAGAAGTAAAACCAATATAAATATTTATTTTTGTTAATACTACTAAAATTGTTCTTGGCACTGAGTCAGGACTGTTGTTATGGGAAAGTTCATAGGTCAGTATTCCACTCAGAGTTGCCTTTTAAAGCCTGAGAATGAGAATAGGAATATTTCAAAGGTAAATAAACAGAAAAAATAAACTGGAAAAAAGTTACGCCATTGCTGATATTCGTTAATGTTAACTTTTAAAAAAATCTATTGGACTGTATGTACTTTCTAGAGAATGTCTATGTATCCTAATACTAAAAATAGCTGGTAAATAATTATATAAAAATTCCCACAAGATATCTCAACATTACTGTTTCCTGATTTATTAGTGCACACATGTAGTTAAAGGGGACATAATATTGCCTTTAATCCTGTTAGAAATTGCTCAATACATTGCTTAAGGTTTTAAATGTGTACAGTACATGATTCACAATTGGACCCAGAACTGAAGTTCCATGTCAAGGTATAAAAACATCTGAGCTGTATCATGGCACCTATGGGTCCATTTGATCAAATAATATCCTGCCGGGAGACGCCAACGCTCTTTTTTTATTGGAGCATTCCAACTACTAAATGCAGGAATGAGCACAATTATAGAGCCTCTGTCCTGCTAACATTTTCTTTTCTTTTCTTTTTAGGGCAGGGATTTTTCTATAATTAAAACAGGTATTCTCAGGTACTAATATTTTCTCTGTTGACCATTTGGGCCCTCTCTGGCCCATCCATGCCAGAGGAAAAAGGATGTGACTTTTATCAATGGAACTTCCATTGTCACGCCTCTTCCTGTTCTTGATCCTACAGCAAAGAAAAACAGTTGGGAGTAGGTTAAGCAATATGCTCGCCATCTGGCTTTCTGACCCCTCCCATCTCCAGTGACTCACCTTTCAGGTAGCTACAGGGTGTTATTTCAAAGAGTGTTGAGTGTTCCACAGCTAAATAGCTTTTACATGCAAACTAGGGTTTGGCATTGAAAGCAAACACCACATCTGGACAGTTGCAATTGAGGAATCAGTGGAGTCTGGATACCGCAGATCTCTCTGTTACCCAATTCCTGTAAACAGCAACCTCACCCTTTAATGTTTTCCAAAGCAGTTTGGTAAAGATAGCAGAAATAAAAATGAAAAAACATACAGCATTGGGATCACTGTGATTAATGTACATGGCACCTCAAACACATTTGAATGTGTTATTTGAATAGGATGACTCAGTGAGCCCTAGAGAACAATTCAAAGTGTTTACCTTACTGGCATGGCAATGTAATCTTTAAAGACAACTTTTGGTGGTTGTTGGTGGCTATGCAACAGTAGTTATACAACTACAGAAGGTTTTTGCACACGTTATGGGACAGCAGAGAAGAGATGGATTGTATTATGAAAAAAGAACAATGTGTGGATCACGATGATATTATCACACACGCATATATGTCTCGAGTTTTGGGCAGTAATGAACAAGTGGTACAATGAAGCATCATTATTATGAAGGAGGTGATATATGACATGTATTTTTTGCATGTATCTGCGCATGAACATGCAATTTACCAGGACATTTTTCTTTCAATAATGCATTCTATTTCCATTGTAACAACAAAAAACCTTTATTTGTTTTCTTCCTTTAGGGTGTTTAATTGAAAAAATTCCCAAACCAGTGGTATCAATAATAGTAAATGCATGTATCCTACCAGCTGCAGTCAAGGGGGCCTCTCAAATTCATGAAAAATGCAGGTTATGCATTCAAGCAGTTTTTAAATACTGTAAATACTGTTTGGCTTTTAACCAGCAATCTGGTTTTTGAAAAATCGGCGAGTCTGTTTTTTTGTATGCATATAAACAGACACAAGGTTAAGTTTTACTGACATAACTTTCCGAAACAGGAAATTCCTTTTCACAGGAAATAACTTGTTCCATTTTGCAATATGAAATGTACAATAGTGTTTATAAAATAATGTTTTACTTTTAAACATATAAGAGGAAAGGTTGAATTTTGTCATACGTATGTGTGTATATATTTATATATATATATATATATATATATATATATATATATATATAAACTGTAAAACTGATCATTATGGTAATATGAGATCGTGTCTGGTGTGTTATTTTCTTCTCTTCCATCCTTTGAAAATAACATCAGAATATAATCTGAAAGTGTTTGTACACAGTATCTACTGTACATTTCAAACTACTGTCTCCATAGATGCTGTATATCTTTATATGCACATAATTGTAATACATTTATGACCTCTGGAAACAGAGATGTCAATCTGTAATGGCAATCATTCATGTGTACTTATACTGTATAATAATGTTGCATAATAGTTTCAATCTGTTTGTTAAAGAAGGGGGAACTGCATGGGCATGATCTCAAACACGCAAACTCAAAAGCAAACAGTGTTAATGGCAGCTGGGCAGCCCATCTACCCGCCTAATGCTGTAAATGACGCAGACACAGAATGATTGAGTGCCACACTCTTGCAGTGTGCATGTGACCTGCCTCTGGACAGTGCACAGCAGGTGGAGCTACACTTGGGCCTCCTGCGTTTCAGCCACAGAAACGGAATCCCCGTTTCAGGTGTCAGATTCCAGTCAGAGAAATGCAACAAGATGACTTCCTTACATCTTCTGTAGGTTTGCTGCAGTACAATCCTTTTCCCTCAGGAAAGGTTAGCATACGCTGGGCTGGATGTTTTGTGACAAACTCCATTACCACGGTTCATTTAACAACAGTCTGCTTGACCAGAGGCTGATGGGAGATGATGCTCTGTCTCCGTGACTATGTAGTTAGGTCTTTGTTTTAAAAACATATCAGAACTTGCATTACAGAAATATGCTGCAAGTCATTACATCTGAAATCATCCAGTACCAGATATATTTAAAAGAAAACATAAAAAAAGAGTTACGTGAGGTTTTAAGATGACATTGAAAAATTCAGATTAAAAGATAAACCCATATGAAGTGAGCAAGTTCTACTTTTCTAGTACTGACAAAATGGAACAAGTTTGTCCTTTTTTTATTGAATGAGCTTATGGGGAAAAAAAAAAAAAAAACTTTACATATTATGACTGTTGGCAAAAGAACAATCCCATTAGCTAATTTAAAAAAAACACAGAAAAAAGTTAGTAATTCTAATTGGCTGCAAGGTACAAAAAGAAACAATGTTTACAATTAGTCTGAACTTAATGTCTAATTCATTCATTCATGAATTAGTTAATTAATTAGTGCGTGGGATTAGCTGGTTCAGATGGCATCTCTATAGACAAGATTATAATGGCTCAATATGTCATATGATATATTCTGTCCTATCTCAGAAAAAATACTATAATATTTACCTATTTAGTATTGAGCTATGAATTATTATGTAGTTTCCAAAACTATTGGGTTGACCTGCATGTCACACATCTATTGGTACTGTATACAACCCAAAAGCTAAACCACAATAAGGTCTGAAAGAAAACCAGAGGTATACAAATTACACACAACTTCATGTTTTAAATAATGTATTTTATTGCATAAGGCTATCAATAATCAATACAGACTAAAGCAATACTTTACTACACCAGTTTAATTGATCATATTTTCTGGTAGCATCACAATTAACAATATATGAAGTATATACAATGGAAGACACAGCAAGATAAATTAGGCCTCTTGTCATATTTAACCTTTTGATATCAATAAACAATAGATATACATACTTATAATGAAAACACTGTTTTAATTACTGTTAGGTTCATATAGCAACAAAAATATTTTTTTTCCATTTAAAGTTGGCAGAAAAAAAATGTACAAACTGCAAATATTCATTTTTTTAAGGTTTAGCAAACATAACACATTTCTTTTTTTTTGGTTCCACTCTGTAAACTAAATTTAAAAATGTAAATATTGCATATGCCATTGGTGAAATGTACCTTAGTAGCAAGATTCTCTAGAATATTGATCAATTTTTAATTACAGTAGGACTACAAACTCATTTATTTAGTGGGATGTTTTTATACAGTGTCCATTCATAAAGGTCCGTGCGTCTCCAGATAACTGAGCGGACATGTTCAGCAGGTACCATGTTTAGTGCTATTGTTATAGATGATGTTTTTACGAGAACAAATCTATAAAATGTTTACTATTTAAATTCCCACCTTTTATTTAGTTTTGAGCTGTGTGTTTACACTATGTACAGTATTAAATTCACTGTAAATAAACTACAGACCAAACATAATTTGGCCAGCGCATTCCTGTGTTATTATGTATGTTGTTGTTACTCCAGTGGCTTGCACTGAAAAAGAAAATACTCTACATTCAAATGTGTCTTGTGTTACAATCTACTTATTAGAAATATGAAGAGGCAGGCAGCCATGGCCACCATCATTAATCAAGATATGTCCTGCCTGGGTGCCCTGTATGAATACAGAAATCAATCAGGGCTTGAGGAATACGCCTATTCAATGGGCTCAACCCATTTTCACAATCCCCGCATCCAGCATTTTTGTCACGTAAGCCTGTATGGACTACGGTTAAGAAGAAAACATATTATAACTGTATTAACAGTGCTTTATGTATGATGGGAAAGAATATTTAGAGGGTTTATAAATAATTTCATATTTAGCAACACAGAGACTACAGAATTTGTTTTAAAAATCAGCATTACATATTCTTTATGAATGCAGTTATCATGGTGAAAGCTGATTTTCTTTACTTGAAACACTGTGTTAAATAATAATAATCTTTAAAACAATATTAATAGTTACAATAATAACATTTAAAAAAATTGAAAACAATCATATTAATAGTTACAATAATAATAATAATAATAATAATAATAATAATAATAATAATAATAATAATAATAATAATAATAATAATACAAAAAAAATGTGTAGATTGAGCATTCAACAGAAAATTGTTTTCTATTAGTGATACCACCAGGAAATGTTCATCTTAATTGCAGAGGATTCCTTTTTTTTTTTTCTTTTTAGGTCCAACTTTGGACCTAAAAGTCGGTAAGGCTTTGGATTTGTCTTGCGAGACGTTCGGTTTTGAAAATAAATGAAGTCCTTTTATTAGTTTTGCAATATTACCTGGCTTTTATATCTTTGAGGTAGGGCTTCAAGGTGTCGTGTCTTTTCCTTTTTTTATTTTTTTTTATTCTCTTCAAGTTTTTTTTGCCACTGTGCTATAGAAGCACAAACATATCTCCCATAATGCTGTGCATTCGTGAAGCCTTCTTGTGATGCTGGCAAATTAAGGTTGTCTTCCAAACGTTCCAGTTTTTGTCGCAGAAACGGCTAAAAAATTAATTTCTGGTAAAGCAAGACATTTTACAGTTTACTCTTGAAGGAAAGCAGCAAGATGATGGTTCCTGATTTGAAGTAAGGGAGGCAGAGAGCTCCTCAAGCCTTGTGAATTCACTGCACAAACATACTGCAAGTGCCACCACTGTCTTGACATTCTGGTGTCTGAAACAGTAACCCTTTAGCAGCTTGTGTTACAATTATATTTAGAGCAGCTTCTTCAGCGTTGAACTGTATGTAGAGCGTGTTCTTGCAGAAAAGAAACATGTTTTCTTAATCTAGAAAAGAAAAAAAAAACAACAAATAAGTCTTGCGATAATAATTTACAATAAACTCTGTCATGCTTCTTTATTTAGCCTCAGTATTATTAAAATCGTTTAAAAAAAACACAAGAAAATTGTTTTAATATTGATCTTAAATGGCTCCATCGAATGATATATATTTCAAGGAACGTAAATGTAAGAAATCTTTTTAGGTTTTGTGTAGCTATTTCTAGTACAGCTTTGCAAAATGTCCTATTTATTTATTTCTTAGCAGACGCCCTTATCCAGGGCGACTTACAATTGTTACAAGATATCACATTATTTTACATACATACAATTACCCATTTATACAGTTGGGTTTTTACTGGAGCAATCTAGGTAAAGTACCTTGCTCAAAGGTACAACAGCAGTGCCCCCACTGGGGATTGAACCCACGACCCTCCGGTCAAACAGAAACATCAACAGAAAAAACAACATGTGCGACTTTCTTTAATGTTGTAATGATTTTTTTCTGGTTTCAATACACTACTGTTCACGATTTATAAGACTGCTGGGTCTTTATAATTGTAGAAAATCTAATAAAATGTAAAATCTTATATAAAAAGATTACACTGTCCTTAAGCTACTGTAGGACCATATCTAAATAAAATAGATGTGTCTTAGGTACTGTATATAGTAAATGTATTTGACCTAAAATGAACACAAACTCTTTCTTTCTGTGTTGGAGATTACTCTCTATTAAAATACAGATGCTTTCATATTCATTAAGCCTACATGTACAGTTAATAGTTAATGTTCCCTTTATTTTCTTCCCATGTAGTCTAACTCCATCTATTTCTTTTGTGCACAAAGATATGTCATCAATAAGCTATTTTACCAAAGAATATATTATATGTACAGACGTTTCTCAAGCTCAATGCAATATTGCCCCCCCACCCCCACTCCCACACAAATGCAGTAAGAAATTACAAAAACTATTGCTGTTTAAAAGTTACAAACTGAAATTCCTGATCTTCAAACATATTTTACTGATATTTAAAAAAAAAAAAAATTATATACTGTATATATATATATATACATATATATACAGTGCCAGTGGCCCAGTCAAAGTCCTGATCTCAATCCCATTGAGAATCTGTGGCACTACTTGAAAATTGCGGTCCACAAGCGTCATCCAACCAACCTGAACAACCTGGAGCAAAGAAGAATGGGCCAAAATCACTCCGACACTGTGTGCAAAGCTGGTACATACTTACCCCAAAAGACTTAAAGCTGTTATTGCAGCGAAAGGTAGCTCTACCAAATATTAATGTGTGGGGGTTGAATACTTATGCAAGCAAGATATTTCAGTTTTTTATTTTTCTTAAAAATATTTCCCAGTGTCACCTTACAATAATTGATTTTGAGTTTCAGTGTTTTAAAATAAAATATCAAACAGAACAAAATTTCAATGTACCATTTGTAATTCAGTAATATGAGAGAATTGGTCAGGGGTCTGAATACTTTTGCAAGGCACTAATTATATATATATATATATATATATATATATATATATATATATATATATATATATATATATATATATATATTAGTTAGAGATGATACCAAAATCAAAATTTATAAAGGATCTGATAAGAAACTTACAGTATCTCTCACCTTCTGGAACAGAAGAGGAAATCAATGATTAGTACGTGCCACCTAGCCAAGCAACCACTCCACATTATACAGAGTCAGCGGAGGGGCAGCCAAAAAGCAAACAGCAGAACACATGCTGCTGGATATTGACCGCCACAGTACTACTGCCAAAGACTCCCACCTGACGAGCCATCGCTCACCACTGTCACATTCCCATTAACAGTACAGAAAGATAGCTGACTGAACTGTTTGTACACTCTTTACAAATTGACTCGTTCGCCTCCATTGTCACATACACACAATGCTTAATTTGCGGCACTGATAACTCACTCAACTAGCAAAAATAGACAAAATAAATAAAGCTTTTACACAAACCAGAAGAATCTTGGTCTCAAACGGTTCCTTTTCTGATGAATACAAAGAAGCCAACAAGAGTTGCTTTACATTAATTTAAGCTACAGTTACATTCATGAGACAGCGAAACTCTGCGCTGTGTTTACAAAGTAGTCCGTAAAAGTAAAACTGTCATTGACACAGTATTGCATGAAAATAACTGACTCCCATGACATCCTATAAAAGCTTTTTTTATTATTATTTTTATTTGCGGCAATTATTTAGCTGTGTCCCCATTTTACTTGCTCTTGACAGATCTCTATACAATATATTTGAGAATTCACCATTGTGTAATGAATGGCTTTACCTTATGGGAATAAATGCTGTTGTTTATGGCTAACAAAATGACCATTACCCAAACAAGTTTTAGACTTAGTGATTTATAACACATAAGTAAGCTGCAACATACAGTATTATTGATTAATAAACCATTCTAGTATTTGAACAGCGTATTGAGTGTACTAATCATTAATAAAATTCCTATACCACCATATAATACCACGGTCATTCACCTAGCTAAATTCTCAGTTCCACTCAGATTGAATTGCAAATTCCAATCTCATATTCTCTCTGCAGATTTTTCAATAAAGTCACTACTTATTTTTCGGTACTGGTCAGGTTGGTAGGGCAAGCAGCGGCTGTGCTTTCTGCGATCAGCAGAATGACTTAATTTTACATTTGCTGAACTAGTGCAATACACTCGAAATGAACACGACAGCACACACAGTCAAGGCTGGTGCAATCACTTTGCTCTTCACAGCTGACGCAGATGTGCAGCAGGCAGCATATACATTTTAGGCAAGTACAAGAGCCAGGTTATTACCATATGCCACTTATGCGGTGTTATCTACAGTACCTGAACAAACAACAGAAATCAGTCCAAGTCAGAGGGTCACATCTTTGTTTTTGGTCTTTTTTAAATAAAGACTTTTTTTTTTTTTTTTTTTTTTTTTTAGTCGTCGCCAATTATTTTTACCCCGGTTTTCACCCCAATTTAGCATGCCCAATTATTATCTGTATCCCCGGCTCACCGCTCGCAACCCCCCCGCCTACTCAGGAAATGGAGGCTGAAACACGCGTCCTCCGAAACGTGCTCCTTCCAAGCCGTCAGCCAATTGTGCGCCGCCCCCTAGGAACTCTCGGTCACGGTCAGCTGTGACATAGCCTGGAATCGAACCAGCGATCTCCAGGCTATAGAGCACATCCTGCGAGGAGCGCCTTTACTGGATGCGCCACTCGGGAGCCCTAAAGACATTTCAATTAAATCGTAACTATTTCAATATAGAAACATTGCAAAAAGACTCAAATTCAATGGAGAAAGATCCAGATTTTTGTTTTGTTTTTTTTGGTTAAGAGATCATCTAGGAGAAATCACAAGAAAGTATTCTTTTTTTTTTCCCCCTTCAGGTTCAGATGAAAAACAATACTGTACTGAGGGCTGATTAAGTAGCATGGTATTTGAAAGTAATTGTTAACATCTGCTGGTACTAGATTTTTCATAGTGAGCATGTAACATACCAAGAGAGGACTTTCAGATACAGACCTAACTGAAATCTTAACAGTTGCTCTCTGTTCCTTTAAAGGCAGATGACCACCGCTACTGTCTCTTGTCACAACCCTCTCTTTACATTCCCCACTCATTACAAAATGGGCTGCTTTTTATCATTCTGCCCTTTCATATCCTGCTGTGAAAACACAAACAACCATTGTAACAGTATTTAAGGACAATGAAAGTAGTCCATTTTGGTCATAACCTTGCATTATCCACATTTACACTATGCTGTAAACTATTATTTAATATGCAACAGTACAATGCAATATTTGAGAAGGTTACTAGGAGTAGCTAATTCCAGACATCCAATTATGTAATAATGCACTGAGCACACTTCCTGTAGGATAAAAAAAAAGGAGATCTGATAACATTTAATGAATCAGCCACCTGCAGTCAGGCTTTTCTTCAAAACATCAGCTGGAGCTCCTGTCCATCCCTTCTTAAAAGCAGTGCTTTAAATACTAGCCTGTGTGTTGTTTGATATATAAAACATTTTGCATCCTGTTCATTCCAAATCTTTCTTTTTTTTTTTTGAAGCACACACTGTGCCATAATAGTTGATATTAATAAATGCAAACTATTTGCAATCTGTCTCCTCGTTGCTTTAGCATATACTTCGGCAAGTCAGCAACATGTCACTTACAAACTAATGATCTCAATTTGTTCAAGTGCAAAAGCTCCCTACTGTGAGACTGAATGCATCATATAAACAGCACTGAGAAATACTGCTCTGGCCTGGCGCAGACAAAGGACATTTTAATTGCACTTTCTGTTCGGCAACATTTTATCATCTACAGTATATTCACTACCAAAAAGAAGAGCAAAAACAATAGCAAGGCAGTTGATGAGGTGGGATTAGGAAATCCTCACTGCCAAAAGCGATTTGTACTTTTTTTATTTCGTGCTAAAACACTGAAATCCAAAACAGTACTATAAGATCACAGAGGTATGAGCTGGTTCTTTTTACACGACAGTTCAGTGTCACATAAATGCCAAGTTACAGCTCCTTATGTAATGTGAATACAAGCTGCTGTGGATGGTGTGTCAGGACAGAGGGTAAGGCAGGGGTTTGCGTATTACTGCAGAGGCAATTTTCTTTGGATCAAGCCTGCAGCTCCTGATGTTGACTCTGTCAGCCGATGGGGAGTCTCCAATGTTTTGGCAGCCCTGTGACTCTTTCCCTGACTCTAAACAAAACAAGCAGCTCAACAATATCTAATCCCTGCGTAAAGTAATCCGTCTTAGCTCTGTACTAAATGTAGGTAACGTTTGGGATGTCTTTATCTTTAGCTAGAACATCCTGGCCTACTCTGTTTTCACACTGGTGTCATGGAAACGTCAACACTGGAGCTAGCTATTATAGAAGCCTCCTCAAAAGTACATACTGGGCTAAAAAATAAATAAAAAATACAGCCTCCTGAAAGACACAAGAGCCACCTTGATTTTCAAATTTACTGCCATCTTTTAAAAAAAAGTTATTCACACGGAACACAAGATAAGGGTCTCTTTGTTCGGACAGAGTGTTTAAATTATCTTCTTGTAGTGCTCCCGTTCCTTGGCTAAAGGGCAATTATTTGATCCTGTTTTGTTTGGTAGTGAGGCAGATGGTCTGCAATCATTAGCCTATTGTCAGTGGCGATCCTGAAGTAGATAACAAGTGAGCACTGCTTGTAACGGCAGGTGCACAACCCTGGGGCTGCCATCTGCTGGGATGGAACTACTTTCTGTTCTAGAATGCTTAAGATGCTTAAAAAAAACAAAAAAAACACCTTATTAACATTTTATCATCAACTTTGTTACAATATCTGGCACCTGATAAGCATCCATATTCATCTAAAATGGGCACAAGGTTTAGTGTACATTAATACATCTTAGTTCATTTATATTCTGCAGCATTAGCTTTAAAAAAAAAAAAAACTTCAAGTACTCCACATGATGTGGGAGGGGTCAAAAAGGTGGTTCATTTGATTTGCAGTGCTATTAGGCTGGGGGAGGGAGTATTGTGCTAGTTCTATATATTTTTCAATGCTTGAAATCTGTGTGTGCAATCTTATGACTGCCAGTTGTTTTCTAACTCAAGTTGAAATGCAAAACTAGATAGATTTTCGAATCGGAGAACGCAAGTACCACCTATAAAAAGAAAGGCCCTATTTAATAAATTAAGAGTAGCAAACTATTTTCAGTGAGCAAAAACAAATCATTGAGATTCCACATGCAACAGTTATGTGTTAATGATTTGATAGTAAATGTCTGCAGTTACAGCTGCGGCACAAAGCCTAAGAAGTGGAATCTGGCTGAACAGGAAGGTTACGGTACAGACTATTTACACTTCATGAGCTATGTAGTATGTGAGAAGCAAAAAACTGGCATCACATGCCTCTGTTTACAAGCAAATTATAACTAAATAAATAACAACCACATTCAAAAGTAACCTTTATACCTGGGGCTAATCAATTTTACAAACAATATTGTTGACTTTGCAGAAAATCTTTTTTGTTTTGTTTTGTTTTTTTGTATGGTTTTGTGAAAATGAAATTGATACAAAAGCGTTTTGGTTATTTTGAAAAAGACTAAAGTAATCTGAAGCAATCATCAGCTTGAGCACTTCCTCTGCCTTGGGCAACATTCCTGTGCTGATCCTGGTCAAAACAACTCCTGCCTGAACTGTTTACTTTATCAGAGACACAATACTCTGTGAAACTCTGCACAGCCATTACCTTATTTGTTCTTGCCCAGTAGCATTTGTGAATCTCTTTTCATGATTTTACATTTTTATTTGGAATGCTATGTTATTTTGTTTAAGCTGAGAAATGTTAATGAGCAATTAAATAACCTATTTCTCATTTCTCCATTTTAAACTTTCTCAACTTCAGTTGCCCATTGTTATGAAAGTTTGTTTGGAGCACTCGCTAAGGGGTTGTTATCTTAAAAGTGTACTTGTAATAAGAAAAAACAAAAAACAAAACGTCAAAACCAAAATTATGTTACAAAGCTAAAAAAAAAAAAAGTAAATTGCGTCTACAGTAAACACAATATCAAGTATGCCGTATATTAAAACAGAAGGAAATTGACCCTTTATATTAAAACTTGCTTTCAGTATTTAAAACAAAAAGTAAATATAAATAAATAAATATATAAATAAATAAAATAAAATAAAATAAAAAAATACCCCAAAGCCAAGCAGTTTGAAAAACAAGCGAGCAGCTACCCGTCAGAGCAACCTTTGAACAGACTACATTCCAGTCATGAACCGAGTGAACTGGTAAACAACCGACTCACTTGTTTTTCTATAACCCTTCCCTAATTACTGCACAACTAGCGACGTTCAACTAACAGCCTCTTGAAACACGGATTGAGAGGCACACGTTACTGCCATGAGCTTTACCACACAGTACACAGTAAAAACTAAAAACAAAACAAACAAACAAAAAAACTCTACACTTGTACAAGCATGCAATGGAAAATAGCTCAGCTGAGTAACAAGTATTACAGAACATAAAGCTAATCCATTAAGGACACCCAAAGTTTATTGATTTTCTTTATGTAATTCCTCGATATTTTTTTTATTATTTATTTATTTTATTTATTTATTTATTCCCCAATAAAATGCACGTGAGTTACATTAAAAAGCTATCTTTACATTCAAGGATACAAATTGTAGGCACAAAAGTGCTGTGCAAGGGCTTTAATAGGGTTTCAGAGCTCATTGTTTATAATGTTATAGTGCTTTAGGGTGCAATACAGTCCCCGTGTGTTTAGTACCCGTGACGACTGTTGTTCTTAAGAACAGGGATACCATAAAAAAAAAAACGAAACCAAAAGAAAAACTACAGCTCTCGTCAAATGGATATACTATTCAGCTCGCATAGACCATCCTGGCTAGACTATGACACTGTATTAGTGAGTGCATGCTGTATGATTTCGCTACAGTACTGTACACATTATTTATTTATTGTGGTGAAACAGAGCCTTGCTTTGAAAAAAAGCAGGTTTGTAACCTAGCGCGCTTCCTGCACCCAGATCGGCACGTGATCGTCTAAGTGAAGGGGTGTTAGGACAGCAGTGCAAGCATCAGCATGAGGCCACAGCATCTAGGTTGCCAGTAATGAATGTTCAGAGCCTAATTGAACAAAACAGCTATTTCACCAAGTGCGATTTTAAGTTTCTGGAATTTGCAGTACAATTATACCACAATGTGTAAGAATACCGTGTATGCACGACCCTCTTTCTATCCCTGAGCTACAGCCCAAATCAAATAATTTTACAAATGTTGGTTACTGTAGGACAATAAAGTGTATTTGTTATACTAGAGAAACTCTTGAAGCCCACATTTTTGCTGCATTATCCCATCAATTGACCAAAAGTCAAAGCAGATATATGTACCACATTACACATAACACCACTTTTTGTTAATAAGCCCTACGATCACAAAACATGTGCAGTAGCTAACACTGTAGCAAGAGACACATATATTACGATGGCACACGACTACGTGGGTCTCTTGCATTGCAGTTAGCGATTGCACATGTTTTGAAGCGAGGAGAGGAGAGTAAAGCTGTGCCCTTATCTTGTCACAACAGCCATAGGATACACTTTTCTAATCAAATACAAATGAAAGTGCACCTGCCTACAAAACGCAATGGATTTAAGTGCGCGTGTGTTTATTACTACTATTATACCAGGTGCATTCCAATGTCGGTTTTAAACAGAAGCTTCCTTCGCCTTCTAGCATTCCATCCATCCGTTTTTTTTTTTCAATTTTCTTTTTAGCTTCGTAGACATTAATAATTATATAATAACGTACAAATTAATCAGTCTGATTTGCTATGCTAAAACTAAGAAATGATAGGCTCCTTGACACCCAACCAGTACGGTTTGTGTGGCTCCCATACCGAAATGAACAGCTGTAGTTGTCAAGATGACTTGCTAAGCAACAACAACGCACTGAAAACAAACACACACACTTCAAAGCGTAACATAAAAACATGTTTACGTGACGATAATACAGTCCATAGACGGGTCTGTTTAGAAACTAAGTTTTCTACTTTGGATATTGATCAACTATTATCAGTGTTTAAATACATAATTAGCAATAATAAACAGAGCATCGCCGCGCTCTTTCAAACCTTGCATTTGCAGTTGCTGTTGTACCCCGCTAGTTTACAAAACACTACAAACTCGGTAACATTCTGAAACCGCATTATTTATGAGCACTATCCCATAGAATGTATAATCGCTAGCTATACCAAAAGCCTATCGCAACAAACTGTAGCAAGCAAACTGTATAATGCAGCCATGCCCGGAACCAATTCTTTTTTTAATGTTGTTACAGTACATTAACCGCCGCCCCTCACCCCCTACATGAAAAGGTTATATATATATATATATATATATATATATATATATATATATATATATATAAGGTTCTAACCCCTGCGCGGCGTACACTGTAAACGGTAAGATAATTAATATATGCAATTAACAAATTGGTAAGAAAATCTAGTTTGCTAATTAAAGATAAAAAGATTGTAGTTAATTACTTTGGACAGTTACAAGTAATTAGAAATGTCTTTGTCCCTTTCCATTAAATCTGATTTGTATTGTATTATTTTAAATACATAAATAAATAAATAAATAAATAAATAAATAAATACATTTATTTACAAGTCACTTGCTACACACACATATAAATAAAACAAAATCCTACCACTACAAAATACCCAGTGCTCAGTCAATTCATTTTTAAAACATAAGGCCTGCGTTCAGTTTTATTTTTGTGCTTCAGTTGTTTATTACTCTGTATACACCAGCGTTTGGAAACTAGCTTCCCTTTCAACTGAGAGAAATACTAATAAAAGTATGGATTTACTGGTTTGGGGAGCAATAACCCATCCCTCCCTAACTGCACACACACACAATGTTGTATTGGTAAAAGTAGCAGTAACGCACATTAACCTATGTGAATGGGTTCACAAACTTCTGTCTATTTTGCAGTTGCCAGAATGATTTAGAAATGCTTTACAATGGTTTCTGACTGTATAGAATATATAAAAGTATATATATACACACACTGTCTGACACAGCAATTAAATATAAGACAAAGAAAAATACTAACCTTGAGTAGCAGCAGTGTTTTCCTTTAAAAAGCCTATACTGGCATAAAGGCTGGAATCTATTCCATTAGTACCGCCTTTAAAGTAATTGGCTGTCTTAAGTCTTACAATGTTTTCGCATTTTCCCAAGCTGTCATCCATCAGATCTAAGGCAATGTAATTCAGTCCGTTTTGAAAACCTGCAGATGTCTCACGACACATGGGACTGCCGTACTCTTCTTCAGACCCCTCACTTTTCCTGAGAGAAACATTTTCTACAGAGGCAGAGCTGTGTCTCTTGGGATCATGTGCAAAGGAAGGAAAGACCGGCGTTACAGTAGTGGTGGAGGAGAAGGTTTCAGAACTGTGGCGTCTTCGTCCCTGGGGGTCCGCACGGATCACCTTAGCCCCTCTGTCAGGGTTCAGTGAGGGGCCAGGCACCATGAAAGCCTCAGCTCCGGACATCTGATCTGTCAAGGTTATTCTGTTTATCACATTTGTGGGGCTTGTAGTTTGTGCACTTTCTGTTTTTTGTGAAATAGGCTGTGGAGGTGTATTTGCCATCCCAAATGTCATTTCTGTGTAATCATCTTTTATTGGACTAGAGAGGCACACAGACGCAGTCTGCGCTTTGAGGTACTCATCATCAGGCTGGCTTCTGCAAGCACATGATAAGGCAGATATCACACTCAATGAAACTACAGAGGCATCCCCAAACTTAGGGGACTGTGAACTCAGGTCAATGTTCATGTAATCTGATAAAGGGGATCTCCTGTGCCCATTTGTAGAGCCCAATGAAGATGCCAGGCTTTCTCTAGACAAAGGAGGAGAGTACCTTGTAGTTTCGCTGAAGTCTATTTTTATATACTCCCCTGGACTTTTGGGCTCAGGTGGCAAGGGGTGCTCATTCATACTTGGCAAAGTCTTCAAAGTATCCAGAAACAGCCTGGTTGGCCTGATGTTTCGCCCCCTATGGACCAAATTTTGTCTTACTGGTGAGGGAGCCAAGTGGTTTGTTACAGCCAAGTTAGCCAACGTGGTACAGTAATTTGACTCCTCAACAATCATTTGATTCTTCAAATTCATCATTACATACTGTTCGGTGTCCCCATTTTTTTGTACCTGTGTTTTGTGTGATCGAGGCAATGAATTAAATGTGGAAGGTTTTGGGTGTTCGCTGTTAAGGGAGCTCAGAAAGTAATCAGGGGGCGTAAGCGAGACACAGTGGTCAACAGGTGACATGTTCATGTAGTCGCCATTTGTAAGCTTACCATCAGAGCTCTCAACCGATAACTTGGAGCTGCACCACATTCTCATATAACCGCTGTCATCAAGAGAGCAGCTGCTGGGAGAATTGGTTGTGTGGCCGTTCCCATTCTCTTGGGGGTGACATCTTGGGTTGATGATTTGTTTAGGGGCCGAGATGCTAGTGGGACTCATTGGCATGTAGTCTTCCTTCCTGCTGGATTTAGCTGTCACTCCAGGTGTCATCGGCATGTAGCCATCATCACCCAAGTTGCTACTTGAGCTTTTGTGTGACCCAATTTCAACGTCACCATAATCTTCTGGATATGGATTGTAAGTAACTTTCGGTGATGCTGTATATGAATGGAGGCCAGAGTTGCTGCTGGCATTTGTTGCTCTCATCAACGTGTACTCATCCAGCGATGCCGAGGAGACAGTGGATGCTGCTCTCTGTTGTGGTGGTGTTGTCAGCGAATAGGTCCTCTTTCTGTATGCTTTATCTAAGTCCAATAACTCTTCTCTTGATGCTCGACTATAACCAGCAGGCCTGCCCATTGTCATGTAGCTATACAAGTCACTGGTCTCACGGTATGGTGGTGTGTCATCAATGGACTCAGGTGTGTTGCTTCTGATGCCCAGATACTGTCTAACATCCACTGGACTTGAGCCACACTCATCACAGGACATGAAGCCACCGTCACTTGGTGACCCTGAAACAGAGGCACTCCCACTAGATGGCCGCTGAATAGTGTCTAACGCTGAGCCATGCCCACTGCTTGATGACAAGCTCACAGGGCTTGTAGCTGAAGGCGGTGACTGAGAAACTGGCATGGACATTGATTTGCTATGGTGCAATGGATTAGTATGGAAAACTCTTGAGGGTCTAGTGGTGACAGTATTGGAACGACTCAGGTGTGTCCTTACCATGTTTGGACTGATCGGGCTCCCAGTCACTGACACCGGTCTGGACATGGTTCCATCCCCTTCACTCGCTGTCCGGATACGACAAGAGGACAATTTATTGGCAGGTGAAGTAGCTGCCATGCTGTCAGTCCTTGACCTCCGGGTTAGTCCAGTCTGACTGGGTGGCAAGTTATTTAAATGCCGCCTGGTAGGCACTGAAATGGGGTTGGTACCTGAAGACTGGCTTTTACTCCTGGGTCTGAATTCTGATAACTCTTTCATTGCTTTCATAGCTTCCAATATGGTCTCGTGTATATTCTGAGCCACTACAGAGTCATCTGCTTGCATCCAGAGCTCCCCTGGACCTGTAGAAGCAGACCTGCCCACTTCAATGAAGAAAAAATTGTCTGAGTGCCCACATCGTCTAATATTCATTAGCTGTAAACTGACAGAGGGCACCTCAGAGTTCAATTTGACAAAACCAATGCTCCTGCTTGAAAGGCACAGCCTGTAAACGCCAGTTAAATTTTTGCTCTGTCCCAGTCCTTTGGATTTCAGATTAACCTGCCAGACCTCCTTGTAAACTGCGTTAGCCGGAGTAATCAGTCCGTAGTTTGTCTCTTCAATCCCCACCAGGGAAGAGGCTGAGGTGGAAGCAGACCCGTCGTACACTTTACCTTCATTCAGTAAATCAGTTAAAGCTAAGTACCAGCTTTCCTGCTCCTGCTCGTTTTCAGCAGCCACAGCAAAGTACTCGTCCTTGGCGTAAAGGGCGATCAGGTGTTTGTGTTTGGCGTCTGCTCTCTTGTTGATATTCAGACATGAGTCCAGAGTTATGATCCTTTTAGCAGCCGACTTGTTTTTCCATTTCTTTTCGTTCTCGTAGTACTCCAGTCTCGCAGGCAAGCCTTCGCTCTGTTCTTTCAAAATAAAAAACCTCTTGTGCCCGTGTTTCTGCTTCTTCAGGTATCCGCATTTCTTAATAGTATTATTATTAATATTAACATTAGAAAATAGGTGCCCTCCCGTCGTTGGCGGACTCGCCATCCTCTTCTCCTAAACTCTCACTTTTTAACTTTGTATCTGTTCTTTTCGTATGTGAGGAAAAAAAAAGCTTGTTTTACCTTGTCGTTCTATTTCTTTCCAGACGCCCGGGTATCCATTCGGTATCTGTAACAGTTTAACAGTAAATAACGCATATCACTGAATGACTGAACTGAAGAGCAAAACAACATGTGACGTTCTACACATCCAGCTTTAGTTTAAAAAAAAAAATACAAGGCGGTGCAACCTTGAGAGGGGCGTACCTGTCCATCCTCCCATCTGGTCGGCTCATTGGTTAAATTAAGTGATTGAAAGTATTGGCAACCGGTTACACTTACACCCCCTTTTATTTGTTATTGCCACGACTCTTTTCACACAGGCAAAGGTGCTGCAGGACTGACACAATTTGAGATTAATCAGTATTTTTTTTTTTTTTTCCTGTCAGTTGCGTATGTCTTTTTTTTCTCCTGCTTCAAGCAAAATAAATGATTCGTTTCTTAACAAACACTCTTTTGTTTGGTAACAGTGGAACCATTTATCCGCATTATAACACTGCTGATAAAAAAAATCTCAATACACTCCGGGCATTCGTCAGTGAGGATGTGTGACCGCATGTGTGCGCATATCAAGAATGAAGTGTAAGTCATTAGCTTACAATACGTCTTTTAAAAGCAAAGTTGAAAAATAACTGGTAAGTGGTGCTGCCCTGGATGATGTAGCCTAGATTAATTGATTTTCCCTTCCTTGGTAAACAACTCTCCTGCAGCGGCACTTTTTATAAACCTTTTAACAGAAACAGTGTCACTGCTATTACTGTATATAAAGTTTTTTTTTTTTTTTTTAAAGAACGGTGTTTAAATATTCGTCTAGATAAATTAAAAGGCATGAAAGAACAACACTGGGATAATAATACCGCTTGGAGAAAAACAAATGTGTACTTTTGTTTTGCATGGTTGTTTACCACATTTGCGCAGAGTGCATATTTTACTCCAGCTGCCAAGTAAAAAAAAAAACAAGGTGAAGGATTTTTTATTTACATCGGCAGTAGAGGCGGTAGTCCCTTAATCTTTCAACAGATATCATCTTGTAACCATGGCTCAGATCCACACGCATTCAAAACAATAACAATGTTGTTGTATGTGCCTGTACACCCCTGGAATAATTTGCTTGTCAGGATTAATTGTTTTTCTAGCCCTTAATGCTTTGCTGATATTTCTCCTGATTTGTGCACATTTATCTACAAAACTTACTGTAACCCACTTCATAGAAATACATGCACTTCAATAGCGCATTGTATTGCTAGGTGTCAAACATAGAGGAGGATTGAAACAGTATGTAAACATTTAGATCGCCTTTGTCAAAAGCGAGCTATACTGTCTATTTGTCAAGTGTTTGCATGGAGCAGTTAGGCAAACTATTTCCTCTTCAGAGTTTGTAAAAAGGTCATGGGTGTTTGAATAGCATATCCCGTAGCATTTACGAAGTGTGCAATTGCAAAAAGAACAGGGTATCTGTGTATAGAAAATGGTACTCATTGCATAATGCTGTAGCCCATACGATTGTCTATTTTCATGCGCGTAGGAAAATGGAACACCGTTGCTGACTCTAGTCTCTCACACTTTGCAGGAGATGCGTAGCTTTAAAATAATATGTAAAGCATCACTAATAGCAGAACACGCAAACTATAGAGATCTGATCAGATATTTTATTATATAATATATTGAAATATATCTGTATAAAGAATTGGTTATGTGTTATTGGTTTTAGAATGACACAAGTAGCAACACCACCCAGCAAAACTTGACTATTCAAATTTAAAAGCTCGCTGTTGTGTACAAGGATATGATTTGAGTGCTGCGTGATCATTTTGGCTTAGTCTTGTTTCGTAACATTATCTAAGACCCAGACTGCTGCCACCAGCTGGTAGCATTTAATCGTTTTCAGAATGACGCTGCTTTCCAGCTTTGAAACAGATTTTTCATCCAGGCAAAGCACAGAGCAGGCGAGTGGGATGTAACGCAGTGCTTCATCCGGGTGTCCTTAAAGTATGACGCACTCATGCACAATAACAAAACGTAGAGACTGTTCTTTATGCAGAGTAATATGTCATTCATGCTTTATACTAGTAAACAACCTGCAGTCAGTTACTGTAGCCAATATAAACGAATCAACCAACTGCTTTAAATCATTGAATGCGCACAAACACGTAACCCTTTAATGTAAAACAATCAATGAGTTATCTTTTTAATGTTTTATATTTGACAAACATGTGTTTCTGAATTCTTCATTCCTCTGTTTCCATGTGAGCAAGCAGAAGACTGCATTGACAGGAAGGATTTAGAGAATTATTTGGAATGTAAAACCTTTTCCTTTTAATCATCTTTCAACATCGCTGAGTTTATGTTCCGTGTTTACCCTAAAGAGCGACTAGACTTAGTTGCTGAATGTTACCAGGGTGGCTTGTTGAAGTGAGTTCTCAGCTCAGAAAGATTGTTGCGCAGCCTTGTTAAATAACTGATTAAGTCGTAATTGACAGGGTTAGAGAATATTATGTGTACCTCGGTCATATTTGGCATATGAAAAATCAGAATTTCTGTGAAGCATTTTGGGGTCTGTTTACTTTGTTTTAGGAGTGGTGGGTCTCAGTGCTGCTCTTAAATATGTCACTTTAGGTAACAAGACTGTGTGAGCTTCTTTCATCTATCTGCAATGTGTCTGTAAACCAAACGAATACAAATAAGCAAAATACCAGGATATGTCTTATTTTAACAATTTAAGCAACAACAGTATGTCTAAAGAAAAGGCCAGCGCTATTTACTCCAACTTGCCATTAGTATATTGTTTTTTTCTCTTAAGATAGCAAAAATACACCCAATAAAGTTGCAAAACCAGAAATAAACAACCCTGACATTTAATTTAAGGGCATGTGAGTAGTGTAAAGATGTTTTGTTATTAGTTTAAAAAATGTAAATTGTGTTATTTTTTTTTCCTTTCAGATAAACATTGAGCTAATGACAATTTAGAGTAAATAGCTTTGATAATTCAACCCAAAGAAATAGCAATAAACATACACAAATATGAAAGAACGATAATACATTCAGTGACAAACGTTTCGACTAGAGTCTTTTTCAATGTCTTCCTAGAAAAGACTTCTGCTTGAAATGCTTGTCAATGAATTTAAGTTTAATTCAGTATCACTGAATGTAGCACTATTATATTGTATACATTATAAACCCCAAAGTCATTCTAAATAAATGAAATCAAGTTACATTCATTTAAAAATTCAAATTTTATTCATAACACCCATCCATTTTAAGTTAGTTGAACATTGAAATTTACTTTAGTTGTTCAGACGTAAATGGTTTAAGTAGAATTAGGGGACTATTCCCATCAGCCCTTGCAGGATTTGTACAATTTATTTTTAGAATTGTTTATTGTTTATTGTGTTGTTGTTTTGTAAAAATGTAAGTGTATACTCTAGATTTCTGGTCCATGTAGAAAGGTGGGATAAAGTTGACAATGTAGCAAATGCTAAATCTTTCTGAGGATCTTATAACCAAGCCTGCATCACTAAGTATGTAATCGTATCCAATGCAAGTTGCATCTATTCCCTATCCTGAGAGATAAAACTTACCAGTTTGTGTACGCTCCAATCACAGGTGCAACAGGGACTGCTTTTGAGATCAAATCTTCAATTAGTTCACACTTCATGAGCTCCTTCTGAAACTGTTGGCAAGAATCAAACATCACAGAAGTCCTATCTGTCTCATTAAAAGGGAAGTGTGATCCATCTCTCGGACATCTGGTATTGAAAAGTCCCTTTCAGTCCCATGTACATTCATCCCTTTTTTTCTTGAAGAGTAGATACATTGTTTTATGTGTAAATGGTGTGTAAATTAGTTTAAAGGGATTATTTTAGACTTGTCTGTTTTCATAGCGTACAGTACATCAATATAGGTTTCTCACAAACATACTGTAGGGGTTTGTTATCCAGATTGTTTCGCTCAGTGGCAAAGGAAAACAACAGTGTGTTGCTCCCTGAGTTGCAATGAGCTTTATTGCTGCTGGTGCAAATCTGCCCCCAAGCAGATCAATAGTGCCAAGTGGCAAATCATGGTGCCAAGGGCTATTTTTTTTCTCACCACACAGGTTTCAGCTGCCCTCCAGACATATGGCATGTCTGCCCTAATTTCAGAGAGTCTAGTCAACCCAGACAGAGACTAAAACCTCCCAATCCAAAGGTGTCAAAGTTAGTAGGTGATACCCAGTTTCCATATCGGGTAAGGTCAATCAATATCTCTTATCACCATTAACTTAGCTTACTAAATGTAGGACACACTCCTGTTTTTTAGGTCAAAATATATACAACAATATAATAATGTGTAAACTATGCACAGAGAAAAGCATAAATAGGTTAAATAAACACAAACGAGCTTGTTGGTTACAGCATGATGTGACTCAACATGGCCTGCAGCATATCCAGACCAATAGCAGGCATTCCCTAGCCTTAATCCTACCAGCAGTTATCTGGTACATTTTCAAATCTATCCTACAGGTCCAGCAAGCAATCTGTTGTCAGTACTGTGGAAATGAAGTTGAAGAATATGTGATAAAGAATACCCATAATAAATGTAATTTCAATTGGTCGGTTCTCAAACCAAATAACATACAGTAGTTATGTAACCCCTGTGTCTATCAATATTCTTGATTTGAAGGGAATAATAATTTCCTGTTCATGATGAATAATGATATTTAAAGTTTAATGTGAATAAGTGGAGAAAAACAAATTCAATCAGAAAGCATGCGTTGCTTCATATAGATTAAAACAGCACTATTGACACTTATTATAAAGCACAGTGATTGAGTGGCTTTGCAAAGCAGCTTTGTATAAGCTGTTTGTTGATCAAATACTGAAAACAGAAGCATGTAATTGGCTTACAAACTATAAGCATGGAGGTTTAAATGCAGAGGGATTCTCATGTGTATGAAATGAGTGAAGATCCACACATGGGAGTTCCGTTAGTATAAAAAGGGAAAACAGCAGATACATATGAAGGAGCTGCTGTACAAACAGATTGATAGAATGAAAAAAAATGAGCCACCGTAAGCTGTCAATGAACACAAGTAAAGGGCATGAAGCTAAAGAATACTGTAACTCACACAGCACTTTGAGGATGATTGATGATAGAAATCTAGGGAAAAAAACATGGGATAAAATACATGTTGATAAGCAATGCTGCCACACAGTAAACATTCTGCATTGCCGACGCAAAGAAATACCGGTACCTTGACAGGGAAGAAAATGAGAAACAGTGCAGAGAATCAGTGAATGCTGTGAGAAGAAACTGTACGTGTGTTATGCTAAGAGATACTGTCTGTGGAAACATTTGTGAATGTGTGTGAATTGTGTTGCAGTGTGTGAATTGTGTTGTAAAAATAAAAAGGAAGGCAGTCCGATCCAACAGCATATCAAATACATTTCAAAAGAAAAACTGGTGGGGTGAAAATCAGCATCAGTAGCCCTCAACAAAGCCCTTTAATCAGGTGCGGGGAATGAGTCAAGGGACAGGGTTCTGTGGGACTCAGGGTGCCATAGGCCAGATTTATCAAGGTCTTTATGAAACGAAATGTGGATCAAACAGTCAGTTGTCTGAAGTGTAGACATTGACTGACACTTTGTTCAACTACTGCAGGGATGGAAATAAGATTCCTAGTGCATAGCAGTTTCCCCCAGGTTTTTAAATGAGCCTGATTAGCCACAGTGTATAGGTAACAACTTCAGGTGTGTCTTATTAAACTCATAGTAAAACCAGGAATGGATCCAACCATTTTTGTAATCAAGGCACTGATTATAACAAAATAAAATTGATACATTTTGAACAAACAATGCATGTTACTTTATAATTAGGGTGTTTCCAGTAATTGCAGTACTGAACATATTAAAAACATCATTAGGGTGGAGAGTAAACTGAAGGGAGATGTACAGGTCGATACTCTCAGTGGGAACTGTTTTGTGAGGAGTATAAGAATAGCTTAGGATGTGTGGACTATTTTGAACCGCTTACTTGTTAGTAAACTTCTTAAATGTCAAGATGAAATGGATACCAGTAGAGGAAAATCTAGGTCAAAGCTGTAAAGAGTCATACAAAAGAAAGTCAATTAGGCAAAGCTAATGCTTATGCAACACACTGTGGAGAGAATGTGTGGGGCATGCTAGCATTTAACAGTGTTTAGTAAAAGGGTGCCAAGAACATGTAAGGAAGTTAAGGATTTAATCAAGTCCTGAGATATAAAGAAAAATACAGGAAGGCTGATTTAGAAGGAAAGAAGGACAGAGTATTGCATAATGCTTACCATTGAACACAGCAACATCAATAATTGTACTTTAGTAAATAATGCTTTTTAATGAGCTTTAATTGCAAAACAAATGGCATTTATATGTCTGTCAGGAAGAAAATGCAGGTAGCAAGTAATACATTATTGGCTGGTTTCACAGTCCCCAATTATCATAGATCTTGGAATGTTATTATAGGTGAAGTAGTCCAAGACTAGGGCTCAGCAGGGTCTGTGAAACCGGCCATAAGGCTGGCTTCAGTGTCTTTAAATACTCACGGTTTGTGAGTGACTTACGGACCTTATGTTTCAGATGAGACTGCCACAATATATCAGAGGTGGTGCAGGAATAATGTTATTAACAGGACAGGGCTCTTAAGGCACTTGTGCCTCCAGTTATTCCTTATATGGGCACAATGTCAAAGCTGTTCATGCAGTACTGTATAGTATAATGTTTTCCTGGCTGTTCCACAATTGCATCTAGTAAACATTGCTCTATTGAATTAATAAAGAAACGTAGAGAGAGCTACGTCTGCCAATACATCATATGTTGATCCAATCCTCTGTCCCTGCCATTTACCCCTGGGCCTCTGCTAAGTCCTGAGCAGTGTCTGTGCCAAATTGTGGTGGAAACTTCCATAATTCTTCTGTATGCTCAATATCTCCCTAGTGGTTTAATTGGAATATGTTTGCTGTTAATCCCATGTTCAAAATAAAAAACTACAGTACTTTCATGCCTTCCCCCCTGGTTCTTTCTGGGCCAATAGGACATGATTGAAACCTGCATGCTGCTTCATATTTCATGAAAGAGGTGAATACCAGGATAGGGGATTGTAAAGGGTTGCTCAGATTTTCCTCTCCTTCCCCACCTCTGACTCCACCAACCCCTCCCATATCTCTACCTGTCTGTCTGCTATCTCATCCTGGATGCACTCGCATCACCTCAAACTCAACCGCTCTAAATCTGACCTCCGGTTCTTTCCCTCCTCCCCCTCCTCTGATTTCTCTATCTCTGTTCCTCTGGAATCTACCACACGCTCTCCCTCCCCCTCAGCTAAGAACCTCGGAGTCACCCTGGACCCCTGCCTCTCTTATTCCCAGCACATCTCCACTCTGGCACGCACTTGACGATTCTTCCTGAGCAACATACGAAGACTCCGACCCTTCCTCACCAACTACGCCACCCAGCTCTTTTAGGGACTTTTAGGCCTACCTCTACAAGATGTTTTAACATCTCTGTCTGGACTGTGCTGTGAACAGAGTGGTAGGGATATTGATTCATACCACTAGTGCCCCAACATAGTGATCATTTTTATACTGACCTCAATACAAAAATTCCACCTTGCTCAGACAACATGGGAAAACATGCTGATGACTTTATTGAACCTGCCAAATAGATATGACTGTATAAACAGTAATAAATTATGATTAGGTACACGCATCATGGGATAATAAACAGGTTACATATTAAGTATTATGCAAATCCAGAAGGTATGAATTGTTCCTGTAAACGCAATGGGATGATTTTGTTCAATAGTTTTGTTACCCCATCTCTCATTTTAAATAGTTTTACCATTTTTTGAAAGTAAGGGTATTTATTACAATAGATCAAAATATTTACCATTAGAATGACTCCCTCTTAGTTATTTTCTTTTCCTGCTGGCTGTTTATCATGGCAGATGTGTACTTGCTTATATGTATTGGTCTTCCAGTTGTTTCGCTGAAGCAGGCTGAAAAGACAATCATGAGGCAGACTTCATTAATAATAGAATAACTTCCTTTTTATCAGCAGTCAAGCTTCCAAACGATATGCAGTGGTGCTCAGCAGTTTGCAAGAAAAGCAGAGGCAGAAACTTCCAATAATAAAAAAAAAGCTCTGCTTTTGTCAATTACTGAGCTAATAAGATATTAGAATGCAGTCAAAGCATTATTGGGTAATAAACGCCCTCTCACTTAGGGAACTAAGTGGCACAGTGGACTAAGTCACTAACCTCATACCTATCACCTGAGGAACTTGGCTTTATGTAAATGAGTTTGGTAATGTCTTAAGACCCCCACTATAGTATACAGTACTGTACTGTACAAAATATAATAGTATTCGTAGGCACCTGGGATTGAAAGAGGATGCACACCTAGGTAATTAGCACCATGCCTAAAGTTAGAAATCTTGCTGCTACTTTTGACCCTATGTTGTCGTTTGAAGGTCATGTTAGAAACGTCACTAGGGTGTCATTTTACCACCTACATAACATTGCCCAGTAAAGGTCTTTGTTGTTTTTGTCTGATGTTGAAAAACTGATACATGCTTTTATTTCATCAAGATTAGACTACTGTATTGCCTTATTTACTGGGTTATCTGTTAAGGTACTAAATAGGCTCCAGTATGTCCAGAATGCAGCGGCTCGAGTACTAACAAAAGCTTCTCTATCTCAGCACATAACTCCAGTCCTGTAAAAATTGCATTGGCTTTCTGTGAAATACAGAGTTGATTTTATGGTCCTGCTACTTACTTATAAGGCATTGAATGGGCTAGCTCCAGGATACCTTAGAGCTTACTGCGTGAGTACACTCTGACATGCAATTTAAGATCTACTGATTCAGGACCTCTCATCTTACCTGAAGCCAGGCGACGCACTGTGGGTGATAGAGCCTTTTATTGTGCAGCACCACAAAAGTGGAATTTTTTGCCCAAAACGATCAGAGATTCTGTGACAGTGGATCTTTTAAAATCTCATTTAAAGACTTATTTTTTTATTATGGCTTTTAATATATACTTTTTGTAGTTCCTTCATTGATGTTCTGTGTGGTTTTTATGTATTGTCATGTGTTTTTGTGTGTATCCTTGTACAGCACTTTGAGATTCTTGAAAAGCATTTATAAATAAAATGTATTATTATTATTATTATTATTATTATTATTATTATTATTATTATTATTATTATTATTATTATTATTAGCCCACACCACACAACTACTACAGCACATGTATGCACAATTCATCAGTCTTCAGAGAGGCTCTAGACTGAAAAACAGTCTGTGAGAGATCTCAAGGCGCCTGAATCTGTTTACATTACTATGGTTTCCTCTAAAGAGACAAACGCATTGCTATGTTAAAGTACTGTATGTCTGCATTTGAACTTCTAATAATGAGACAAATTATGTTTAAAGGTTTAGCTTAATACACGACCAGATCAGTTCACAGTGGTTCAACTGAGCAGATCAAGTTCTCTGGCAACCGCTTAGTGTTTTAATGATCCATTAGAGCTTAAGCAACTTTATATAACACTAGTTTAATTAGACTTAATATTACTGAATAATGCAGACCAGACAGAAAGAGTCAGATATGCTCCATCTGATTTTGACGATTTAATGAAAGCTGCAATATTACACTCATACAACATTTTAGCATATTTTCACCTTCATTCGAAAATGGGTTCACCATTTTGGGGATAAACTTGGATCTGTACAAATATATTTCTCTTAAGGCAAAAACTTTAAATGAGAACTTCTTCAACACCAGTCTATAGAAGTTTGGTGAATATGAAATATTATAAGCCAATACAGTACATTAAGGTTGGTTTTTGTAGTGCTTAATTGGCAATCAGACTATCTGTCATGTAAGTCTAGATCCACCTTTGTAAATGACAATGTTTAAGATCATTTAGGCAAGTGCAGCCTTTTCACTGTGTGTACGGGTACAATTAGACACCCCTTACTAGTCAGAATGTAGCTACCACTTCTGTTTATTGCTTTTGAAGATTTTTTGCACTTTACTCTCACTCCTTGAAGTGATACCTCTCCTGAATTTGCACTAATGATATTGTAAGTGGGCGATGACAGCATTTTCCCTTTGTTCTTTTCATGTGCTTTACAACTAACAGAAGTCATGTTGAAAATAGCTATGTGGACAGAGAAGTGGTGTCTGCTTCATGGCAATGGAACCTGCAATGCTTTGGAGAAAAGGTAGAGAAACGTGTGTTGGTGATAATTGGGAAGAACTAAACATTTGTTTTGGCCGTTTACTCATTACCAGCCCCAGAGAGTGTGCACTGTAAACGGCAGACAGGTTAGAAGCAATCGTTTGAGCACTCAGATAAACAAACAAGCAGGTGTTCATTCGACGGAAAGCTGTACACTGTGTGGAATTTCACAATGGGATACATGCAGAAAAAAACAATGACAATGCAAGCTTTCCATCTTATCACTGCCAATTACCTCGTTTACACAAGCCATAGAACCATGTCTCCCCATGGAACCATACCTCCCCCGTATGAACTGTGCATGTGTTTGTAGTTTTTTAAATGTATTATAGCTCCACCCATAAAGGGTGCCTTCATGCAAAAATGTAAAAAAAATGTTCAGATGATAATATGATGCTATGGAAAATGATAAACATTTAATTTACTTAACTATAAACACACACACACAATTGAAACAAAGACACACAGTTCTATGCAGTGTTATGTAGCCTATTAACTGTTCGACTCACCAAAACATCAGTTTAATGGTAAGCATCATTTTTCATACATTTACAAACTCAGAGAGACACATGCTTTCTCTGAAAATGTAATGCCTTCTCAAAATAACGATAGCTAAGACGGGTATGTAAAATAACTTCCGATAAAACCAGCTATAGCATGTACCCCACCACGATGTCCTCTCCCCTGGTATCATTATAGGCTACGTCCAATTAGTCTCTAGTTCTTATTATATGTAGACTAATATTTACACTACCCCTGTATTAAGGTTCAAAAGTTCAAAAATGTTTATCTTTGTATTTATATTTTATTCATGTTATGTAATGTTCTTGTTTGTATTACTTCAGCACTATCGCAGGCGTAATGTGCGCTATTTCTACAAGTGGTGCAGAGGAGTCAGGTACAAATATCATGCTTTGAAGATAAAAGCAGATATAATTGGTTGTTGAAAGGCCTGGCAGCAAAACAAAACATTTTATTTCAAATATATTACCATTTATTTGATGTTACAGGTATAAAGCAGATTGAAATAACCCCACAACATGAGCGTTTGAAATGATAACTTTGTTTCAGAGACTAATGCTAAGATGCTTCTCTGGTGTTCTAAATTACTTTACTTACTAAAGAAGTGGATGCTAACAACTGAAGCCATTCATCAAGTGCTTAATAAGGCCTACTTAAAAAAAAAAAAAACTCATTTCTGAATGATATGATGTAATAGGAGTTACCAGGCTCTTGCTATGACAAGCTATATACAACAGGACATATTCTGACAGAGGTGCAAAGGTAAAGGCCAATTTTCTGAGAGGAATAATGGGATACGTCAAGCAGTTCTAATGTTGTTTGGTGTAGCTTCCTGCTAGTTTATTTTTATTTTTTTTAATTATTTTAATCCTTATAGAATATTTCCCTTTGGATCAAAATAGGGCCTATTTGAATGTAATGGCATCAGTGTCTGTGAGATCTGTTTGAATCAGCTTTACAGAAATCGCACCATAGTCTCTGCAATGCTTAATGAAAGTAAATATGCACACACGTTAGAATGCAGCTTGCTAAAAAAAAAAGTAGTTAACAAAAGTAGCATAAATACACCAACTGCTGCTGTAATCAGTCCTAATTTATTTAGTCAGGTTGTATATTATTGCTGTGGTTAAAAGAGCTCTACTTCTCTTTAGGAAGAGGTTGTATGAGGACAGGGATCCTGTTTTTAGGGTTATATTTCAGGTGATATACACAAGTTTCTAAAACAATACTACTGGATTACTTAGATAAATGAACTATGTGGTAACACAAGCTTCAAAGCATAATTATTAGAAAGAGTGTATTTTAGATTTATCAATTGATTCGCGAGCACCAGTGAAATAATCTTGAATCTTCTATTACATGCCATTTGAGTGTCAAAAAAAAAGGAGACCCAATTAGTAAACACCCCTTTTGTCAATAAGCCAGAAGCACAGCATCTTAAACAATGGAATCTTGTTTATATATTGGCTTTTATATATTGGCAGTTAAAGCAGAATATCTGTGCTATCTAGGAACACAAACTGCAAATCTGAATTAGGGGTACCCTCAGTTTTCTGCCTATCATGAAACCCTTTTTCAACATGGTGACAGCAGTAATCTGATTGTATATAACGTCAGAAGAATTCCTTTCTTGCCAAGTGCTTATAAGACACGCAATCGAGTAATCTCTTGCTAGTTTTATACCATTAAAATTATTTTCATTTGACGCATTGCTAAATAAGGCCACCTATGTTTATCCAGCATTATTTAATTAAGTGCTAAAATGTCTCAGTGGCTGTATTTTCAATATTCATACCCAGTACAGGGGCTGATCTATCTCTGCAAAGACCCATTTTTTATTTTGTTTAATTCTATTACAAACTTATTTTTTAAAACATCTATTTTTCCTCATCTAACCTGAACCTGTGCTCCTGATGGAAACCCGTGATGGCTAGCTGGAACACCGCTGCAGCAAGATGATCCTCGTATCTACCCTGAGGGGATTTTTATTCAGGGGGAAGGCAACATTCTTTCCCTACGCCACTCTCACTGAAAAATAAATACATCAATAAATAAACACAATGCCATGAGATTAAAATATCTTTTTAACGATTAAAAAAATCTCATATCTAAGCATTTTTTTTTTTTACCATTATAAACATATTTGACAATCTTCATGTTTTAATAGTTTCACAATCGATTGATTCTGCATGTCCAATAAATAACTATTATTGCTTCTGTTCAAATCTGTTTGAAAAGCGTAATCATTTTTATATATTTCAAAGTAGCGTTCAAATAAAAAGAAAAATGTAAATATGGTAAATGGCAAACTAGGTCAGCAGCAAAAACTAAATCAAAGCAAGTTCACTCAAAGTATGTTATCAATGTTTTAAATCCTGTTGTTTTCCCTAGATTCTTTATCAGGCATTGAAACTACAGTATGTTTTACTATTGCAATATCTGAATTCAACAACTGGTTACATGAGCTTGTCATTGAATATATACTGTTCAAGAAGTATTATTTGTAAATCAAGTAGTTTTGCTTAAACTGAATATAGTTATAATGTGCATAGTAATTACTTTAGCAGTGTACTGAGGTTGGCTAAACATTTGTATTCAATCTGCTAAGAAGATCCACTTAACATGCTCAGACCTAGGGCAGCAATTAGAGGATTAAAAAAAGGTTAGTCACAATGGTGTGCATACATAATTTAACATGTCACTTAATAGTCGTCCTCTGAACAACACAGTCTTTAGTTGTCTTTCACCAGTTTTTTTGTTTCTGCCTTGATTTTTTTAAAAATATTTTATTTAATACATTTTAATTCATTTCAATAAAACAATTACCTACACACACTAACACGCATGTAATCGCACACGCACACGCACACACACACACACACACACACACACACACACACAGATACGCATAGTCCAATAGAAGAGATGTATTTAAATCACATAATATTTCCAGACAGGGATATACACTATTAACACGTGTAGAAAGTTCTAGCATTTAATAACTTTTTTTTTTATATTCAACGCTACTGAGTGATTTTATTTTTACCAGATCTCATTTTGGTATTTACCTTGCATTCATTCAAATCCAAGGACAGAATGGTTGGCTCCAAACTACACCACTGCATTTGTTACAGAGCACTCCATGAACGTACATGGAGTACTATGTTTATTTCACTCATAATGATGGCCTATTGGGCCATCCTCATTTGTGGATGAACTCATCCTCACTCGGTTTTCAACCTACGGTACACTAAATCATCGACCCTGAAGGGAAACGATGTGGCAGCCGCGGATTGGAGGAGCAGGTGCAATAGTTATGATTGATGGTTTATAAGGGGACGTAGTGAGATGATCTGTTCCTTTGTTATGGTTAACACTAGACCAGAAGGAGACCTGTATTGTAATTGTGAGTGTTTTGTTTGTTTTGTCGTGTCTAAAAACTGTTTGCTTGTTATTATTAGACGGCTAACTCGATCCAGAGCTGTCACTAAAGGTCAGCACCAAACCCGGACAACATGGAACTTGCTTCACGATTAACTGTATTTGCACCACGAGCACTATAGCACTCGCTGTGGACTTGTGATCGCCGGCCAACCCATGGATTAAACAGAGCAATACGCAACCCATTGTGTATTGTCTGTTAACATTATTGTTTACTGTTTTGTCATCTGACTTTGGATTACAAAATGAAACCTCCATTTCACCAGTACTTTGTTGTCTGTCATTGTCTTGAGCACTGCATCACCCCTACACCTGCACGCTGCCAACCACTTTGCCACAGGGAGCCAATGGATTGTCGGGAAATTCAGTTTGCTGCGTTCCCCCTCCCCAGCCCCGGTTGAAAACCCCTGCTCTATATAAATCACCAGGAGAATGGCACATTTAATCAATGAATATATTATACTGCGTATATGCTGCCTAGTGATCAACTCACATCATTAAAGGGGACAAAAACATGTAATTTTGTTGGAACTAAATTACATTAACTAATAGTAAGTGTCGGCCAATAACCTTTGATCTTTTCCAAAAAGCCATGCATAATATGCCAGGACACTGCAGTTGGAAATCAATATGTAATTGCAGATTTAGTGAAGATCTGCATATTCAGTGTGTCCCCAGAGTCCCAGGCAGGCAGGGTGGAAGCGTGTTGCCAAACCTGCATTCAATGAAAGTGCTTTTTAATTGCGATTGATTTTTGTGTTCCGCAGCTCTTGTCTTCCATGTATTTGTTTTTTTCAGCAGAAAAGTATAACACCAGTTAAACAGTTATCCATCCATTCCAGTATGATCTGTGCTATATATATATATATATATATATATATATATATTTATATATTTAAATAGTTTTATTTTTCTTTCATATATATATATATATATATATATGATTTTTATGAAAGGAAAATAAAACCCATGGGGGTGTCATAAGTGGAAAACAGACACTTATTTAACGACCATTGTTATTCATAAGGGACAACTAAATGTGTCCTTGAGCACCAAGGACATTCGTTCCTAAAGGAATATTTTAAACAAATTGAGATAATGATTAACAAGTACCCCATTAGCATAAAGTGTTCAAACTCTTAAAATAAACCATACAAAAACATTTTTCTAATATTTTATTATTAAACTGCTGTGCGCTTTTATATAATTTGCCGCCCCGAGATTAACAGTGTCTAATATTTTGAAAAATGCATAGTAATACCGTATGGTCATACTGCATCTGTGTTAGAACATGACACAGCAGTGGCAGCAGCACCTGTACCAGCAAATACGAGATGACAAGGTCGCGCAGAAAGAAATCTTACATAGTCAACCAGACAAAGTATATTTTTAAACAAACATCTGCTGATTAATTTAAATATCCTGGAGAACGAAACAGCATTTTTTTTCTTTTGTTTTGGAGGGGTGGACAATGTTTATAATTTAGGCTACAATTAGGTTTTTCCTTTATTAAACTCATAACATTTTTAATCATAAACTCCCTTGCAATCGCACACATGCCCACGTAAAAAAAAAAAATCTTGACAAGCTGCAGACACAGTTTTTGAGCCATATTTTATTTTTCAAAACTTCTTCAATCAGTATACAAATTTTCATGTGCCCCAAAAATACCCCCTTCTTCTCCTCTTCGACGTGCTTGCATCGCTATTGGCAGATTCCATTAGGCTGTTTTCAACAGCTACCGAAGGTCTTTATAGGACTGATGATGTCATACAACAGTCTGCACAGATCATTTTATGAATGTCAATACAGGCGACTTTTATTAGTTTTTAACAAAATGCAATTAAATGGACAGTCGGTAAGTACTTTTATGAACAGACCCCTTAATGTGTTATAATTTCTAACATTAAAAAATAAAAACACTGAATCACTTGCTTACCTTCTCCAAACAAGAGTGAAGAACGACAACCTGATTACACATGGTGGTGGATCCAGGAGTGAATCCCATCTTGCACTGATTCAACAGGGTTAAGTATTAATCATTCAAGTGACCATGGGCCCTATTCACGAAACTTTATTAGTAATGTTGAATTAAGGGCTGTTTTTTAAAGCCAGTTATGATTAAGTAGTGGTTAGGGCCCTGGACTCTTGACCAGAGGGTCGTGGGTTCAATCCCAGGTGGGGGACACTGCTGCTGTACCCTTGAGCAAGGTACTTTACCTAGATTGCTCCAGTAAAAACCCAACTGTATAAATGGGTAATTGTATGTAAAAATAATGTGTAAAAAATAATGTAATTGTATGTAAAAATAATGTGAAATCTTGTAACAATTGTAAGTGGCCCTGGATAAGGGTGTCTGCTAAGAAATAAATAATAATAATAATAATTAATTTAGTATGCAGTTCAAAAAACCTCTCTCAACTTTTTTTAGGGAGGGTTTATCAGTTCAGTCTCATTTTGCAAAGCACAATTTAATCTAAGAGAATGTTTATAAACAGACATTGAATAGGGCCCTTTAGGAAACACCTGTCCTTAGGACTATATACCGGTAGTTTATTTGTAGAATTGCTGTATATCGTATTACCGTGTGTCTAAAGTTACGGATGTGAATGAAGTTGGTCCGGGAAACTAAACAAATATATATGGATTGGAAAACTGGAAAGTAGAGCTACATTGACTCTTACATCACATGTTACAATGCTTTGGGTTGGCTTTCACCACAAAATAAAAATGGTTTTTCTTTGTTACCTGCATAAACAATAACGGTCCTTATTTTTCAAACAAATCCTTCCTGCTCTTCTTAGATAGCATTGCCCTTAGGTCTCGAGCTCATAGCTTGTTGAAAATAAGATTTGAATGACCGTTTGACAGTTTGTTAGCTCTAAAAATGCAATCCTATTTGTTTAATTTTATACAGTGTATTGTGTGTGCTATGGTTGAATACTTGTTACTGTTTTGATTTTGTATATTCTGTAATAAATGTGTGATATGAAACATATGACTATACAGCCAGTCCACTATTAAAGGGTTTTATCTAGGTATTTTATATAAATTCGAAAAAAAAAGTTTTTACTCATGGATGAATTTTATATATCTTCCATTAGAAATGGCTCTCCAAACTACACCCTTTTTCTGCTACTGCAAAATCTGGAAGAGGCTAGTGTTGTCGCCCCCACCCACCCCCATTATACAGTAGAACAAAATGTACGATATGAATGCATCAATTATTAAGTAATGCAAGCAGTTACATTACAGTTAGACAAAATAAATTAACTCTTTCAGGGCTCCACTGGTCTAGGAAAAATAACGCCATGCAACACAGCACACAAGGTAACCCATCCCGAACTTGCATATGCCCTTACATAATTTTTGTATGACTTATTTCCATAAAAGATACTGAAGCTATTTCATGTTAAGAGAGCAGGGTTAAAAAGAATCAGACAAAGGTGCCTTTGTATTTTTGTTGATTTCTTGTTATATGAAAATGTTGTTTACTGCCAACCAATATTTAAAGGTGTAAATAATCTTTAATATTATCTTGTTGACTTTCTTGAATGATTATTTGATATACTGTAGGTAAAGTATAATGTGTGGAGAACAGAAAGTACCAGATAAAGACTTGAGGTATCACTAGTAGGTATAAATAAAATGTATCCGTATCACAGGAAAGAAAACAAAATCTACAAGAAAAAGTGCATGTTGTATACGATGATTAGTTTGGACAATACCATTTATTTCTCAGAAAGACTAATGTTTCACTAATGGCGCTCATTGACAACCAGACCTTTTCCTCACTGTCATTGGATGTAGCTTGCACTGTAAATAGTGACCCTGTTGATGTTGAGTACCTATGTTTTACAGTATATAGAAACTACATGTAATAACTTAAAACAATCAATAAATGAGGATGGCCTAATAAAAGAACTGTCTACATATACAGTTTTTAAAAAATACATTTTAAAAAATCAGTTCTATCCATTTGTACTGATACAGTTCTTAAATTGGTGACAAATACAAAATAACTTTTTATTTCAACATAATTTCACAACCCCGGTCAAATGCTTATGTCAATCTTATGTAAGAATCCCCATATTAACCAGCGCTCTTGAGCTGGATTTGCTGAATGCAAGTGTGAGCGTTTGTGTGAACTGCTGAGCTCCAGAAAAAAAGATAATATACAGACCACAAGTGATCTCGGACACAGACAGTGGCTCTGAGTAATCTATAATCAAGCCTCACCGATGAAGCGTCGCAGACCACAAGTGATCTCGGACACAGACAGTGGCTCTGAGTAATCTATAATCAAGCACCACAACAAAGCGTCGCAGACCACAAGTGATCTCGACACAGACAGTGGCTCTGATTAATCTATAATCAAGCCTCACCAATGAAGCGTAGCAGACCACAAGTGATCTCGGACACAGACATTGGCTCTGATTAATCTATAATCAAGCTCCACAATGAAGCGTAGCAGACCACAAGTGATCTCGGACACAGACAGTGGCTCTGATTAATCTATAATCAAGCCTCACCGATGAAGCGTCGCAGACCACAAGTGATCTCAGACACCGACAGTGGCTCTTGTTAATCTATAATCAAGCCTCACCGATAAAGCATCACAGACCACAAGTGATCTCGGACACAGACAGTGGCTCTGATTAATCTATAATCAAGCACCACAACGAAGCGTCGCAGACCACAAGTGATCTCGGACACAGACAGTGACTCTGATTAATCTATAATCAAGCACCACGACGAAGCGTCGCAGACCACAAGTGATCTCGGACACAGACAGTGACTCTGATTAATCTATAATCAAGCACCACGACGAAGCGTCGCAGACCACAAGTGATCTCGGACACAGACAGTGACTCTGATTAATCTATAATCAAGCACCACAACGAAGCGTCGCAGACCACAAGTGATCTCGGACACAGACAGTGACTCTGATTAATCTATAATCAAGCACCACGACGAAGCGTCGCAGACCACAAGTGATCTCGGACACAGACATTGGCTCTGATTAATCTATAATCAAGCTCCACAATGAAGCGTAGCAGACCACAAGTGATCTCGGACACAGACAGTGGCTCTGATTAATCTATAATCAAGCCTCACCGATGAAGCGTCGCAGACCACAAGTGATCTCAGACACCGACAGTGGCTCTTGTTAATCTATAATCAAGCCTCACCGATAAAGCATCACAGACCACAAGTGATCTCGGACACAGACAGTGGCTCTGATTAATCTATAATCAAGCACCACAACGAAGCGTCGCAGACCACAAGTGATCTCGGACACAGACAGTGACTCTGATTAATCTATAATCAAGCACCACAACGAAGCGTCGCAGACCACAAGTGATCTCGGACACAGACAGTGACTCTGATTAATCTATAATCAAGCACCACGACGAAGCGTCGCAGACCACAAGTGATCTCGGACACAGACAGTGACTCTGATTAATCTATAATCAAGCACCACAACGAAGCGTCGCAGACCACAAGTGATCTCGGACACAGACAGTGACTCTGATTAATCTATAATCAAGCACCACGACGAAGCGTCGCAGACCACAAGTGATCTCGGACACAGACAGTGGCTCTGATTAAACGCCAACCCACAGTGCTTCTTACAAGCTCGATATTAAATTATATTGTAAATAAAACAATGAAATCCTAAGTAGTAAAGTTATTATAAGTTCATTAAATATAATACTATTCTGAATTCAACTTGTTATTGTCATTTAAGAATTATAAAAAGAGATCACAGTGAGCATGAACCGAAAAAGGTATGTTCTATTCTGAATTGATAGATATCTTGAAAAACATATTTGATTACATTTTTTAAATCCATGTAATATAGAAAATAACAGATGTGCTGCAATGCATTTTGAGAACATGTTTAATCTATGGAATCTGTGCCATTCACTCTCACAGTGTATGATGTCACATAACCCAAAAAGCATTTTCATTTCAAGAGAGTGGGCTGTAATCATATAGCACACTTTGGATAACCTTATTTCTTTGATATTTTGGTAATCCAACCCAACCCAGCAACAGAGGTCTTCAAATTCAGTAATTGCTGCTTCAGAATTAAAGCACAGACAAAAATATATTAAAATATATTAAATCCTTTAATATCCAGAGTTATTTAATGCTGTGAATGAACTATAATTCATGGTGCAGTATTCATATATTATTTTTTTTTTTTTTTGTAAAAGGCTCTCTAGTAGCCAAGGACTTTTCTGTCGGGGTCTGTGATACCGTGGAAATCATGTCAATTCAAATGCCAGCCCCTAACTCTTTTTGTAATAATTCCTAAGAGATAATTATGAGATTTCCTGCACATATGTGACAAAACCACTTCATCCATTTCAGTAAAACATTTCCCTGCACATGATTTATGTAACTAATTTCTCAAAAAGTGTATTAGCAAATTAAACTGCTTTGCATATTTTTCAGCTTTTTTTAAGGGTGACTTTTGTAGCCCTGGAAACTTGAATATGCATAGAGTATTAGCACCTAATCAAAATGGTGTGTATTTTTTAATGTTACATTTTTCATTGTGCACAACACATTTATTTTTAAGCACATACGTACATGATAATACACAATGGGGTGTTCAGTTATTCAGATTAATATGAATGCCTCTGGATGATTAAAATCTAAATAATAATTTGTGTACAGAATATTATACCCACAGTGGGTGAATGGATTTGAGCTCATGTGGGATTTGTACGGCAGGCAATACATAAGATAATGATGCAGTATGTAGGTGGAATATGAATTTAGTCCTGCAGCATGAGAAACGTTATGTAGAAATGAACATTTTAGAGTTTATTCTGCTTCCGATATCATATTAACCTTCTACAACATTGTATTGGTATACAGAATCAAGCCAGTTCTCTAGCCTATTCTTTAGTCTCATCATGTCTACTGTTCTGCTATCTCGTATATAGTACTTAAGTGTAGCACTAACAATTTAGTGTAAGCGCTTGTTATTCCACAGCACCTGCAATGTGATGTGTTCTTAGGATATACTCTTCAGTCATTAATATATTATGTATACAAGCTCTGAGAGAGGGGGGATCAACTGACCACCTGCTCTATCTACTTTTTCTAAAATATTTATGCGCTACATATGCTGTTTCTTGATCACTATTTTATCTTTGCAGCAGCCTTACATTTGGTGCCAGGAAATGTTAACCACTTCCCATTTCTGTAGTCAAAAATACATTTAGAGCCGATCAATGAGACGTAGAGACACCAGACAACGGACAAGATGAATGGTGTTCAAATCGAGCAGTCCATGCAAACTTCACATCCACGCTATGACCTAAAACCGCAAACTAAAGAAAGGTTATATATAATTTATTTATTTGAATTAATTGCTGTTTTTCCACCTCGATGCTTACGCACGCTGCATACAAGATAAACATCTGCTGCAGGAAGATTATAATGAAGAATTTAAAGGTCACAGTTTTAGCACCGGAGAAAGTCAAGCATAATTATAGTTAATGGGAAATAAATTAATTGTTTGATGGAGAGCTTTGACTGAAAAAAAAAAAAAAAAAAAAAAAAAACCCACACAATAATCACTCCGGGGAAGGCTGTGGACATTTGTATTACTACAGTCCCAAAATTAAAGATCATGGGATTCATGCCAACCATCCAGGGACTTGAGTCTGTAAAGGTAATAAAAGTGCAGTATGTACAGTTACAGTAACTTAGCTTTAACTGCCTTGCAGACTAACATTAAAAGACACGCACTGCCTGCATTGATTTGTTATGCAGTATGTTTACTGTGCTCCAGGTTCTAAGACCTATAACCATAATAGAGATAGCAGACCCAGGAAAATCTCCATAACCCTGATACTAACTCAATCCCAAGGGATTACACGTTGTGCATTTTACATTCATCTGACATTTTTCCCTGCTTTGTTGGGAATCCAACCCTTAAGCTATTGACCTTAACCTTTTTATCTTCACTCTTAAAAATACATACAGTATATATTTATATATAAAACCCAGCTCTCAAAAAAAAATCTATAGTATGGATTGTTTGGCGCTGTGTTTTGTGTGTCTGTGTCAGAATATCCTAAAATGTATATTGTCTCATTATAAACCAAGAAAAAGTAGTATATTTCTACTGAATATGTTCTCTATGTTAGAAATGATATGCTATATACACTGCTTAGACACTTTTCTCACTAGGATGTTAGCTTCTGTCTAGCAGCTCTGTCATGGTGTCCTAAGTGATGCATATGCATTCTGACTGTCAACAATCATATCCAAACTGCTTCCCAGGGTGAGAGGGCATTAAATTGCTAAGCACAGGGACTTTGGAATTATTACCAGAAATCAAATAATGGATTTAAATGATTAGTTTTTTTTATTAAATATCCTTACGCCAATAAAGGGACCAAAGAAGTAGTACCATTTAAACTCATTTTCAATTTATTAAATTTTCATTAATTTAATTGAACCACACGAAAGTAAGTAAATCTTTGTTTTTGATAAGTGTTGAATTGTACATTGTCATTGAAAAGATGCACCAGGAGGCCTTGTTGAGATGGCACTGAATTCATTTTTTTTCTCTCAGTGCAAGACGCTGTTGTTTCAGCAGAACAGAGGGACAGGAGCAATACAAATAAATTCAATGCTGTCTCGGATTGCAATTGTTTTTAAGGTCTGTGTCAATTCTTTTTGTGTTTTTCTGTAGCGTTTACAAACCGCTAAAAAGTATATTATTTGAAGTGACACAGTTGGGGTGAGTGTGTATATTGGCAGATTCCCCCATTTTGTTTTCATTTTCCACAGTTGAGATATGTATTTTAATTTGTTTCTGTGTTAGCCAATCCTGAAAGACAGCAATTCCCCACTTTGTCATTTTTTTCTCCATTTTTGCTATCTTTCAGTTCATTTAATTTTTTTCTTGGTGGTTCAGTATCTTTAGACACTGATTTTTTCAGGTAGTTGGTCACTCAGTTTTATAAGTGCTGTAACTTCTTAACTGTAAATAAGATGACTACCAGTACTGTAAATTTCTGCGAGGCAGTGCAGTGATTCCTAATCTGTGATAAGTCTCAAACTGTCCATATCCATCCACATACGAGGTACTTTAAAGAATGTGTGTTAAACTGGGGACTACCATTTGTTGCAGCCTTTGATCTTCACATTGTTCCATCACGATCTGGAAGTCATTTAGTTCTGTGGAACCTGCTGTCCATGTCATAGTTATGACCCAGAATAGCTGTCCAGGAATTCTATCTTGATTGAGAACATGTTTCTAAAATGTACTAATTTTGATAAATTATAGCAGGTAACAAGTTAACAAGCTGCTAAATCCCGTAAATGCTGTTTGTTACTTGATGCCACTGCTGGTAACTGGAAACCCCAAAGACTGATATGAAGTGAAAAGGTACAACCTTTATTCAAGCAACACAAAAGGAGACAGTTTAAGTATTTTCTGCAGGACTGGTTATATAGATATCCCCAATTAGGTATTCATTACATTATGATACCATGTCTCCCTCAGACTGTAATACAAACAGATTGACTCACAGCATGTACAGGTATAGCCAAAAGTTGTGCATCACCCTACAAAATTAACAAATTTAGCTAATAAAATTAACAAATTTAGCTAATTTAACAAAGTTGAATGAAACCTGCTAAATAATGTTATGTTAACATATTGAATTACGTACCGCTTTGTGGTTTTCTATATACTTAATTACAGAAATGGAAAAATGTGACATTTCAAAATTTATCATGAAATACTGTAATACTATTAAGGCTTCCGGTGGCGATTTTTGATTACGTGATGTGAAATAATAAATCTAAATTATCTTCATATATATATATATATATATATATATATATATATACAGTGCCTTGCGAAAGTATTCGGCCCCCTTGAACTTTGCAACCTTTTGCCACATTTCAGGCTTCAAACATAAAGATATGAAACTGTAATTTTTTGTGAAGAATCAACAACAAGTGGGACACAATCATCAAGTGGAACGAAATTTATTGGATATTTCAAACTTTTTTAACAAATAAAAAACTGAAAAATTGGGCGTGCAAAATTATTCAGCCCCTTTACTTTCAGTGCAGCAAACTCTCTCCAGAAGTTCAGTGAGGATCTCCGAATGATCCAATGTTGACCTAAATGACTAATGATGATAAATAGAATCCACCTGTGTGTAATCAAGTCTCCGTATAAATGCACCTGCACTGTGATAGTCTCAGAGGTCCGTTTAAAGCGCAGAGAGCATCATGAAGAACAAGGAACACACCAGGCAGGTCCGAGATACTGTTGTGGAGAAGTTTAAAGCCGGATTTGGATACAAAAAGATTTCCCAAGCTTTAAACATCCCAAGGAGCACTGTGCAAGCGATAATATTGAAATGGAAGGAGTATCAGACCACTGCAAATCTACCAAGACCTGGCCGTCCCTCTAAACTTTCAGCTCATACAAGGAGAAGACTGATCAGAGATGCAGCCAAGAGGCCCATGATCACTCTGGATGAACTGCAGAGATCTACAGCTGAGGTGGGAGACTCTGTCCATAGGACAACAATCAGTCGTATACTGCACAAATCTGGCCTTTATGGAAGAGTGGCAAGAAGAAAGCCATTTCTTAAAGATATCCATAAAAAGTGTCGTTTACAGTTTGCCACAAGCCACCTGGGAGACACACCAAACATGTGGAAGAAGGTGCTCTGGTCAGATGAAACCAAAATCGAACTTTTTGGCAACAATGCAAAACGTTATGTTTGGCGTAAAAGCAACACAGCTCATCACCCTGAACACACCATCCCCACTGTCAAACATGGTGGTGGCAGCATCATGGTTTGGGCCTGCTTTTCTTCAGCAGGGACAGGGAAGATGGTTAAAATTGATGGGAAGATGGATGGAGCCAAATACAGGACCATTCTGGAAGAAAACCTGATGGAGTCTGCAAAAGACCTGAGACTGGGACGGAGATTTGTCATACAACAAGACAATGATCCAAAACATAAAGCAAAATCTACAATGGAATGGTTCACAAATAAACATATCCAGGTGTTAGAATGGCCAAGTCAAAGTCCAGACCTGAATCCAATCGAGAATCTGTGGAAAGAACTGAAAACTGCTGTTCACAAATGCTCTCCATCCAACCTCACTGAGCTCGGGCTGTTTTGCAAGGAGGAATGGGCAAAAATTTCAGTCTCTCGATGTGCAAAACTGATAGAGACATACCCCAAGCGACTTACAGCTGTAATCACAGTAAAAGGTGGCGCTACAAAGTATTAACTTAAGGGGGCTGAATAATTTTGCACGCCCAATTTTTCAGTTTTTTATTTGTTAAAAAAGTTTGAAATATCCAATAAATTTCGTTCCACTTCATGATTGTGTCCCACTTGTTGTTGATTCTTCACAAAAAATTACAGTTTCATATCTTTATGTTTGAAGCCTGAAATGTGGCAAAAGGTCGCAAAGTTCAAGGGGGCCGAATACTTTCGCAAGGCACTGTATATATATATATATATATATATATATATATATATATTAAATCATGTCTTACTCCTAAAATTCTAGGTTTCATAAGATCTCTTTAATAATACTTGCATCAGGAGAATCACCTGGATGAAATCATTTAGTCCTGCAACTGAAATAAGCTCTTTTAACTGCTGTACTGGGAGGATGTTGACACATGTTTCTCATCTATCAACTTGAAGTTGATGAATTTCCTTTGCATATGATCCATGTCAAAAGTGATAAAAGTGATGAGCTAAGGATGAAACTGTCCCTGGAGTAAAAGAAGGGATGAGAGTGCTGAAGAACCACCACATCTGCTGCTGTAGATTGTGTTGAACACAGTACTAAAGCCTCTTGCATTTTTGCGCTACATAGGTCAGCAATGTTTTTGATTAGAAGCAGAGGAACCTTAAAACCGAACAGCCAAACAGGAGCTCATCAATATTTCATACAGTTAGATATTACACAATAATGTAGAAGGGAAACTACATATCTACTTTCAGTGCTCTTGGTATATGAATCATGATGCCTCCATCAGCAAAATGTTGCTTTTCTTTCCCTGTTAATGTAGCATTGTTACTAACTATAAATGACTACAGCATATTAAAAAAAAAAAACTCAAAACAAGGGCATTTGTTCATCAGAACAGTTTATAGTTTGCTTTTTTTGTCATTAAAATGAAAACACATGAATAATGTTACTAAACTAGTTTGAAAGGACTGCACTTAAATGTTCTTAGGGGCGGTACGTTTAAGCACATAAGGTTAATATTATTTCAGCACATTTTACCTAACATGGATTACTATGCTATAACAAAAATGCACATATTAATATTATGGTAACTAGCTGTATATTTGATTTTCAATGTTTTCTCTGTTTTTAGCATTAGTGTCTGAATGCTTTTCTACATATTTCAGTCTTGCATATTCTTCAACATATTTTAGTACATATTTCCTACTTCAAGTGGTCACATGATGCAACACTGAGGCTGTGTTTTTGTTTTTTTTACTGATTGGTGTTGTAGATGGGTAGCTGCTACAACATATCTGAAATATATTTCAAATGAAATATACTGTAATTAGTAACCTTATTTAATAAACCACAAGCCACATTTCTTGATATTGTACACAGCAATAGTAATATAATGGCAATATTGTTTCTTACTTCCTGAAACATTCATTTCATTGGGATGTTTCCACTGAGCAGAGCAGCCTTAACCATTTTGAGTCCAGACTAAAAACAATATTGTTTGGTTAAAATAAAAAATAAAAAAACAACTATTGATCTTTGTGATGCTAGAGGGTAATAAGGGAATGATACTCAGAGTAATGATACCATGCCAGTTGCTGTCACTGCATTGCCCGCATTGTACTTCCTCACCACAGGAAGCTGCCATGCTGGGGTCAGCATTGCTGTAAGTCTAGCTGCCACGTTAAGCAGTCTCCATTAGTTTTAGGCTGCTTTCATGAAGGGGACTGATCAGTATGTCTCTTTTCCATTATATTAGACATGAACAGCAGCACAGCTGAAATATATTGCTGTTCCAGGCATTGAAACTGTTCTGCTGTGACAATAAGGCCATCATTCAAGTACAAGTCCCAAAGCTAGCTCTGACCAAAGTCAAGGCAGACAGAACGCCTGATTTTTTTTACTGTGCACTTTCTTGTGTCAAAGGGACATGATTTGAAAGACACAATGGTATGGTGGTACAGTATCGCAGATGTTTCAAACTGCTGTATAGCCTAGTCTATGCAGATAAGATGCAATGGCCTTTGATGATTGCTGTTTAATAGTCCAAAAAAATGTGGCCACCACAATTTCCTGACCAAATGAATGACTGCAGATTTCTGTCTGTGAGGTATCTCATATCGTTGGGAAGGAGGTTATCCACTACACAAAGGTATGCTTCACACAGCTGTATTTAATCCATCCTTGCTCAGAGGCTTGAATTGGAAGGGGCCATATTGAACATTTGATATTTGCGCCAAATGATTTATTCAAATACTTTATTTTTGTCACATACCTTTTTTTAATTTTGGCTTCTATACTTGTATGGAAACCCAAGATCAACTTCACAGGAATGCCTTCAGACTTTTCAATAATAAGCATAGTTCCACACCATAATAACACAGCTGTTTATAGACATACAAATTCTAAATGTTTACAAATGAAAGGCAGTATATGTATTTTGAGGTACTGTATTTGTTTTGTAAAATAAATACAAGAGAAACAACTGTATGCAAAAATGGTCACATTTAATATTAGGTGAACAAAACTCATAATCACTCAATAATTGAAAATGTCAACAAAAGATAAGGAATTGCTTCCACCCCACACACCAAATAACAACAGACAGCTTCTCATTTGTTTATGATGCACTCCATGAGGAAAATAACAATATTTCTGCTTAACTCCAATGACTTGCTACCTCACTGAGCATGTACCACAAAGATCATACACAACTTCCGTAATACCAATAGAAAATGAGTCCATCAATAATTTCAAATATTATATCAAGTACACATTCCAGCTGGTGCCTTGATCTGCGTAGACAAACACCCTTTAGTAGTTCAGATGTATTTTCAAGTTACACCAGCTACTGGAAATACAGTATGGTAAACTTTTATTTAATTGTAGGATATGTGTGTGTGCGTGCGTGCGTGTGTGTGTGTGTGCGTGTGCGTGTGCGTGTGTGTGTGCGTGTGTGTGTGTGTTGTGGGAAATGTAATTATAGCATAATTCCCAATTATGTCAACATTTTCTACCATCTAGTGGGTTCACAGAATGGTCACTAAAATATTGGAGCAGAACTGTTCAAGTCAGCATAATTGACAGGTGTAATAATGACATGATTTTCTCTTTCTGAATGGAATTACTGTGCCCAATCAAATATTCTCTGCCCTAATACAGGTGCCAAGGCAGAAGATGTGGCTGTTGAACTGTTTTAAGCTGTATGCTCTGTTTCCAAATGTGAAAACAGAATGTGCACACAGACGTTTCTGGTCCCAATGTGCAGCTTGCCACCAGCATGCCAATGCTGTAGCTTTCGGAGAATCTAACCTACATTAACATATATTTGCATTCAAGTACACTGTTGTCAGATATTTGTGTGACACAAAGAGACTAAATTATAATGGGATGTCTGTGAAAAGCAAAACTGCAGCCATTAGATAACATTAATCTTTAGAATATACATTTACATATAAAAACATACCTATGTGGTTTATGTAACCCTAAAACCTTTTTGGGTGGAAAAATAAAGAAAGACAAAAGACCTTGTATGTATTTTAATGAAGCAAACAACCCACATATGAGGAAGTGGAATGAGTCATAGCACATTTTAACAAACAACACTATTTCAGCACATTGTCAATAAAAACAATTGTATAATGATCACAGTATGCTGTTTCTTAGTTACATAGTTGAGTACCATTCAGTATTGCTTGATACATATGAATACATTGGGTGGTTGTGCATTGTCTGAAATACGGATTTAGAATTAGAATATAATGTTGCTTTACGCAGTTGTTTTTATATTTTTAATAAAGTGTTAATATATTTTACTGATAACTCTCTGTCTGCAGTTGTGTGAAGTTATGCCTTGCCTTATCTGGCATCCAAGACATTCACAACTGTAACACCCAGTGGTAGTACTTATATAAATACTAAATTAAACTAACATTATTTGACAATGTATTTCTTACTGTTGTTTAGTATTACTATGAATTCCAAGACAAGCTGTGCCGGTCCAGCAAACATTAGTGTGGAAGTGTGAGTCTTTAAAACTACCGGTGCCTTTAACCCTACAAACCATGAAACGAAGCATTAAGTGGACACTGTGCCAAGCAATCTGCATAATGGAATAAGCAGTGTTGCTTTCTTCTTATCCAAAAAGGTCAGGGTGCTGGGTTCAATTACACACTAATGCCAGAAGCCTTGTCTTCATATCCAACACAATGTATCAAATGTGATATAAGGTATCCAATTAAAGTATCACTCCACTTGTGCACTAGCAAGACCACGGTGTTAGTTTTCTGACAGCTACAGAATTTTGTGTTTGTTTTTTTGTTAAAGCACAGTACAGCATGATCCAATACTAATTATAGTTATATTTTTATAAATGGCGTACTGTACATGAAATAAGCAGGGTGATATCCAAAGAAAAAGGCTGAAACACAAAAGTTTTATTTTGAGAATGCACTTTTATTTTGAACAAACATCTCACAAAGTAAATCTATAAAATAAATAACCAGATTACAAAATGAAGCCAAAGCATACTATTACACGTAAACGTCATGTAAAAACAACAATGAGAAAACCGCAAACTCTACCAGAACGTTTATTGACACTGTAGTTCTAAACAACACTCAGGAGGTGAATGTTTTCTCCTGATCAGAGCCATCAACCAAAATTTGTAATTTCCTCAATATCTTTATAAGAAAAAAACAGCATTGAAATGTTTTGAGAAAACCTAAAGAGTTCACCTTGGAGTGTTGCCCTGCTCTTGAAACAATTTAGTCTGCTGTTGAGACACAAACATAACTGGTTGTTACAGACAGAGGCACAGCCTATTAGCAAACAGCAGTATGCAGGCTTTGACAATGCCACTTGTACATAAAGCCTTTATGTACAATTGAACTTTTAAAAGTGAGGGAGCCATGGCCCCCCCCCTGGCACCCCCTGTGTAGTTCTGGTCATATAAGTTTAAAATCCTTTTGGGTAAACTTTTAAAATGTAATTATCCAGAACCAAGTAAAGATAGTGTATATGCTTTTTATTGTTTTAAATAACTTTTTTTTTTTTTTTATTAAAACACATTTTTGAACAATCAAGGGTATACAAAAGGTATACTTCATTTTCACTCACGGTATCGGACCTGAAATACCAGCCTCTATTTTTCTCCACTGAGGTTAATTTTTTTGTCACCCTCTAAAACTTTGCATAGCGACCTAGTACAAACACACATAGATTAGTTCATTAAAACGTGCTGTGAATAATGGTTGTTGAACAAAGCACATTGTAATTGTTATTTGCCAATAACACCATCCCACACTGTAGACTGCTATTCACTGAGTTGAACAAGATGTATTACTATTACAGTTCACCTTCTTTGTCCATCCTGTTTTTTTTTATTTTTAGCTAGAAGGGGGGGGGGGGGGGTCCATTATTGCTTATTGCTAACAGCGACCTTGACATTTTAAGCAGAAGGATACTGCTTTCTTTTCCGTTTCCATTTTTAGCAGTTCACTCAGTTCAAAGCAATGCCAGATAGCACGGCCAGGAACTAATCTTTTCTTGGACAGCAGTGTTTTTGTAAGACGGCTGTTAGTATGTTTTTGCAGTCATATCTCGTTAAAATCAAACTGAACGCTAGGAAAGCTAAATCACACTTACATAAAAAGGACGTCATCGCCTGCTGGTCTTGTGATCCAGTGCAACGTGACTGAGTGGTGATGCACATTTTATCAGAGTGGCATAATGTGTTCCTTAAGTAATTAATGACATGGTGCCAGAATCCCCCCGTCATCCTGAAATGTACTTTGCCTTGACATTCCATTATGCAGTTGTGCTAGCAGGGATGCTCACATTACAGCCGACATCCTGAACTATTCCTTTCTACTTCGATGATTTCTTACTGCTATGTGCAATTATTTTACTCAAAATCAAGGGCCAGCATCACAAACATTTAGTCCCATGCAAACTGGTGCAATTATTACAGCACTTGCAAGAAACAGCTATCTATCCCAAATGACCAGGCTCTGTTTTTTTTATTTGTGAGTTATGTAACATTAACATTTTTTTTTATTTCTTTCATAAAAAATAATGCTCTGTCAGTTTGGCCAAAAATGTATTTGACTGCTTCCTTTTTTTCACAGCATTTTTAGGATCAATATTATGAATAGTTATTGTAACTTTTTTAGATAAACTTTGTGTATGTTTGAGTGGGGAGACATTGAATCTGCTAGAAAACAGCAAAGAACCCTATTTTATATTCCCAGGCTTTCTGATCTTTTTTTTTTTATTGTTTTAACATTCTAAAAACTTTCTTTTAAAACTTTAAGCCATATTTTACCAATAGTTTACATAACGAAAAATAGTTAAATTAAGAGCTATGTTAAATTAAACTGAAATCTAGAAAAAAACCTGAAGAAAATGTACAAATATAGTGATATATCACAATAATAATACAAAAGTAACCTTTGTGATGTTACACAGTAAGAGAAGATTTTGATTCACATAGATATGTACATGCTGTGGTTGATATGAACATTTAAATTTGCCACACATGCCATTGTAGACACTGACTGCACTCCCTCTAGCGTTGTCACTCATTCAAGAAGCCAAGTTGTTTTCTGTAAAAGCAACCTACAGTGTTGAATTCTGTGTGGCTTTTATAATTTTAAGTAGAGGAAAAATGTTTAAGTTGTTTACCATCAATCAATATACCGTTTAAACAGACACTGCATGCTTCATTTGCTAAATGCAATTAACATCTCAAATCAAAACCACTTAATTGTGTAGATGAAACCTTTTTTTTATCAATTTTAGTGTAATCTTATTTCACGCATAACAGATCACAGCAGAATTTTTTTTTTTACAATTGACTAACATACAGATTGTGAATTTGGGTTTTCACTACATGGAACTGTTACTGTTAGGAAATGGTATTTATATCATTTCTAGTTTCCATAATCCTTTTGGCAAAGTAAAAGTGTTGACAGTGCTGTACATGGCTATACAGTACATAGGGGACCTTTTACTCTGAATGAGTTCACAACATAATGGATGTGCTTCATAGTCATTTCCTAATACTTTATACAGATCTATAAATACTTGGCATTGGCAAACATACATCTTCTGTCTAATCATGTGTTGCTGTACATACTCTGGAATCATAGCACATGCAACCCATCCTTGTGAAATACCCTCCAAAACGGTATTTCAGGATTTTAGAATAGCAGCAATGGTTCTCCAGGGAAGAGTCTTCATTTAAGATTATTTCAACCTTGTTAAAATCAATTCATTTCCTTTTAAAGTGTGTGTCGAAGGGTAATGTTGCGGTAAAGACTAACTAACGGCATGAATAGCAGGAGACAGGTGGCTATCACAGGGCACACCTTGCTGCTCTGGCACGTATTTCTGAACTGACCCAGGAGCTGGAGAACAAAGGAGCTGGCTCTTAACTCCTCTCTACATGTGGTCAGACTCGAACTGCCAAGAAATAAATACAAAAATGGAGTCTGGAGTCTGACCACATCACGCACAAGTTCCCTTTCAATCAGATCATACTAACCAGTTCAGCCTCATTCTCACATGGTGGAATCGAGACCCCATGCAGGGATGCAAACTAAAATCACTGCTTTTAAACAAATACAGTAGTTACATTTTCAGGCCAAGTTAAAACTATAGGCAACTAAGTCAAATAGAAAACCATTTCAGCTAGTGTCTTCTTCACTGAATAAACTAAAGCAAATAGACTAGCCTCATAAGCTTTTGTAGAAACAGACATCCAAACAAGCAAGCAAGAAAAGAGGCCACAGCACATTTTTTCAATGTTGTTATGCATAGTTACAATGTACTTGATGTGCAAATTGTTTTGCACGATATGACCCTAACCTTAACCTTAACACTATCCCTAACTCTAACTCTTAACTCTAACCCTATACCTATCCCTATCCCTATCCCTAGCCCTATACCTATCCCTATCCCTAGCCCTAACCCTATCGCTAACCCTAACCCTAGTTCTAGCCCTAACCCAACTCTAACTCTAACTCTAATCCTAACCCTAACCCTAACCCTAACCCTATCCCTATCCCTAACACTTTTCATATATCAGGCAACAAGATTTACACATTATGTACATTGTAACTATGCAAAATACCATTGTAATTATGTGAAAGTACACATAATAAGTAACTATGTAAATACACAGTAATTAAGAGACTTAATATAAAGTATTACCTGTTTATTTTATGATTTAGTGTTGTACTTCAAATTTAAAGACTATTGCTGCAAAACCTGTATTTATGGTAACCTGAGCTAAGGGTCACCTGCTCTTACCAACCAGTAAATTCCAGGACAAGAGTACTTTGAGCCGCCTGTGTAGGCAGCCACAAGTTCAGTATTCACTGTATTTACCTCTAATTAAAGTTTAAGCAATTGATGTTTCTGAGCTTATGGCTTATGAATAAATCTGACAGCCCTCTGATTGAGTTGTAAAGACTTCACAGAGGAGAGCTGCAGGATTGCTGACTGGCTATTAAAAAGCCTGTCAGAAATGTAAAAGCTATTTACAATGAAAGAACCTAGTTGTGCTGTGCAAAGTCTTGCACAGACATGTACATACCAACAAATACAAGCTTTTCCTCTACAAAGTGAGATTATGAGCTGTTTTAGTTGATAGCCTGGAGTTTTTTGGGTTTTTTTTAAATGTCAGTACTTTAATAGTTGAGCAAGACTATTGAGCAATGACAACATAGGGCAGCAGTGTGGATTAGTGGTTAGGGCTCTGGACTCTTGACCGGAGGGTCGTGGGTTCAATCCCTGGTAGGGGACACTGCTGCTGTACCCTTGAGCAAGGTACTTTACCTAGATTGCTCCAGTAAAAACCCAACTGTATAAATGGGGAATTGTATGTAAAAATAATGTGATATCTTGTAACAATTGTAAGTCGCCCTGGATAAGGGCATCTGCTAAGAAATAAATAATAATAATAATATCAGGAAAATAGACTAAAAAGCAGTTTACCATCAACTTTGTAAATGACTATTTGTAAAAGACTTTTGACTATAATTATTATTATTATTTATTTATTTCGTAGCAGACACCCTTATCCAGGGCGACTTACAATTGTTACAAGATATCACATTATTTTTACATACAATTACATTATTTTTTACACATTATTTTTACATACAATTACCTATTTATACAGTTGGGTTTTTACTGGCGCAATCTAGGTAAAGTACCTTGCTCCACACTGCTGCCTATAAGAAATGTTAATACCTAGCCAGAACCCTGTACACATTATTTCACAAAAGGAATTCCAATATTGTAAGTATAAGTCATCCATAAATATAAAATGCTTGATATTGCATAATTAAGAAATATTAAAAGAAACTAAATTAATTCAAAGACATTCCTTTTGAATAGAAGTCTTTTGATGTAAATGTGGGTGTATTGACACCTACATCATCTGAATTTATTGTAAAGGTGCTTTACCAATTGGCACCACTTTAACTGAGATGAATACTGCGATCTTTATTGTAGTTTACTGTTTACTGTGATTTTCTCAAGAACCTCTTATATGACCCCAATACTGATGGCTCATTATATACAGGCCTCCAGTGCCTTGAAAGCATTTTTTAGCCATAGCACAGCATGTTTTGAAGCATAGTAAAGTGTGTTGATTCAATGATTATACATTGACTTCAAGATTGTTTAATGATCTGCTACTATTGTTTTTTTAAATCTATGTTATAGTCAGCATACAAAGCTACATTATGAACACAAAAATCAATGAAATGAGAATTTTCTTTACAAATTAAATTAGATATTGCCGAAATTTTTATTACAAAGCTACAATTTGCGTGCACAAAATGTATTATTTTTGACGTACAGTCATTTTCACATAAAGCAGGATTACACAGCAGGAATCCAAATTATGTATTTGCTTGTTAATTAAAAAAATAAACCATTGGATAACCACAGCAGGGAGTATACATACAAGCATGTTCAATAGTATTATAATAGGTATATTGGGATCAGTAAATCTTTGATAGCTCTATTAAAACTGTGATAATAAAGAGAGCATGTGTAGTCTCTGTCACTGATCTGAAGTGGCACCATTAAGGTTACTATGTATGCATTTTTAATTCCTCCCCATTAAATGGCACCATAGATCACAGTATTTATCTGACATGTGTGCTTATTCTTTGGTTTTTGTACAGTTAAACTTTCCTATGATCGATCACCGATGTTACTGAACATTTGTAAATTTTACTAGTTGTTATATTGATTTAAAACTGAAGAATGTTAAATTTTAACTATTTGCCGCTGATTTTTTTTTTTTTCTTTGCAGAATCTGTGTTGACTTGGTTGATTGCTTTGAAATTATGGATAAAAAAAACCTGTTTAGCCAACTTTAAACTGATTATACAGAACTTTGATAGCTGTACTGTAAAAATATGTGCTGGTGATTATGCATTGCATTTCAGAGCAATTGGTTCTGTCCTCCTAAAACCACATTAATAATAGTAATACAAAAATTAGATAAACAATTAGTAATAATACAGGTTCAGTAGCCCTAAAAGGCAACTTAGTACTTTAATAAGAATGGACAAACTTTTTGACGAGAAGTAAAATGTTCATTCTTTATGTAAAAGAATATGGTGTCAACTCAACAGACAGATGCCAATTACATGCCTGGCAACATCGCGGTTTTTAAGAAAGCAACCACCCTTAACAAAAGCAACAATCTGTGTGGACAAGTGTGTGTTTTTTTTTTAAGTTAAAGTCCAGTTACCTTGTATCCTTTGCCAGGGTCAACAGTATCTGTCAGCAACAGAGCATTGCCTCTTCCAGAAGCTTAAAGACTGGCTTGGCTACATCTAAAGCCACACAAACACACACACACACACACATAAGGTACATTTCATAAACCACTGTAATGGACTCTCTCCTGCTGCTGACAGTGGAGTGATATAAAGTCTGTCTGCTCCATAAATGGATCTGTGTTCTTTTGAATGGAAATGTAGCATTCCAGAAGACTTATAATGAATAAATCATGACAGAATGACAATAGTACAAATCCACCCAAAACCTCAGCCCATTGTAGCAATACCTACATTGTATTTATTGACCATAAGTGCAATAGCACACATTTTATACCAGAATTAACTGTTTGCTTTGATGGAATTAAATTCAAAATAATGTTTTCAAATTAAAATTTATGAAAGCCAAGTTCATGCACCTATGTCTACCAACTTACAATAAAACACAATGTATTTCAGTATATTTATTGTGCTCCAAATGTGCACAGCCAGGCACATTAGGGTGATTTAATCCTACTATTTGTCAGTAAGGTAATGATTCCCAAATGTAACCATATGAAACATCATAGTATACACCAGGTTTATTCCTTATCAGTGTAGTTTATTTCTGATCAAAACAACTTAGTTGTGCTTAGCATTTTATTTGATGTGAAATCGATAGCTGTGGATTATAAAGCTATCCGTTTGAATTTAGAAATATTAAGTTATTTCAGCATGTTCATATCACTTAACCTTTTGTCCAGTCACAGGGAGCAAGGCCATAAAATTGCAACATAAATAAATGTTTAGAATGTCACAGGCTTTTGTAAAGGAGTACACTGTATATTAGGACATTTTTTTCCATTGAATGCTGTCCAATTTTTAGGGAAACATTTGCTGCATAGTTTCCATTAATTATTATTGTATAGAGCAAAGGTTTCCTATTTTTAGCTTAATAACAACACTACAGACACTATTCCCAAAGCTTTCACTCATGGACCATTTAAAGGATTTTAATTATTATTGTTATTAGTAGTAGTTGTAGTAAGGACTCTGCATTGAACTTACAACATTTGAAACAGTCAATTTAGGAATTTAATTTCAGGACTCTCAGGCATTCTTAATTGTTTATTTCTAGCTGAGTAACATTATAGGGTGTTTTTCTCTTTTTAGAAAAATAAATGGTGCTAATGACACTAAAGGCCTGATCAAAGTCTGATACAGTATGTTATATTTCACGTCTCCTTAATATGAGAAGGAATGTCAACCAAAAATACAACCTAAACAAATACCAACCCTATGAACTCCGATCACAGTCCTACCTCCTGCGTCAACTCCTCCTCTCTCTCTGCTGTTTGTTCCATGCCTCCACTGTCCACATGAGCCACTGCCCAGAACTGACAACTGTACAACATTATAACCCAGTGATGCAACCTGCTGGCTGGTTCTTTCACAGTATTCACTTACTGTAAAAAAAAAAAAGTTGTTCATAAGTCTTACTTATGTTTGCATAAAAGACAAAAAAAATAGCTCTTGTGCATTATATTTTGCTATTAAACTTAAGCATCGTCAGCTGGATTGACGTTGCTCTGTGAAAATGTATGCATATGAAGAAAATCTTCTTTCAGCATCCACAGAATTGGTAACAATTGACAAATATCTTTTACTTTCTTGCTAAATTGGGAAATAGTTCTGCATTTCTCCAAAATACGGTCAAAGAAATTCCACAACCAGTTTATTTTGCACATACAGTAGTTGAATATCTCTCCATTTCTGATTTACAGTAACCCTCAAACCCTGGAATATAATCTAACAGGAGGGTTTCTTTATCCAAACTACAAGCTTGAGCTGGTTGAGTAAAACGTGGGTTTATTCTGCATTGTTCAGGATTGTAGTAACTTATCAATTTTTAAAATTTTTAACACACTGTTTATTCTGGCATCTATATTGTGCAACTCTTGTGCCAGTGCACGGTATGTATTGTAGCGTGCACGAGGGTAGGGGTCAGGGGCTGGTAGGTGACACAATCAGATATGAAGACATAAGCCCGATACCAGCACCTGAAAGGGAGCCGGCTCTTTTGTACAGCAGTATTGGCACTATACTTCAGAGTGGGAGGTCCCGGGTTCACCTCCCACCTCCGCCTGTGAGAAGCCAATGCCTGCGGGAACTGTGGTTGGCCACAGTATTTAATAATTCTGCAACTTATTATACGTTTGATGAACTCTAACGTTATGGCTTTGAAATCACTGTATCAGATCCACAAGTCCCTTAGCACGCATTTCAATCAAGGAGCGTTGAGATTTCAAATTTTGTACCCCAAATTCTGGAGCTCCTTTAACACTGCAGTATTTGGTGAAATTTCTATTTCCTTTTCCGCAAAAACTGGGTAAAAGGTAATGTACAGTAGAAGCCTTGTCATCTGAACAGCTTGGGGACATAGAAATACAGTCTATCTTCACTATAACAAACCCTTCTTACGAACCCCCTTTTTTAACGGTGGCTTCGAAGTTATGCCTCCTTTCAGGCACGCTGCTCCAGATCTCCAGCCTTCAAGGGCAAGCCCTGGGGCGGAGCCTGGTAAGCCTGGTGGTGTCTCGCAGACAGCTATGGCTGTCACAGGTGAAGGTCCCCGATGTGGAAAAAATGGCGCAGTTGGATGCGCCAATATCCAAGATTTTGCAGCGCTCTCACTGAGAACACGAGGCGTCTGGCAAGTGACTGCGTTATTCCCTCCCTGTGCTCCAGCATGGGGCAGGTCTAGCTGCTGGCAATCTCCACAGGTACGCACAATAACCTGGATGGTCCCAATTCCAACAGCTCTGCTGGGTGACCTGAGGCACCGCCTGCAGGCCACCGCGGCAGCAGGCAACCGGACTCTTCCGTAAGGAAGAGGGAAAGCAGGGTGTGGTGCTCCCACGCAGCAGCGCTCCAAAGGACAGTTCCATGGCAGTTGCCCTAGGCAACTGCCTCAGCTTGTGGCCTCAGGCCCACCCATTTACACAACATCAGCTGCAATAGTGGCACAATTCCACTTCGAACTCCTGGGTGCTCGCCACCGTGCACACCAGTTACACACTGCAGTTCTGCGAGGGAACTCTTCCCTTTCGAGGGATCACGGATACATCTGTGAACAACCCTCTCCAGGCTTTGGCATTCAGGCACGACTTAGTGAAACTGCTTCTCAAACAAGCCATCCGTCTCGTAAAAAAAAAAAAACAAGAAGTCTCGTGGTAAGCTTTTTCTTTAAACGCATACATTTCTATAATGGCCATAATTGTCCTTCATATTTTCTAAGTAGTCAGAATTAAATGAGTTGATTACTTAATTATTCTTTAGATCAGTTTAGCTGGAGTGGTATACAGACATTTTGAGGTTCAGGACTGAATTGCAGGTTATTCATGTCATTCTCATAAGCAATGTCAAACACATTTACAACCCTCTCCCAGTAATAACCTGTTGATTTCACAGCTGCTTGTAGCAGGTGTGTTGGTACATCAAAAGACTTCCCAGCTGTCCTTGCTCTTTGAAACTTGAACTGGACTCTGTTACTACGAAGTGTAAAAAAACAAGACAATAATTGAATTGAAATGTTTTTCAGACGTCTCAATATACTATCTCATAAAGCAGTCCCCTTCACCCTGCTAAGAAGTCATTCACAGATGCATATTTTTGATTTCATATTTTCACATTAATAAGCATTTATGACCCCAGTTTGCTGCCTTTTTTGTTGAAGGAAAACCAAATTGCTTCTTACTAACAAATAAGCAATTAATGTGCATATGATCCATCAAGAGCTGTGTGTCTGGCTGGGGTTATGAGAGTAATTATCTAATAAGACCCAGACAAGCACCAAAGGTTCAAATGGCTTCTTCTCGTAAATGTAATTACTGTATGATCTTATTCTACATTCTACAAATCCTTAAGGACAATATCCTGTGGACTATAATTCAGTCTGAGTGGTTGTAATTCCTGTTGTTTTCTTTATTGTTTGGTAAGTTTATGCTCAGGTGCTTTCTCCGAAAGATAACCTAGGCTGAATCAGCCAACGTGTCTTCATAGAAGTAAGTGCTTTTATTTGATGTTACTAATATAAAGACACTGGCTGACATTACCTACATCACATATGTTTATGGCAGACAACTACTGTAGAACTAAGGATCTGCTAACCCAAGATATTTATTTTTGCCCTTTAACATAAATATTTTGGGAAAAGGACGCTTTTTAAAGCTTTTTTTTTTAAATAAGCCTAACTAACTAGCTTAATAAGAACACAATAACTAAACAAATAATAAACGTAATACAAAAAAAACCTAATAAACAAATACAATTTGTTAATAGAAATTATACAACTGCTTTATTCATTTTTTTGGACATAACATGCATTTATTACTGCAGGGCACCCGGCTCATTTCAAGGCCTAAAATATACAAGCTGTCTAGCAAGAACAACTTTTGCATTCCAAAACATGGCTTACGTGTTGTGCACCTCTTTTTGTAGGGCTGGTTACAGTACATTCACCGAGCAGTGGCTTAGTGTTCATTGTCATTGTGTCTGTCATGCAGTGTTGGTGGTGATCGTGTTGACAGCCAGTAGAAAGAGATGCCTTACTGACCTGTAGGACTGGAAGCTTTGTAAACTATGTTGGAATGTGGAATGCATGGTTGAGCAATAGTTCACAAACAAACTCACACAGTGCTGGATTTAACTGAACTCATTAAAGGATTCATGTAAACAGATTGTAACCTGGAATCTTTTACATTGTTACTAGTCTTGTAAACAGTTATCTTCAGAAGAACGAGACATTAACTCGCTAAGGTATAAGGCATGGGTAGGTCCTGGAGAAACATTCCAGCACAGGTATGATAGGACCTGCTCAGATAATTAAATGGCTTAACGTAATAATAAAGACTGAAAAAAAGACATGTGCCTGTATTTTCCTGTGTGGACAAACTGGACAAGGTTACAGAAGTTAGGTTGCAGTCAGTGCTCCAGATAAGGTTTTGGGTCTGGGAGTAACTTACCCTCTAATTTTAACACTGAGAGAGTAAAATGCATTTTCAGGGGGTAAAATACAACATTACCTTGAAGTCATGAGTAATCTCAATAAATACTGTACAATCATTAATGGTAATGAGGTAGGCATTAAAAAAGAGCCTTCCATTTTAACATTTTAACTTTGAACTACTGTACAACCACGCGTGTGTTCTACAAGGTTCTTTATCAGTTCAGCACATTTTTTTCGTTACTTATATTTTAACATTAAATTCTTAAACTCAGTGAACATGTTAAAACTTCAATATAAAGCCATACAGAGAAATAAAATAAGGAAATGCATTAATAAGTTATAAAACAGTTTATTTAATATTCTAAACACCTTTTTTGAGCAGTTGCCTCTGACAATGGTTCCAGCTGGATTTGTAGCTGGACTGGGGTGTTTATGCTTCAACCTGTGTAGCTTGCTGGCAAATTTCTTATTCCTTACTGTGATTGGCTGCAAAGACAACAGGGCTAGCCAAAGATTGGATAATGTTTGTTGGGTTGGTTTTTCTTGTGTACAGTTTCCTAGTAACTGAAGACACAGTTTTAGGTGAGGCAGATAAGCTGTGCAACAAAATTGCTATGCGTAACAATGGCAGGTACACAGCTTATCTGGGCAGCTGGGTACAGTATGTAAAACCATTATCTGTATGGGCTTAATTACCCTGGATGATAGTTCCTAAGTTTGATGATAGATTCAGAACAATCATGGTCAAGTGGAGGCCAGGTTTTAACCCATTCTGGATTTAACTTGAAATAAAAAGGGAGACAAATGTGAGTTGAAGATACAGGGTTTATTTAACATAGATCTTAAATGAAGACTGTGCGTGTGTACCCAGTTGTACCAAATTATCTTTGTGTGCCTTCCTGTGCCTAATAGGTATAATTCACTAGCTTTTAATGTGACGTGAGACAGCTACAGTAAGATTTACTTATCCTGCTTCCACTTGAACTGTTTACCCTCTTCTTAAGCACTGAAGTTGCACACAACCAGTCTCTTATTGTAGAATATCCAGCACCACCACCGAGCATGAGACTTGAACTCTCTCAAGGGCAAGTGCGGTGGAAAGTTTAGTCCTTGTGAAGGGATCAATAAACTGCGTCTTAGGTGCTGCTGACAAAATGATAAGGTTAAGTGTTTGACCCTCTAACAATAATAGCACTGGTTCCCCTGTTATTCCACAATACCCATTTCGAAATAAGTAAATTGTTTTGAATTAAAGGGATAATTTACTACTCAACAGTGATCTAATTTGACAATTACTTACGAATTAGGACAAAGCAGCAGAATTTTGTCTAAACAATGAACCAACAGCACAATATTAAGTTATTTGACACTGGTTGTAAAAAAAATATATCATCATCACCATTTTCAGCCTTTTTCAATCCACTCCTAATTTCATCTTGCCATCTTCCTGGAGGTCTTCTTCTTGGTCTTAGTCGTCTTCTTCTTCTTTATATCTCTTGGGATCCAGTCTAGAATCTCCTTGGTCCAGCGATGGTCTGTTCTTCTTGCTACATGTCTGGCCCACTGCCATTTCAGTTTTTTTTGCTCTTATAACAATATTGCATACTTTTGTTTGCACTCTTATCCATTCTTTCCTTTTCCTGTCTGTTCTTGTTATTCCCAGCATGCATTTTCCATACTCTATTGAGACATTTGTAATTTTTGAGTAATTTTTTGCATTGTAGGTCCAGGTTTCGCATCCATAAGTTAGCACTTGCAGCACGCATTGGTTGAAGACTTTCCTCCTGAGACATAAGGGTAGTTTCCCTTTCTTATATAAACTTATATAGTTTAGATATATGTTCATTTTAAGTTTCTGCAGGGTTACAGCCAGGGCATATGAAGAAATTACAAAAAATAAAAGGAAAGCTCAAATGATTCAATCTGTATTTAATATTTATTACACCTTTGTTCTTTTCAGCATTCATTAGCGTAATGCCAATCATTTGCTAAATAGTTTTCAGTTTAACACTTTTCAAAGCATTGGCTAGTGACCCAGTAAGATCTTTATTGTTGCTTGCACTAATCTTAAGCCTTTTTTAGGACCAGACCTTCTCAATTGGATTGAAATTGGGTGAATTTGGTGGCCAATCATTCGTTCATTTAACTTATTTTTCTGAGCTGATTCTAGATAACCTTAGCCCTTTGGCAGGAACCTCATTACTTTACATTACTTTACTGTTTCTCAGTCTTTCAGTAATATAGTGGTTGATTTGTCCACAGCTGTACATTATTACTGGAGCCGTAACCAGCCAGAAGTGTTGCTATTGAGTCCATGATGTTGTCAATTGATAGTAATGCAAGCTGGCACAATGAAAGTTTATCAGCATTACCAAGGATGGCTGCTGTGTGTTTGGATAGACTATACTGTACTGTATTTATCTTGCTCTTAATTGTATTATTACTTGTACTGTGATACTTGAAATGTGTTCGCTTACGATTGTAAGTCGCCCTGGATAAGGGCGTCTGCTAAGAAATAAATAATAATAATAATAATAATAATGTACAGTAAGTTGCCACTGCCAGCAAGCACTCTTGACACATGATTAAACAAGAGCCAGAACGCTTCATGTGTACCGTGTGTGAAATCACACAGCATACAGCAAGTAAATGCCCTTCAAATTTCAATAAGTGTACCAGGTCAAAATGTAGCTACATTAATGGATCTTAATGTGCTTGATCACATCTATAAATTCCACACATACTGTACAGTTTTAATAGGAGCTACGAATAAGGTACATTTTCAAGGATCCATTGGCAAGCAATACTAGTGTAAGGATTTTTAACTTGGTGTTGTAATTTATTATACATTATACATCTGAATATTTTTATTACCAAATTGTAACTTTGTGTTATCCAAATTCATTGTTCACAGAGGCAGTGTGACATGTATTTCACAATAATCCACACATTACAAGAAGTACCAAACCTGCTTTTTTAGAGTTTAATCGATTATTTGGGGAAAATTTTAACAAACAACATAAATGAACACAGTTGCCGACTGTTTATTTGTCCCTCATTGGACATCATGTTGTTTGTTCATTCGAGCTGCAGCTGTTCACAGTTGATTGGCTAAAGATGAGTCAGGGATGATTTCACAACAGCAGCTAATCTTATTTTAATCTCTATCAAAAACATCCTGTTAAAGTTGCCTTTTCTGGGAGTCATCCCAACACCAAGAAGATTAAATGATTAAACCCAGCCCTTCCTTTTTTGCAGAAGCACAGGCCTCCCACTTGTTTACAGAGCACAAGCAGGTACGGTGTGTGTTGACTGTGATCATCCTGGTCCTGTTCAATTAAAAAGAGCTTTGAGCACAACACATCCTAATAAGTTCCAAACCCAAGAACTCTCAGAGACTTCGATGATCGTTACACTAAACTCTATTGGCTTCTGTCAAGCAGCTCTTTTCAGTTTAATGTGTGATTAACGTTATTCATATTGGTGTTTCATTAAGTAAATAATAGGGACTGTGTGATTGTAGCAGAGTATTTTAAACAATTAAATAAGGTAATGATGAACCCTTTCTTGGCTGTTTAAAAATAAATTGAGATTATTTTTTCAAAACACTCTGTAGAATAATATTGTGTTAAGAGTTTTAGATTACTGGTAAAAAGTAAAACAAGGAAATACCACAACCAGCTAGAGACGTAGACAGAATGCAAAACTAGATCTTCTTTGACTAGACCAGGCTAGCAGTTTTTTATCTGGTGGCTGTTTATAACATACATTTAGCTTATCTCTAACCAGTTCCTAGTGGCAGGTGTATCACATGATTACAACTACTTTTGCTGGAAGTCTCTAACCCCCTTCCCGCTTGTATACTTTCAGCAAACAATCCACCCATGGACGGGGGTGGGATTGTTAGGAGGGCAGTAGCAAAGATGCAAGCAAGCTTAAATATATTCAACCCAAGAAAAACCTGAATAAACAGCGGTCTCGGTGCGTTTAGTAAAGCCATTGTGGGTCAAATGACTCATGCCAAATTAAAACATAGCACACTGTTCACTTGCCAAGGACCTTCTGTGGACAGTTACATCATAATGTCAGGTTCTGGGGAGGTTGTTTGTCTGTTCAACAGTTTTATTCTCTGTGTGCTGTCAGAGTGTTCCATATATTTAGAGAACCACTTGTCCAATTGCGATGAAACTTTGAGACCTCCTTTAGCACACATTATTGAGTGTCTCTTAATCTCATACCCTATTGCTGGGGACAATGATCTTGGATTTATAAAGTCTGGGTAGCACTATGTCCATGAAAACTGATCTGTCTACTTCTATGGATCAGTAGTGTCGATTCTACACATGCTCCAATGACATAATCTATCTTACTAGCATCAGTGGGATGCTTCCTTTTTTTATACATTGAACTACTGTTTGATTTAATACTGTTGCCTTCAGCTAGGATGCATGGATTGTGTGTGCATGTGTGTATGTGCTTTGTAGCAGACTACATTATGTGTGTACTCCATTTTGTGCTTCTGTGAGTGTTCTGAAATATGGCTGAGTTGGCATGTAATGTGAATGCTGTTATTTGGACATGGAGCATAAAGGTTTACCTGTACACAGGTAAAAAAAAAAACAACTATAGAAGTGATAGCAGGGTGCATAAACAATTATTTTATATTCACTAATAATGGGAGCAATATTTTTTTAAACACTAGTACTGTATCCTCTCATTTCCTCTTAAATTTCCCCCATGGCGCAAGTCATATGCTTATTGACCTTCTTAGAATGAACAGCTAGGTATTCTATTTCTATAACCTTGGGTTATTTATACTTCAGGGTGCCCATTCCCTCTATATACACAGCAGGTGCGTGGTTACGAGTGCACTAAATCCAACAACAGCTGCAGGAAACTGCTTTCCAACTGGAAAAACTGACACAGCCACAACTTGACTCCTTTACTTGATTTCCATGTTTCCCCAGGTAAAAGTTATAAAAAAAAACCCTTGCCTGTTATTCACAAATATTTGTGATGTTCACATTATGATGCCTGTTTATACTTCATGTAGTGTGTCAACCTGCACTTGTAATCTTCCTCCTTTTATGATTAATGGCAGCTTACCGCATATCTTTCTCCTGATTTTTCCCACACATTCCTGGGGGTGGGGTCATATGCCTGAGAAATGGTTTGAGTAAGTTTAAAAACCCACTGTACCGGTATTGTACAGTATGTGGGAACAAGGAGGTACAGTCCCACAGTAAATAATGTTGACAGTTGTATGGAGATGCTAGTTAATCAGAACATTTTTGTCTGGTAATGAAGTTTCACTATATGTTTTAGGAATGCCTAACACACCCCAGTAAATGTTTACCCCAGAATATATTTCAAGCAATACTGTAGCTTTCTGTAAAGTAATGTGTTCTACTTTATTTTGATTAATTTGGACAGAGGATCATTTGTGACAAATCTAGCATATATCACAGCCTCCTACACCAACACACATAAAGCAATAGCCTCTACAATTATTTGAACTAGGGAGTACTGTAGCCTCAGACCAGTGGTGTCCAATCACGTTCCTGGAGGGCCATTCCACTCCAGGTTTAACTGGCAAGATTAGATAATTAACTACTTCAGGGTCTGGATAGAAGTTTAATTGATTTAATTAAACAATTTAGAACAGGGTTGGATCAAAGACCAGGAGTGGAAGAGCCAACTTTGCCCACCCCTGCCTAGACCATTGATACACACTTGAGGTTATTTCAATCTATTCCACTCCAGGGCTTGTTCCAACCATGCCCTCAACTGTTGAATTGATTAGTTCACAGCTTATTCCAAACAGGTCTTCGATTGTGTAATTGAACCTAGAGTATGCGTTTAATTAAGCAATTAAACCTGGTTGGAACAACATCCTGGTTTGAGTTGGACTGGTGATCTATCCTTCTCATTCTATATTCTATGCTTAAAGCATGCTAAAAATCCAATTTAATAATGAGGAACATTTTCTGCGGCTGCTTTACAGTTAATGCACTGGTTCAGAGACATGACAAGGGTCTCAGAAGGACATTCTGATTACAGTAACAAAAGCACAGTTCATTAGCTTTACAAATTAAATACAAAGCAAGTACTTCTCATCAGAACTTCGTCTGGTTATGAGAGTACTTATTACCCAGCCTATAAACCCCACAGTGCTTTGTGATTTAAAAAAGAAAAAATACAAAGAAAATGTCAAGCAGTTTCATGTAGCGCCAGTTTATTATATGCACAGTGCAAGGTAAATGAAAGGTACAAAGGAAATGTTTCAAAACTGAAAGTGGTGAATATCCCCATCTAGCCATCTACAGTTTGAAAACCTCCTATAACAATGTTTTAAATCAAAACATCTTCTGTACACAGGACCAGATATGTGTGTATGCAACACATGATATAAATATTTTCAAAGTTGAATGCTGTATGTAAGTGGAAGCACACATTGAGATGTACAGTGCACCCCACTTTAATAAATGTGGAATACAAGTCGAGGGAAGTTATGTCAAGATATAATGTAATGCTCTCGTTAGACCACGTATAGAATACCTCTCTAGAAAAAAGTATCTAGGTATAGGGGTGAATGATTTTTAGTTTCTGTTGCTATTTCTAATGTATCGAGAAGGAAAACTAATCTCATAACATCGTGGCATGAGCTATGAGGACATGTTGAAATACAGTACTTAAAATCTCTTCAGTCTAATAAAAAAATAACGGAAGTTTATAAAATTGTAAGTGGATGAAAAAAATCCATTTTATTACTTCAAACTTATCACAGAGAACAGGACGATAGGGCATAAAGGGAAGCAAACAGAATAAAAGTGAGTTCAGAACAAAACAGATTACTGAGTGAACCAGTAACATCTAAAACACCAGGAACACTTAAAACCAATTACCATTACATTCTACTCTTTGGTTTAAGATTCCTCTAGATGGGGCAAATGGTGTACTAGCATGGGACGAACCTCAATGGGCTGAACATCTTCTTGTTCCCAGCATTTATTATATGTACAATATGTGCTTCTCCGTATTCTGCTGTTTTAGTTCGACTGATGTCTAACAACCTTGTAAATTAACCAAATATAACCCTACCCTACTGTGTGTATGTACTGTATATAATAGGTTACATGTAGCATGTTATTCAAAATTGAAAACTTTCTGTTACCCCAGCCATTTCATTATCCTCACCCTTATGCGATAACATCTCACTAAATCTAAAGCAGAATTGAAACACTTACAATACATTTCAAATCGACTCTTCAATACATCCTTTCAAGGTATTTTGGTTTCAGGGAGTTATGCTTGCAATTATACTTGTCTATCAAAAATTGCACTTATACAGGTACATTTTACTGTAGAAAAATAAATCTGAGTAAAGTCAGAGCAAAATTTCAAGTATAACTAAACAATGCATTACTGCAAGGACAAAGAGAGGATTATCAATGAGGGCACATGCTTATGAGTCTCGTAACACAAAGAAGAAAAGGTGATAGTAAAGGGTATTATAGGCTTCTACAGCTTAATATAGTGATATAGTGTGCCCTCCAGTGGTTAAATCATGGTATTAGTGCAGATGTCCCTTCATAGTCTTTTATTTATGATACAAGGACCACACACATAGCCAGTTGGATATGCATATTACAAACTCAAGAACACATTTCAAACAATGCATTTTATTATAAACATTAAAGAATGCATGGGTTGCTGTGCTGAAATACAAGCAAGTGTATAAAACCATTTTTTGTTAGGCTTTAGATCCCCATGTGGAAAATCCTTTCAGTGTGACTCTTTTTTTGGAGGTCTGTCAAGGTTCACATGATGTTTCCCGGAGGTTTTAATGATCTATAGCATTGCTTGGTTCCAATTGAAAATGTTAGATTTCTTTTATAATCCAAAATGTTATAATATATCCTGGGAACTTCATGTAATAGATTATTTATTGTGCTTGCCTATACTGTATAAAATAGAGGATTTTTCAGTTCCGGTATTTAACATTTCATAACATTTTCAATCCAGTATATGAAATCATTAAAAACTGCACTTCAAAGTTTCTTATGATGCTGGATTCACTCGAAAGCCAATCCTTATTTTTTTTTTTTTAAAGACCATTTAAAACACATTTTCACAAATGTAACATTAATTGTAGTTCAGTATTCTAAATGTACTTTGTGTGTGTTGGAGAGTATAGTACAAAGGCATTGTGGTTACAGTACCTCTGCCAAGTCAGTCACTTCAGAAACCCTTTATATCCTGGAGGGTCACTGAGCAACCGTCTTAGAGAGCTTTCATGGTTCCCGGCCTCCGCATCCCTTTTTACTTTGTTTTTGCTTATTAAGGAATCACATCTTTGCTACTGTAGAAAAGGACACAACCACCAGTTGCCATTATAGAACAAAAACACAGGATATGAAGGGTTAAAAGTACCAGCTGACATACTAAAAAAAAAAAAAAACTGTAGATAATAATTAGCTTGCATAGTCAAGTAATTCATGTTGTGTGTGAGTGTGTGTAGCATATGGGATGTAGCATATATAAAAACCCTGAACAATATTAAATACAGAAACATCAAATTCAAAAATTGGGGTGCAAAAAGTATATACTTTCTTGTAACTGAGTAATCATGAGAAGATACAAAATGTCAAAATTGTGTTGCACGAAAAGCTACTTAAAATATCATAATCTAGGGCTCCCAAGTGGCACATCCAGTAAAGGCGCTCCTTGTGGAGTGCAGGATGCGCCCTATAGTCTGGACGTCGCGAGTTCGAGTCCAGGCTATTCCTTTGCCGACCGAGGACGGGAGCTTCCATGGGGCGGCGCTCAATTGGCCGAGTGCTGCCCGGGGGGAGGGAGGGCTAGGTCGGCCAGGGTGTCCTCGGCTCACCGCGCACCAGCGACCCCTGTAGTCTGGCAGGGCGCCTGCGGGCTTGCCTGTAAGCTGCCCGAGAGCTGCGTTGTCCTCCGACGCTGTGGCTCTTGGGTGGCTGCATGGTGAGTCTGCAGTGTGAAAAAAAGTGGTCGGCTGAGGACACACACTTCAGAGGACAATGTGTGTTCGTCTTCGCCCCCCCGAGTCAGCAGGCGTGGTAGCGGTGAGCTGAGCCTAAAAATAATTGGCCATTTCCAAATTGGGTAGAAAATAATATAATAATAATAATAATAATAATAATAATAATAATAATAATAATAATAATAATAATAATTATATATATATATATATATATATATATATATATATATATATATATATATATATATATATATATATATATATACTGCACTGCTGTATTCTAAAATATGTAACCTGGGAAGCCATCAGAATATACAGTATTCTATAGTTGAATTATATAATCTTTTATTGTATTAGTACTGTATTGTATTTGAAAAACATTTAGTAAAAGAAAGTTAATGATTGTGTAAATACAATAATTTAGCTATCATACCTATTTTTATTATACAGAGGACCATAGTGCAAAGCATTTACTCGAGGCTTTAATTAACACTTTTTTGAACAGAGAAAATTTCATGTTAATGTTACAGAAAAACATGAGCGCTTATTTGGTTTTAAAAAATGTTAATTGAAAACTGGGGTAAACACTTTGAAAACATAGCCTATTATCTGCCGTATGTGCCATATTTATACTGCACGTTTTTGAATAGTGTCTGTGATGGGTAAAGATTGTGCGAACCAAAGCAAACTGGGTATTCTTTGCTTTAAACTGCATCAAATTGATCTTGATTTTTCATTGAAAGCTCTTGTAACCTGCCACCCTCATCTCTAACATTAGTACATCTTTTACAATGTATTTATATCTACATAGGCTGCAGTTAAGCTCAGAAAGCTCAGACAGCTTTGTATACACTGCAGCTTAAGAATTGTTTCATTTAAATGGACACTTGCTTAAGTAATATAAATCAGTGCAGTAATAAACAAAGTGCCATTTGGGAAATCTAAGATACTGAATGTACTTTCTCAGACAAGCAAAGGACCAGTGAGGCAGAAGGCTCTCTCATGGCTTGTAATGCACTCTGGTACTGGTTCTTGTATTAAATCTGTTCTTGTGAGGTACACAGGATACTGTTTTTTGGTTTACGCCTCACTTTTCTTAACGCAATAGCACCATAGTTTATAAAAAGTCAAAAAGAAGACTTGGTAAAAAAAGAAAATCGAGGATATTATGTCTTCTTCATACAGACATGACAACGACTGATGTGGGTCCGTAGATCTCCTGCCTTAAGTGTAGCAGAAACTGGTTTCCTGAAATTAAAAAAGAAAAAAAGATGTAAAATGCTACAACTTTTTAATAAATAATGCAAAATAAACTGTTCCACAAAACATTCAACAATTTGACCAAAGACAACATGAAATGTTCCAAGCTTACACAGTCAGTTTAGCATGTTTTTGACATTCTTATGCTATGCATTTGATATTTTTTACCATGGTTAACCATATTTTGACCATGTTTTCAGTGTGCTTTACTACAGTTCGCCTCTCTTTTACCACAGTCAATGTTTATAAACACAAATGCCTGAAGAAACATCCACAGCTGTCTTTGGCTGCCTCTTGCATTGCCCTGATTGGTCAGGGGGGGCAGCCTCTCTTTAAATTCAAAAGATGCAAGAAATACAGCAGGTTTTTATTTTTTCCAAACAGCTCCATCGTATACGTTGGTAATGCACCTGCTATAACATGTGGGTACAGTAAGAGCAGTAAAGAAACCTCAGTTCATTATTCTGACATGAACTGCTTAAATGATGCATCCTAATATTTGCCTACAGCTTCAACATTTAGTTTTTTCAAGAACAGCTGATTATATTAACATGATAAGTAATGTCAATGACCACCACTATAATATGTGACAATACCCAAGTACTGTAATTTAAATTTTAATTGCAAGGATTTGATGTAATTCACTAAAATTCAATTTTTCATCTCATTATTAAATAAAACTTGTCACCATATAGAACATGATATTCGGAATCAGAACTGCATGTGTTGCAGGGTTGGAAATCAGAATCATATTGTATTGCCATTTTAGCATTTACAGGATTTAATTAGACACACCTGAGCTTATTCCCTATGTCTAGCAACTAATTAGGCTCCTAGTACAATGACTCAAACTGCTTTGAGCTGCAATGCAATGCAATGTGAATTTAGTGTTCATCCCTCTGTGAAAGCACACTCATTTCCAAAACAGAGATGAAATATCACAACTCACTTGAACAGTTCACCATTCTCAATAGTAGCTAGCCAGAAACTGTAGGCATTGGCATAGTAGTTGCAGGTTCCACGACCGTGGCACTCAATGAAGGGAGCGCTGCGGAACTCTTCCAGACAGGAGCCAGGAGAGGCCAGGGCCTGGCCAGAGCCCTCTGCACCTGCACTAGTGTGCTAGACAGTGAACAGGAAAGAACAGTCTTAAAGTCTTAATACACATTGAAATACGTCTTTAATACATCCTTCATATTCTGAATTTCCTGCAACAAGAAGGTTCCCTTCCTTGAGACTCATTTACAATTGTAAAACTGGGATACCTTATATGCTCGATACAGTGCCCAGCCTCAACTGTCGGTCCATATTCCTATTAGTGCCCAGTTTTACTGGCAGAAAGTTAATTAGGGCCCACGCTCTCCAAATTGCCCCACCCCCCATTCATTTTTTCACTATCTTAAAATATTATATTTGTTATTTTTGTGTTATACACAATTAAACTAATTTAGTATTATTGACGTATATTTTTAGTGTTTATTTGTAATAAAATAACATTTGAAAAAGTATTTTGCAACGGCAAATTGAGCCTGCAAGCAACCTTGTCTTCTACAGCCTGTAAGCTTCTGGTAGTGTCCTTCACTTTACCATTACGACAGAGATTAATTTACTAATGCCAAGTAATACTTCATTTGCTTAAAATGCATAAAAACCTTGAAAGTACGTAAAAAGCTTTATATTGATATGGTGCTGCATCGATGATTTCACAGTAGCCAATTAGCACCTGCTCTCTAATCCAAATAACTGCTCAGATAAAGAAAAGATTGAGAAAATAAGTGCCTGGGTGCTATTTGTTTTTTCTCATCTGTAATGAACAAAAAATGTTATGAGTAATGGAGTTCAAATAATAATTACCCAACTCCACTGTGTTTTATATCAATGATATGGAAAAACGGTGGTAATTTAGTTAACACCTTGAGATAATTGCTGTATTACATATATTCACAGTGTGCTATTAACAAAAGGCATTACTTACAAACAAACAGAAGGTCTGTGTTATGTTTTATTTTTTCAGTCCCTAAGGATCACATAGCTGCTATGAATGTTTCTTGATTGAGTCTTAAAGAATTGACAGTAATTTGACACTGAAGTTGCATACTGTAAATGTAAAAGAGGCTTAAAACAATTACAAATAATCATTTGTGGACTGTTTTCTAGGTAATTGCAGTTTGTGTTTTGTCGAGTTGTGGGTAATTAAATCAAGAAAATATGTGGGGTATAATCATATCTGTATTCAAACTACTGTAACCTGTAGAACTGGGAGCCTTCGTGATCAAAAACAAAGCAACTCCGAGGTATATGTCATTTCAGATCAAATAGTTGGTAAATATGAAGTGAAATGGAAATGTGAAAAAAGATTGTATCATTGAGGATAAAAAAATAAGGCGGTGAAAAGGTTAATTTCTACTGTACACCTCCTGTAATGGAACTTTATTGAACAGTTGTCTTGTATGACATCCTAACAATACCACTGAACTCATCTGAGAGACTCACAGAATACATGTGTTACGAGGATAAAGCATTAGGTATTTATCATTCAGAAACTGGAAGCTGGATGAGATATTACCAGTTGTAGGTGTGGTGTCGGTGGTGGGTTTACAAACTCATACAACCTCCCCTCACAGGGATGCTAAATTACCAGAGCAATGTGTTTTATATTGTACACTGCCCTGTAATGAATGTTATGAAATATGATTTTCTTCTGAGAAACTATAACAACCCAGTGATTATGCGCAATGAATGAAATAGCAAAACCACAAATACAAATGTATAGTTAAACATGCATAGCACTGAGACAGTACAGCATAACTCGGTGTACATGAACACAATACGCACCATGACGAAAGAATAGCCAATCCACAGGGATTCCCATCCACTGGGACATTGCGGGATCTGGATTGTCTGGCTGTGGACTGCAATTACCATGGCTGGTGCTTCACAAACTGAGCATCTGTAAAAAAACAAAACCCATGTGGGAATATTGTGTAATAACAAGACTATAACAAGACTTTAACAAGACTATAATAAGATTACAATAACACTATAACAAGCTTATTTCATAAATAGTTTGTCAAGTGAACACCGTTTAAAACTATTCAAAACAATGTTAACACTCAGAAAACATGACCTCTGGCACATGCTAATAAATCTAGTACAAATACATTATTTGCATTTACAGACAACACAAAAATAGGAGGAGTGGCAAACACTGTTGCAGTAGCAAAGGTCATTCATAATGATCTAGACAGCATTCAGAACTGGGCGGGCACATGGTAAATGACATTTAATAGAGACAAGTGTAAGGTACTGCACGCAGGCAATAAAAATGTGCATTATAAATATCATGTGGGAGATACTGAAATTGAAGAAGGAATCTATGAAAAAGACCTAGGAGTTTATGTTGACTCAGAAATGTCTTCATCTAGACAATTATTAATTAATTATTTATTTATTTAGCAGGCGCCTTTATCCAAGGCGACTTACACAGACTAGGGTGTGTGAACTATGCATCAGCTGCAGAGTCACTTACAATTACATCTCACCCGAAAGACGGAGCACAAGGAGGTTAAGTGACTTGCTCAGGGTCACACAATGAGTCAGTGGCTGAGGTGGGATTTGAACCTTTTGGTTACAAGCCCCTTTCTTTAACAACTGGACCACACAGCCTCCTTAATGTGGGGAAGCTATAAAAAAGGCCAAGATGATGCTCGGATATATTGTGAAAAGTGTTGAATTTAAATCAAGGGAAGTAATGTTAAAACTACACAATGCATTAGTAACACCTCCTCTAGAATATTGTGTTCAGTTCTGGTCATCTCGTTACAAAAAGGATATTGCTGCTCTAGAAAGAGTATAAAGAATAGCGACTAGAATTATCCCGGGTTTAAAAGGCATGTCGTATGCAGACAGGCTAAAAGAATTGGAGCTACTCAGTCTTGAACAAAGAAGACTACACAGTGATCTGATTCAAGTATTCAAAAGTCTAAAAGGTATTGACAATATTGACCCAGGGGACTTTTTCGACCTGAAAAAAGAAACAAGGGCCAGTGGTCACAAATGGAGATTAGATAAAGGGGCATTCAGAACAGAAAATAGGAGGTACTTTTTTACACAGAGAATTGTGAGGGTCTGAAAACAACTCCCCAGTAATGTTGTTGAAGCTGACACCTTGGCATCCTTCAAGAAGCTGCAGATGTCTCTTTTATTAAGTTTGAAGTTGGGCTTAGTGCCTTTCTCACGAACCTCTTACCTGCTAATAAAAGGCCTGATACTTTCACCAGTGATGGGAGCCATATTCATTGGCATTGGTTCAGGGGAAGACAGCCAATAGGAATAGTCATTTCTTGATGCAAAGTTGCAGACATTGTTAATGTTACAGAACAAAAATGGCATGGGACTAAACTTGCGAAGGCAGCTTCCAGCAGTACCTATGATCAGAATTGAGACATACTTATTAAATTCATAACTAACCAGACAGGCATAGTGTTGACATAAGATTGTGAGGAAAGAATATAATGAAAGGCTAAAGAATGACTGTCAGCATATATGATCAAAGTTATACTATATATGTGTGTGTGCGTGTGTGTGTGTGTGTGTGTGTGTGTGTGTGTGCGTGTGTGTGTGTGTTGCTAAAGCTAAATTTATCTTGCTCTTAATTGTATTATTACTTGTACTGTGATTCTTCAAATGTATTTTTGTTTATGACTGTAAGTCGCTCTGGCTAATAAATAATAATAATAATAATAATAATGATAATAATAATAATAATAATAATAATAATAATAATAATAATAATAATAATAATAATAATAATAATAATAATAATAAAAATAAAGGTTGTGTATGAAAATGTATTTTGACAACTGAAAGGATAACTCAACTGGAATCCATTTCAGCGTAACAGTATTGTTGTTTTACTTATGAAAAACCAACCTAAGTCTTGGCCATGTGCCCTTTCATTGCCTTGCACATATAAGAGAGAATAGCCATCGTAGATTTTCGTTGTTCCTACTGGACATGAAGGCACCTCTACCATCTGGCTGTGTCTTGTAACAAGGAAGCCATGAGCTATGGATGATGGTCCTGGTATCCCTGCTGGTCCTGGCAAGCCATCAGGGCCTGGTGAGCCTGGATATCCTCTTGGGCCTGAAAAAAAATAACAGCAACAATTTATGAGACACAATATGTGCAAAGTAAAAGGTCTTTGTGTACAATTAGAGGATCTCAGGCTGAAAAGTGTTATTATCTCAGTATTTGTTTACAGAACATACCTGGAGGGCCGACCGGTCCATGTTCTCCTTTCTGTCCGGGCCTACCATCAAACCCAGGAATTCCATCCTGCCCTGGCAAACCAATAATTCCGCTCACACCTGCAACAGGCAGTAGTTTATTATTAGTTTAAGGGTATTATTTATTATTTAAAGGAATGTATTCACCATTGGTTTATAATAGCAGTTTCCTGCTAAAGAAACTCAATAGTTACCTTGTTGTCCCTTGGGTCCTGGATATCCTAATAGACCAGGGGGTCCTCGTGGACCTTGAGGACCAGGTAAGCCTCGGTCTCCTTTAACTGAAATTGTAGGTCCTGGTGGACCAGGAGGGCCATCGATACCTAAAGAACAACCATTGGGTTAATTCATATACAGTCGCCACCGCAGTAAGCGATGGATGGTATAAACTCCCACACAATAACCTGACATTCAAAAATGTCTCCCAATCACCAGTACAGTAATCAAAACAAACAAGCGTGTATGCGGTTAGAAAATCTTTATAAAGACACTCATTATGCTAATAAAATGATGTATTAAAACCTATGAATGTAATAAAAAGTAAGTGCAAAAAAGTGCAGTACAGTACAGGTAGGCCTCATTACTGCAAATTGTTTCCAGCGAAGAACTCTATGATACGCATCTGGACAATCTTTTTTTGCAAGTATGGATGGCAAACCTTGTCAGCGTTTTCTAAAAAATCCCAATTCGGCTCTATATCCAGATGCTGCTCCATATTAGCAGTGTTACAATCGCAGCATGCACGCTTACGTCATCTGTATCTGTTTCAGGCCGAGCCCCCTGGTCGCTAAGGTGACACAGCTCAGAATTCTTCCTCTGACATCCCCTCTGGTGTTGTCAGAGTTTCAGTTTCGGTTAGATTTTCGTCAGCACTCTCCTCCTCAACTACAGAAAACCCAGTTTTTTTGAAGCAACGTTGCATTGTTTGCTGACTGACAGAGTTCCGAGCATGCTTTAGCAAGCGCACAGCATCTAACAGAGACATTTTATTTACACTGAATTTTAATGGCGATGTGCATCGTTTCTCTTTCCAGCCATGCTTGCTGTTGCAGTCAGTGCTGTTTTTTGAAACTGTAAACCAGACACTGCGCACAATGATTAAATAGCCAAGGTACAGTACAGGGGTAATCTCTCAGTAACGAGGTGTAAACAGCTGATTGATCAATCCGTCAAGCTTTTACTACAGTAAAGTGCTGCCTTTTGTATTGAAATCTACGTGAATGGCAAGGTAGTGAGGTAAAAACAGCTGATTGGTGGATTAGTAAGAGCGATTACTACAGTATAAGCAGTGTGTTTGTTATTTAAATCTATGTGAATGGCACATAATGAGAGCCAAACAGCTGAGTTTGCCCGAAATATACAGCGTGCTTAACATGGTACCAACACTGCACGAAATAACCCTGTACGGTGTAAGTGGTGGATACTGTACAGCTATTTGTCATTCCATGGTATTTTTTTGCGACCCCACCATATGTCTGGAACAGTGAATGATGTATTGTATCATTGAAATAAAAAGTGCAGTCTGCTCCTGTACTTGTATACTTTAAATAGTAAAACAGATCACAGAATAGATTTGGAACACATTGCACAGTGGCTCTGATAGAGAAGCACACTGGTACCGATATAGTACCATGATACTGAAATGTTCTTACTATTGAGATACCACTGTGGAAATATGAAAATGACATCACTGTGGTGCCATTCTACCAATCATTCCCTTATGCTACTGTTTTTCCATAGTACAGAACATTGCATTAACATTTTGTGTCACTGAAGACCATGTGGTACATTAAAGAGTGGGACCACTTGTAGTCACTCAATGAATGCAATGCTTTTTAGACATCAGCACATTCAGATAAAAAGTAACCTCTTTCAGTGTGCATGCAACAGAAAAGTATATTAGCTGAGCATATATCAAGTTGAAGAAATACTGCCATGCTGCAATTCAAAAAAGGCATTGCTTATCAATTCATCACTTACCCTTAGAACCAGAAAAACCTCGTTCACCAGTTTCTCCTTTGTAACCTAAATGCCCGGTAGCACCTTTCATTCCTATAGGAAATGAAACAAGCTGCATTTGATTTCTGTCATGTGTTTTGCAACACTAGGGAAACTAATAGAGTCAGTTTTTCCCAATCTAATCCTAATTTAAAATGAAGACGATGTACTTGCTGAATTACAGAAAACAAGGTACTGGATTTGCCTCATTTACAGTACCGATGGTTTCTCAGCTCTGTCACCCCTACAGCAATATAGATCCAAATGAATTAACTGTTTATATATAGCAAAAGCTAAGTACCATTTCCAGTAATTAACCTACAAGAAGGAACTTTGAAAAAAATTGCATGAGATGTGGTAGTCTGTTCCGAGGGTGCAACAGCGTGCAATGCATGTTTTCTGTGCCAGCTTTGTGAGAAGTGGGACAGATCCAACATATCTACTGTAACTCCAATAACGTTCAAGTTTGATGATTGGCATAAAACAGACTTGTTCCAAATAATTTATACATCAAAAATAATATAAGATGTTGTACTCTCTGCAATACAGGCTGGTGAGGGGGTTAATATATGTGCCCATGAATATAACCAAAACCTTTTGGGTATGTGTTAATTAAAAAGTGTGTCATCTGAAAGTATTCCTTGGATTAATATGAATTATGTTTTAATGTTTTAATGTTTTATGTTTTAATAATGTTTTTTGTTGTATTATTATTATTATTATTATTATTATTATTATTATTATTATTATTATTATTTGTTACTACAATGCAGTATAAATAAAAACAAAAAGGTCTTTTTCTATTTGAATATAATCTAGTAGATATACTGTGATGTTATCATTCCCTCTATAAATGAAATGTCATCGTTCTATCAATGGAAAATAATGAAAAAAGATGGTGTGAAGAATCTTAACTTCCAATGAAAAACATTACAATGACTAACCTGGAAACCCTGGCACTCCCTGAGCCCCCATTTCACCCTTCTGTCCATTGAGACCAGGAAGTCCAGCATTTCCCTGTGTAAAATAACATTCATTACATTTTTTAATGAATTCACAGCAATTAATTAGAATCAACATAACTTTCTGTGAGTGGAAGAGATACTCCAAAGGTAGATAGAGACAACCCCTATATGAATGTTGTTGTTGAATAAAGGGAGAAGAACGAAGGGTGTTCTGGACAGACATATTCCCTGGGATGTCACACACCAATGTAATAAAAGCAGAAATATAAGTCTCCGTACAAGTTGTTGTTTTGTTTTTTTCTTTATTAAATCCTGATGCTCAAACAAAGATATGTGCACAAAAGCATTTGAATTCCCCCTAAATGTCATGAGAGCATAAAAAAGTGTTGAAAAAGTGTCAACAGGAAGTAAAGTTAGCTGAAGACAAAGGGCTGCCTAAACAGCTTGATATAACTTTACATTTTATTTTAAAAGAATGCAATTCTCATCACAGTCAACGTTCACCACACTATTAAAACTATCACTGACATGGGCTGGTGCAGACTTACAGGAATTCCAGGCACACCTCGCTCTCCCTTGAGTCCCTGAAGTCCAGGCTGCCCAGGTAAGCCATGGGTTCCTTTTTCCCCTTTGCCTCCAATATTTCCTGGAATTCCAGGTGGCCCTTGGGGTCCAGGTGAACCTACAAAAGGAAATGCTTTCATATACTCTATGTCCACCACATCAAGCAGTTTTGAAAATAATGTAACCGTACCGATCCAAAAGTATATACATTTTCAATTAGATTTATTTAGCTTGAATTTTTAGGAACACTTAACTTTTTCATTGCCTTTGACAAGATGTCTCCTCATTTTATTATCTTTCCTAATGTGCCAATGCAGATAATTCTTTTTGTTTTGTTTTGTTTTTTTTATAAATTTAGTCATTGCCAATTATTTTTATTATTTTCTCCCAATTTGGAATGGCCAATTATTATTTGAAGCTCAGATCACCGCTACCACCCCTGCGCTGACTTGGGAGGGCGAAGACAAACACACACTGTCCTCCGAAGCGAGTGCCGTCAGCCGACCGCTTTTTTTTCACACTGTGGACTCACCATGCAGCCACCCAAGAGCTACAGCGTCGGAGGACAACGCAGCTCTCGGGCAGCTTACAGGCAAGCTCCCAGGCACCCGGCCAGACTACAGGGGTCGCTGGTGCGCGGTGAGCCGAAGACACCCTGGCCGACCTAACCCTCCCTCCCCCAGGGTGACGCTCGGCCAATTGTGCGCCGCCCCGTGAGCTCCCGTCCACGGTCGGCTGTGGAATAGCCTGGACTCGACCTGGCGACGTCCAGACTATAGAGCGCATCCTGCACTCGACGTGGAGCACCTTTACTGGATACGCCACTCGGGAGCCCCTTAATGTAGAGAATTCTTGTTATAAATATTGTATATTAATACAAAATTAAGGTTGTAACAGTGCATACAAAATAATAAGTGTGGTCTCTTTAAAAGAATATTGCAAGTTGTTATCTTGTGAGATGTTGAAACAAATCAAGTTAAATAGAGGCGGGTTTAAACGATGAGAAAAGGAATGCAATGCTTCATAAGGGGAAGGTTTTATTTAGCTGTGTGGTTTAGAAAATATAACAGGAAGTATACGCTTTCTTAAAATTAAATTTGATTTGACTGTGTTTTTTCTGAAACTGAAGACGAAATCTGAGCTTTTCTTTCTGGAAACGAGTATATTTGGTCACTGCACCACTTACATGCTTAAATAAATGCTTCAAACTGGATTTCAATAGAAATAATAGAAGCTGCCATTTTCACCATGGCACAGATGGAGCAGAAGTACTCTATTGCTATATAACTCATCTCTTTTACATTAATTCATTAAAATATAAAGATTATTAGTTTCCAATCTTTCTTTTTTAAAACATTCAGCGATCACTGGCTTCTTACTAAATAACACCGGTACTAGTACTCTACTTTCTAGGGGATTTGAATGATTTCCTAAGTTCTCTATCATACTTTTGTTTGACACAAGTTCTCTGTTGTTGCTTTTCTTGTGTCTGTGTTACTTATTGTTAGTTCATAGCCTGCTTACCTAAAGGTCCGGGCAATCCTGGTTGTCCATGTTCACCTTTTGGACCTTCCATCGCTTCCCCAGGTGGACCCTGGAAACCAGGCGGGCCTTGCTGCCCTGGATAACCTGGCTGCCCTTGATCTCCTTTAACACCTGGGATTCCAGGACTACCTGGGAGACCAGGTAAGCCTGCGTCTCCTTTGCTACCTGTAAATGCAAGAGACATCGGTTGAGTTACAAGGCATTCCTGAGCAAGTTACAGTACCTGCTATCTATTATTATGCCCTCGCTCTTTCTCTCTGGCTTACAAATCCTATCCCGTGGAACAACGTTTTTTTTTTTTTGGTTCTGGATTTCATTTCCAGTGCAATGATTCCTAACAACCTGACCACAGATGGGGAACAGACAGTGATGAAAGAGCCACCCCTCCCCCTCAAAGAAAAAATGTCCAGGTGCTAATCTGATCAAGGATTCCGCCACAATCTATAATGTTTGAATAGCTTTGGAGTCAAAGTCCCTTGTCCAAAGAAATTGTCACCTTTCTCTCCAAGGACACCGGGAAGTCCTGGAAAACCTCTACCTGGTGAACCTGCAGAACAGAGAGCAGAACTTAGAATGTGCAAAATGGCTGAAACATGGGTACAATTCAAAAGGCAACAACAGCTTGAATGTCAGCCTATCACAGCTCTAGATAGGCACTTCACTAGGTGACAAATTAATGGTGCAAGGCTTTTTACCGTGTTCTATCATACAATGTGAAGTGACTGCGACAGAAGTCTAATATAGGTGTTTACCTTGGTCACCCTTCTCTCCAGACAGGCCAGGGATTCCATCCAGTCCATCGTCACCTTTGGTTCCTGCAGGGCCGGGAGGCCCCTGAAGGCCTGGCTCGCCTACAAAAAACAAAAACAACAAAAAAAGCCTTTTTTCACTTACCATTCAGATTTTAATATTGTGTATTCCTAATTATTGTTTTAGGTAACAGGTGTACTTCACAACATAAAAAAGGAAACATTTGCCAATATACTGTAACCCTAAAATATCACGTAAAATAATATTCTTGTCACAAACAAGACCAAAAGTCATGAATAATGCATACATATAATGCATGAAACAATTAATTCCAACATATTAAAATTTCTGGTTCATTCACCTCAGTCTTTCAGGCATTATTTTTTAGACAATCAGCATAGCTGATTTATCACTCAGTAATACGTTTTTGGATATTTCCTGATTTCCTGAACCCTTCTTTATGTTTCTGTTTGACACAATGTGGGGTAGTACAGGGATTTCAGCAATGTGGATCTCACGTTCACTATCTCTCTCTATGCTTAGCCTAAAATCACAGTATATGTCTTTAAAGAATATTAATCACAGAGAGTCCTTTCTATTCTTGTCTACCTGGCCTTCCTTGAAATCCTGGTTGCCCTGGAGTGCCAGATAATCCATCAATTCCTTTCTGTCCCGGAAATCCTGGACTACCTAGAGAGACCAGACATGTACAATTCAGTATGGAAAAATATACCGTGCAACCTGTAAGGCCATTGAAAGGGACCAACAAATTGTTGCCTTAATACTGGGGTGAGATTTCTATTGAGGGTGCACATAATTTATTCTGAACCAATGATAGTATGGCAGAATAGCTATTTGCTAAAGACTGAGACAGTTCAATTTACAGGAATGTTTTTGCTGGTTTATAAGTAATACAGATACACCTTTACTGTACTTTTGCTTTCATTTTTTTTAATTTATGTTTGTGTCAATGCTGTTTAGTTTAATTTAACATAGGCTTAATTTGTTTGGGACTACAGGCAGTAGCCTTGCAGGGTGGCCTTAATATTGACAGACAATTTACATTACAGTCAATTAAGGCACATACAAAAGTATTATTATTTTGTATGTACTGTATTTTTTAAAATGGATTTGTTGATTGATATTAGTTGAAACTATGCAGAATTATGTAAAACTATGCTCCTATGTAAAAAAAAAAACTCACAACCAGTATATATTTTCAATCTGAGCAACATTTATCTATTTGTTTTATAGTAAAGAGGCTTGCAGCTAAAAATGCCTTACACATCCAGTTGAGGGAAGGCAGCATTGACCGCGGATTATAATACTGCAGATGCCTACTGCCGTAGCTGCTTTGTGTGTAAGCAGGGTATCACAAATGCTAAAGCCAACATCCTGATTGTTTTCATGTCATGTGACCACTGCAGTAAGTTTCTTGTTGTACCATTATAAAGTTTGATTGAAGACTAACACAGGCTGTTCCCCTTCAACCTGTTTCCATTGTGAATATGCAATTGTGCAACAGATTCACTATGTCTACATAGAATGAAAATAAACACCTGCCTGGATACCCTGGTGATCCAACGTCTCCTTTAGGACCTGGTGCACCCGGCATTCCTGGCATGCCTTCCACTCCCTTCACACCTTTATCACCTGAGATACCCGGGAAGCCTGGTGGGCCTGGCTGACCCTGAAGACACACACAAAACATTCAGGAAACTTTGTACATTGATGTATATGTTTAAAATGCACAAGTAACTGAGAAAAGGGGAGCAGTGCACAATTAGTTTACAAAACAAAACAACTGAAAATCTGCCTGTTATTGTCCATTAATGCTTATTTTAAAAAAAATCAATTTGGGGGGGAAATCTGTATGTTTCATGTTCAGAACCCCTGTGAACAGATATGAGTTCCATCTTCAAATCTACACCAAAGCTTTTAGGAGCCATCTAGTTTACAAGTGCTGTAGTCGACAAGTGTTTTCTGGTACTCTCAATGATGTGGTGCACTAGTCTTATCACAACTGGATAAGCGGTTCTGAAGAGATATGTAAAAGTTAGACATATGTATGAATGTTTCCTTGTTGTCTGGGATTTGCATCTCCAGTGCGGGGTTAACAAAATGCTTACCTTTTCACCTTCAGCTCCTGGCTTTCCGATACCTGGTTCTCCAGGATCACCCCTCAGACCCTTTTCACCAGGTGTTCCAGGGTAGCCCGTCAAGCCAGGTGACCCCCCCACACCTTTAGTACCTTTTGCTCCTTCTGAACCTGAATAAGACAAGCATAACTTGCTTATCCATATCTTCACTGCTTTCTTCTCTATCGATTGCAATATGAAGTTGCATTGGTAATCTCCATATGTAGAACAGGGATGAATAGCCAAATGCATATCTAAAATGAGAAACACTAAATGCAAAGCACAAAATACTGTATTTGTTTATTTAGCAGACGCCTTTATCCAAGGTGACTTCCAGACACTAGGGTGTGTGAACTATGCATCAGCTGCAGAGTCACTTACAACTACGTCTCACCCAAAAAACAGAGCACAAGGAGGTTAAGCGACTTGCTCAGGGTCACACAAGGAGTTAGTGTCTGAGGTGGGATTTGAACCAGGGACCTCCTGGGTATAAGCCCTTTTCTTTAACCACTGGACCACACAGCCTCCTCCAATTTAGGATTGTAAAAGTGTCTACAGTTATTTTTGCTGTTTAGCCTAAGCACACTGGCCATTTTATAGTTTCAAGTTTTGTAAGGGTAGTTAGCCATTGCTTTTCAATTGGTATACAGTAGGTAGCCTCTTTATATTTATATGGAAAAATGCAGAACAACTATCTAGCTTGCTTATGATTCCTAATAGCATTACTTGAAAGAAATCAGTAGGAACAGATATTGTTGCCACTCACTGGCTGAGCCAAATTTCTACACAGCTTAACATATCACTAAATGCTCAGCTAATCAAATGACCATGGTTGAGCGTTAACCTTTTACAACCACCATTCTCTGGGTGAGAATAAAAGTTCCACTGGGAACTATAAAAGATCAGGATGGTGAGTATCACCAAACAGAGCAAAAGACAAAAAAAGAAACACTGTAAACAGAAACACAAAACCTTGTTTCTTTAATACATTAAGTATTGCCCAGTGGCTGTTCCGCTTACAGAATATACGCTGGAGATGGCAACAATGGCCTTTTGTTTTTCCCTTTAGGCGAAACAGAACACAGGTACTCCACACATTTCCTTTGATACCTGGGCCAGATCAATTAAAGCAATTGATCAATTACCGCTGATTGACACTGCATGTGATCTTGCCATAGACTGATTCAAGAGCATACCTTGAGACTGCCTGTGACACAGCAGGAAAACACATAACACACACGGACCCTTTTATAAACTGTGCACAATGTTTACAGTGAGCCCATGTATATTAACTTCCTTGTCACAATAGTATAGCATAGATTCCTAAAAACAAAAACACCACAGGGGCGGGACCAATTATGCAATAAAAGGACAGACTAAAAACAAGTGCATGGAATCTTACCCGGTAAGCCCATTTGACCAATGGATCCTTTCTGTCCTGGTAAACCCTCACGACCAGGGAGTCCAGTAGAACCTGGGTCACCTTTAAGTCCTAGTAATTACAAATAGATGAAAAACTTGTATTCATTGTTTCATGTAATCCTTTCGTATTGATCATCATCACACACACACACACACACACACACATATATATATATATATATATATATATATATATATATATATATATATATATATATATTGTTTAACACGCCATGTGAGACCTAGAAAAACTGTGTATCTAAAGAAACCAACCTAGACAGGTAGAAATGAAACCCATGCACCTACATACAGTACGGCATCAAAGAATTGTTGTTACAGTACCTGGTTGCCCAGACAGTCCTGGCTCTCCATCCTTTCCTGGCATTCCTGGGCTTCCTGGGGTTCCTTGATACCCTTTCACTCCAGCTTTTCCTGCAACACCTGTAATATAAAATCATGCAACATACTTTTCAGCTTCTTGTATTTAATTCTTTACCACTTTAGATTCTCACCTTTTAAGACCCTAGAAACCAAGTCCAAAGTTGGGCTTGGGCAATCTGTAGATTGGAGACGTGTTGCAGGAGATGCGCCCTGTCAGTTACAGTTAACATTCAGTTTTTAGAAAGCTGCTTAGCACTTAGCACTGTGATAAATAATTTGCAAATAAAGCCCTGCGTACCATAGTTTAGATGACATCTGGTACATTCTAAAAAGTTTTTTTCACTGCTGACATTAGCATTACTTTATCAACAAATGTACCTGTGAATCCTTTATCTCCCTTCTGTCCTCTCATTTGATGTATTTCTCCCTTGGACATGGTCCCTGGAGGGCCTGGTATCCCTTGTTCCCCTGCTTCTCCTTTAGCTCCTGTTTCACCCTGCTGTCCAATCGGGCCAATGGAACCTGGATCACCTGTTACAAAAACATACTTTGTTATTTAAAACTGAGCCACCTCCCTATAATATAAATGTTTCATCTTATTAATGACCAAAATCTACACGAGAGCTGTGGCAACCACTTTATGCTACTGTGCTTAGTCTTGTACGTGCTAGTCGACAAACTGCTTTGAGACTGTGGGCTTGTGAACTCTCTAATTGTACTGTCATATGATGTAGGATGATAGTTGCTCCCTTCCAGAACTAAAATGGAGAGAGCATGTGCTGCTTAAGCCAGAACATATTGCAGAACCTTAATGCTTTTAATACTGCTGCCCTCTCAGAGGTCTAAGACCTCCACCACAAATGTCAGACTGCTAGTGCCTAAAAATAAAATAAAAAAATAAAAAAATAACTGCGTAAGACACTTATTAGAATTATTTATAGTAGGGTTGTCTTTTTCTAAAGTATTTCTGACAGAGTTAAGCTGGCAAGGACAGGCACAACCTTTCGATAAACTTGAAACTGCTACATCTACATTTCAATGTGAAAACTGAAAAAGATTAATTTTAACGAAAAAGAATCATAAACCGCAATTTGGCCATAATGGTAGAATTTTAACAAAAGTTCTTTGGCCACAACAAGTCATTCCCTAAACAAGCCTATTAATGAAAACTCTTCCATTATTTCTGAATCTATTATATTAGCCTTATTGCTACATAAAGTATTCACAGTTGTTTGTTAAATAGATTAAACAAGGCATGGCATTAAACGTTAAAGCAATGAAATAGCCTCAATGTAGATCAGATAATGACCATAACTTACCTCTTGGGCCAGTTAAACCTGGGTTACCTTGGAAACCAGGGCTGCCAGATATACCCGGTGTGCCCATTACTCCCATCTCTCCTTTAGGACCTGCAAATCAAACAGTCTGGCATTCAGTTGGCAATGTGTGTTTATAATATTTGCATGCATATTGTCCTCTATTTGTAACAGATGAGCCCTAAAACAAAACATACCTACTAAATGAGCTATTACCCAAATCCAAGTAAGTAGGACACTCTATTGTAGGAAGCTGAAGCAACGTTCTACTTAATTATAATACACCATTCTGAAATTCTCGGGAGAATGTAGTACTGTAAGATGACCAGTCACAACTACTGTACCTAATAAACATGAAGAAAACAACTGGGTATTGATGGTAATTTAATATACGCTTGTTTTCAGTTGCTGTCATTCAATCAGGTTTTATGGTGTCATCACATGAGTATTGACAGCTATAAACAGCCCTAAAAACTAATGTACACAGCAAAAAATGTATGTGGATTTTATAAAAGGTTCCATTTCAGAAATTGTATATGTAATGGCATGTAATAAATCGAATAAAAGATGATAACTGTACTGAACGTATTGTGGCTGGAATGAAATCTGAAGTTTGAAGTCAGTGCTCTAAAACTTGGGAGGACCTGTGTGGTTTTGTATAGGATGGGTGACAAAGCCCCTGTTTAAAGAAAGTTATTCACTATGCTGAAATATTTATTTGCTTAAAATGCATCCCTACTGTTGAGCTCCAGGTGTAAGCATGTCCACACAGTATGCAAAGCTTCCCTCACCTGGAGTCCCTGAGAGTCCTTCTCTCCCTGCTGGGCCAGGTTGTCCTGGAAGCCCAACTATTCCTGGAATGCCAGTGGAACCCGGAGGGCCTCTCTCTCCTTGGGGCCCTGGCATGTCCAGTCCAGGGAAGCCTGGGTAGCCTTTTTCACCCTTTAACCCCTGTGATCCTGAAAAAACAAAAATTAATATATATATATATATATAGTTTTTGGGATTCGGCCGAATACCGAACCGAATACCGAATCTACAAAAACTGTCAAGAAAACCGAAGGTAACTGTTGAATGAAAAAAAGACTGGCAGCTACTAACAAGGGACACGCACAATCTAGTTTTGAGCCTTTTAGTTAATAGTATTTTTATTACAGAATGGAAATATATCCCTGAATAAGATTGCAGTTTGTAACTTACACAATTTACCGTTAGCCTCCTCCCCCCACAACAGAAACGTCAAAATATAGAACTGTTTACTTTACCTTTACAAGAAAGGAGAGCTGCATCTTTGCCATAACCTACTATTTTCTTTAATGATGTTTAAATCTGTGTCACCTGATCTGAGAGTAGGGTTGCCAACAGGCTCCAGAATCTCAGGACACTTTAAGGCAGGTCAGGTTTTGTAACTCGCCTCTCTAGACTGCAATGTATTCAGTAAAGTGAGTGTGAATTGCGTGAACTGTCGCTAAATTAATTGAATTGTTTTACTTAATTGTTACCAAAAGCACACCTGCCTGTGAGGACCGTTTCCATCAATCAGACCTATAGTAGTGCAGCTGATTGGCTTTCTGAGTCTCTGACTGGGCGGGACTGTGTGAAGCAAGAAATATTAAACAAATAGAAACTTTACCTGCTGCCACAAGGTTAAATGAAAGAGTGCAGGTGAGTGCAAAGTTATCTATAATAATGGTGTTGCACTATTTTTGATAGATATTGTTTACTGTATAAAAAAATTCAAGCGATATGATTAATCGTTGTAACGAGCTCTCCGAATAGAATCGCCACCACGATTAAACAATTAAATACATTTACTAAACTGCTGAAGCAAGTCACACTCACTTTACATGTTGAATACATTGCAGTTTAGAGGCGAGTTAAAATACATGACCTGCCTTAAAGTGTCCCGAGATTTTGAAGCCTGTTGACAACCCTACCTGAGAGCTATGAGGAAAAAATTACAGTGATGAGTGACCTGAATCTCCCCGAGAAATAAAACCCACATTGATTTAAATGCACCGTGTGTGTAACACATAGCAAATAGGCTACAAAACAGTTTTTTAAATTATTTTAATAAAACACAGGAGTTCCCAGATGGTTCGACTTGTATTGGCACATTACAATAGCGTAAAATGTAATTTACTAAAGAATATTGTTTAACAACGTCTTGCACATCTAGTACATTAGAAAAAAGTGCAATTGATTTCCAAAATAATTTCGAATTTCAAAATAACACTTAGAAACAAATGTTGTCCTTGCATGGTCCAAACAACAGTAATATCTGGTGCATTAGCTTAGTTACTGTGTATATGTGTGTATACTGTGTATATATGTGTAACTAAGCAAGCACTCATAGTAGTTTGTTTGATTTGCTTTCTACATGAAAATAGTAAAAAGCTCTCAAATTAAAAGTATTGTATGGATAACTATTAGTAAACGGAAAAGTCTGAATTGCCATTGAATTGATACACTAAAGTAAATCTCATACTTGCTTCACACAATACCATCTTGAGCAGAAGACTTGCAAACTCATATGAGATCACTGCACAGGAATGAAGTACCTTCACAATACACTATGCAGTCGGACATATAAAATAACATACAAAGGATGTCCACCACACTTACCTATTCTTCAACCCTTCTTCATGGATGTCATTTTTGAGTGATAATGTTTCCCTACAGCATTCAGTTGGTGACATCAAACTTGTACCACTGTGCATGATGTTCAGTATAATTAATGTGCATTGCCTCTCTGCTATAAAATGTGCACATGAGAATGGATATTTGTCTACTTTGTTTCCTGGATCCATCATGTAAAACACAACTTAATCTGATTTTTCTGGTGTGTGTGTACATTAAAAAAAAAAAAAAACGTACCCAAGGGGAAGGTAAACACATTTGACTTACCTAGAGGGCCAGGTGGACCTGGTGGGCCCTGGGGCCCAGGTAGGCCAGGATCACCAGCTCCTGGTTCACCAGGGGGGCCTCTGATACCTTGTAAACCTGGAGGCCCCTGGTTACCTGAAATAAATAAATATTTAGAGAGATCATAAGACTTAAAAATTGATTTCAGTAAGTATACTGTATGTGTGTCTTCACTGAAAGTCAGGTCGAAAGTCACAGATATCGTTGAGGTGTTGCTTGTTCCTGTCCTTTGTTCACTCCATTGCGGGGGAGCATGCATATTAACCTGAAGCCTCTCCCACCAGAACTCCACCAACAACAGAGTGCAGCGTATGGAGATGATCACAGCAATAAGACAGGAACTGAGCATATTATATTTGAATTACAGTTTATATGTTTTAACCCAATGCTAGGAGTGCACAGTGCAGAAGCAAGTGTAATTGTTACTTCCATTGTGTATAGCATTATCACAAAGGAATAATAATGCATCATTTATAAAGTATAATTTAAGCTGGCAAGACAGACACGTGGTAAGACTGCTACATCTACATTCCAATGTGAAAACTAAAACTACATTTATTTTAACAAAAAGAACCACACACCACATTGAACTTCAACAAAAGCTTTTTGGCCCAAGTTATTCCCTAAACAAGCCTATCAATGAAAATTCTTCCATTATTTCTGAATCTATTATATGGGCCTTATTACTGCATACAGTATCCACTGTTGTTTGTTAAATGCATGGCATTAAAAGTACAATTAAATACTGTAGCCTGAATACCAGATCTTACTGTAGCAGTAACACTATTGAAACACTACTGTTCGGTCAAGCAGATGGGTCTGCAGTGTTGGTATGAAAATGTACATCTTTACCTTTTAAGCCTGGAGGCCCAGGTGGGCCTGTGTGACCTTCAGCTCCAGGAATGCCAGGAAGCCCTGAGTTTCCTTTCCCTCCCGGGAATCCCTCAACACCTTGAGGGCCTGGAGATCCTTTGGGCCCAGGAAGACCAATGCCAGGTTCACCCTAAACAGAACAACCACAAGCTATCAATTAAACTCAACAGGAAACTAAAGCAGATGGGAAATATATTCTTTATCTGGTGAAGAACTGATTTTTTTAACTGTTGGGTTGGATCCTTGCTACTGGGTCCTCTGAGCTTACTGTAGGTAGGAATAGTCAATCAAATGCTTGTGCATGCGTGTGCTGTAGATAGATGACAGAGGGTATTACACAACGGCACAATGGAATTTTAAATCCTTGTTCAGATACGCACACAGGCACGTGTGACTATTCAAGTTACATACATACGCAGTTTTACAACATATTAATGTAGCCACGCCTGTTTCCACGGTTGTAAACAAGTTTTGTCAGAATCGGATAAGCTGTTCTCTGGATGAATGTAAAACTCTAAATGTCATGCCTTTAAGAGGTACATTGTCGTATCTGAAGAGTTTACCTTCTGCCCAGGTGGGCCAGGCCGTCCTGATCCACCATCTTTCCCGTCGAGCCCGGGAGAACCAGGCTGCCCCACTGGCCCTGGCAACCCAGGGTGTCCTAAAGATAGAAAAGTATCTACATTACGGGTGTGCAGCTACTCAGAAGTATTTAATCAAGTGCTTGCTGCATTTTTTTTCTCCATGCAAGTCTACAGATCCCATTTTACTTTCTAAATACACACCCTGAGAGTGAGTCAAATAACTTGAAATATAAAACGTATTTGTTTGATTCTAGTCTTGTAAAATGTTCAGGGCTTTAACCTCTTTCAAAACAGGAGTTAAATAAAGACGCGAGGAAACGCTTTGAAAATATGGCCCCTTATTTATTGCTGCGTACGAAATAGGATTTTCACAGAATCACACTCTAGAGTGGCCTAAAGCAGGTTAAATGAATAATAAATAGTAGGGTTTCTTCTTGCAACTCTCCTAAGCTTTGTGAATTACACCACTGAAAACCGTTAAAATGAGACGCACCTTTACCTTAGTGAAACAGATCAATAACTAGCATGAATTGAATTATTTTTCATGCCTACCTTTGGTTCCAGGTGGCCCTGGAAAGCCCACTCCTGGCTGACCCTGGTCACCTTTTGCTCCTTGAAATCCAGGGATGCCAGGGATTCCCTGAGGGCCCATATCACCTGAAAGACAGACGATCTGCATTTTGAACACATTCAGAAAAATCATTAAGGAGTGACAAAATGTAGTTCATCTACAAAAGAGATTCAGCCAAATGAAAGTCTATCAACTGATCAATCAACAATATTTAGATGGCAATATGTTTGAAACTTTTTGTAAACCTTGGCAGTGCAAATCACACACTTTGTTTCCAAAATATCTCAAAAAGTCTCAAATCCCTGCAGTGGTAAGTTTTAGAATTGACTTGAAAGTTCTTCTCCATCTTCCTAACCATTCTTTGAGATCACAGCATGCTGATCAATTAGACACATTGAAAAGGAGCACCTAGTTTTCTACTCAGTTCAGTATTAGGACCTCAGCACTCACCTTGGGAACCTGGCTGTCCCGGTATTCCGGGGGCTCCAGGTGGGCCTTGTGGTCCACTTTCAATCATGCTTTTGCCAGGTTCACCCTTAATTCCTGGGAAAACAAGGCTGTCAGTGATTAATCCAACATTAAAGGACATAAACCATTTATTGTTGCATATTAATACCCCTTCTTTCACGTATACTCCAATGTTCCTGCCTCTCTAATGTAAGAAAAATGTGCCAATCAAAATCACATAGCAGACAAACTTTATTTCAGGTATGGCAACATTGTGTTTCTGCATTAAATTAGCAAAGGCATGGCAGCTACAGTAGCCAGTCATCATTGTCTTTAGTCATCAGTAAAGTATTTTTAATAGTGTCTTTTCAGATATTTTTATGCTGAATAGTTTAATCTAATTCTTCCCTGTGTATCACTGAGGAACTGGTCATCATGTTATTTCTGCTGTTGGAGAACAACCTCTGATGCTCATGTAAAACTGATAAACCAGACGATGGTTTGGCAACAGTAAAAGAGTCAAGCTTTAACAAATCTTTCTTTCATCTCTTTTTTTTACCTTCTTGATTGTAAAAGTATGTATTTATATAGATATATCTGGAGTGCGTTAACAGCAAGACAACTACAACTCCTTACTAACTTCAGCAAGAATGGTTTCAAACATCTTCGATTGAGCGCTGTTCACAAATCTACATTAACATTATTTCTAAACTTACCAGGAGAGCCAGGCAATCCCGAATGCCCCGGGACTCCCTGGTTTCCTTTCTCTCCAGGTAAACCAGGAGCACCAAACCCAGGGGGCCCTGGATAACCCTTTTCTCCTGGAGTTCCCGGGAAACCAGGGTCTCCAGCTGGACCACGATCCCCTTTGAAACCAATGGTGGCCTGAGTGGAAAAAACAGTAGCGTACTGAACAGACTCAAATGCACTGTTCGATGTTTGCTTTGCAAAACGTTAGCCGGTATTTTGATCCCCACACTGTTTAGATATCTATCAAAATAGTGCAATTCCGTCATTATAGAGAATTTTGCACTCACCTGCACTCTTTTTTGTTTAACCTTGTGGTTAAGTTTTATTTATTTAATATTTCTTCCAGCTTCACACAGTCCCGCGTCAATCAGACAAATACAGCAAAATCAGCAAGCTGTATCGGTCTGCTTGATGGAAACGATCCTCACAGGAAGATAACTCAATTTCATTTGGTTGTTTCAAACTATGCTGCTGTTAAACTGAAGGTTTTTATATGCAGTGAGGCTGCAAAGTTTTGCCACCCTAAAAAATAAAACCTGTTTTCTTTAGATGTTTTCTGTCAATACTTAAAGGAATGCCTAAATAAGTCAATGATGACTTACTACAGGGTTACAGGAAGGCACATATCTGTGCTTTATTGGCTGATCCTCTGCAATCTATTTACTGTAAAGGTCCAGTTTATTTTTATGGTGTTTTTATGCTGCATTAGGCTTTGTGCTATAGACAGGACACATATCTGTACCACAGCTAACAAAATAGCCTGGGTATGTCTTCCACCACACTTATAAATTCTAAGTACTGATATTTGACATATTATACTTTTCTGACAAAGTAACAAAACACAGAACAAGCCTAATACAACTTGTTAATAGCATGCAAAACATCATAAGGGAAATCAGTAAGTTAAGTATACATTTCTAAATATTTGGTATTGTACTGTATTTATCCAGTGCATACAGTAGTATATTAAAATAAGCCAGGGTTGTTCTTACTGGCTCGCCTTTAGGGCCTGGGGCTCCGGGTAGACCATCCCTTCCTGGTGCCCCATCAAAACCTGGAGTCCCATTAGGACCAGAGATCCCTGCCTGACCCTTGTCTCCTTTTAGATTTGGTCCAAAGATAACATCTCCTGGCGCCCCTTTTGCACCAGGGGAGCCATACAAGCCAGGAGTACCAGGAACACCCTAGGTAAAAAGCAGTCACTGTTGTAAAGAAAGCAATCTAATAAATAAATACTGTACTTTCGATTTGATTAAGCACTGCTTGAAGTGAATCTACTCACAGGTGCACCTTCAAGACCAGGACTTCCTTGAGAACCTTTTTCACCCTTAGTACCACTTTGCCCTGGATAGCCTGTGAAATACAAAGGTTAAATAGAAACAGACTAAATACAATGCAAAACACCTTATACAGATTTGTTCAGTTGTCTGTGTTTCATCAAGCCCCACATGTATTAGCTGTGTTAGTTTTAATAATATAACTTTAGCTATAATGGCACTCATTAATTAGTGCAGAGTATTGTATGTGGAGCTTTAGACTTATTCTACAAGGTTATTGGTGAACTCTACATTTTAAAGGAATTATTTATTTTTATTTTATTTTTCTGAAAGCAGAAGTGTGTTTATCTGATAGAGTTTCAAATGATATGTATAAACTGTAAAATTACAGAAAGTTCCAGAACCTAAAAAGTATAAAGAGAGTGCTGTGGAAAATATTCTGCTCCTTACCTTGCTGCCCTGCTGGTCCTTGTGGGCCGGGAAGTCCAGGAGGACCAAACGACTCGCAGTGAAAACAGGAATCTCCTTTGTCACCTGTGCCAGTGAGAAGGGGTGGAACATAATATGATCAGTCGAAAGTTGAAATGTACATTAAAAACAGTGTCAGGGTTTTGTTAAAAAAAAAAAAAAAAAAAAAAAAAAAAAGGTAGACAACATCAAGGGTGTTATTTTATGGTGAAATATGAATGTGTGTTTTTGTTTAAAATCAAACAATAACGTAACTTAAAAATATGTAAAATCATAAATTCTAATGTAAAACTACAGTAAGTCAAGTTTTGGAGAGTGTGTTTGTCTACTTGACTCTTTTCCTACAAGATTGACCTTAGAAACAATAATGAAGCATCTCTGGTAGCACATTCTCATTTGAAATTGACATCTTTAATGGTTTATGAGATATTAGCAGTAGTAGGTGCTGCAGCGGCAGAGTCAAAGGGTTTAAAAACTAATTAAAGCTCTCCTTATAGGGATACTAATTAAAGCTCTCCTTATAGGGATACTTAATAAAACTAGAATTCTCTTTGTGCTGAATTGCATAGCAAATTGGAATAAAATGCTTTTTGACACAAATAATTGCATTGGCTTATTTAATTGCTTAATTTATATCTTGGAGTTCTCCCATTTACTTAAAGAGTAAGTAGCGGGGTTCCGGAAATATAGCGTTACACGTCCCCGCATGTTGCTACAACTATCGAACATACCTGTAATTTTTCTTGTCATTGTTGACATCCTGACAACTTTTTAAACTTAGAACTTTAAAGTCTGTTTCAAAGGTCTTTTCAAAATGTCGGCACCAATACAATGATAGTGTAAGGATTATTGCCCACTGTGGCAGGGCGATTGCCCTGCACTTGTGTATTTAGTGTGGATATAAGTTGTATGGGGAAATGGGTTTATTGTGTGTTGTTTTGGAGTTGATTTGTTTAATTGAATTATTGTTTTACAGACGGGCGCTCAATTGAGACTTGCTGCCTGCTAGGTTTGGTTGAGGGGAAGGGCAGCAAGTGATTGGCTGTGCTGGACCTCAATCAGCAGGTGGGCGGGTCTTGACCGAGTGTCCGTCAGTTTAAAAGCATCCGGGAGATGGTTCGGGGCGACTGTAACGCCATGCCAGAGGGGAGCGGCGTATACTCGGGAGGAGAGGGTCCGCGCTGCAGGAACGACAGCTATGCAACCCTGAGACTGCAAGCGGTGCTTGTGAAGGCAATGCCCAGCCAAGGCCGTATGAAGCAGCACGAGTCGTTGTATGAATACCGCCCCATGTGCAAGTTAGTTAGGGGATTATGATCCCATGTGATGTATAGCAAGGGTTACATAGTGTAGCCGGTTCCTGGAGCGGGACGCCTCATTTTAAGGCTAGCGCTCACCCTCTGGGGCACATTTTATTTGTAGTTTTTGTACTGTGTTTTATTTTGCCTTTTGTACAGCTTGCTGTATGTGTCCTCTGTGCGTTACCATGGCTGGTAATGTCACATGACCACCTTTACTTTCATTTCTGTTTGTATTAATAAATCCTGTGCGCCTGTGCCGGCGTTTCAAATCCACCCCCAGTTGTCTCTCTGTGTTGTAAACAGCGGCTATCCACGCACGTGACGTAAGACCCGGTCACACCCACATTGTCAAACAGGTAACACAGCAATAACGATCCATGACGTGATACGGAACAGAAAAGCCAGCGCACTTGTTGTTATGTTTTTGTTTGCTTAATTACGCTTCCTGCAGTGATTTAGAGGACAGATCTCAAACCCCAGTGCATAGAGCTGCCATTTTGAAAAGAGCTTTGAAACAGACTTTAAAGTTATAAGTGTAAAAAGTTGTCAAGAGGTTAACAATGAAAAATTACAGGTACGTTATTTAAACAGTTGTAGCAACACGTGGGGATGTATAACGCTGTATTTTTCAGAACCCCGCTACTTACTCTTTAAGGGATAATGGAATTGTTGTGGCATGTTACAAGGTGATAATGGAAGTCCCAAGTCAATAAAAGAGGTTGGGGGCATTATTATTAATATTATTATTTGAACAAGGGAGTTTCAGTATTACCAAGGAACACGCCACAGCAATGGCAACAGTCATTAAAACTATTATACTATAATTTTTTTTTTAAGTTTATTTATCTACCTCTGTTTATCTGAAAAAAATCATGTTAGTCCTCAGACTTCACTGTTTGAAAGCAGGGCTTGAGCATCCCTGTGAAGCATTTCATCAGTAAGCAGTGGTTGTAGAACAGGTGTTAATTAGTGTCATCAAGTTATAACTGAAATGCCTGACCGCCACAGAAAACAATGGGAGAGAACTGTCCAGTTGTTGTGCAATATAAGTTAATATGTTGTGTGTAGTGTTTCTCTTATTGCATAACGGATGTCATCCTGCTGCTAAAACTGTGCTAAATGGTGTGTCTTATACTAACAGACACCCTATGCATGGTGTATTAACTTATCATAGATCACAAAAGCTAAAACTGTACACATGATAAGATGCACTGGAATTTTGACAACTCCTTCACGATGATTGGTTGATTTCTCATACTGTAATTTAGAATCAACATTCCTTGATGCCTTTTGAAACCACTATGTGTAGCTTAAGCTTATGCTAAGGGTAAAGATGAAAGAATGCTTTGAATTGCTACAGTATGATGGTTTAAAATCAGTAACCTGCTTTTTGGTGTATACAACTCTTTGTAAATCATAACTTGCCTTTTTGACCCATCTCTCCTGAAAATCCAGGTGGACCAGGGGGGCATTCTGGATCCTTACATCTTTCATCTAGATAAGAGTAAAACAATAAGAACGTTGTTGTTAAGGAATGGGGATGGAAGCATTCCATACTGGAATTCAGTACATTTCACAGAGTTGTTGATTACAACAAAGTTGTCCTTCTAGATTATTAACAGGCAACCTCTGTCACACCTCTTCATACATCTGCCCTAATAAATGTGGGGCTCAATCGAACATACATTGTTTTATTTCAAACTCCTATAGCCTTTGAATAGAACCTGAAAGTGAGTTCCAAAGCGAAGTTCCAAAGCGCACCATAGGCTTGTAAAAGAGTTCTTGGAATTACCAAGAGACCATTATTGGAAGGTCTCAGAGCACAGGTCGGTTTGTAAGGAAATTGTAGTAACTGTAATGCTGTGACTCCAGTCCATTAAAGATTACATTCCAGTTCACAGTTACTCTTTAACATTGTTTAATGCAGCTATGGCTACATGCAGGAGGTGGCTCTATAGATACATGTTACAAGAAGAAGACCAGCACTCACTTCACATCTTTTTTTAAAATTACTTTATTTCTTCATTTTAAATTCTGAATAAATAAAGTAATCTTTTTTTTCCTCTTGTAACAGGTAATATTTCTCTTTGACCAAGATGTATGTGTAACAGTACACAGGTTTGGTTCAGCAGCAGTGAGGTGTGCATCTCTTTATGTCGTCTATGCATCAATATACTACAGTAACCTTTACATTTATGATAGGTGGAACACAAGACTAAAGTTTACTTACTAATCACAGCCATGTCTAATAAAGGACCAGCCTGTCTTCACTGTCCTAGCTTACCTAAGGATCCAGGTGGGCCTGGTGGTCCGGGTGGTCCTTGTGCTCCGTCTTGCCCCTTTTCTCCAGACAGAGACAATCCAGGATTTCCTTGGTCTCCCTTCTGACCAGACTCCCCTGGAAACCCAGCTGGACCAGTGGGTCCTGGGAGACTTAGACCTGAATGACACAACATTGTTATCACAGGATTACAGAGCTCTCTGCCTCTTTGAATATATGTTTAAATGCAGACCATATCAATTTTAGGTTGTTGGCCGAATACATTTCTGAATCACTTCATAAATAACTACTTAACATCAATACTGTGCAGGGGTTATCTAAATGAATGGTAAATTAATAATTTCAGAGCATACATTAATGTGGCTAATATTGTCAAGAAAACAATATTTCTACTGCTCTGTAACATGCTAGCCACAAGAAAGGTCTAACATATACACACGTTAGTGCATCTGCAATACACAAAGAGTTTGACAGAAGTGAATGTGCTGTGCATAGATTTATTACATAATAGATGTCATCTTGTGCAGGGCAAAGCAGAGTAGTTCTGGCTTCACTATTTCAAGATCTGTCTAATTTCCTAAGATTGGTATAGGTATAAATCTTTAGAGAATGTTGTGACAGAGAGCGAATGAATCCTAGTCAACAATCTCCTCCCGATCTGTGAGGGTGCGGTATAACAGCAACAGAGTGCCTCGTACTGGTTGGTCTGGCAGTTCATTCCAGGGTCAGTCGGAAGCCAGCCATCCAGGAAGGGGGCGGAGTCACAATGCCCTAAGTCATCGCCCTAAAGCGGTACGCGATGTGTTAGTCATGGATTGTAGGAGACTGAACTAGTTATCGCAGGGGGCTTGACTAAGGGTATAATTGGGGATGTGACAATGAAATCTGTTCCTTTGATGTGGTTATGAGAATGACCGAGAATGGAAATGGACTGTGATAAGCGTATCGTGAGTGTTACGTGTTTTGTTTGTTCCTAACTGTCTGTGCTTTTCATTATACAAGGCTAACCTCCGGGAGCTGTAGCTAAACCGCCAGCAATTAAACCCGGACTCCACTTCACCATTGTACATGAATAAACGTAAATCAGCACTCACTCTGGACTTGTGGCTGTTGTGTTTGTGTGTGTCTTGTTGAGTGTATTATTATTTCGGGACTGAACCCCGTGGTCTACCTGAGCGATACACATAGTTGTGTAGAGCCAGGTATTATTATTTATCAGCAAATAAAGAGCTGCTTTTTCACCGTGAACTGTCTTGTGTCTCATTCCTGAGCACCACATCACCACTGCACCTGTGCACAACAAACCACTTTGCCACAAATGTATATAAATTACCTGGGGGGCCAGAGGGTCCTTGTACACCAGGAAAACCTGAAAAAATATATATTAATATTTTTTATAAGACACACTTTGGTAAAAAATGGGGAATCCTTTTCAGTTGATCTAAATGATGGCACCATTAAGGTTGGTTTCTAATTAACACCCAACTCACATTTTCTAAACACCTTGATTCTTTTCATTTAACAGCTTTGTCGACATATAAATGTGTTACAGTGCCACCCAGTGGCAGTGTTAAGCCACCCAGAGGTGTTACTAACATCACAGGGAGGTTATCAACAGCTCAGATTGATAGTCAAACAGTCTAACTGTGAGGCTAATCTGTCCCAGGAGGGATAAGGACTGGGTCATGTGACAGTTTCTGCTAAAATATTCGCTTTTGATGTAGATACAAAATTTGCTCGCATTGCTCGTGTTGCTTGTGTGGGATATACTGTTATTGTTCTGGGTACCTCAAATATAAAAGCAACTTAAAACTGTTAATCAAATGCAATTGCTTCGACAATTTGGCACAGTTGTAATAAACCCCAACATACCTTGCTCCCCTTTTTCCCCCTCTAGCCCTGGGAAGCCCGGTGGTCCGGATTCACCCTTTTCCCCATATACAACAATTTCACCAGTCTTTGTAACCACCTGGATAAAATAATACACACATATTCATATATTAAAATAATACACACATATTCTCAAATTAATCCAGTGCTGTATTACTGTATTTCACAAAGCTGATAGATTTGTTTTGTTTCTGTTCAAAACAGGGTCGGTCAATCCAGGTAAATGATACTGTATATCTTTACATGAAACAGAAACACAGTACTCAACCCAGTGTCTGCTGCCTATTGGCTAATCCACAAATCAAATACATGTAATATTGTATTTCAGCTAATCACCATTCCAATAAATGGACCCCAATTAAAAACTCAAGTACAGTATAGTAAAGCTAGGGATATAGCAGAAAGGTAGTAACAATATGAGATATTCCAATTTCGAACAGCCTGCTATGTAGTGTCTCCTTGTTGTAAGAAATCATGAACAGTAGTTAGGAAATTCTACATAATACAGTGATAAGAATTTTAAAACCATGCTTCAACCTCATATACCACTCAAGTCGCTTATGGCGATTTATAGTCTCTAGTCCATCCAAGGCTGACTGGTCACCAGCAGTACTTTTTTTCTGAACTGTTCCAGGTTGCTTCGCACCACTGTATCCAGGAGGTCACAAGACTGAAGCATAAACCAGCCTTTATACTGTACTACACAGTATTATATTCTTACTGGTAATAAGGCATTACAATTTACATGCTTCTAATCATTTAGCATGCAGTTATTTACTGAAGTGAAATAAAAGACAACATGATGCCAGTGAGAATTATCCTACTCATGAGCTGGGGGGGGGGGGGGTCTTAAATAGCCCCCTTGATGCTGCAGCTCTTATTTCTGTACATATAGAATAATGAAGCAGCAGCGCCTGGTTGCAGATGGAAGTTTACTGGTCTTCTTTCTGTGCGGTTTTATGGCTGGTATGGAACTTTAGTTACACAAACAGCGTGCTGTAAACTGAACCAAGGTACATCTGTCCAATTCAATTGTGATGCTGGTTTCATCCAGGGCTATGCATGTAGTGTTATTTAGCAGTATAACTGCATGGTGGAGTTAATGTGTATGTTGTTTGGGTTGAATTTGTGCCGTTGCTGCGTAAACAATGAGTGTTCTCATTGGCTGAAATAACCTTGAGTGTTGTATAATGTATGGAATAACCAGCAGATATACGGTATGTAGATACGGGATCATTCTACTGAAATAAAGCTATTGTGAGATGTACTTACAGTTCCCGGAGGACCTTGAAGCCCAGTTTCACCTTTCTCCCCCTATGATCGAAGAAACAGGAATCAGTGTGAATGAGTAGCAATAATGATCCTGTCAATCATAAGGAATCAGTGTTCCAGCAAAGCTAATGCTGAACCATGAAACACACAGATTCCAATTCATAAATAATAATAAATCATAATAATAATGAAGCATTTTACTATAAATATCTACACAATTTGAAAGGATCACATTAAAACATATCATAGGTTGTATTTATGCAATGCTGATAAAAAGTAAGCAGTCTGCCATTTTAAAGACAACTGTATGCATGAAGCGAACAGATTTTATCATGGATTACCTTAAGAAGATATCCAGCTATTCAGAATATTGCAAACAATAGTCTTACCTACAAAAAACACTTTAATTCCAAACTGTAAAAGCATCTGTATGCTTACCTTCTCACCGTCCTGTCCTCTTAAGCCTGGGATTCCTGAAGCACCTGGAGTACCCTGTTAAACAGAAAACTGGTTCTAGCTTGAGTGAAATAAATTAAAACCAGTGTTGGACTCACAACACTGCATCTGGGTCCCAATATTATTAAATCTGTTGTCACTCCCACAGCCTGATTAAGACTGTCCTTCTCATCCGAGCCACTTGAACTAGAGTACAATACCTGGGCTCAATATTGCAGGTTGGAGTACAGCATTCATCCATTCTCCATATAGGGTAATAGAAGGATTGGGAAACTGTTAGACCTAAGGGAATGTTCATAAACCTTCTTCAAAGACAAAAACAGGGTACTACTGTATTGCATATGTGTCAGTATGTACAACATACATTTAAAACGATGAAAAGCACAGAAACATGCCACCTTGTGTTTCAGCTGTTAAATTGTGTAGATGCTGGACTGCAACTGAACTGGCCTGGATACACCAGAACCTTAAATTCTGCTAGAATGGCTACAATGGGTTATAAATATCAATATATTGTATACTGTGAAACATTTACATACAGCGCTTCCTGGTACTCCATGCTCTCCATCTTTCCCTGGTTTACCCTGAAATTGCAAAAGCATAGATTAATATTCAAGCAACCACCCGCCCCCCCCCCCCCTTTTTTCTCTTTTTACAAAGAAAACAAATCAATTTACTCTTGTATTTTTTTTTTTTTTTTTTGCAGAAAAATATGCGCTAATGACAATTTGGAGTAAATAACGTTGAGAATTTCGCCTGTTGTGCATTGGATTCTGAAAGTTCTGGTCAGTCCTATGATTGGATGCCTAGCGTGTTTGTGTAGCTAATCACAATACAAGGAGCTTCTTGGTGCATCAGGCACATGTGGCCACCTTCTGTCAATCATTTTTGTGATCCCGTCACTTGAATTTCTTTAACTACATTTATGTGGGGGGGGGGGGTCAGGCCTTAAAGGACTGCTTAAAGGACTACTCAAAATGTGTTTTCTTCTTGCTTGATAAGATGATCTGAGATGTATCATTTCTGATGACACAGACATTACTGTGACAATATTGTGTCTTCCTCTGCTGGATTTGAGCCATTAGATTTGTCTATTTTGAGCAAACTATGCTTGGTTTTGTATAAAATGTTATTCAACATGTTGTGGACGTGGGACATAGTGATCACATTCCCAAAATGTTAGGGACAGTTTTAAGGAATGTTTTATTAAGTACTGTTTTTTTCTGTTTTGGTAACTTTATTGGACTGGTTGTCCTTTCTGAAAAAAAAGAGTGAATGACGAATTATAAAGAGTTCTGAGAACCAAGCCGAATGTGTCAGCAGAGGTTCATTTTGAACTTTAGATGGGACAGGGGTAAAATATGGAAACATCAAACTACTTAAAGGCTTAAAGATCTCTCTTATTTATGTGGAGTCAGTCACTTTTAATAAAGAAATCTGCAAAATAAGCTAAGACACTTACTCTGGGGCCAGGTTTTCCAGGTTCACCTTTCACGCCTCCAAGGCAAATACCCTACGGAAACACAGGTACAATGAAAAAAGGGTTCCGTTATATACTGCAGTACAAATATGTGATCTCAAAGCGTCAATTAAACATACTACAGTATATGAAACACATTAGGAAAATCCTTTAGTTCCTCTTACTAAATATTATTTAAATAAATAATGTTTTTGGTATTGTAGTTAGCTGTTGGTTTTTTTAACAGTCTAAAAAAGTTTCATGAATATAAAAACTAATTTAAATCATAAAAAAAAATTTCAATGAGTATTGCTGAATATAGTTCATTTAATTATGAAATAAGTAATATACGTCAAACCACAAAGTTCATTTTTTTTTAACACGCATTTTAATGCTCAATTTGATAAATAAACTTACTGGTTCACCTTTGGGACCGACCTCACCCTGGTCACCCTGAAAAAAAGCATGACATTCATTTCCCGCTATGGCTGTAAATTGTGACAAATGGACATGTGCATTAATATACCCCCATAATATATAAAAAAAAATGTCTGCTTTACAGGAAATCCTTACCACATTTCATCATATAACAAGTGGTGCTCTAGATATATTTACATACCGAAAGTTGCTTATAAATACAAGAAGCCTGCATATACAGTACACCCCAAGATTGCACCCCAAGATTAAGATCCAAAAGTAAGTTCACCCGATTCCACTTTAACTCCCGCTAGTGACATGCTTCCCCAGTTGCCAATAATAAATAATTTATTGAACCAAACAAAATCCGGAGGAATAATAACAATCCATGGTGAGCCTCTTCCTCTCAGTCGCCCTTTCTCAGTGAATATGTGTCTCAATTTCAGCTTTTCCCTCTACCTGAGCCTGTGCTTTACCCACAGACTGAAACAAAACCAAGTGCAACAGTTAAATGAACCATTGTATTAAATTTATCAGGGTGCATGCAAACTCCAAATGGGGCTACCAAATTAGTAGCTTGTCACACAAAGTCATTACCTTAGTTCCTGGTATAACGGTTACTTGTGTAGGCCCGGAAACCTCTGAGGGTATGCCAGGAGTGCCTCTTGGGCCTGGTTCACCCTGTGAGACAGATTTTGTATTATATATATGGCTGATTTGGTATTATATAGATGGTTTGGAGTCCATTATAAACTTGCATAATCTAAACCATGAACCACAAACTTTTAAAAGTTTTAAAATAATGGACACTCAAAAATGGTCTATTATAATTAGGGCTTCTGTTTTTCTCTTTTTATTAATTTAATTGTTGGTGCTTATTTTTTGCTATTTTCAAGATTTTTGGGGCTTTCGCTTTTTATATACTGTATAAAATGATTGTTTTTGGTTGCTTTCCAAAATGTTTGGGGTTTTTTCTGCCGTAATATGCAATTTTGTTAAAATCCTCCCTATAACTGTAAAATAGCTCCATTCCTAATTGTAATCTTGTTTTAAATCTTGCAAGCAGAGTTTCCAATAGAAATGTAGGAATTTGCTGTCACTCAGTAGCGGGGGTGGGTTTAAAGTATTCAGAGCGAATCAATGATAGATACAAGTCAAGAAGGAGGGACAGTGCCCAACTCCACTGGGAAAGGTCGTTTGTTTTTGTTTTTTTGTAGTATGTTTATTGGCTATACACCAATTTATTTAAAACCGAAAATAAGAAGCTCTACATATAATATATACTGTGCATATTGTAAATATAACAACATATCCTTTTTTGCTGTGGACAGGAAGTAATTTCTGAGAGGACAGGCAGCTTTTGTAAAGATGAGATCAAAGGACACTTCAAGAATCAGGAATGTTCTTCTGTCAAAGTATGTCTCTTTCTTGTTCTTAAAGGGGTTACCAAAAAGGCTGTGTTTGCAACAAGCGCTGGGCCCGTTCTTGCAGAACACATTCTAAGATGCTCTTCCCAGCTCCTGCAGCTGATTCGCTGGTGCTCTGGAACATTATAGATTTAGAATACATATTATGGGTTCGGAAAGTATTGGATTTTACACAGGAAACCAGGTGCCAGTATAAATATACATTTCAGTACTGTCTTCTATGATTTTAAGGTGGGCTTATATATTGTACATTATTTTTCTTTTGTGAACCTTATACTTACTTTGTCTCCCTTTTGGCCTTGGAAAGTCAATCTGTCACCCTAAAAAAATAACAATGATAAATCATTATATGAATTAAGAATATGCTCCAATAAATCACAATACCATCATGTGAGCTCATAGCATGTAGTGATTGGGACTTCAAACCTTACCTTCTCACCTTGGGGACCGGGTGGACCTTGATTGCCCTGCAGAAAAAAAAAACAATGTACTTAAAACTGTATTGATATTTTTTCCACCTAACTTTCAGTTGAGATGTACCCTGCTTTCATGGGTCATGTGTCCTGTTTACTACTTCATTTCTCTGACAACACCCATTGAAATAATGTTATGAGCTTCATCTCACCTGTGTTGTGTTTGTTCTGCCACGACTTGTGGAGCTAAACAGAAAATATATCTCTTTCCAAGCCAAGATCTTACACAACAAGATACTGTATGTGAAGACTGGACAATACATTTACAGCATAAGGGGAGATCGTGGCAAAGACTTCTCAAGAAGAAAGGTAAGAACGCTAAAGGTTATGCAGATAACTTTCAATTATACCTTCATTTGAATACAATACTAATGTTGAATGCAAGGAACAACATCAATACCAGTTGCCACTTTTGAGGTACCAACCAACATTGATTGCCATTTGTAGCCACATATTGTGTAGAATCCAAACTGTAATGAATCTTGTTTATGTGCAATGGTATTTCACAACAAGCATTTTGCCCATTTTGCCTAATACTATATTATTTGAACAGTTATTGTGGATGAACATTTTTGTGCTTCATTAAAACATTGTGCAACAAATGTGATCATTTTCATATTATTGCAGTGTAATATTGGCATCCATGTTAAATTTTTTAAGTAGGCTTAGACAACACCTGAATGGTTTTTCTAATACTTTTGCTGGATTGGGAGCTTCATAAAATTACCTATTTCATGGGGTTATGCACTGGCCTTCCATCACTGGAGGTCAGGGTTGGAATTTGGCTTAAGTATAATTTCTTTGGTGGCACAATTTAAACTTCAGTGTTCTGTTCTAAACAATGCGGCACAGTTTACTTCAATACTTTATTTCCAAGGGCAGGATGTTTTGGAGGGGCATTGTGACATTACACCATACAGAACATTGTTTGTAATGTATCCAGATTTAGGGAGAGAGAGAGAGCGAGAGAGAGAGAGAGAGAGAGAGAGAGAGAGAGAGAGAGAGAGAGAGAGAGAGAGAGAGAGAGAGAGAGAGAATAATCTAAGGCTTCTGTGATGTCATAAATTACGAGACCGAAGGTCAAGTAATTTATAAACTGTCACAGAAACCCGAAATGGAATTGTTTTCCTGTAACTCACTGAAGAGGCCCATCTATTATTTTTTCTAATACATGGATACCCTTGTGATGCTAATATTAAAGAAGACGAGGTTCAGCAGTACAGTTGTTTTTTTTTTTAATGTAGTATGTCAGTTCTGTACATTCTATGTTATTATCTGTTAGTGCTTCAGCTTTATTTGAATGATTGCCTTTACATTGTTTTAATTTCCTGTTCCTCTCCAGTTTCTCTGAGATACGAATGTACCAGCTTTACATCTTTTTTTTTTTTTTTTTTAACATATTCTCATTTTGTTGATCATCAATGAACATTTCTGTACTGTGGGTGTTGTCGAGTGATTGAGATGGAGACATTTTGTGTTTGAATTAAAAGTGATGGTCTCGAGGAGTTGAATGGGTCAAAGTTCAAGTATATTTTCCTGTAGAGGAATTATCACTTTTTGACGTTACTACTGTGGTATTATGCCTTTTTTTTCAAATGGCTCAGGATGCAAATATAGCCTTCATCCAAATATTCTCTCTCTCTCTCTCTCTCTCTCTCTCTCTCTCTCTCTATATATATATATATATATATATATATATATATATATATATCTTTAATGAGATTTCAGTTACTTACCATGGGTCCTTGCGGTCCAGGTGGCCCAATTGGACCCATAGGTCCTGGTGCTCCGGGTGTACCCTGTTAACAAAATAAATGAATTCATTGAATAAAAAAGAGTATTTAATTCCCATGTAATGTATGTATGTACATTTCTACTCCCCAGAAACAAAAAATAAATAAAAAAGCATTAGATTCAAAATCTAAAAAGTATAGAGCATATCGTATTTTAAAAGTAAGAGAAATGATATTGATAAAAAAAAAGATAGAACGTTACCTACCTGATTACCTGGGTATCCTGGATTTCCTTTTTCACCTTTGTGTTGAAAAATGCCATTTATGTCACCGGGCTCCCCCTGTCGGGGGGATTATAAGAGATTCATAATGTCCCCTGGCACAGTGTCCTGAGAGCTCTGTTATTATCCTATCATTCTATAATTACTGCGTGCTACAGTAAATCTGACACAATTTCAGCATGGAAACAACATGCCGTGACCCCAGATTTAATCAGCTTGAAGACTAACATGTTATTGGACTGCATATTACTGGCTTGCTGTATTCCAGCTCAAGGGAGGTCTCTCGAATTGATCACTTTCTGTTGAAAAGCCCTTGAAATAAGCTTGACAATTATAGAAATATGTCAATGTCAAGGTCATGCCCCGCATGGAGCCAAATGAGATACAAGATCTTAAAATCATAATGTTATACCAGATTCAGCCACATTCTCACGTTACCAAATTCATACATGTTGAGCTCCACAAATCTTCCTTTTCATACACACAACACCTACCCTAGAACTCTTTTCTCCATTACCTTTGGTTTATGTGTCTTCAACCACAAATGAAGGAAACATCACACATTTCAGGAAGTACACTGCCTTTCACTGAGTAATGCGTTTTACACTTTTGTCCTTGTTCTGAGCTGAAGCAGATCTCAATTTTACATTGAACTATTCTGCATTAATGTCAAAACCCTTTTAAAAATATATAAATAAACCATTCCAACCAACAGTGATAGAGGGAATGGTTTTTACCTTCTGTCCTTCTATCCCAGGGATACCCTAAAAGAAAGTTAAAAGTATATTAATAATATTTGTAAAATCCTTTATTTCATGCAAGTTTTATACCGTCCCAATTCCTATTATTCTTCACTAAAAATCTGCCTTTGACTTAGCACTTGATTCCAAATACAGGTGTACATACCTACAGGTACCACCACAATATGCTGGTTACCATGGAATTGCAGCTCTATGCATTTACTGATACATCTTAGCATAGTTAGAATAAAACAGTATATATATTTTTTTACATTAAACATACCCTTAGAGCACAAATGTGTTTCTATCAAAAAGCTTTTCATAATCATATTAGCCTCTCGCTAAACCGGACATGTTTGTCCAACATAAGGAGGTGTCGGGTTTAAAAACAATACAATAAAATCGCACACACATACATTTATAGTGCTCAAGCACTAATGTATTTTGGGCAGGCTACATTACATTATGTAAAAATATAAATATCTACAGTAGGCCTATACAGTACAGTAGTAAAATCAAATGAATAACTAGCACACTGTCTTTTTATTTTAGCCTGTAGGCTACCGGTAACACAAAATAAATCATGCTACTGCAAAGGTTATTTAAAATTGAAATTGATATTTTAGCATTTATTTGAAATTATTATCATTTTTAACTTGGCCTACTTAGTAGCCTCGACAATTAATAGAAAATAGATCATAGTCCTATACAGATGCTCAGAATGAGCTGGAGGGGTTAGTGGCACATGTGTGCAGTCTATTGCTCAAGTTGGGGAAACCATAAATGTCATAGAAATTTGTTTTCAAGGCATGTAAGTACACCCTGCTTTTAGTGAAAATTAGGTACCTGGGTGTTCACCTCAAAAATGCATTGAGACAAGAAAAAGCAGACTGGGAAATGCCAGCAACAATTGCGACTGTTTAAAACATGCTTTTAAAAGTTGTTAACAAATTGATGCAATTTTAAGTGTCGCAATTGCCCGCAGCTTTAGTACATGTCATTATAATATTTGAGAACCATCATTTGCACCATCTCCACCCACTTTTTGCAAATGTATGCAGGAATGCCCATAATTACATATTCATCTAAGGCTGAACCGCAAAGAAAAACTGCTGCTGCAAAGCATTCCCTAAAAAGTCGCTAACAGCATTGCGCTTGTTTAGTACATTTCACCCTAGACTTCCGACTGGTTTGCAACAGCCGCAACACTTTAGTACATCTACCCCTCTGTTCTGACTGTTGCTAAAGAACCCAGAAACATATCAATGTGCCCAAGTTTTCATTTTAATAGAAATAGACCACACAAAGGATCAACAGTAATGCACTTGAGGTATTTAATAAATGACACTGAAAGGACTACGTACTGGACTGCCTGAGAATCCTGGCATTCCGGGTTTGCCATCGAAGCCCCTGTCACCCTACAAAATGAAAACAATTCAAATGAATAAGGTATTCTAAGCAGCACAATAACACAGGAACACAGTGTGGCAAAACATTTCACTGAGGCAAATTTTCAACTCAAACTAAAAGCAGTTCTGGGATAACACAATGGGAGAAGTTACCTTTGTACCGTTGCATCCTGGGATTCCTGGTGAACCCGGAGGACCATCTTGACCAGGGATACCCTGTCAGGCAAAAGAAAAGGAACGATATAATATATTGTATATATGTATTTCCTTACAAATACTGTATGCTTTTAACAATGATGTATATTCTGACTTACTGGTATGCCTGGGGTTCCTGGAAATCCAGGTATTCCTGCAGGGCCCTGTAATAAAGAAATTAAAGAAAATGTATGTGAACTCAATGGGGTCAAAGAAGTTACTCTGCTAAGGCGCTGATATATCAGATTTGCATTATAAAGTACAGTACAGATAAGAAACTAAACATGGTACTGGACAATAATAACACATAGACAATATTAAACAAGTGAAGGTCGGCATCTGTCCAGTCTTTCAAATCATCACTATAATCAACCAATGAATTAATCAGTTAATCTCAACAATCTATTTTTGATTAAATCCTGATAGCCATGACTTTGCTGACTTACTCTGATTCCTTTCAGCCCAGAGAGTCCCGGGGCTCCAACGTCACCCTGTTGGTACAAATAGATTTGAATTCCATGCATTCTATTCAGGAAAAATACACCATTCAGTTTTAGATAGAAATTAGGTTCAAATCCTAAAGAAGGTGTATCTACAGAGCTCCGCTGAACTAACCAAGCCTTAATCTATTGCAAAGTCCCTGAAGTAAATCTGTGAGAGAGAGATATGCTTCCAATAGGAACAATATAACTAGCCAAGTGGGTTAGACTTCTTATAAGTTTTTATACACTTTTATATTTTTATAGTTGTAGAACCCAATACACACACTGGTAATCCATTGCAGTCCAATGGTATTATATGCAGGTACCAGTGTGCTGTTGTATCAGCACCACTGTGCCATATTTGTATGATTATTTATTTCTTAGCAGACGTCCTTATCCAGGGCGACTTACAATTGTTACAAGATATCACATTATTTTTACATACAATTACCCATTTATACAGTTGGGTTTTTACTGGAGCAATCTAGGTAAAGTACCTTGCTCAAGGGTACAACTGCAGTGTCCCCGACCGGGGATTGAACCCACAACCCTCCGGTCAAGAGTCCAGAGCCCTAACCACTACTCCACACTGCTGCCCTAGAGTAAATAGAGTATCATTCCACTGGTAGTTCTACAAGCAGTTTCTATAAGGCTAGCAGTGCTCTGCTGCTTCGTCAAATAGAAGTTCTCTGAATGGGTCTCAAAAGAAAAATGTGTCTCTCTTACGCTAGAGCCCATTGGTCCATGTGGCCCCTCAGGGCCTTGCATTCCAGGAAATCCCATTGGACCTTGCAACCCTGGAAAGCCAATCTCACCCTGGAAAAGACAAACGCATCACAGCAACATTTTAAAACACAGAGCAGTCATTAACCATAGAGAGCATCCATTTGCATGATGGCTCCAGTGCCAGCAAAGTATAGTACTTATCCATCCATAACTTCAACAGCACTCACAAATTGTGACATAAGCGTGATGAAGACATTGGCCAGTAACATTGCCTGCTCATTATGAGTTTATTCACGTATTTAACCATAATCAAATGCAGGTGACTGTTTTCTGGTTAAGGTTAAGTTATTGTTGTTTTATTAATACATGTAAAGCAGTACTTTAAAAAGCAGTTTGGGCGTCAGGCACCAAAAGGATTGTATCATTGCAGATTGTTCCAACTTGGTTGGAGTCAGGACTTCCATGTTACTACATATTTAAAGATTTTCTTCCATGCATTTCATTATGCTTTATGTTCTACTTCTATGAGAACATTTTAGCTCCCCCTTGTGGCATTCAGGCTGAAAAAACATGGTACACTGTCAGGTAGGCATAGCAACCCTTGTTCTGTGATTTTAAGGTTAGGAACAGTGAAATGTTTGGAGTAAAATTGGTATTTCAGGTTAAGATCATTTTGATCCAGGCAAATCAACAACCTACAAATGTGTTGCACCTAAACTTATATAGTCTTTTGCCAGCAGGTGGAGATAAAAACATATTTCAATCTGACTGATTACTTGTCCTCATGGCACAGAGTACATCTTGCCTTCTAATACCTAGCATACATAGAAAATGAAGTGTTTTAGAGGGAAATCATGGCAGGGGGGCAGCATCAAGTGAAACGGACGTGGATAAATCTGTATGACTGACATAGGCAGTGGTTAAAACTATATAGCAGTAAATGTTCTGAACAACACCCCTGACTGAAAGTAAACAGGTGTCTACTATCTGGAAATCCAGTATCTTTCTTAGATTTTACAGCATCTACTTTAACAAAACTGTTAGGAGCTGAACAACTGTTGAACAGCATAAATTAAGTTTTGTCAATTATGGCGCCATCTGGTGCTTTTTGAGAGAGTTGCAGTTGGAAACACTGCTCTTAACTGCTGTGTTCAGCTGCTTCGACACAGATATCCTTCAAACAGCAGACATCACCCTTACATTTTCACCTTTTCACTATTTTTTTTGGCAATTTTGGCGCCATCTAGTGCTTTTGGAGAGAGATGCAGTTGGAAATACAGATTTAACAAATGTGTTCAGCTGCGTCAGCACACAGAGATCCTTCAAACCACCCTTACAACTTTCCACAACGTAGACAATAAAATGAACCCAATAAATAATAATGGAGTAGTAAAAACTAAAAGAAAATGTCATACTAAAAGATTATAAAACATTTAAGAAGCATACCTTTAAGGAAAATAACCCTTTTTACTATTTTGGGTTCAAGTTTAATTCACAATCTGTCTGGCAAGCATAGCCCTTTTTTAAATACAGAGGTTGGGTTAAATATCCAGAGTCCAGATTTGAGTGAAAGTCACACAGGACTCTTTTCAGTTTCTGCATTTTTAAAATTGTTTTACTTGGTAAGGATGCAGAAAAATGTCAAATTGTTGTGGGATTCTGTTCCCAGCAATACAAAGCTCAAGAAAACACTTCTAGATACTAAAACAAAGCCACATTGCAGTAACAGTGGGGATCTGCTGTAATTCTACCTGGGAGCTAGGCCGGGCTACGTGATTGATATCCTTTACTGTTTCACTGGATGCATTTGTTTTGTGTTCGACTGCCTCATTATGACTTTATCAGATTATTTATTATTTCAATACCAGGTCCAACATTTATTTTCTATGTAATATTTTTTAATAGAGGTCTAAGATATCGATCCCATGAAATCCAGAAATAAACAGCTGCGCATGTGGATGAATATCTTCTGATATATTAAATACAGTCCAATAGATTTGAAAAGGGCACCCTCACCTTCAAAATGCTGTCATCTCGAGGCTTTTAACTGTGCTGTGTTTTGAAGCTGTTTTAAGGGATGTAAATGATATTGCATAGCAGTTTGAGTAAGCCCATGCTTTACTATTGGATTAGTAACACTTTAGAAAAACTGAAGGTCCATAGCCTTACAGTATGTGTAATTAGGATCACAGTCAATTGTGGAATGGTTCAGCCTGCCACAAGATTGCAGTCTTATTTTCATCCCTATTATAAATGGAATACTTCAGTAGAGTATTTTCATTCAATAGAGTACTGTATATACCCATACTACTGAGGCTGTCTGCTGAGAATGTAAACTGGATCTCAGTAATATATCAGACTTTTTCATTCAAGACGGAGGGAATGCCCAGGAATAACAAGTGCAGGAGAATCTGAGATTATCGAGCTTTAGATTACTTTTAGAAATGTCATGGTTTGATGGATTATGTTTTAAACTGCAGCGCAGAACAGAAATGCCTAAAAAAGGCATGTTGAAATGTGATTCGAATGTGATTCTGACTGCAAAGAAATGTAAGCAGAGTGAATTCTGCCCTCTATGGAAATACAGGAGGCTCATTCTCACTGAATCCCCTACCCAGAGCGACATTTCCTTTTTTAAATCTTCAATTACAGTAAATGCTTCAGAACATTGAAGACAATTGGAGTAAAGTATTGTACGAGTTTATAATCTCTTCCATCACATGTCCTCTGTCTTGTTCAAGTTTTATCAGTGAAGTTTCACTTAATTGAAACACTTTGATGTTGCAGAAAGCATGGAGACAGTTGTTCATTGTAGAGATTCATATTAAACCCTGAAAAGAATGTTTACTTCTCTGACCATACATGGTGTGTTAATCAGAGCCAATGGCAGGCATTCCATTAGTCATACTGCAAGCTTTTCTGTTCAAGAACCAGATGCTGGGTGTTCTTTGTGCCAGCTGCCTTCCACTGCCATTTATTAAATGATATGCTCCATCTTTTAATTTCAAGAGACTGCAACAATGCAGAGGAATACCTAAAAAAACAACTCACTCATAAGGATAAATCTTGTCTAGCATGCTCACCAAATTAGAATGTTTTCCTCTTGTAAAATCACTATTTATGTTAGTCACGATTTTTTGACATTATGGATGAACATCACACATTGCAGCACCTCTCCAAACAATAATTGGTTTCAAATATGTTTATATTTCTAGTGTACTTTAAAAAAAAATGCAGTTCCTAAATTACAGTAAACATGCAAATGTATATTTTGTACATTTTATTTTTGTTCATGTATTGTTAATACATATTAAATACATAGGTAAGTTAATGAATCAATAAACACATACTGCAGTTATTCCTTTGAGTGGATTAAGATGACTAGTTCTTAAGTAAGCATCTATACTTACTTCATTACAGAAAGCTTTCTAAATACCAGTGACGACTAATGTGGAACACTTTAGTGGGAACTACACTTTGAATGTTTCTAAATACTGACGTAAGTGTGATTTGGCAGGAGAGGGCAGTCTGCCACATGCTTTGTTTCTGTAAATGTTTCATTAAACTAGTCTGCAAAAACTTGCTGCATTAAAAACAGTACTGCCATCCTGGAAATGTCCAGGTGGATCGTTCCCGTTCACGCGTCATTTCCAAGTCGTGTTTTGCTATTCACAGCTGTCTCTGCCTTTCAGAGGAATGATATAACAGTTGACCCTTTTCTTGCTCTGCTGCTCTGCTGAAACGGTCATTTCATGGAGAATCTGACCAAACCGCATTCCATTGTAACTGGCAGGTAGATAGACCCTCTATATACTACAGAATATATGTCCAGGGTGTTATGTACATAACTAATACAGCACTAAATGTGAGGGACAATCAATCTATACACCCAGTTACAACTATGTATGGCAGATGTTTCCATGTGTATGTATGTATGCTTCTTGTTGTTAACAACACAAGTATCTAGAGGTAAAAGTGCTTGTCATTTATATATTATTTTTCCACATTATTTAATACTGTTACATATAATTTGCTACTTTTTTTTTGCTTGAAATAGAACAATTAATTACATTGGATGTATGTTTTAGCTTTAGTATTGTAATATATTTTTGATTGGACTAAACGTGTTTGTCTGCCATTAGCTCAAAATACTAAAAAGAGAAATACAATGATGTGAAGTTCATACTGAATTTTGAATACATTTAATGTACTTTAATGAACTGCGATGTCCAGGCCCCAACGGAAAACTGAAGGCTTTAAGAAGGGGAAACAACAGAGGTTTTTGCCTGTATTAGAATTCTGTCACTACCTTGTGATTCATACCCTGAGATATCACAATTCATTGTAGAATGAATTCTGTCACTACCTTGTGATTCATGCCCTGAGGTATCAAAGGCATTGTAGAAGCTATTCTGTAACCTATACAATAATGTGTATTACGATGCGTAGTCATTTGTATTTTTTATGTCAACAGCATAGACAAAAGTTTAGTTTACTTTATATCACATTTGGTATTTAGAAATGGCTATGCATTATATGTAGGGCGTCTGACTTTCAGGTTAATTTTTTTTCCAAATTCGGGTGAATGCTTTTTTAAAAATCGGGTAGAATTATTTAATGAAAAAAACCGGGTGAAATCGGGTGGATTTTTTTTTTATATATATAACACTATGTAACACAATTTTTGTTCCTGGGTAGTAAGTGTTATTTCCTAATTGCTTATGCCTCAAAAGTATAGAAAATGGCTATTACTCCCCACAAACTTTGCTTTTGTGACCAGGACAGTGATATTTTGAAATTTACCTGTTTCCAATGAGAAAATGGGCGAATTTGTCTTTTCGTTCACATAGTCAGAAAAAAACAACATATGAATCCAAATTAACATGTATTTATACTAAAGTAATACAAAAATGACTACAAAAGATTTAGAAGTGAGTAGTTTTTCAAGATTTACGATTATACTGTAAATCACTTTCACGAATCAGCCCCCAAATGTAGTCTCCCATCATGTTCTCGTTATACTGTCCTTGGTAGCGGCGTTCAAAGTCCAGTATATCCTGGTGGAAGCGCTCGCCTTGCTTCTCCGAGTACGCTCCCATGTTCTCCTTGAATTTATCAAGATGAACATCAAGGATATGGACTTTGAGGGACATCCTACAGCCCATTGTGCCGTAGTTCTTCACCAGAGTCTCAACCAGCTCCACATAGTTTTCGGCCTTGTGATTGCCCAGGAAGCCCCGAACCACTGCGACAAAGCTGTTCCAAGCCGCTTTCTCCTTACTAGTGAGCTTCTTGGGGAATTCATTGCACTCCAGGATCGTCTTTATCTGTGGTCCGACGAAGACACCGGCTTTGACCTTTGCCTCAGGCAGCTTAGGGAAGAAGTCTTGAAGGTACTTGAAGGCTGCCGACTCCTTATCTAGAGCTCTGACATATTGTTTCATAAGGCCCAATTTTATGTGCAGTGGTGGCATCAGCACCTTCCGGGGGTCCACCAGTGGCTCCCACTTGACGTTGTTCCTCCCCACAGAGAACTCGGTCCGCTGTGGCCAGTCCCGCCTGTGGTAGTGCGCCTTGGTGTCCCTGCTGTCCCAAAGGCAAAGATAGCAGGGAAACCTGGTAAAACCGCCTTGGAGACCCATCAGGAATGCCACCATTTTTAAGTCTCCTATGACCTTGATGCCATCTCAGAAAAATGCAGATATGTATCCACTTAGGCAGCTGGAACTAAACTGAACTGGTGGGCTTAAGGCCCCTGTATTTATACTACTATTTATATTACTGGAAAGTTCTAGAAATTTCTAGAAGTTACTCCAAGTTTACTCAGCACTGAATCTATCTGGAATGTTCTGGAAAATAGGTAAATTTCAAAATATCACTGTCCTGGTCACAAAAGCAAAGTTTGTGGGGAATAATAGCCATTTTCTATACTTTTGAGGCATAAGCAATTAGGAAATAACACTTACTACCCAGGAACAAAAAAAATAAAAATAAATTGTTACACGGTGTAATCAAGAAAGAATAAATATTCGGGACCGGGTAGAAATCAGCTTTTATTTAGAAAGAAATAAACAAATGCTTAAGCACAAAAGCACAAATTTATAAAGGGGAAAAACCGACTGCAAAAACCATGTAATGTGCTTCAGTTGGGTCGCACTGAGACCCAGATTTATAAAAGGATTGTGCATGTTTAATGACCTTAAAACAGGCGCTGAGGTTTCTGAATTCTTGTATGGGATTTATAAAACACACGCAATGACATAAACATACAATTAATACGTGATTTGCAGCGGCAATGTCTCTGTGCATTTTAGCCCTTGATGCATATGTAATTCTGTATATGCATATGTAGCCTAATTCTGGGGCGTTTCTGAACGAAACCGCTAAAATTAGGAGGGGGGTTTTGCAAATGAGGTATATTAAATATTCCGTCCAATTTATTAAAGCTGCCGGTAATTGCGGGCCTCGTATTTGCTTGATTATTTTAAGAACTCTGAAAAGCAGGCGTTAATTTTCCGCAGTCAGACAGTAGGCTATATAAAAGGCAAGGTGATGTGGGAGACTTGTCTGCAGCAAGAACAAAGAAACATTTAATAACATTTTGCAAAGAGCTAATTTTTTAACCCTTCTGATCAAGTCAGTTTGTAAATTACGGTTTATAATACCGGTACTGTATTGTTTTGCAAACTCCAATTTTCAATACATGTTTCATGTGACAAAACAGAAAGTCTGCAAATAGACAATATAGAATCCATGTCAAAAAGGTTCTTAGAAGCACCTGAAAAGGTCTCCCCACAGTGGCAAAGCATGAGAACCTTTACTTCTTAGAGTGTAGGCATTATTAAAAGAACGGTGGAGGAGATTAAGAAAAGATGGAACGACATTCCGAGACGCACGAATGAAAAAGTCTCATATACAATGAGGGCTTATCCTCCACCGTTACTTTAGTAATGCCTACAGAATTTATTTTTTGTAATATGGCATTCTGGTATTTAACAATACTGGTTCAGACAGTATTGTTTAAATTCGACTTGGAAAGAAAACATTAAAAATAAAAAAAAAAAGGACAGAGGGACAGATGACGCAGTTAGTTTGTAGCTACAGCAAATACAGTTTTTCAACCATATATATCATACAGATATGCTTTAAAATCATACATAGAGTAAGAAATATAGACAAACATAAGAAATAGGAGAGTTGTAACTGCATAAGACTTTAAGAAGATATAAGTCGTAGTTAAACTGAAGACTATTTGTATGAAGCTGTATTGTTGCTGAACATATTGCTGTGCAACAATGGAAGGATTATCCTGCCCGTTTGACTGCCATGGATGTAAGTAAATAAAACTTATAGTTTCTGAAGTTTGAAAAGTCTATATGTCTGGAATTATTCTATACGAAATAAGAAGTTGAACTAATATGCGAAGTCCAGTAACTAATTCGCTTTTGAGCATCCTCATCACCATGGTTAGTACCAGGCTGAGGTCTTTGTGTGCCATTCATTTTCTTTTGGAATGTGTAGCCTACACACGCAGGGTTGACCCAAACCAGCTATTTATTGTGAGAGGTGTGTAATTCTCCACCGCTAATTGTGGTGAGGGGTATTTAAATTGTTTGATTGCGAAATAGCCTGCTTTACCTAATTAGTCTTATAAAATAGGTTGTTATTTTGACGCTGAATGCGGCCGTACTGAACACGCACATTACGTGGCTTTTTGCAGTCGGGTTTTCCCCTTTATAAATTTGGGCCTCAGCGATTCTGCGATTCAGCTTACCGTCATTGGCGCCAATTCTGCTCTGTTGCATTTGAAACACAGACAACTGCGCATGCGTTTATTCATATACAGTATGTGCCTATTCAGGGAGTTTTCGGAGTTTAACCCAAATGCAAAAAAAAGCTGGGGGGGGGGGGGGGATCGGGTTAAATCGGGTGAAACCCGAAAATCAGACGCCCTAATTATAAGCTACATTAATGTATAGGTTACAGAATAGCTTCTACAATAATTTATTATAAAACATGGTATGCTTACCTTTTGTCCTTTCACTCCACTGCAGTCACATTTTCCACAACCACTGCACCCCTGAAAAAACAATAAACAAAATATCACAAAAATTGTTCACATTCCCCCTCGAGAATGGGTGTGATCGACTAAGAATAAGAGCACAATTCCAATATGCAGGTGGTGAGTGTCCCGTTGAATATGTAGGATAAATAAAAAGGTATGTGAGGGGTTAAGACATAACAGTGCAACACCATTTATATTAGCAGTGCTAAACAATCCCTGAAGACAATAGAATGCAAAAGGCTACAGAGAGCTTCACAATACCCATGTGCCCAATATCAAATGTGAGAACTAAGGGCTTCCGTCTAGTCTCTTAAATACAAGCAAGTTCCTATCTCAGTAAAAAACAAGACTGCATACACTATTACAAATAACAGGAGCAAACAATAAAGCATGTATTTATTTTATTTATTTTCAAACCTGACCAATCAAGTAAATCACCATTGTAGCAATGATGCAAAATAAGTGTGTCCACTAGGTGGCAGAAATTAACTTCAGCCTACAGGATTCAGATTTTCAAACTGTGCTTAAAACAAGGTCTCACAGTGTACAGGATAGGAAGGTAGTCCCCATCCCATAATTAGCAAAAGTGAAACCTAAGGGATGACTCAGTGGGAATACCCTTGCACATTACCATTCTCTTGCTAATCAGTTTGGAGTGCTTTGGAAAAAAACTCTTTTGAGATGCATCAGGCATAAAATGAGCTATGAGCTATGAGGAAAGGATAAAACAATGCAATCTCTTCAGCCTGGAAAAAAAGAAGGGACTTGATTGAAGTCTATAAAATCCTTAATGGTCTAGATAAAATTACCCAAGACACTACTTCACATTTAGCATAGAGAGAAGAACAAGAAGGCTTAAATAGAAGCTGAGTAAAAGTACGTTTAGAATAGAAGTTTGTTACACAGAGAGTTATAGATGCATGGAATAGCCTATGAGGTGACGTAGAGTAGCAGTCTCTAAAGCATTGGAGATATTTAAAAAACCACTAGCTTCTGTCCTATTGAATTAGATCCATCTATTTGGGGCAAATGGAGTGCCAACAAGGGACGAGCCTTGATGTGCAGAGCGGATTTTTCTCATTCCCAAAGTTTTCTTATGTTCTTATTATTTCAGTTCTTATAACCATTTCCTTTTTCATGTATGCTGTTTAACACCTTTAGAAGCACATTGTGCTTTAGATGACTGTTAAAGTCGTTCACAGCCTGGGAAACGTGCTCTAGTCGAGGCAGACAGCTGTTTCCTTATGTTGGGAACCAAGCCAATGAAGGATTTTGGCACATCAGCTGAAACATGACTCACTACAGAATCTTTTGGAACCCTCTGTATTGTTACCATGTTCTCACAATGTTGGTTTCTGCTACCCTTTATACTGAAACAACAATAATTCACCGCTGTGGGAAAACACATTTACAGTATGGAGAGTTGAAGGGCAGCAGTTATTAGACCCAATTAGTTCAAATGGAAGAACATATAGTTTTCCATACATTTATATAAATTGTGGCATTAAACTCTAAATTGCTAAAAACCCAGGTGGAACTAAAATAAACTGTTTAAGTAACTGTGAAGCAAAAGATACTGAACATAATGAAAGGAGTCAGTATAAACGTCTGAAGTGTGTACAAATTTAAACTTGACACCTCAAGTGTCGTATGACATATTGTCTGGCAGCTAAATTGTCCACAGAAGCCTTGTGAGGCAAAATTAACAGACAGTGATAGAGACTGACAAAACAGTGAGCAGAAACCAAGATGTCTCCATAAGCCACTGCTTTCAGAGTAACTTACTGTAACTGTCACTTAACATTGACTTACCTATCTGATATCGTTCATTTAGTCATTTATTGTAAAACAAGTGATGCGTTCTTAGCAATCGACAGATTAGGTTTCTGGTTCCAGCATATAAGAGAATCATATTAGAGAATCACTTGTCCAAGTGCCACAAAATGTGCTATGCACCTTCTTTATCATGTGCCAAAATGTTGGGGTACATGAAGTCTGTCCACCGATAATCATACTTACATTTTAATTATCGCTTGTCCATTTGTGATGGAAATAACTAAGAACATTCTTTTAATAAGTATTATTAAGTGTATCATAATCTGGGGGTCTATGGAGGTTGTCTGTCTGTCCAACTGCCTGTTTGCACGTCACTTCATTTTCTTAATATTTCCAAAGAACATCTGTCTAATGAGTGTTACAGAGTCTAGGGGTAAATGGAGTCTCTGTCTGTCTTTTTTTCTGATTGTATCATCCAGTTATGATGAAACCTCAGAAGGATATTTTTACGACACGTTATTAAAAGTATCGGACTCTGTCTGTCTATCTCATCGTACGTATGTCACAATAATGTTTTACGTAAAACTACAGAAGTACTGTACTTATTCAACTACGATGAACCTTGGCATGGACATACTTTATCACAAGCTATCCCCATAATCTGGGAGTCTATCTGCCATCCATAGGGCCATATGTCTAAGACTAGTGCATCTGAAGCATGTAGTCATTACTAGAAATTATTTCACAGTTATATTTTCAAAAATAAAGACATGTTTACAGATAATGACAGCAGATAATTAGTATTGGTGTTCTTTAACTTTTAAGCAGTTTGATTTAAAAAGAAACATGTTTAAGATGGAAGACTTCTGGCCTCCAATAAAGAGTAAACTGTAAAAAGTATAAAGATTCTAATATTTTACCTATTTTATGCTTAACTTTTATTATTAGAGATCTTCTTTGATACTAACTCTTCAACTCTAGGGGCTTCAAGGAAATATCCACAGCATTTATTTGGAACCCTGAAGCTACTATTGGAATAGAGCAACTAGAAGTCATAAAACAGTAAAGAGTGTACAAATACATGGAGCTTAATGAATCTGTGTTACTGTCAGCAACGATACATTCCCTAGCACAACTGTACAAACATTCCCACTGTGAATAATAACAAAGCCTAAAAAATGGATGGGCGCAATACTTCTCCAATTTCAACACAGCTGTTAGCAGTGGGTTTTGAGTGACGTCATGAACCAAAGTGGTAAAACCAAGGGCTCTATTTAAAAGAATTCTGAGAACTGGACACTGCATCGACGATACTGTTAATGTTTACTGTGTTAAATATTCCTGATTATACTCATTCTGGCATAGAACCACTAGGGCTGCTGGAAAGCATGAACCTTGTGTAATAAGACTAATAAGAAGAGGTAAAATGAATGCCGGTTCAGTGAGTTCTGCAGTATATAAGTTTTAAGGGTTAAGAAAGAAAGAGAAAGATGCGTCCTGTGTTACTGCCTTAGGTATGTTGAGTTAACCACCAGCTGACAAGTTTGCTGAAAGGCTCCAGATCTTGTGCTCATCATGAGGGAAATAGATTGCAATAAACACTATTGCAATAATCTACTTTAAGTAAATTAAATCTAACAGACAAACGCACAATGTGATTGAAAATAAATGCAAATAAGAAAGCGCATACTGTGCGGCTCTGACAAAGTAGCATTCTCTTATGGGGCAGGCATCAAACCATGTTTAACAAAGACATTATTCTCAGTGTAGATGAATCAAGCAGTCCGAACAGAATTAAAATGTTTAACAGTTAATAAGTTGGTCAACAACATGCATATATATAATTCAATTGAAACCTGCTGAATAATGTTAACATATTAAATTGCATACCGCTTTGTATTTTTCCACATAACGAAAAACTGACAAATTGAAAAGTGTGACATTTCGAAATCTAACATGAAATACTGTACTACAGTAACACGGTGCTTAGGTCAGGGAAGTCCAGTGCATAGTAAGAGGGGTAGAGCAACAGATCGACAAGTGCAGTTTAACCGGTTTACCTCAGTTTGGCTGTTAAATGCAGAGATAAGAAAACAGTAGCCCATCATAGTTTATTCTAATTTACTTAACTGTTTCACAATGCGTATGTATACAACATGAATATAGCATTTTGATTTCAAGACCACGTAGGCCTAACTAACATACTTTCTAAACATTGCTGTTGTTGCAGAAGAACACTGACCAAGCAGTAGAATGAGCACAGATCAAAAAGATATACATTTACGTTAAAATAATGCTGGCTAAAAAATAGAAGTGTCTAATTTTGACAAGACAAATGTGCCTTCATAATGTGTAAGTTATTTAGTTAGTATTTGTTTTTCATTAGAAAGCTGTTTCAGTTAATGGCAGCTTTGAAGGCGATGCTGGGTATTGCAACAAAGGGAGCTTTAACATCTATTAATTTACAAAGACACCCGATATAAAAGAGAACAGATAAAGGGGACACATGCAGACTACATACACATCATCTTATAATTATATATCATGTGGTTAAAGCTGTTTGATGTGTTGCTTAGTAATAGCAATAGCACAATGTGTGATTGTGTAGAAATTGGATTTTGCAAGAACTGTGTAACCTAATTCAGGGAGTTGTTTGCAGACCACCTGGAGTTTACTCACAGAACAAAAGTGATCCGCGGACCACAGGTTGGCAACCACTGGTGTAGTGTCATTTTTGGCCACACACCACCTTGCCACTTAGTTTATGTGATAATATTGTTTGGTTCACGAAACATCCATTTGTACATTAGTACACGTGTCACATTATATATCCATTTAAAAAGTCTTTGACTTTCAATTCAAGTCCAAAATGTTATCACAAAAAAACAGAACCAGTAATATAATTCTGTGAAAGCAGTTGTAACTGCACAACTCATTATTCTGCTCTGCTTATGAAATGATTATGTGCACATGTCCCAGTGTTTGTCTGACCTTTGTTTTGTACTTTCTTCACTGTGCAAGTCAAGGGGTTATTTCGGGGTGATCCAAATTTCCACGGTCCCATTCTGCATGCGTCTTGATAACTGCTACAGATTTAAAGGTTTAAAATGTCTTGCTGTGTTTCTAGCTGAGGATAACATAAAATGAGGTTGTAGACATTTACTTCAGTACTAGTTATTAAAGTAAACCCCCAGAAGCATATAGACTTTTAATTCAGTACCTATTAAAGTAAAATAGTGACTGTGCCAGACTCCTATTGGCAAGCAATGAGCTTTTCAAAAATGATTGCTAATGAATAAGTAGAGTAGTTTCAGATTGTAATTATCTTTTTTTGTTTGTTTGTTTTACTGTGCCTGTGAGTGGTGTTGATTACAAGTACTCAAACACTGTGATTGATTTTTTTTTTTTTGCGAAGTCTGTGTTGAGGTGCTGTCACCTGAGTTCAGCAGCAGCTCTTCAGGTCTTATTGCCTGTCATAAAGTGCCAAAGTGTCTAGAAATCAGGCAGACGCTGCAGGATGATACACGCTACACATGAATCTCATCTCACAATCAGATTGCAGAACTACTCGTCAGACTGAAATTATATTTTCTAGAATCCAGACAACAAATTTAGTTTAAAGTGTTCGTGCTCCTGCAGCATTTGGTACTGGACGAATCGACTACCTGCTTTTTAAAAGTACCCTTAATAAACTTGTCAGGCTAAATTAAGCCATATTACTTTATTTTTTTTTCCTTCATCTGCTCAGCCAAGTCAGTTCTGTACTTGTGATGGATTGAGGCTCATCTAAGCATTGGCCTAGTTTATTAGTGAGGGACTTCACACGGCGCACATGTGCAAATGGGAGAAGCCCAGATGTTTGTGTTGCAGGGTTATTACATTATTAAAACAATAAAAAAAAAAAGCTTTACTTACAAGACCAAACACCTGTGACTAGCCAAAGAAGAAACAATAGATTTCTTATTTCACTAGAAAGGTGTGTTTCTTTGGACAACAACACGCACCCCCTGTAGCATAGTATAATGTGAAAAGCACATTTATAGAAATTGTTTATCATTGACACGGCCAGGGGGTAAACTTTCTACTGGATAACACCCGTAAAGGACCTCAGCTGATATCAAATATGATGACAATATCTGAATGTGTGTCATCTCTACCATGGTGAAACCAAAAGATTCACATCATCTCAAATTGGCAGCTATATAGGGTCAGAGGTCAATGCTAAGGTTACTGACACAACAGTTAGCTTGTAGCATTTATATGTCCATGCAAATACGAAATGCTCAGATAGTATGAGGTTGTGACAGTGCTGCAGTACAAATTACTGCCACTGCTACTGTTTTATGCTTGCTAACCCACAATCTTTCCATTTAAAATGTGTCATCTCATTTTCAGGAAAGTACACACACACAAACACACTAGTCTTTAACAGCTACTGGGACATCCCAAAGCGTGTTGGGAGTGTTGTGTATCATTCACACAGGTGATATTAATCAATAAACCTATCTCAAACAGATTACAGCCCAGTTGCAGGTGGTACTGGTATAATATACTGCACACATCCCTATAATGTAAATGCATGTAAATATAACACTACAATGTTTATCATTCAATTATTATTTCAGCAGTCACAGCAGGAAAACATGTTACGCATTAACTTTCATAGTTTCCACATGTACTGTGCAGTTAAAGAGAAACAATCCCCTGCACATGTTTTAATTAGCTTGCGATAAAACGTCAGGCAATTATATGCTTCTTGACCACCTAAGAAGTAAAAATTAACCTGGGTCGTTGCTGTTTAGTTAACCATTGTAAGTTTAAAAAGCAGTCGTTCCTAATGAAATCAGGTGACCACCATTAAAAGCACAGACACTGCAGTTTCATGGCTGTTGGTCAGACCCCCTGCAGTAAAGAAGGGATATGGGGCCTCTGGAGTCACTTTGCAGCCCTGTGTTTCAGATTGTCACAGTCAAGTGGGTCTAATTAGAACACAGGAGACAGCCATGCAACAAATCAATTTATTAAGCTATGGTGTTATTATAATAAATCCAGGTTGGGATCAAGCCGTTTCCATGTACGTGTTTTTCCTTTGTTGATCAGCTTTAAGGAATGAAGAGTTTTAATGTCTTGCACATTATATTGCACAATGTGTTTAGGCATGAATTGCTAATGTATGGGTTTTCTTAAGGAAAAAAGTACAAAACTCCATGTCATGCTGTCCGATCCATTTGTGCAGACCATACTTATGGGGCCTCTTTAAAATGAATTAACCTAAACCATTGGTTTATGTGGTAATGGCAGCATGTAATTTGAGGCAATGTTGTTGGCTTACAGTAGCAAACACATTACCAATGCACTTTAATCACATTAAACCTTACCAAAACATTCCCTGGCTTATATCATGTGCCAGTTAATGCACTTGTACAGATTGTGACTGCAGTATTCTCTCCTTATGGGGTGAGACCGGTGTCTGAGTTACTGCCGTACTTGGTAGGAAGTGAGGCTTCTTTTAAACATAATGAAAAACTCTGACGGTTGTTTAGTTTGTTTGGAAAGTCACGGATCAACGGCAACTTTTAACAACAATCAAGAGCCAACTTGATAATTATTAGTATTAACTGAGAAGGTTGTATATGAGAAAGAACTGGGAAATGTCAGTCTGTAGCGGTGTTCTTTGTAAATGTTGATTTATTTTTTTGGTGCTATGGTTGCAGAGCACTGATACAAGTGGATTAAAATGATGAAAAAAGTTAACCCTTGCATGTAGTTAGAATAGGATTTTCCTGTTGCTTATGTTGGCAAAATATTGTAACTAACAGAAACTTGGGACCAATTTCACAAAGCTGTTCTTGGTGCTGTAACAGTCTGCTAAATACAGTTCAGCATTATAATTAGGTAGACTAGCAGGTATGATTTCTACAGAACTGTGTTGTTCTTGAAATCCTGAAATCCTGTATTGTGAAACAGGTACTGCAAGAGGAAAGAAGATTCTAAAACGAAGATTCTACAAATACAAAAAAGTTAGTTTTTTAGAAGCCAAAAAATAACAGCTGGAGTCACGCGGCATGCAGTAAATGACTTTGTTGCAGCAAAGTTGTGTTGGATACAAGTTATTGTGTAACCGATCCATATGAAAAACATTACTATACAGTACCACACTAGGTGTGGGTGAACTTGACAGATTTTGTGGTCAATGAAACCCATAAACACGCTCACAAATCCGAGTGTATGCAATTACATTCCTAATCACTGTTGTTACCCATAAGCCATTAATGTGGCTCCCCTGCAACATCAGAGGTTATTACAGCAACCCTGTGGTCTCCCCATGGTCATCATGATGAATACAGACAAGCAATGCTCCTGCCACTCAGAGTTCTAACACAACATTCACTACAGAAAATCTGTGGGCTAGGGATGTTAGCATCAGAGTGAGGAAACATACCTGCAATCACTGAATACATTGTTTTGTTGTGGTCAGTATTGGGATGTTTTGTTACATATTCAAGTGCACTGGGTTTTTAAATCTTTCCTTAGTGTGTTTAAAAAAAATAAGGCAAGTGGTTCATTCTCAGTCCTCTTAAATTGAATGAGTTAGTGTCAAGTTTAATCTGAGCTCTGAAAACTCTGACCACTTAATGCTGTTTGCTTTTTTTAACAGCTTTCCAGCTGTTCCAGACTTTGTATAAGAGAGATGGAGGAGCAAGCTGGTAACCCATTTAGAAATGCTAACTTAAAAGCGTAATAATAGTATTTTGGCCTTTGTCCTATTTGAGATGTATTACTGTACCAACATTCCAACTTCAAAGTGCTGGACCCAGCCTTAAGGCTAGATGTCTCCCCCAAGCAGGTTTTCATTTTGTATTTTTTTTAGTGTGGCTAGTGTTTTTAATTATCACAGTCTAACAGAAATTTTATTTCATGAAATATAGTAACATTGGTATTCCTACCTGTATTCTAAAAATGTCAACTATGGTAGTCTAGAAAGCAGTTATAGCAGCTAATATGTTTTGATATTTGTATTTGCAGTGTTTAGGCTAGGCAAGAGATTTCCACAATTGAAACTGGATTTAGACAGACTTTGGAAGGAAATGGCTGAATTCCAGGTGCAGAAATACCAAAAAAAAGACCGAATAGACAGATTCTGGGGAGTTCCAGGGAAGAATGAGAAGTTCAGACACTTGGCTTCGGAAGGCACTGCTCTGCATCCTTCACAGCAATGCTAGTTCAGAGAGAACATTTCACATGTTGAGGAAGATTGTTACTGAGAATAGGATGAGCATAGATAACTCCACTGTGTGCTCTTCTTTCCTGCAAGATAAACTACACTGAACCAGCTCACAAATACTGCCCATCCAGGAAAGTGTTGGCTGCTGTGAAAAGTGCCACCTACACGTACAATCAGAGCCACAAGGTCAAAGGGAATGTTGTTTGAAAGCAATTTGTTAGGGTTGAACTTTTACTTTTCTTTTTGTCCCCCCCCCCCCATTTAAGAGTCTCCCTTATTTTCATCTCTCAATGTTGACAGCTATGTAGGTATGTTCTTCAAACTTACATTAATGTGATGGCAGTTAATTGATTGGTCTGAAATTATGTTCATTAGTCTTAGAAAATTAACAATTGTCTTACAAAACAGTGAAATACAGTGTTTAAATCCTGTACACTCATTATTTCCAGAAACATATAACTGGAGAGAGAACTATTAAAGAGTAAGCAGCTTCAATTACATCTACATAGTAAAAATCCCCTTATCTTTTTTTATTCAGTTTGCAAACATACTCAGATACACAGTCTGTGCTGAGGGGTCTTGATCTGAGACAAGAAGCTTCTTCTCCCAAACCACTATGTGACACTGTGAGCCAAACAAACCTGCTTCTGCTTCACAAACAGGTGGAAGTTTAAATGGGAAAACCAAGATATGCAGGAAACAAAGTAGAAATTAAAACGGGGCCAGGTCCAGATTTATTTCTTGTTTTAGAAACAGTTGCATTTGGGATTCAAAACCGAGATTTTTGTGAAGCACAATCTCACTCACCTCTTCAAAGAGCACCTGTAGAACTCCTCTGTTTGTATCCTGGGACACTATCATCCTTCATTTAAATGTGCTTTATTTTGCTCTTATCTGCCCCCTATTTTACTGCATTTAATCCTGTACTTCAGAATACTGTAATCTGCCAAGTGTTTAACCTGTAGTATTTTGTATTTAATCATATCCTGATGTAACTATCACTATTTAATCATATCCTGATATAACTATCACTATTATCTGCTGTATTATTGTATTGTGTTTTGTCACACTTGTACTTTGCTTGAACAAAAGCTATTGTATTTCTTGCTCTTATTGTATTACTTGTATTGTAACACTTGAAATGTATTTGCTTACGATTGTAAGTCGCCCTGGATAAGGGCGTCTGCTAAGAAATAAATAATAATAATAATAATAATAATAATAATAATAATAATAATAATAATAATAATAATAATAATAATAAATATTAACAGGTTATGCGTACAGGATTTATATAACCCTGAAAATATGAAGTCACTACCTCAAATTGTTTCTGAAATATGAGGCTTTGACACTGCAGCGAGGCAGCTTTGCAAAAGAAATCTCCCACAAGGTTTGTTTTTCTTGTAAGACGTCCACGAACTTGACCTAGGGAATCACATAATAAATATGTGTACCGCATGAAGCCAATATTTAGATGAGTTAAGTATTTATCATCTGTAAACCACAAAGTCATATGACCCAAATATGTTGCCCATCTTAGTTCACAGGTCAAATCGAAGAGTGTCATTGGTTTTTGCCAGAGGAGTTTCCATAAAACAAACAATTAGAAGTGGCCTGCTTATAAATGATCTAGGAGACATTAGCAATAGAAGGTGCAGCAGCACAAACTTATTACACACCCCTTTTATCTACAGATAATGGCAGCTATGGAGGATATCAATGCTATTATTAACCGCACAAATGAGCATGCTTTATCACCAGAGAAGAATGTGACACAAACCTTGTGTTTTGTCTCGAGAAAGTAAATCCTCCAGTTCAAGGTTTTACATCGAGGTATGTCCAGGTTTTAGTGTGCTTAATTATTACAATGTATTACTACGTATGACATTTTTTAAGGGGTTGTGGGTTATGGGCGTCATTAAAGGCATACATTACTTAAGGTTATTAAAATAGCACAACATTCTAGATAACAGGATGTGGTTTCATTTTTTCCCCTCTAATACTGTTCTTTATGTTGCTAAGGCTGTAATATTACATTTACTGAAGTAGAATACGAACACTGCAAAACAATACAAAAACTACAAATTTAAAAAACTGATTTATAGATGCCATTTATAAAATGCAGGCATTCAAAGTGCAGAGTGACGGAATCAAGATCCTTATTTAATTAGTTTTAAGATTTATTTGTAATTCACATAAATATCCAAGCAGATTACTCCATTAATCAATAACAATACTGTATATAACCAGCATGGGTGAATACCTAATTAAGTTTCCTCTAACACAATACAGTAGGTAAAAAAAATGAATTACTCTTTTAACACAGCAGCAGAAAAAAACTGAGCTCAGAGGATCAGAACACATGGCATTGCGTGAGTTTTCAAATGTATTTGACTGGGCTATTGTCCAAATTAGGGCCCAGAGGAATCAGAGGGTTTGGAATGCTTCCTTTTCCCCTCGATACAAATAAATTTGCATGATAGTTTTTTTTTTTTCTGAAACCAGTTCCCACATTTTAAGAAACATTTGAGAGTAAAATCCTTTAGTATAGTACCTTGCAGTATCTAGTAGCATTGCGTGATATACAGTATAAAAAAGACTTGATCTGTACAGCAACATGAAACAACGACCAAATGTCATGACTCGCCAAAGCCTATAAAGATATGTACAGATGAAGGACAGTAAGGGTTAGTTACGGATGGTACAGGAGTTTAAAAAGGGAACAGCATGCTGTGTGAGACGAATGATTCCTAATATAGGGGGACACACTGAGTAAAGTAGCTGATTTAAAATACAAACATTATTACTATGAATTGGTATGCCCAGTATGTTCCATATGTACATTATGTGACTGTTGAGAACAAAGGGCTGAATTTAAAGAAACACAACCCTGTCTGTCAGTAAGGGAAAGTGGAATCTCTAAAAAACACACTGCAAGAAAGGGATTCTTGGGGACATTTCATCCCTGACCATGTTTCTTGAACAAATAGGGTATTAAGTGGAAAACAGAACAGCCTGCATTGTTATCACTGTAAGAAATTCAGTTTCATTAGATGCAAACCACAAATTTTTTGGCACCCTAAGAAAGGCTGAGCGCTGTAGATTTGGAAGTCAGTACTTTCCTTGGCTTTTATGGGTAGAAAGATAAGACAAAGCTTGGCGAGTAGCAAATCCTTCAAAAGTCATTACCTGTAATATATATTTATATTTGTACTGCTTTCTTTTTCAGGACTAAACCACTGGCACCACAACAAAGGGAAATTAAAAGAAACTGGCGCAAATCTTTGTCTGCCCAGACAGTCTCACCTAACCACAATGTATTTGTTCTGTGGTTAAAGTGGTGATGAATTAGTAGCCCATGGAGTGTACTTTGTACATTCTGACAGCTCAGCATTTACACATGGTCATTGAATATGTTCTTCCTGAGCACCTACATTCTGAAAGTTGGTCAGAACCTTAATTCAAGTGGGCATGTTGATATATGGTAATATTTTTACCACAGAACTCTTCTTCTGGTTTGTGCTGTGTACAGATAACCAGGGAGCAATCATTTCAACATTTGGTTTTGTGCAGAGCTGGCCACTGTGTTAAACGAAAACATTTATTAACTTAAATGTCACTGAATGCAAATGGTTACATTGATGATCGGCCAATTTCAGTTCTTTCAAGGCTGCACTGTTTGCATATCAAACTCTTAATAATTATGTACAAAGTAAGCAGTTATGTACCTGCACTGTCACAGCACCACCACCTGTTCCAGGTCTGACGGCACCTGCACTGTCACAGCACCACCACCTGTTCCAGGTCTGACGGCACCTGCACTGTCACAGCACCACCACCTGTTCCAGGTCTGACGCAACCTGCACTGTCACAGCACCACCACCTGTTCCAGGTCTGACGGCACCTGCACTGTCACAGCACCACCACCTGTTCCAGGTCTGACGGCACCTGCACTGTCACAGCACCACCACCTGTTGTTCCAGGTCTGACGGCACCTGCACTGTCACAGCACCACCACCTGTTCCAGGACTGACGGCACCTGCACTGTCACAGCACCACCACCTGTTCCAGGTCTGACGGCACCTGCACTGTCACAGCACCACCACCTGTTCCAGGTCTGATGCAACCTGCACTGTCACAGCACCACCACCTGTTCCAGGACTGGCAGCACCTGCACAACTGGGACTGTGTATTATTCTTTATTATTTTATTGTTTGGAGAACCATTTGCACTTCACTGTAAATACACCTGATTTGTGGACATTCATTAATTCCCACACCACTCACCTCCTGACAGTGTCCCAGCAGACTGCAGGCATGTTACATATTTCATCCTGCCATTCATACAAATCACACATAAAAAAAAATCACTAAAATGGATCTGACTAAATTAAAAAACATCACAGGTTTTTTTTAAATGTACTAAATCCCTGAAAACGGTTTGCTCTGTATCTCCTTTTGGCTTCGTTGTAGGTATAAGTTATAAGGCTTGACAAGTGACATCTCCTTCTCACATCCAAGATGTGTATCTTTGAGAGCTATTTGCATTATAATGCAATAGGTGCTATAAAAAATTACATTACATATTGTGGTCTCTTGTTAACTTAATACTGTAGACTACTGTATATTCCTTTGAAAAAAAGCTGTTTCAAACACAAATCACTTTGTTTTAAAATCCTCCCCTTGCTCTTGGGTCAGGTCTTTCAAAGAGACTCAGGGGCGTAGTGAATATGAAAGCACTGCATCCTTGGTTGATCTAAAACACTCTCAGTGCTCTCAACAGTGCGTAAACAAAAACAACCCAACAGGATTGCTGTACAATGATCTTAACAGAAGCCAAAGCATTATTTTCAATCAAGTCTGCTTCCTCTTCTACTGAGAATGTCCACCTGTGAAAATCATTATATTTCTAAAAGGTCAAACAATATAATGCGGCTATCCTAATATAAGCTATTCTTTCCATTGTACAGTTATATTTTCCAATCAGTTACACCCACATCTTTTTTTTTTTAATTATTATTATATGTTGCTATAGGAGGGGTTGGCAAAATGTTTCACCACTTGTTTGAGCTAATCAAGCCCTAGGATAAAGAAATCTCAGACTGTGGAGTAAATTATATCAATAATCAGTAGGTATAAGGTCAGGTTTGCCAACATTAAGAAACATAATTATATCAAATCAAGTGCACAAACAGTAAAGCCAAGCTAACAGTGGGAATACGAACCTTTAAACAAACAGCAAGCTGTGAATATAAAACTGCCCGAGGTCTGGAAAATATGTCCACACATGTTTGTGATTTATTTTTCTGGTGTACACCGTAAAGTTATAAACACGCTGGTCACTCTAGTTTATAACACTCACTTGTATTAATTGTATGGAACACAACTGTTTTTCCACACAAGTCTGAACTTTCCTATCAGAAGGCATAGTTGCAGGGTAAAATGTACGATTTTCCAGACTAGCCTCGTTCAGAATCTTGAAACACTGTAAAGCCTTTTCTCTTGATAATATTTTGAAATACAAAAATAATAGTTGGCTTCATAAACCATATTACCATAGTATCAGTCATGATGGTTTTGGGCAGCAGTGTGGAGTAGTGGTTAAGGCTCTGGACTCTTGACCGGAGGGTTGTGGGTTCAATCCCCAGCGGGGGACACTGCTGTTGTACCCTTGAGCAAGGTACTTTACCTAGATTGCTCCAGTAAAAACCCAACTGTATAAATGGGTAATTGTATGTGAAATAATGTATAATGTGATATCTTGTAACAATTGTAAGTCGCCCTGGATAAGGGTGTCTGCTAAGAAATAAATAATAATAATAATAAATAATAACTATTATTAGGTCAGGACTGGGATACAATACATGGTACAATACATGCCTGCTCTAGTATAGCTTTGCTGCCCTGCTCTAAATAAAGTGCATGTATTCATTCTTGAATGGGACTACTGGTCTACCTAATCCCTGCCTGTGACTGTAACTACAGTATAACCTCATAACCTCAGCTATAGAAGATGCAAGGAGCAGCCACAAAAGCACACCGCTTTGAAAACATCTGCAAACTTTTACACCATGACATTTCTAATTTCTCCCTTATATTTCAATGTCTTAAAAATGTATTTGTCCTATCTCTTTTGGCCATGCTTAAGTGTTATGAGTAGGACTATTCATGGAAATGGAGGTAGACCAGTTCTGGATTTGGAACATGTTTTAGAGCACAGCGAATGAAAAACTGGACAGATCATACTTTCAGAAGCTGAACTAAGATTCGGAAATGTGGAATCATGACAGAAATACAAATTGATTTAGAAAGAAAAATGCAATTTTAGCATTATAATGTAATCATGCCAAATGAGAAACAAGAATAAAAGTCTGTTAGGATTTCACATTTAAGTGGTCCTGACTTACCTATGACCTTTTTTTCTGAGGATGAAATGGTAAATGAGAAATAGCTAGTAAATGATTAACTTAAACTAGCTAGTGTATAATTTCTCCTTAGTTAGTATATCTTGCTCTCTCTCTCATGCACTCTTTTTATTTAAAATAACACCATACCACTGTTCTCTCCCACAATACAAGGGGACTGAATTAAAGCAATTTTTTCAATAGTTTAATTGCATTGGCATTTAGTCAAACACAATTGCTGCCGATAACATGGTTATCAATAGTAATAATAATAATATCATGACAAAGGATTATTGTTCCTACACTAACACCAAAGATATTTTTCAATCTGCCCCTGTTTCAGTAATTCAAGGTACTGATGACCATTTAGTCACTTCCGTTATCAAATCTTCCTGAAAAGGGGATTTTCAATTAATCGGACTCATACGACTGGGAAATCAAATATGACATTCTCAGTCAAACTTGGCCTCGCTAGCTTTGTTACAAACGAATCACCCACGCAAGCAATGCATGTGAAAGAGCCAACAGGAGGGGCCAAAGACATTAAGCAGTGCAAATGAATCAGCCATGGCTATCACTCCAGCCCTTTCAAGGTTGACTCAAGAACACTTGGCTGCAACTTGTCAACATTGTTTTCTTAACATACACATTCCTGTTCTGAACCTCTGAACTGCTAAGCTGCACAGCAGCCGGTCCAGAGGAGCACCTTCAGAATAGGCATGTGACAAGCGTTCCAGTGGTTCCAGCAGAATTATCTTAATATTTCCTTTAATATGTCTTTCTCAAAGAGGTATTTTCCAAGCGTGGTGTTTTAAATCTGTTAAATCAGGGGCTCCCGAGTGGTGCATCCGGTAAAAGCACTCTGCGTGGAGTGCAGGATGCGCCCTATAGCCTGAAGGTTGCTGGTTCGAGTCCAGGCTATTCCACTGCCGACTGTGGATGGGAATTCCCAGGGGGCGGAACACAATTAGCTGAGCGTCACCCGGGGGGGGGGGGGGGGGCAGGGCTTAGGTCGGCCATGGTGTCCTCCGCTCACCGTGCACCAGCGACCCCTCTAGACTGGCTGGGCGCCCGAGTAAAAGAAGTTGACGGCACACGTTTCAGAGGATGTGTGTGTCCGTCTTCGTCCCTCCAGAGTCAGCATGGGGGTGGCAGCGGTGAGCCAGGTCGAAAAAAACAATAATTGGGCTTACCAAATTGGGGAGAAAATAAGAAAATTAACTGCCGATTCCAGATTTAAAAAATAAAATAAAAATCTGTTAAATCACCTGGGCAGTGTAGAGGGGGGGAGGGGTGGACAATTCAGTTACCATGGTGCCTTTAGGAGTATAATCATACAAGGTAAAAAAAATAACTCAAAATATGTGGCCTATAATGCTTATAGAAAAGCAGTAGAATTAAAACAAAGGTCATTTTAAATGACAGTAACATTAACCCCTATATTTTGTGAATCAAAATGAACCTACATATCAAAGAAGCATTAATGTATCAGTTACTGTCTGCATGAGCAGCATCTGTCTGCATTTGAAGATGGATGGGGGGGGGGGGGGGGGGCGTTGGTAGGTCGGAAGTTCATGTCCATTCCTGGTATCAATAGTATCAATCACAGTTCATGTGTAACGGTTGATTTGGGAAATGGACACCTGTCTACTTCACTCTTGCTGAGACCACCCACAAAAAAAGGTCAAATTAAAAAAACACTCATCCACTAGTGAAAGGTGCATTGCCAGTCCACTGCGCCACCCTACTGATGAGATGAGCTGCTGTCTCACTTGAAAAAACTCACTACATAGTGGAAACCCTGACTGATAGTCAGTCCTATGGCTGTGGCTATGAAGTAAGCACTTACTTGAACATTTTTAAATATCAGATACCTCACTAACTCTCCCAATCAGATTAGGAGGTTCAGAAAAAGATACAACACCATAGAATACCAGGGATAACATATTCAGAATGCATTAGCATGTTTGTAGATATACAGGACTTTAATGCATTTGCTGGCTTGCTAATGTTTTAATAAAGCCCATTGTGCCGCCAACCACCAATACCTTTTGTAATCAGTAATAAAATGCTGATGAAAATGTTTCATGTTACGTCAAACTCTGATTAATTCTTGTTATGAGACAATGTTTTCATAAATAGAGCAGCTGATTCACACAATAAAGCAAGAAAAAGGCAGGCCAGTCATAAGTTTTGGGTTAAATAAGGACAGTTATAACCACAATGCATGTGGCGAATACAGGCCTGCAAGTGTACTTAAAAACTGGGTATGGTGCATCAGGCAGCAGATATTTAGTTTTGAATGTCTTTGCCTCTGGAAGCCTGGCTTTTAAACCAGCTTGGTGATCTCAAGCTAGCCATAAACGGTACATCACATCACAGAAACACCAACTGGTCACAGGACAATGTCGTGGTGGTGTTCGCTAGCCAAGCATGGTGACTTGCTAGCAGTGTCCCAGCTATAGCCAGTGTCCCCTCATATTTCATGCCCTAAATTTAAAAGTAACCTAGCATTTTATAAAAACAGTTATAGTAAGTACCCCTTGAGTGTACCCCTCACTGTTCAGTGAATGGATTGACCAGACGCCACCCACAGAAACTATCATAAGCCTAAGAGAATAGAAAATGTGATTCACAATATTGGAAAACAGCTGCTAGTATTACAGCTTATGTACATTTGCATTTTGTATTTGAGTGGGAAGAAACACATGAGCAAAGCAAGGACTAAAGACAGGTACTGAATCTCCAGGTTTTCTATCAGCTGATTTATTCAGTCAACTTGTTTTCCCAAGTCAGCCAAGGGCCAGTTTAAGTCTCCAGATAAAATTATAGTCATTATTGCAAAACACTCCTGGTACTTCTCAATTTTTTTTTGTCATAGAAATATGAGAACTAACTAAGCACACTGATTTCATACTTTTACTGAGCATAGTATTTCATTTTTATAGACATACTGTAATAGCTTAAATTGCTATTTTACTGTGTTTTGTTTTTTTTGGGGGGGGGGGGGGTTACGTTTACCTTATTCGGAGTAGTTGAAAGTTATTGCACTATTATTGATCGTCCATAAATTAAAACACTTATTCCTAAACTTTATGCAAATCTATTAAGTCAAGTGATACATTTTTAGACTAATGCCTTCATCAGTGGTTCTAAGTTTGGTGGCTTTACTTTCAGCTACCGTCAATACTCTTCTGCAATGCCAACTGGAAGATAGTTGGAGAAAGCTACAGAGAAAAGAGAGGGAATTTACTGAAAACAACGAACCTATGCCTCTTGGTTACAATGTAGAACCGTGTTTTTCTTTCTCACGGAAATTAAAACCAAATTTACCAAATGCAAAAGGCTTGCTTCAACCATTAGTAGCTGCTTTCTCTATTCAGTTAACCCAGTTAAACACAAGGACAATCCCAAACTGAGAAGCTGTTACTGCAGCAGATGCATTGCTAAAAAGAAAAAGGAACCTGAGGGGTTAACCTCTTGAACTGAATAACCACGATAAAACAGAAAACAACAGGTTTATGTTTCGTGATAAATTACTTTCTTTATAACCACATGAGTAACATAAAGGACAGGGTATAATGAGCCTTAAATGGTGTCTTATGCTCACATGTTGTAAGATTAAAGGAAGCTCTTTGTTATCTTCTTTGGCTAAGTTCCTATCCTTAGGGTATCCTTTAAAAAAACTACTCCACTCCACTGTGACTAGCCTCAGGAGTATAGCTGTCATGTGTAAGAAAGCCCAAAGGGTTTCGTTTTTTGATAGCTGTCTTATTCTATTCCTTTACACAGTGCAGCACAAAATCAAACTTTGATACCCCGCCTGATAAGCCACAGCTAGATTACTTTCAGAGCATTTTACAGTACAAAATATCCTCCTGGATTGCATCAACCAATATCCGCATAACAGTCATGAGTTCAAGTTTGGCAAATGTAGCTTTATGAAGCACAGGGATATTAATTCAGATATGTTTAAATAACAGCAACTAACAATCTGTAACCTGCTATTTGTTTTAATGTTGTTGTGCCATTTGTAGTTGTAAATTACACATGCATGCTCTAACAATAGTACATTAGTTAAAATGTATATGAAAATAAAAGGTACTAGTTTAAACTTAGAAAAAAAGGCTGGAATACTTAATTCACAAATCTTTAATCATGAATTGTTTAAAGTCTATTTGCTTCTAATGAGTTAAATAAAATTGTTATTTAAAAAAAGGCTTTAGACTGTTGGTGGCTTTTTTAAAAGTGCAAACATTGTCAGGGGTATGCATCCCCAAGGGTGTATAATCTGGATAAAGATAGTATGTTACCCCATACTACCATACTTCAATGGTGCAGTGATGAGATTTCTCTCGTTAGAATTTGTAAATGTACTTTACTATTGATTCGTTGTGTCTTTTCAACTTTAGACAATGGTTGATGCCTTGTGTGGATTTTTTATTGGGGTTGTGCCATGCGCAGTGGTGTCAATATGGCACAAAGGGGGTTCCAGTAGGAATAAAATGATACACTGCTGGAGTAACAACCTCTTGACTCATTTTCCTGACAATACATAGCATGTCATCCCCTGCCACGCCTGTAACTTCTAAATTAGAGCTCTCAGTTACATGAAAATACAGATCACCATGATCTAAACCACTGTATGCTGTACGAATGTGAGCCTGACATACCAGCAGGCAGGCAAACAGCTGCCTTCACATACCCCCAGACTATGATACTCTCAACGATTTGTGAGAACATTTCTAGAAACAGAAAGACCCAAAGTATCTGCAGCACACCAGAAGGGGCTGGTCAAATGCTGATGATGCTAAAAAGATGTAGGGATTTAGCCTATGACTTCTTTAAACTGACCACGCCCACCAGCTAATCTATACAATTTCCAATGAAAGCCAAAGTTTTAGTAAGTTATTATTTAGCAGACACCTTTATCCAAGGCAACTTACAAAGACTAGGTTGTGTGAACTATGCATCAGCTGCAGAGTCACTTACAACAACGTCTCACCCGAAAGACAGAGCACAAGGAAGTTAAGTGACTTGCTCAGGGTCACACAGTGAGTTAGTGGCTGAGCTGGGATTTGAACCAGGGACCTCCTGGTTACAAGCCCTTTTCTTTAACCACTGGACCACACAAGACAGATTGTCCAGCGTATCTAACTGCAGTTCAGTCCATGTCAGCTACTAACAAACCTCACATCTTAAAAAATGCTGCTATCAGTTCTACAAACTGTACTGGACGATAAAATCATTACCAATTGCTTGTTTTTTTCTGTGTGATCAAGAGACAAAAGATCTGTTGTTTTTTTTTCTTTTCGGGCATTGCTAAGTGTTGTAGATACAGGACTATATGTATTCAGGATAGTAAGAAGACATCTACTAAGATTCCCTTGGTAGAGGTGGGAGCTTGGTGTTTCTAGACAGGAGCATAGCTTTTGTCTTAAATATAGAATGAAGCCTGCTCTTACCACTGTACAAGAAATAATCATTATTGGAACAAGCATGATGTTCATACTGTAAAGTATATTGGACATGTTATGTATGGCGGTTATGTTACTTACTAAAACGCTTTGACTACTGGGCAATACGCTGAGTATGTGTGGCTATTTGAACCCCGCCTCTTTTCAGTAAATAGTTTTGTCAGTGGGAGGCTTTCATAATGACCAGAAAGCATCTGAGCATTGCTGAGTGGAGGCGGCAAGGAATAGGAGATTGCTGATCCTTCTTCGAGTCACTTTTTATATTCTACCACCACAAATCATCTCACACAAAGTAATGAAAAAAGAAAGTTCAATATTGACACTGTACTTGTGGGTAATATATTCTTCTGTAATTTACAGTGGTACAATAATAAACCTCAGCATCTGAGTACCACATTCAAAATACATTACTTTTGGATATGTCCAATTGCTTTTTAATTTACAAAGAAAAAAAAAAGATTTAACGTGTAGGTTTATGGAAAACATGCATCCCTTGCAAAACTGTAGACATATTAACACATTTACTTTTTTTTTTTTTAACTTATTCAACATACTTTTCTTCTTCTAAATAAATATATACCTTATATTGTATTTAAAATATCCATGAACACAACGCGTTTTTTTATATAACGCTACAAGATGCGTGTGACAACAGAGTGCGTAAAACAGTCAGTCAGGAAGAAACGCAAAGCATGGATAACTGTAACGGTAAACTGCACAAAAAACAAAGCATGCATGCTGTGCAACACATCTAATCAGTTTGAACCAAAGCTGGTCACAACGAACTGCATTACCTACCCAGTATGTCTGGCTGATAGCATCAGTGATACTAGTACATCTTTGCGCGTCGACTGCTTAGAGTTGCTGTATCCCCACACCCCTGAGTGGCTAATTATTATTATTTTTTCTCTCAAATCCGTTATTATTATTTTATTAAATATTTTATTGTAGGCTACGGTATACCCATTTCAAAAGTATCAAACATGGTCAGCATATACTTTACAGCACTTTGTGTATTGTAGGGCGGTATATTACTGTGCTACTGTATTTTGAATCAATACCACCGCAAATGACCATTCTAAATGTAGTGCCCTGAATTTGCTTTAATTTATAATGAAGTGTACTTACCGCAGCTTCCGTTTTATGTACGCCACTTGCGACGACCGCTATAACCAGCAGCCAAGCACAATTTAGAAATCGCATTGTGAAATGAAACTTTTTATAAAAATAAAATTAATGAACACATTTGTAGAATGTCCAAAATGGACACAGGAAATGTCTTGAAGTGTGACCTTCTTGCAGCTTCTTATTTTCAGACACCATTAACAGTTGATCTTTGCCTTCAGTATAGCGTTGTGAGCTACACTAGGACTAAACTATCTGGAATGGACTAACTTTTTTACAGTAACGTTTTTACTCCACCCCTCTCAGCATCACCATCTGAACAGTGGACTTCGAACAAACTCTTCTAAAACAAACCTACTTTTCATGTTTGAAAGCAGTTAGCATCTTCTTACTCTGTAAAAGTTTTAAAGTTAAGCCTTTTAACAGTACATATTGCAGTTTTCAGGTCGTTGTGGAGCACCAATTGTAAAATACTTTCACTTCAGCGTTTCTGAAAGGAGGTACACATTCCTACCTTTGCCTTGAATCCAGCGCAGCAAAAAAATCTCAGCAAGAAAGTCACGCGTGAATGTAAGTCGATTTCGTGTTACTTAGTATCGGTTATTGTCATATATATTTTATACCCAAAACGGTGGTTTACTGCATTTCAGCTGATGCGTCGTTCATTTTCAGGACAAGATACAATAAAGTTTGTACAACTTGGTATTTAATTTTAGCGTATTGTAATTGCTGTAAACACATCGTTGATTGTTATTATAAAGTGTTTTCATTAGGATTTTGAAGACTATTTTCTTTAACTTTGTAACAACAGCTTTTGGAGATGTGGTTGGGTATAAAATGTAAACAAAAATTCACTAAATTAACTTGCTATTAATTATTGTCTTCTACGTTCAGATAAATAAGATCTCCTGGTCATGAAGTAGCAACTGGTCCACATGATACGGGTAATATTACAGTTGAAGTGAGGACAGAAGGGGCTAGAGCGATGCAAGTTTTACAGATGATAAGACCACAAATAATAACTTTAAGGTGAGTTACCGTATGTCTTTTTTTTAAACAAACTGTTTAGTAGATTGCTGTACAGTATGTGACCGTGCATCTCTGTTTTGCCAGGTGTTTGCTGTTGTCGCTAACACTGCTTGTTCTTTTGACCGGTCAAGTCCAAGCTGTAAGTAATGTTTAATTTATTCTAAACAATAGATATGTAAAATACTTAAAAGAGCGGTGCCTTCAATTTCAACGAGTGCCTTCAATTTAAAGTGTTTTGGTGGCTGGTACTGTAATCTAAAATGTGCTGAATAGTACACCGCTGCAAGGACTGTACCATTGTAATTGTGCTGTAGCGAATATCAGGATATGTATTACCACAAGGGGCAGAGATCAGATACCAGGTTTTCAATACAAACTTAATGTTACTGGGTGGGAGGTGGAAACGTTTTGGGGAAATAGAAGTCCAACAATAAACACAAACGTTGAGCAGTTTTTATTTTTATTTAATTAACACTTCATCGGTGTGCCAAAGAAATACAACCAGCATTGCTCCCCAATTGCTTTGTTCAGTGCATTTCCCAAAAATGCGTTTTCTCTGAAAAAGTTAATTGAATTGGGCGCTTACTGTCAATGGATACTATTAACCTCATTTTTATGTTTTATACTGTTAACAAGACTTGAGCTGTTTATTTTAGGCATATGTCTAACTGCGGTTTTTAAAGAACAACTTGGTATAGGCCTGAAATGTCAGAGTTATCTTAACTAATGCATTCATCTTGTAGTTTAGATTCACTTTATATAATTTCGTGCTGTACTAATCGTGCCCTGGTAACATCAGCAGAGATCTCAGAATCATGTCTAACTCCTAATTACATTTGCCGGCTCCCCTGTAGCACTGACACGCACCTTGGAAAGAAACACATAGTACAAAATCTAGTATGTATTAAATCTACTAATGTAGGGGCACAATGTTGCAGGGGGCAGGGTTAGTGGTTACACTGGGGTGTACATTGTGGTTAAAGATTTTGACAGCCACCAGTGTATTAAGATTTGAGTTCAGAACCAGTTCCTAGTAGAGAGGTGTGAATTGATTTTGGTTATCTTAGTGCTCAGTGGAGAGAGGGTATTTACATTACAAAGCCACCACAAAAGACTGCACAACTGGCAATATGTACATTTGCAGATGTTTTTTTTTTTTTAAAAAGTGCAATGCCTGGGCATAGAGTCTCCTCCCTCCAGGGCAGGGGTCCAGGCTCAGGGTGTCGGCTCTATGGATAAATATCGAGGTATCTTATCTCAGTGCTGCCAATCCAGCACCATTCACATAATTTAGTGGGGTTAGAACATAAGAACATAAGAAAGTTTACAAACGAGAGGAGGCCATTCAGCCCATCTTGCTCGTTTGGTTGTTAGTAGCTTATTGATCTCAGAATCTCATCAAGCAGCTTCTTGAAGGATCCCAGGGTGTCAGCTTCAACAACATTACTGGGGAGTTGGTTCCATACCCTCACAATTCTCTGTGTAAAAAAGTGCCTCCTATTTTGTGTTCTGAATGCCCCTTTATCTAATCTCCATTTGTGACCCCTGGTCCTTGTTTCTTTTTTCAGGTCAAAAAAGTCCCCTGGGTCGACATTGTCTATACCTTTTAGGATTTTGAATGCTTGAATCAGATCACCACGTAGTCTTCTTTGTTCAAGACTAAATAGATTCAATTCTTTTAGCCTGTCTGCATACGACATGCCTTTTAAACCCAGGATAATTCTGGTTGCTCTTCTTTGCACTCTTTCTAGAGCAGCAATATCCTTTTTGTAACAAGGTGACCAGAACTGAGCACAATATTGTAAAAACTGAAAATAAAACTACTGTGTATCAATCAGCACAGTTTTTTGACTATGGTTAAACATTCCGTCACAGTCAAAAGGAAGCAAACAAAAGGCACAAATGATGACAAACTGGTTATCATGAGCGAACACTTATCATGAGTTCTTCAATAGTATATCAGGGTCTCGTTGCTAAAGTAATAGTGCAACCTAACTGTAGAACTCTGCAGGAGGAAACAGACATGCGCAGCCCTGTCCTTGAATGCTTCCTCCCTTCCAATTCCACAGTAATGGGAAGGGCCCATTGAGTTTCCTAATAATAACAGCAGGGTAATGGAACAGCTGCATTATGATAACGTTTCCAGTGGTTGAATATAATTGTTTTTTTAATTCATAAACATTTTATTCTCTAGGTGTGCTTTTCACTAACACTTATTTCCAAGCAGGGGTTAATTTGTAAACAAAAAGGTGCCAGATCTTCTAATTAAGAAAGAAGGATGGCATTTTTGATTTACAGACCTAATGTACTGACTATGATTTACAGTAGCTCCCATATATGCTTCATGTTCTCATCTGCTTGTGGGTTTCAGCATTGGCAGCCATTGACATAATCTTCAGGTTTTTGGCAAATATGATGAACAGGAGCAACTACACTGTTGTTAAGAACGATATTTTAAGAACGTTATTTTGCAATGTTGTCGTTTGCCATTTTTTAAGTGTTCTTATCCATAGATGTCAGATCCTAAAATATATCATTACAGTACACATTAAATTCATGGAACAGGAAAGCATTTTTTTTGTACATGTTATGTGTATAGAGTTCTTTTTTTGCAACAAAAAAATAAGTTTTGTTTTTCATACAGTTTAACAAACTGTTTAATTTTCGCTTGTCAGACATTAAGGTACCGGATCTGCGATTTGGTGCAATCCAGCACAAATGAACCCGTTTTCAAGTCATTCTACTGTACTACTGGATTTACTGCATATCCTGAAAAGGAACCAAGCCTGTTCGTATTCCGTACAAGTCCATTTTCATTTTCCTGAAGATGACTCAAATGAAGCTCATCCAAAACTACTGTGAGAATTAGGATTAATAATCCTGTCCAGGTTCCCTCTCCGTACACAAGTTATTAGGACCTCAGCTGATCCCACCTAATCTTATAGTCCTACAGTGTGTGCTGCATTGACAGTGAGCATGAGGCTCAGGTGGGATCCTAGTACCTGCAAGACAAAACCACATGCTGTGAATAAATAATGTTTAATTATATTTACAGGGTTAGAAACCTCCACTAGTCCTGCACCCAGTCCTGAGTTTAAGAACTCCCCTTGTTCTGACTAGTGAAAGTTTCTACCCCTGTAAATATTGTTAAATATTGAAATGAACTGGTGTCTGCAGTTTGAATATTCAGGCCTCTGCTAAATCTGCTCTCAACAGATCACACTTGAGTAAGTCTCACTTGTGTCTGTTGATTGACTATTAGGAGTTGTTCATGCAGCTATAAGGGGATGTTGCCCAAACTCCTGGCTACTGAATTATTTAAGAAACATACTTGAGTCATGTAAATTTGGAAACCCAAGACAAGGTGCAAGGCTAGTATAAGTTTCTGACCCTGTATTTACCACCAATGGAGGGTCACAGTACAGAAGCCACTCCTGCCAAGTTAGAAGACAGAGTGGAGTAACTACTGTGACTATATTCAGGACCAAAAACAACAGTATTGCACAACTATCCCAATTGTTTGCATGCCATTCTACTTACATTTCTGTATATGTTACTATAAGCATATTTGTGAGAGCATTTGCAAGTCAGATGAGGCAATGCCCACTTACAGTGTCCAATGGGACTCGGCCCTGGCAGTCCACCCTTTGTCTCCTGGATTCATCATAAGGGTTGATCTATAAGACATATGGAAAATGAATGGATTTTTCTCTTAAAAACCAGGCTGAAAACCATTCTTGTTTTAAACTCGTTTAGAGACACTGTTAGAATGGAGCTGGTCTTAGCGAGGGTTAACAAGGCTCGTCCATTCACTGTGGCCGCTTGGGCTGAGGCAACTGCTCTGCTTTCTGCTTTCTAGATAAAACTTTAAAGAGTAAGTAAATACATGCTGGAATGAATAGCCCTGTTGTGTCTTTAAAAACCAAAAGCAAAACAATCAAAATGGTTGTTCACTTCCTAGACCTAATTAACCCTTTACACTAGCAGATTTTGCCAGTCAAGGGTGGGGGGGGAGGGGGGGTCTACAATGTGCTGTAGAAGAGACAGAGCGCGAGTTCACAGTAGGGTCAACCCTTGTGGAATCTTAATCTACAGTGGGGTGTCTCTCTGCTGAAAGGACATGTTTTATTGTCAGACAAGCACTAGTTGAGGTTTGGTGAGCTCTTGGGCCCCTCAACATCACGTGCAATAAAATATCATCTAGACTTCCTCTACTAAAAAAGTAAATCAAGGCTTATATGATTGAATAACAAAGCTATATATATTTCCCCTTGTTGCATCATGTATTACAATGGCTCTGTCAAACAAACGTTCATGCGAAATTCCAAAACAATAAACGCTGCTGCAGTTTAATCAGCCTCCTCTGCGATACAGAGCAGAAAATGGGAGTTATTTTGAATTGTTAGAGACCCCTAACCAGTGCCCCCGGGGATAAGTTTCTTTTAAAAGAAATGTGGTTTTGTACCCAAGGCTTTATGGCTTTTTAAATTGAAAAATGTGTGCATACATGATTAAAATAACTTGATAATTAGGGAAAGAGGAACTGGGTAGTGACTCGAAATTGCATTCACATTACAGTTTTTGTAAACGGATCAAGCTAACAAGAAGCCCCTCACAAAGGTTTAGAGACTGTGAAAAGTTGTAGCACAGAATACTAGTCTAGAAATGAAGTATTGGTATTATTTGTTTAAAAATACTGTGTGTTAGTGTGGCAAAGTGCCCCGCCCCTGTGTGCATTTGTGTGATCTGTGTTGTATGTTGCGTGCGTGTGTGTGTTAATGTTGGTGTATAGATTGGTACACGGGATATAAACGGGTCTGTGTTTCACGTATATTTAAAGTGTAGATTTGTATTTAGGCACGAGGAGAGCACAAATCACTTCACGTGCTGGTTAAATGTAATATGTGAGCACGGGGTTGCACAGAATTAATTCACGTGCTGGGATTCAAGTGAATGATTAATTAGTAATTGAATCCCAGCACAACAGTATATATAGATGCACATTTTCACTCAGTCGGGGTTAGGTGTTCGGAAGAGGAGAACGGGTGAGAGAGAGAGGATAGTTAAAATCATTAAAAGTAAACATAAAGTGTTTGTTCTCACCGTGTTTGTTTGTCTCTCCGTGCACCGTTTGTTTAGTGTTAGTCCGTTTTGTCTGTCTTTTTATTTTTGCTACAAGTGCCGTGTCCTGTTTTTTGTACTGTTAAACCCTTTTATTTGTTAAATAAACGCTGAGTGCAGCCATTGCACTCAGCTCCTCATCACCACCGTCTCTGTCTGTGTATTCCTGTCTGGTCTGACGCCACCCACTCTGGCCGTCTTTGTGACACGTGGTGTCATCGTGGGATAACAGCGCCTCCAAGCGTCAGACCAGGAGAGGGGGTTTTGTGTTTAAAAAAAAAAAAAAAAAAAAAAAAAAAAAAAAAAACCACAGGACTGGTTTCAAAAAAAAAAAAAAGTGAAAATGGAAGGCTGGAGAGACGGCTGCCGGGACCTGGAGGACCTCCTCGGGGGCCTCGAGGACCAAGGCTGGTGCATGGCCTGTGGAGTCTACGGACACACGGTGGCGATCTGCCCCTTCCAAGGTGAGGAGGAGGAGGAACCGGATAAAGAGGTGAAGGACAGGGAGGAGGAGTGCCGCCTAAGGGCCAGGCATCCACGGCGATGTAACAAGCCATCGCCGGGGTGCCTCCTCTGCGACCAGGATCACCTGTTCGCCCACTGTCCCTTCCGCAGCTATGGGGAGGAGCCTGAGCGTCCACAGACCAAGCGGGAGGAGCCTGAGCGTCCACAGCCCAAATGGGAGGAGCCTGAGCATCCTACGCCTGAGTGGGAGGAGCCCGAACGTCCTACGCCTGAGTGGGAGGAGCCCGAACGTCCTACGCCTGAGTGGGAGGAGCCCGAACGTCCTACGCCTGAGTGGGAGGAGCCCGAACGTCCTACGCCTGAGTGGGGGGAGCCCGAACGTCCACAGCCCAAGAGGGGGGAGTCGGTGCGTCCACAGCCCAAAAGGGAGGAGTCGGTGCGTCCACAGCCCAAAAGGGAGGAGTCGGTGCGTCCACAGCCCAAAAGGGAGGAGTCGGTGCGTCCACAGCCCAAAGGGAGGCAAGTCGGGGCTTCCACAGCCCTGGGACCCAAGCCACCAGCAGAGGGAAAATGCCTGCTGGTTCAGCCCCAAGGGCCGGAAGGGGAGGAGTTACAGGCCCAACCCCCTGGAAATTTTTGGGGGGGAGAGGGGCAGGAGGCTGGTGTCCCCCAGCAGCCTCTATTCATGCTGCTGAAGGCAGCACGGCGCGCACCAGCCCAGCCGCCACAGCGGAGGGAGCCAGCGCCGCCAGGAGCAGAGGAGCTGCCTCTGCCTCCGCCACCTCCACCGCTTCCTCCACTAGGAGCAGAGGAGCAGGAGCTGCCTCTGCCTCCACCACCACCAGGAGCAGAGGAGCAGGAGCTGCCTCTGCCTCCGCCACCTCCACCGCTTCCTCCACTAGGAGCAGAGGAGCAGGAGCTGCCTCTGCCTCCACCACCGCCAGGAGCAGAGGAGCTGGAGCTGCCTCTGCCTCCACCACCGCCAGGAGCAGAGGAGCTGGAGCTGCCTCTGCCTCCACCACCTCCAGGAGCAGAGGAGCTGGAGCTGCCTCTGCCTCCACCACCGCCAGGAGCAGAGGAGCTGGAGCTGCCTCTGCCTCCACCACCTCCAGGAGCAGAGGAGCTGGAGCTGCCTCTGCCTCCACCACCGCCAGGAGCAGAGGAGCTGGAGCTGCCTCTGCCTCCGCCACCGCCCGGAGCAGAGGAGCAGGAGCTGCCTCTGCTGCCCGTACCTCCGCAGGGAGTACGGTGGCCGGAGCCCCAGAAAGGGGAGCTGCCGGCCACGAAAAAGGGGGACGAGGTCTGGAGACCACTTTCCCCCGCAGCTTTTTCGCTGCAGGATGGGACCAACAGGCTGTCAGCTGTGCCACTACCGGCAGGGGTGCTGACAGCATTGCCAGCCAAGGGCCCACTGAAGCCTCCCTTCCCAGCCCGAGACTTTGTTCTGGACTGCTGGGTTTTTAAGGGGGGAGGTGGCCGTTGAGGCCATGTGTGCTGCGCACAAGGGGGGGGTATATGTGGCAAAGTGCCCCGCCCCTGTGTGCATTTGTGTGATCTGTGTTGTATGTTGCGTGCGTGTGTGTGTTAATGTTGGTGTATAGATTGGTACACGGGATATAAACGGGTCTGTGTTTCACGTATATTTAAAGTGTAGATTTGTATTTAGGCACGAGGAGAGCACAAATCACTTCACGTGCTGGTTAAATGTAATATGTGAGCACGGGGTTGCACAGAATTAATTCACGTGCTGGGATTCAAGTGAATGATTAATTAGTAATTGAATCCCAGCACAACAGTATATATAGATGCACATTTTCACTCAGTCGGGGTTAGGTGTTCGGAAGAGGAGAACGGGTGAGAGAGAGAGGATAGTTAAAATCATTAAAAGTAAACATAAAGTGTTTGTTCTCACCGTGTTTGTTTGTCTCTCCGTGCACCGTTTGTTTAGTGTTAGTCCGTTTTGTCTGTCTTTTTATTTTTGCTACAAGTGCCGTGTCCTGTTTTTTGTACTGTTAAACCCTTTTATTTGTTAAATAAACGCTGAGTGCAGCCATTGCACTCAGCTCCTCATCACCACCGTCTCTGTCTGTGTATTCCTGTCTGGTCTGACGCCACCCACTCTGGCCGTCTTTGTGACAGTTAGATATACTGACAATGTTACTTATTCTTCTGAAGAGAAATGTTGTTGTATTGAGAACATAAAGATATGAGGACAGTACCACGTACACCACAGTTCAAAGATCTAGTATCAGCTGATTTCTCTGCAAACAGGCATCACTGACAAATGGCCAATTAACAGGATCTTGAAAGTAAGCTCAATGTGTTTAAAATACAGATTTATTTATTTAGCAGTCATTTATCTATTTGTTGAATTTCAATTTTGTCCTCTTTGTTTAATAATTCCTTTAGGAGTAGCTTTACAGTAGCACTTCTGTGTCATTATGGGTAGCTGTGTTTTGCTTTGGTTTTCCCATTAGCTGTTGCATTTGGTTATTGTGAGACTGTCAAAAAGCCATTGTTTAATATTACTGTATGTTTTCTTTTATATGTGAGGGGCTGCGGTGAACTTTATTAAGCCACTTACAGTAACCTTACTGGCCCTGAACAAGATTCTTGGTGTATAAATGCATCAAGCATTTCTCTCTTTTGTCTAACGTCTGTATCTTTATTTATGCTAGGAAAATGTGAGAACACCAACATAGTTAACAATGCAGGTTTGAGTTATGATTGTTTAAATATGGGTTTCAAGAATTCATCCACTTCATTCCTCTGCGTCTGGATTCCTACTTTAGAAAAGAATCTTGACTTTGATGGGTGTGTTTCTCTGTGTTTCCTTTTATAGTCGCAACACAAGAGCACACAGTGCAGTATATGGGGGTAATGGAGCTTTCAGTTTATCTTGAAGAGGGGTAGTCAGCTTTGGCAGAGACTGCTAGTGCGTAGTGTCTAGAAACTTTGAAACTCTTTCTCAGAGGTCTTCACTGAAGTTTGTAATCCATTCAGCAAATTGTAACTCTTTTTTTGCTAGAAAAAATAACACAAATATATACACTTAATGTAATTTTATTACCCAACTTTCAGGGAAAAATAATTTACTTTCCCATTAATTGTTCACAGGTACTGTACTTTTGTCACTTTTGCTTTTGACATTCATTGGATAACACACTTCATTTGGTATCCTGGGCTACTATAGCATGTGCTTGTCATGGTACACATGATTGTGATGGCTTCTTATCCCCCATTGGTGATGCATATCCCCACGGTGGAAAAAAGTGAGGTGGACGGCAGTAAAAAGTGGAAGTATGTTGAACTTGCTAAGGACATGCTAGGTCTATGCCAAGAGATTGAGTCATTCTATAGCACAGAATGTGCTTGTAGCTAGAGAACTGCTTGTCCTATAGTGATGGAACTTTCTCAGGACATTCTTCAGCACAAGTGATTGATTGCATCAAACCTGGGGTATATGGAGCCACCATGTTTGTTTGTCTTTATGTCAGACTTGCATTATTAAATGTACACACAGTGTATATACTGTAGGTTGTAGTGGTTAACTTAGCATCCATGGAAAGAGACCTAGTGTCACTGGATCTAGTATTTGTGTCAATTTTAGTGAGGCTGAACCTTGAGAAACCTTACGTTTCCTGTACAAATTAGGGGTGGGCTTTAGCAAAGGCAACAATTTGGCAATGGCTGCTCGATCTGTTGCTATCCTTACCTCATATGTTTGTTATAAATTCTTGTTTTTATTTGTTCCACGATACTCATAATAAAAATAGTTTGGTTTGTTCAGAGAAATGGAAATGCTCCCAGGTGGCATTGCTATGTTGAAAACCAGGTCATCCATTTATGGCTGAACTCAGACAGAACTGAAATACCTTTGTACTGAGCAACAAAAAAAACAACTGTGACCAATGTCCAAATGAAGCTAGGAATGTGCTAGTTCTGGAATCACTACTCTTTGATGCTGATATTCATTCTGCATACCACAGCAATTAGATTTACTGAATGTGATTAAGTTGTAATTGCATAGTTCCTCTGATGGTAAATAGGGGTTCTGTTTCACACTTAAAAGGGGGGTATGCCTAATAGCCTTCTGCAGAGGGGTTGGCCATGTTTCTGCCATGAACACTTTGTACATTATAATTCACTTAATGGAAAGGCTGTTTTCTGAAAAAAGACAAGGGGCCTTCATGGAAAGAGGAAAGACAACTGCTCCAGTTCATTTGCAGACAGAACCTTCATTGATCTGATGAAGTGGACATGGAAGTTAATTTTGTTCAGAATCCGTCTGCCCTTTGTGCTGCTGTTGCTTGGCAACTGCAGTTGTTTAGTCCAGCACATACCAGCTGTAGGATATGAACTAGACTTCAAATTATAACCGCATCAGGAGCAACAACCTCAGATTCCAGTATCATGTTCATAGATTTACGAACATGCTTATGATAAACAATATTAGGTCTTACCATACAAATTGTAGGATATTTGTGCACCTTCATGGGGAAAGTACATGCTGGTCCAAGGTTTATTTTATTCTCATAAATCTTGCCAATGCTGTTTGTTTTCTTTCTATGATAACAGTGTAATCTACAACAGATACAGTCTCAAGTATTTCTCAAGCCATGAAGGTTTATCAGGCAAGTACTTTTAGAGGTTTGACTCTGGTACCTTGATACACTTCCACAGTTTATGTCTTGGTTTACATTTTTTAATGATATTAAATCATTTTTATCAAAGTGTAGCTTTTTAATTTGTTCAGCTAATACTTTATCGCAAATTTGCCTTGATTTGATAAGAGAAAAATCTTTTCTCTTTTGCTCCACTCTTGATTTCCCTTAAGTGTTTTTTTCTCTCTGTTTCGCTTTTAACATCCAAAAACATGTCCTTCAGCCAGATCAGTGATCTCCGTTCCCTTTGCTTTTAACATACTAGCCATTACCTTAACATTGGAGTAAAAAAAATGGCTAATTTAAAATACACTATATAATAGTATTAGACTGATAATGGTATTGCTGTAGTGTGTCTTTAGCATGGACCTCTCCGCACATGGGTATCTGCAAATTGTGAAGCATCTACAGTATAGAGAAGGAAATATTCCACTTAAACAGACTGAGGAGAAGCTCCTACACACACCATAGAGTAGGGGGTATATTATCTCTATTATCACAGACTGTAGAAAATGCCATGTACTGTACCCATGGCCTTCGTTCCAAGAAAACGAGTAGTCTAATGTACAAGATAGTACGCACTGTACATTTTGCTAACCCAGGGGTATTAGTACAGTACAGCAGGTGTGCAACCTTCTCACATAAATCAACTCCAAAAAACTGCAAAATGTTAATACTAGATTATTGACTATTTCAACATTTCTGAATCAGATTCCCTATTGAACCCATTATGTAATACTTGAGGCAACATGAACCCATCAGTATAATACATTGATGGTTTTATATGGTTTTATGCTTACGTGTTTGTTTGTGTGCATTCAGTTATTTAAAAGTGCATTAAGTCATGTAAGAGGTGTACTGGAACTTGACAAGACATTACATTTTTTGTCAACTATTGGCGTAAGATTCACTTCCAGCTGTTCTTAAATTCACTGTCCAAGTCTTGGAATGCACATTATGATTCATATCACATTATTATCCATATTATTATACCCCAAAAGACCTGCCGTGTTTTAGAATTATTATCCATATTACTATAACCCAAAAGACCTACTTCTGAAAAGACTCCTAATAAAAGCTGACTTTCTGAAGCGTGATGGTTTTAGAAATTGTCATTAGGGACATACAACAGACTCACAGTTTCAGATGTGACAGAAAATACAGGTTTACACCTCTAGTTCTAATCTCTAAAAGCACCTCATCTAAGTCTTTCTAGAAGCAGACCCTATGATTGAGTCATTTTTGCTGTAATAGTTTGTAAGAATAGTACATATTTTAAACAGGTAATACATTAAATATTCTGAAAATATAGATGATATAAAGTATTTATTTTTACTGCTGAAAGTGTTCTCTGCCACTGCTGCAGGTGTGATCAGACACTGTTACAAGACCAGTGAGCTTTTCGCTCAAAAACCCTACATGCCTACATACTTTGACTTACTACTAGATAAAGCTGGGTGTCGTCCGGTTATCCTGTTTCCTGATCAGTCTTTATCACCAGTAAGCTGTTACGAGGGCATGGAGGTAAAAGCCAGAAGGATTTTTAAGTTGTCTGGGGCGTATCCATTTTCTTTCTTTTTTTTTTTTGTACATTTGTTTTCTGAAAAATACCCTGCTTTCTCCAATTTGTTTCGATTTATTATAGTACAGAACTAAGCAATAGCCACAAGACAGTTAAACACTGATATTATTTAGAGAAATTGCAAGTACTTAAAGGTTAAAAAAATACTGCAGAGATTATTTTGTTTTCTGTTAACTTTTACATTATTTTGTTTGACATTCCAGAAAACCCACCATGTTTTCAAATATTTTCCTTCCCATGCATGACATGACAAACTATGGTGACTGTAAATTATACTCTTTAATAGTAGGAACGGCACAGTATGCAACCTTATTTACTGCCTATGGTTACCGAAATAAGAAGCTACAGGTACATGTTATCAACCGGTACAGTAAATTATGCAGCTCTAGTAAATTGTCTATAAACAATTTTATAGTCTATAAACTATATAAGGCATTAAATTATAAACCATCTCTACTTGAAATCTTGAAATCCTCTTTTGCAAGAAGTGGTAAATTAAATCTCGCAAAATTAACTAGCAAAGTCGGCACTTAAATCAATTTAAATAAAGATCTACCTTTCCTGCCCTGCTTGTCAGAAATTCTTTATTATTTTACTTTACTGAAAAGAAAAATAATTTGAAGCACAGTATATATAATTTGTGCATTTTATGTCTTTATTATACAATAAGTTCAGGTGCCTGTTGAGTTTTCTGGATGTCAATAAGCATTGAAACGTACACTGTTTGTAGTGTCTAGTCTGAGGGATGAAGGTTTTGTTAAGTGTGGTGAGGACGTGATAGTATTGGTATGTAGTCTGGACCACAGTCTGTCACTGTTTAGTTGTGTTTTGCATGGAGAGAAACATCTACAAAATGAGTGGTGGGAAAGTGCATGGTTAAGTAAGCTATACAACCCATTGGATTTGAATAAACAGAGTTTTTACTAAATCCTCTGTCATAAAGGTCTCCACAACTACCAAAATGTGTCATACTCCACTAGGACTGGGAATCGGCAGTGTCTTAACAATGCGATGCGAATCACGATATGAGGCTCACAATACGATGCGTATCGCAATACAGTAAATTCAGCACAAAACATAAAATCACACAATTGTCTCATTTGCTTGTGCAAGTGTTTGCAATAACACTGGTAAAGCACTTCTGGTCAAATGAGCTTCACAACCCATTTGCTTTTGTTTCTTGTTTATTCTTTAAAATACATTTCTTTAAAACAAAATTACAAATCAGGGCTCCAAACAAAGTTGTTGCTTAGCAGCCAATAGATCCTCGGTCAATTCCAATTGCTGGTGCCACTTCAGGAGCAAGTTTCTTACTATCATATTCAACTGCTTAAAATGCAACAACTTGTTAAGACACAAAAGTGATACTAAAACAGTAACTTAATGTCTGTACTCACTTGTTTGTTGCCACATTCTACTGATGACTGCAATGAGCTGAGCATGTTTAGATTTTTCAAGTGTTGTGTCTGGTATTTGTGACGGCAGCTCTAACTGTGTCCAGTTTTAACATGGGAAACAGCATGCTGCAGGGCATCAGCTCCAGTGCTCGGTATTGGTAAAGTCCTGATCTGACGGCATATAACACAGACAGCTCTTATGAGTACATGTTACCATTTATTTTTCAGTAAAAACAAGTTAGAATTGCAGTGAGTTGGTTCTGCTATTTACGATATTATGCTGGTGTTAATACAGCACCTATCTGCGCTTACAAACATTTGTATTAGATGAAATTGTTATTATTATTATTGCAAATTGGAGCCTTACATATTTTATACACAGCGTGACTCTTTCAAGAGCATGAGGCAAGTCCACACTGGATTTTAAACAGACCAGAGCAGGTCGAATTTCACCATCGCCATGATGAGGTTATCAGCTTTCACTCTGCTGTCAGCGGACAAAAACACTCTTAACACAGTGACTGGTAGGAGAGGCTTCTAGAGTGCATGCCAATAAATAATATTATCTATTTGTCAGTGCAGACACAAATTAATGCATGCTTATGTTTATGTTAGCAGATCAAATTTTACTTGAAAACAGTGTCTCAATACAGGGGTCACTGTATCGATAATCGTATCATCAAGAAAAATACCACGGTTCAAGTGTGAATCGATGAATCGGTACACCTCTCTACTCCACCTGCCATAATACTTTTAATCTTGCAAAAAGAGACACTGCACTTGCATTGGCAAATGGTGATGTAACAGTAGTCCCTTGTCCTGGGAGGTGTACTATAGAGTAAGTCGTGGTTTTTGAGGAGTCTTTAAGCTTGGAGGGAATACAAAAATAGTCCAAAAAGGTTGTTCATATGGAGTGAATAGTTTCTTATGTATTATGCACTTCTACCACTCATGTTGCTTGATAATGTCTTAGCTAAAAATTGTATCTAACAAAAAAGAACAAGAACCAGTGTTCCCTCTGTCCCCTCTACTTGTTTTAGTAGTTCGCACTGACATCACATATAAGATGAATATCGTTCCCACAGTAATATACCGATGTTAGTTTGGAATGGAAGATGAAGGTGACAGATGCAATGTGATGTATTGAGGATGGAGGTTTCTAGATTAGTCAAAGCAGTTTTGTATTTCAGATTTTTTTGATGTGCTGGATTGTATAGCTCTAAAGCTCCATATTTCATGCTGCTTGGTTTCCATTAAAACAAAGACTCTATTGTCAACCCAGTCAAACATTCCACTTTGATATTTAAAGTTTAGAAATCCATATTCTTGTGTGAATGACGCTTGATTTTACCCATGGAAACACTTTTCAACATTTAGCTTTCTTTCTTATTTTTTTTACCCCACTAATTTAAAGTGAACCTTTTCCTTACAGTACCTAATAGTACACATCACACTGTAGCTCTTATATGGCTCACTTCCTGTAATCCCAAATGTTTTTTCTCAGGAAAGATACACTGCGTGATAAGCAACATGACGTTGTCTGGGAATTCTTGTTCCTATTTAAATAGGGCCAAACAGATATGCTTTGACCTATACTGGAATTTGACATTGGCACTGGGGTTAACAGCCCTGTTCTTCAAAGGAATGGTGTGAGCTGTTTAAAATCCACAGAGTAGACATAACATTGGTTTCACATCTCAACTGATCAACTGAACCATAAACATAAATACTGTGGGATCTAAACAGTGTGTTTACCACCTGGGATGATTTACTTACAACCTTATTAACATCACTGAAGATTAAACAAATACAGTTAAACCTAAAAGTACTAATATTTGTAATCATTTAAATAAATGCATAAATGGACCTAAACTTCTTGGAAACGTCGTTATTTTGTATTTGTATTCCTGCATTTTGTTTTTTCATTACAAATCATTAACATTCAATTTTCTCGGTAGAACTCTGACATTTGATGTGTTTTGTAGGACCTTCTTTCAGCCAGTCAGAGTACCACTTTGACGTCAAATACACTCCAACATATCATAATCCATGTAATATTGAGTCCACTGTACTAAAAAAGGCAAAGTTTCTCAGTGTATACCATTGGTAACGTTGTAGGTATCTAACATATTTTGGAACAGTTTGCCATGACCCAGTTACACAGAGAATTGTGAGGGTCTAGAACCAACTCCCCAGTAATGTTGTTGAAGCTGACACCCTGGGATCCTTCAAGAAGCTGCTTGATGAGATTCTGGGATCAATAAACTACTAACAACCAAAAAGCCAAGATGGGCTGAATGGCCTCCTCTCGTTTATAAGCTTTCTTATGTTCTTAGTAGTAAACAGATTTTTATCGCATTCAGCTGTGCACCATTATTGATCTGCAAAGACTGCGTAAAGCATTTGGAGTGGTTGCAGACACAGTGAGATTGAATACTCCTCAATATTGCTTCTCTTTTTTGGTGCATTGCATGTTTTGAGTTTTCCAAACATGTAACAGACTTCTCTCTGGAGGAACATGGCCGGGATTTAATGCCATCAATGGGAAGTCACATCCCTTTGAAAACAACACCCCTATTGTGATGTGAGGAGCACAATGTTCATTCAGAATTGGCTCAGATCATTCATTTATGAAGACTTGCTGTTTTCCAATAGAAACAGATAGTAAAAGAAAGAAATAAGACAGTCATCTCTGTGGCGCACACTTGGTGCACCAAAAACAATGCGACTCGTGTATGGCCAAAGATGTTGGAATTGTGTTGTGGGAACAGATTAGTGAATCTGGAGAAAAAAAAAAATGTTATCACTGTCATTTTGATATGACCGCCAAATTACTACCCATCATCTAATATGGCCACAGTGTTTACCACATCTACATTTTGGATAATCTTTTGATAATGTTGGCCTATAAGAGGGAACTATAAAAGTATTCTAGCAGGCTGGGAGAACCGCAGCAGGTGATAGACCACAAACGTTCATCCCATTGCTTTCTTGCTGATTGTGCCAAGTGGGGCTTACTCTTGCTTTACATCTCAACTGTAATCTTCAAAGCTGTCATGAATAAGTTGTTCTTTGTCCTGAAGCCTAACTTTAATTGTCAGTAAGCCAGCATGAAGGAGACATTTTGGAGATTTAATGTATGTTTTTGATATGCTAGTATTTTATAAATCCCTGTCATACAGTTTCTAGTTTTCTACTTCTGTGTTTGTAAAGAACTTCATCTGACCATTTGCTATTTTTTCTTGTCAAATATTTATGCCAATGTATTTTCTTGTTGTATTTACAAAGTATATATATATATATATATATATATATATATATATATATATATATATATATAACATTGATTTTACTGAACTGTAACAGATGAGTGTGTTTGGTTTGCACACAAACAGCTAGACACGGTGTACTCTCTTAGTATTAGCAGCAGGGAACCTACAGAAGTTAGTTAAGGACAAAGATTCTTATTGGTTTTTTTTGTTTGCATTGCTCTATTAATTAAAAATAACTGTATCATCAGTGATTAACTGCAACTACTGACATTTAGTAAGAATGCATCAAGTTCAGACATTTTGGGTGACTCTGAGGCGGCTACGGTCTGCTACGATTCTTATTATCTTCTATAGAGGAATCATAAATCTTCACTCCCTGACAAGTCACCCAAAATAAAACAAATCTGCTACAATAACTCTTGGCTAATGAGTTTAAAGGGGGATACCCTACCTGAATTATTTTCCTCTGGTTGAATATGCACTTGTTCACTGCCATGAATAAGAGGCTCTTGTCTCTACTTTCTTGAATCTCCTACTGGCAAAATGATGTGGTTGCACGAGCAAGAGCCCGTGCATGTTTGAGGAATGCAAGACAAATGTCTACACCGACTCATTCTGCAGTATTCCTGGTCTTTACTGCTCCGAAACCTTTAGCAAAACCATTAGCAATCCACACACTAGCCATTATGCGCTCAGCACTAAGTGATAAACTTTGTTTCATTGCCAGTTATGATGGTGCTTTTGTGAGTTCACTTGTATACTAAGGTTTAACATTTATGCAACGATTTCTATAGCCGGATCTGTGTCCCCTTTTTTCAAGTTAAACTATACTTTTGCTACTGACATTGTAATGGGATGTTGCCTAACTGTATTGCTACATCTCAAACTGTTTTAATGGACAATGCAAATTATGTTGCGGAGGATTAAAAGTAGTGTGTTACAAATAATACATAATACAATCTACTGCATGGCTTTTGCTCAGCTTTTTTAAAATGTAATTTTTGTTTTATATATTGTAAGAAATCTCACTCACTCAAGATTCGTTTGCCCCTTTAAACACTGGACCCAACACAGGAATTTTGATTTTTAAACAAACAAAATCCTACCTCCGTTTTGGAGCACTGACTAAACTTTTGCAGATTCCCTAAACTAACACAACTGGAAGGCTAAGCCGTTTCCCAGTTACAAAAACAAAACTTTTTTACTCACAGTTTACAAAAACCCAAAATTAAATCAACCGTAGGTTTCACAGTACCTTCACCCAGGAACACACAGCTTCACACAGCCTGGCACAGCAGCCCTCATTACAGGGTTTGCAACCCTTTTATGCAGGGCTTCATTACATTCAATGGGAGCCAGGTGTACCTCCTCCTGGCATTCTGGGGGATATAGTCCTTTAACCCCTCCTGGACTACGTTTCTCTCCTCCTCCCCTTAGTCTGCCACTATATATATATATATATATATATATATATATATATATATATATATATACACACACACACGTTTCCATTACACCTCCCAGGTCAAGCTACCCAGTCTTTATGAATTTTATTCCTAGGTTAATTTGAATACATTTCATTTATATGTCTGACCTACATAAATCTGTATGTTATTTGTGAGCGCATACTAATTGGCTACTTAATGACCAAGGAAGAATTCTTGACATTAAAAGAGGAAAAAACACATCATTATAGCTTGCAGCAGTGTCATTTACAGTATAACCATAATGATTGATTCAACAGTTTGTTAATATGACTGTCTTTATATTTCCTCACCGATGTGCTGTAACTTGTTAGACATAATTATAATGAAGAAACGTTATCTTGTTGGAAAAGGCACATTGTGCAACTGGGTTCATGTACAAAGCTAAGGGCTTCTATGGAATTACGAACTAGACATGGTTAACCACAGTATTTTGTTAAGAAACAGACAAAAACAAAATAAGTCTTTAAACTTGCTTAAAAGCAGACAAGATGGGAGATTCATGGCTTTTTTATTACCCCCCCCCCCCCCCCCCCATCTGATCTCAAAGTTAGTTTAATTAAAGACATCAGAGAGATTAAGGGTTGATGACGAGCACGAGTTGTTCTCAAAAAGGAGAACAGTACTTTCATATCTTTTTGTTTAAGATATTATACATTTTTGACAAAATACCCCGATTGAATATATATATATGGGTATTTTATTCATGGCAGTGAACAAGTGCATATTCAACCAGAGGAAATCTTTTTTTTAAGATTTTTTACTTTGAGCCAAACAGAGGGAGTTGATCACAAAATGTATTCTATCTGTGCAGTTCCCCTTTAAAGTTTGCAATTCGAGCACTCTTTTTACAGCATATGAATAATGTTTACAAAAGAATGGCATTTAGAGTAGATAGTGACTTTTTACATGATTACTTTCACATTGTAGTGTCTACACAAACCGCAACCAGTGTGAGAAATGTACGCTGCTCAGATGTGTTGTGTGATGTACATAGGCCTCCTTGTAATACTGTACACCCTTGGAAACATGGTTTTATCCAGAGTTCTTAGATTTAGTTTAATGGAAGTTTCTACTGTTGAAAATGTTAATTCTGGCACAAAAGACAGATCACGATCGCTGCAACTGACATTAGCCGTCATGATTGTTTTGAATAGAACCCTACTACCCTCGTTCTGGAATGGCTCATGAATATTCATGAGACAAAATTAAGAGTGGCCTGTAGTTAGCCATAGTTTTGACAATGGTTTACCATACAACCTTAGGACTTACTATGTTTCTCTGTGCTGTGAAAATTTCCACAATGCTAGTATGTTATCTTATACTATACTTATACTATAGTATACTATAGCACATTTATGTGGGCAGCAGTGTGGAGTAGTGGTTAGGGCTCTGGTCTCTTGACCAGAGGGTCGTGGGTTCAGTCCCAGGTGGGGGACACTGCTGCTGTACCCTTGAGCAAGGTACTTTACCTAGATTGCTCCTGTAGAAACCCAACTGTATACATTGTATGTAAAAAATAATGTAATTGTATGTAAAAATAATGTGATATCTTGTAACAATTATAAGTCGCCCTGGTTAAGGGCATCTGCCAAGAAATAAATAATAATTTATAGAAGTCATATATTGAAAAGCTAGGCTAGCATTTCTGTTAAGCTTTGCCCTGCAATGACAATCTCATAGGTTGCTGGCTTCAAACCCAAAGCGTGATTTTATGAAACCATGCAAAATCATCTGCAATTACTGCTATAATGCCAGCTCAACCACAAATAAATGTCAACATCTATCAGGGAAAACAAAAGTTGCTCCATACAGATTATGTCCCTCTGCTTTAGTTCACTGTTAATTTAATCTTACTATATCTTTTCATTATACTACAAAAAAAACATTGCATTGGTTCAATTTGCTTATTATCTATGATACTTTCCAATACATTCATTATGTTGCGTTATGAAGAAACATATTCAGAATTCACAGCTCTAGTTTGACAACTGTCCTGTGGCTATACTATAGTTTTAGACAGTAGTTAAAAGAAAACAAAAGCCATACATTCTATCTAGAGAATTGGCTTTTGTTGGATAGAGGTGTAGAAGTTTTAAATGAACCCATCACGGGACAAAAGGGTCTTTTGAGTTAAGAGAAAGGAAATCAATGTGGTCTTTGTGTTTTTAAGAAGCCTATATTGTGTCTAAGCAATCATATAAATTCCTCTGATTCTTTGTCTGCCACTTTAAATTAACCAATTCTGAATATAAAATATAACATTGTTTATATCATAGGCAAAATACTGTCTTACTGTGGAACACAGTAGAATGGATTCTTTTGTGGTGACATTATGCTGAACAGCATGTAAATATGTGTGCTGCATACATAACATACAGTGTACAGCTATGGACAAAAGTTTTGCATCACCCTCTATATAGAATCAACACATTTTGTTTCATAAAGTCGAATGAAATCTTCTGAATAATGTTACGTTAGCATATTGAATTGCATACCGCTTTGTAGTTTTCCATATACGTAATGAAAAACTGACAAAAATTGAAACATTTGACATTTCGAAATAGAACATGTGAAGTAGACTTTTGTGATATCGTTTTGTAGTTTCTTTGATTACATGATGTTAAAAAAAAAGATCTAAATTATGTTCACATAGTTTTTTGTTTGTTTGTTTGTTTGTTTGTTTGTTTGTTTGTTTGTTTTTTAAATTCTGTCTCAATCCTAAAATTCTAGGTGATGCAAAACCTTTGGCCATAGCTGTAGAATTAATTCTATTGTGGTGACATAATGCGGAACAGCATATAAATATGTGTGCAGCATACATTACATAACACAGGGTATACAGATAACATAGTTTGTTACTATAGAGAAATCTGCCATTATAAAGATGCATTCTCCATACTAGTTTACAGAATGTACAGTAGAACCTTCCATGGAGAAAAAAAAAGGCTGATTTGTCTGTATTCACTACAACGTTGACATTACAACAGAAACACCATGATACTTTTTTTGTTTCCCTGTACTAAAGGGAAGATTTTTTTTTCATGTACTTCAATCCCATTCATTCACAGAGTTAATTTTGTCTTTTTGTTTTTGTTTTAAGTGCTAGTAATGTTTCTTACCTCATTAATTTCCTGTTCACATGCTACTCACAAAACCTTAATGCAATTATTAATGACACCTTATTGAGACAAACCGAAGGCCCATCTGTGTTGAAAACACTACAGTACTTTTTTGAAAGAGCAATATTAGCTGGAATCTTGTGTACAATTCGTGTATGAATTTGAAATGCCTATTTCCTTGTCTCATGAGTAATTCTGAGAATGAGAGGTGTCATCTCAATGAGGTTATGCTTGTAAAACATTTGAAATAAAGACATAAATAAATGTTCACACTAGCATTTAACTACACTCAGACATCAAGAAGATAATGAATCCATCAGCTTTTCCTAGGCCTTTGCATAGTATTTTTGCATTAAAGATGCAATCCAAGCAAATCTGCATTCAGACATGCGACAACTAACACTGCAGAGTCAAATCTCATTATATTAAGACTAATTCAATATTCTCTAGGAATATTTTAATGCCATCTTTAAATTGGTGGTAGCAGCTATTTGAATTAGAAGAAGTGACTGTCAGAAAATAAGACACCTATTAACCCAGCTGTGTGAATTTGGCCCAGTGTAGCCTCATTGGTTTCTTAACTGTTTCTTTATGTTAGCAAAAGTGGAAAAAACATTGCACCTGTAGTTAATCAGCAACTTGCTACTTCAGTGGTGGGCAATTGGGCATCTTAAATTTGCAATAACTTGTACTTGTTGTGTGTATGGACTTAATTTAAATGGTTAATATAGTTAATAAACTTAAGAGAGTGTGACATAAAGGAGGAGAGACTACAATGGCCTAGGAAGTCATCAGGATTAGGTATTATTTTCTGGGGCTTATTTTTAGTTTAAGACCATTAAAATATGTCTAATTTTCAAGATACACAGATGTTTGTTTGCTTTCTTATAATGTAATTGTTATCTTTGCTGTGTGATTCATTTGTTTTCAAACTAAAATTTGATTTAGGAAATGGATTTATGGACGGTACAAATAGACTACCACAATATTGTGATGCATGTATTCCATGGTCAGCGTGATATTGAAGTTTTCTCTTTCCTGCTGTCATTTCGCAGGGTGGGAAGTCCTACACAGGGCCATGTGGAGGCAGAGACTGCAGCAGCGGATGTAAATGTTTTCCAGAAAAGGGTGCTCGGGTAAGTCCTCTTAATTCATTATTCAAGAGGTGTGTTATCAGGCAGAACATGCAAAAGCTGTCTAAGTACAGATTGCATGCTACTACTACTACTACGACTAGAGCACTACTATTACCACTACCACCACTACGACTGATACTTCTACTCTCACTACTCAACATTACACAATGAGGCTGTAAAAGCCCCACATGCACTTTAAATACAGTACAGGTCACACACTGGTCATGCACATGCACTTTGTGCACTGATAGGTGCTATAGGAGGGCTGGACTTTTGTCTGACCTTGAACACAACCAGTTTACAGGACAGGCATTGTTCAGTAGAAGAGTATTAGTGAAGGCTCTTAAGGATCCTGTTTTTTATTAATAAATTCCATCATATGATGTGTTGAATCATATTAGCATGCCGATAAGTGTATTGTAGTGCTTAGTATTTCTCTATGTGCAAATTCTTCATGAACTCAGTCCATAATTTTATCCATATAGTGAACTATAAGGCTGAAAATTAAGCAGTTCATACTGGAACCTTACCAATTTTTCATTGACTTTGTCGGAAATGCCTGATTGTTGCATCAAAGGTTTCCTCCAGCCACTGGTGAAACCAGGAAATTAAAGGGTGGTGTCCTCCTTGAACAAATGTCTAAAAGTTGGTCAGGTTCCGGTAAATAATTGTACCTACAATAGCAGATTTTTTCTTAAGAGGCACAATGAACTGTTGGGGAATCTGGTTCCCCCATTACCTCCACTTGGCATTCTGGATGAAACAGAAGGATTATTTGTTAATCGCATCAGTCCTAGAAGTGAGGTCACATGCATGGGAAACTGGCCTTGGTATGCCTCTGCTGTGTGAGTTATGACATTGGTACTTTATAAGACACCACTCAGCAGTATAACCACTGTCAAAATACATCAGTGTTAATGGGTAGTGCCAAAAACACCTCTTTTGAAAATCAAGCAAAAAATGATGCTTGTTTTCATATATACTGTATATAGTGGGGGTGTAAAACCTGGCAAATAGTTCTAGCTTGTTATCACCCTGTTGTGGTCAATGTTGTAGCATCTGAGTTAGATTTCCAGGGAAACTTGATGTCCAACAAACACTTTTACATGTGTTCCCTTTTAATATTGAATCCAAATGGAATAGATTCCAAGAACACAGATTCAGAATTGAGTTTATGGATTCTGAATACTTGATTTACATGTCTGGAATTAAGAATTTTGGAATTACTATTGGTGTTGGCCTGCATGTAAAAGTATGATTACTTACATACAGAAACAAAAACTTGCCCTGCCTGAAGCATATTACTGTGGCAATATACATTTGTTTGGCATGACTTGAAATCATTCTGGAATGAGAAATTATAAAATGTAAGTATTATTACAAAAGAATGGTGTATTGAATAGTTATAAATGTTATACTTATGTATTGGTTTTATTTATAATATTTTTAGCTTATGTTTCAGATACACATTGAAAATCACGACCGTATTTAGTTTTTTTGTACAGAATCCAACACCACATCCTTCCTATAGCCTATCTCCTGTTTAAAGGATCTGTAAGTGACTCAAGAAGAAAAAAATCTTTAACAGATGTCTGTTTCTAGTTTGTATTCCCTGATTTGAAGCGTCTCTGTGATGTCGGAATATCTGGATTACATTTGCTTGAAGATAAAAAGCTATGCATCTGTGTAATGTTTATTATTTTTGTAAACAAGAACATCTGAAACACAATGTATTTACTCTATGTTATGAAATGGTTTCTACAGTGCTTATGTTCAAAGTATTCAGTATAGGAGGGGGTATATAAACAGGCTGATTCCTTGAACTCGTATAAATCTTTCCCCTGTATTGTTAATGCATTCAGTTATTTTATAGCTCTGATGCACTTTCAGGACTACATGGGTGTTCTCTTGTTAACCTGAATTAGGAATTCAGTATTCTATAAATCTGTAAAGGATCTGTTAAGATAAGATATAATCTTTCTGTTAGGAAAACAGTTGATTGTACAAGTATTTCTTTTGTATAGGAATTAGGATTGCCACCCCGCCGGTATTTTACCGGACTGTCCGGTATTTTTATGTACTTTGACCCCCTGTCTGTTTTTTTTGGAAGATGTCCGGTAATTCTAAGCATTCTAATCTATTGGATATGTTCTTAAAAAATGTGTTACAATAAACAATTTAATATAACATATTATGCTTGTATGAGTGAAATTCAAATACTATAACACAGCGGTGTGCAAATGCACCAGAAAGAATTGAGGTAACAATGTAAGCCACCAAAACACTGTACAGTTATGTTTTTCTTGTGTGCTCACCGCTGTGTGTTATCTGGTATGAGCATGCGCGCTGCTGTTAAGTTTGACAGCCCTTTGAATGAAGAAGCGCAAAACTATTAAGTAGCATACTGTAACGTTAAGCGCAAAACTATTAAGTAGCATACTGTAACGTTAGTCACAATGGCAGAGACAAATGAAGAAGTAGACAATAGGAGGGGATGGGGCGTCCGGTATTTTCGTATCTCAAAGGTGGCAACCCTACTAGGAATACTAAAGCAAAGCAAATTACTACAGGTAAAGACATTGGTTACAGTTCGAAGGATTTATATCACCACACAACTTTAAAATAACACTTTTTTATTATTACTATATGTTGTTTTTTTGTGTGTGTGTGTGATTCATTTGTTTTATAAGATCATATACTGTATGAACAAAACAACAACTAAACAAGAAATGCAAAATATAATCTTACTCACAGCCCATTCAGTTATTCAAGATAGTCTGGGCTTTAGTCACAAAGTAATCAGTGCAGAGTTAGTGAAGCCTGCAAGTTATTAGTGCAAAAACAGAGTTTAACATTATCAGTAGGAAGGAAACCCTTGCTCCTACTAGACACATATAAAGCTTATCAAAGCTCTAGGATTTTATTTTTGAGAGTGACACAAGGAATAACTAAATGTGAGTTTGAATGACAGTAGGAAGGTCCCGCCCTGCCACCCTACCGTTTCCCTGTTTTGTGCACAGTGACACTGCCTCGATAACAGTTTGAAACAAGGTCCAACGGCAGGATATACATTTTTAGCTTTACTATGAATAAGATATCAAATTGACATTGATGATTGTATAGAGTCCTGGCAACACTTTTTTTTTTTTAAAGAATTATATTGCAAAAGTTTTCTCAATATAGTAGTTGGAAAGATATGACATTAAATTTAACTGCTGGCCTTTCACTCTAAAAGATAAGCTAATACTCTAAAAGACATAAAAGACCACAAGAATTGTTATGTAGTTTATACAGCTGTCTTCAATGAAAATGAATGTCTCTTTGGTAAGACAGACAGTCCTGTGAAGTTTTGAACAAGGGTATGTATACAATCATGATACTCTGATATTCTTAAGTATTCTGAGAATGTCTTCTAGATAAGCTAATTAGGTTAGCAGTCTGTGTTTATCGATACTAACATTTGGAATCTTCTTGGAAAACAGAGAGGCCACATTTGATTTAAAAAAAAAAAACCCAGAGAATATGAAAGTGCCTTTTTTATTCTGTATTTGCATGTCTGTAATACACACATACCTGTATACAATTTAAGATTGTTGCTATGTCTTGTCTTATCTGTCAGTTGTTAATAGGATTCTTACTGCCATTTATAGACTCCTGCTTTTTCAAACCTTCATGCGGACACCCTGTCCTCCCACTGGATTTGCAGAAGAAGGTAATGGTGAGGGCTGCTCAGTGTTATGTTGTGTGGAATGTGGCAGCAAAATCAACCAAAAACGGTTCATGGACAGTTTACCAAGAGTCATTGTGAAGTGGCAGGTTCAGAAACTCTAACTGTGTGGCTTTTAGAATATATGTGTTTAGTAAGGCAGTGCTCCTCATCACTTCAAACCCAACCCTAGCACAACACTGCCCAGTCTGTCAGGGATCTAAAAGTCTGGGTCTCAATCTAATAGAATGCCATGTAGGGTGGTTTGAAGAACTCTTAGGATGTGAAAAGGAATGTTATCGACTCCTTTCAAATGCACATCTACACACATTTCTATACAGTATGTGATAACGATCGTGTGAATTTAGAATTAAATTAAACAATTGTCTCTATACTCGGGTTTAAGTTCCCTATTTTATTAAAAAAAAAAAAATACAGGAAATCATTTGGCATTATTGGATTAGTATGTGCAACATATCCTGCTCTTGTCAATGCCCAGAGGGCCATGAATTGTATTTTATTCAAGGGAAGGGGAAAATATATATATACTGTATATTTTTTTTTTTCTAGTCAGCAGCTGTTGCTCCAGTTCAGTTTTAATTGATCCTTTGTAAATCAAGTATATTAAAACATAGTAAACCTGGTCAAATGGTTCAGGTAACTTTACTATGGTTGTTTAAAAGGAAACAAATATCTCAGTTGACTTTGGGTCAAAATGGTCTGTTTCAAGATTGGCGGTTTTGTCACGAGGATATCTGTTCAAACGTCACGAGTATTGTACCACTCCTCGAGTCATTTCCTTTTTCTTTTCATTTCACCAAGTGCAGAAAGGTTTTTCAACCCATCGCAACAGAAAATAAAAAAGTTGTAAAAACAATAAAAGATCACTCTGTGACATCTTTATGGGACACAGTCAGTTAAGCGAGTGGCCTTTGTGGGTCACACAGGAAATGAGATGCAAGTGATGCATTTGATCCTTCTAGTCAGTAACCTCTCTTTTTTCTTCCTTGTATAGAAGGATCAAACTTCAATAGTGTCAATTTGTTCATTATCTAAGAAAATTGTAACTTTCTCAGCCAATATATTGCTAATTAGCCTGCATGTCCAATTGGGTTTCAATTACAAATATATACATGCAGCTATTTTTCTTGCTTTTTTGTTGTTTTAACACCAAAATGTGGTGTTGAAGAGCTGGAAAGAGGTTACTAATCACAACACCAAGCTATTTGACAGCGACCAGCTGGCACATATCATGACAAAATGTGCAAGCCAATGACCCTGCAACCACACTTAAAAGAGAATCTATTACATTCAGAAAAGCTGGCAGGACAAAATGTGATGGGTAAAGCAAAACACGGCACTAATGAAAACAAATGACTCTTCACAGTTTCAGCCCCTAAGCTGGGGTTTAGGGACTAGAAACTGCAGCATCTGGTTACATTTTGAAACCAGCTCCTTCGCTGACAACAAAGCTGCAAATGATTGTACATATTTAAAGCAAAATGCTATCTTTAGGTTTATATAGCAAGTGAAACGTTGGTCAGACTTTTAATAAGTGCTATGTAATTACACTGAACCATGGAGTGTAATTAGATATTAGTTCACAACATGTATAATTCATTTCAAAATACATCATTTGTTAAAACATATAATATTGCAATATTTTAGTATTTGTATTTAATTATATCCTGATGTAACTATCACTGACACTATATCACAAGCAATATAAACTGTAACCTATTGTGTCATTTGAGCATTTTTTTCTGAATGGAAACACCAGTTAAATTTATTACAAAAATAAGAAATTACTTATTACTTCATTCAAGACTGAATTAAAAGTCTTGGTTGTTTATTTGTGGTTTTGTAACTCTGTTGGGTGTGTTTCTCCTTTCTGAAAAAAATTGTAGTAAACAGCTTTGAGAATTTAGCCCATTGCAATATGTTGCTCTTCATCCAAAACAGCACTTAGAAATATAGAACGGACATCCTTAACATCTGAAATACATCTTTTCATATGTAATTCTAATTTTACTTGCCATTTATGATATTTATCAAACTGTAGATCAGTGTGCACAGAGGCTGGGAAACAAGAGGTTCCATTGAGCAGGATTACAGGCAAATCAAATTTCATCAAAACAATACATTTTAATAGCAAGCTGTCTTGAATCACTACAGTGCAGCACAGAAAGGGGAGTCAGCACTAGTTTGATATAGCATGAAATGAATTCATGCTAACTAAGCATGTATGTGATGTTGAAAGGTTAGGTGCCAGTGTACTCAGTGTCAAACACTGGCACAATGCAGAATGCCAAACATCCACAATAAATGGTTTTGCCAGATGGGTGTGTTTATATCAGAACCTCACAGTACAAATGGCAACAACAACAACACCAAGTTGAGATGAGTGCCACAAACCTAAAACACACACATAGATATGAATCTTTTAGACATTCCACAGTTTTTTAAAGAAACTTATTAATTTACAGTGTTAACCAATCGTTCTGAGTAACTAAACATTTGATATATTTATTAAATCATGTTATTGCATGGGTTTAGTTAATGTTGCATGGTTCGATTCTAAATTAGGCTTACTGGACTGACTCTTTTCGTGAAATAATTCTAAAAAGGGTAATTTCATTGCAAATTCATATAGCGATGCTTTTTTATGGTATGGGAGAACAATCATCCCTGTAGATTTTACTAAGAATAATCTATGGGAAACAGCCTTCAAAAGTTGTCGTCATGATTTCCAAATTGCATGTCTTGCCCTTTCCAGATTAAAAAAAAAATACTTATAGGGAATAAAGGAACAAAGACTTGTGTCCATCTGCATTTCCATCTGTCCATCCTAAATATTATGTTTTAAAGGCTGTTTTGACCAATCAAATACAATTTGGCATACAATAACCGATTGCAACAATATGATAACAATCTAACTTTATTTTATTCATGAAAAAGGTCAAATTACAAAGAAAGTGCAAGACCATCTGAAAGCAAGACTAGCAAACCAGATATTATGTGTTTGCTAAAAACATGTGTTTCTTTCAAAACTGCCCATTTGAGATCTACAGTATATAGTGAACAGATTTGCATCACAGGGAAAATGTATTGAATTATTTTGTTAGCTACAATCACTTAAACATGCAGCAGCTAAACAACATTACTTTATCTCCATTTCAACAACTTCCTGTTTCAACCTGACAGTAAGCTACAGTTTGTGGTAGCCTGACTAGCAATGACATCCCTGTCTGACTACATCTTTCTAGTCTCTTCGTTTCTTTAGTGCTAATTTATGGTATGTGTACATGTCATAAGACTAGCAAATAAACTGATTTAGGATTTGTAATTTTTGCAACAATATTCCCAAGTTTATTCCCCTCCTACAGCAGCATTTATTTTGTGATGTCTCCAGTGTATCCTGTACAGATATTAGAAGTACATAACAACCTTTGGCTTGCTCTACTTGTGTTTTGTTCGGAAAGGAAAGGCCTGTCGGGAACAATAAATAAGTTGTCTGACCTGTCCACTTGTACCCCATATTAATTATTTTGACTTTTGGCACTAATAGTTGCGAATACCCCTACACACACTGATTTATAATTTTTTGCCTGTATGGTGTCATCAATAAATTATTTTGAATTAGTCTAGGAGCAATTATTTTGTTTGTGTTTTCAAGATAGAAAGCTCAGTCACATTGGACAGATTTTCAAAAGGCTGAAGGTTAATGGTAGTAGTCAGGACAAGGACCACACTACATCTGACTCACCATATTGAAGGACACAGCAAAGATCTGCTCATGCTTATCATACCAGTAGAAGAGTGTTGAGAAACAGTGATGTCAGTTTAAAACTCCTTTGAAATATGTGTGCAACTAAAACCATGACAAATGGCATAAGAATTTTTCCAACTACAAGTGTCCAATAGCTTTTCCCTGCTATAGCCCCACTATTCAGAACCTCTGTAGGACAGAGATGAAAAGCTCTTCTACACACAACTGTACCCTTACAAACCTCAGCAGAGCAAGTGCTTGATGTTGAAGTTCTCTATAATCTTAAATGTGCTCTTGCTCTGACTAAGTACTATATTATTATAAAAAATAAAAAATCAAGGTGATTTAGTGACCAGTATTCTCTCCTATCCTTTTGCAATTTCTGTTAATCTTTTAATCTTTTTTTAACATCTACAATTTCATATATAGATTTTCCACTTATGACTTTTTTCTTACCTATGAGACCTGCTGTAACTAGCACCATTCACACCTCTGGAAGGCTAATGTCTAATAAGTGTAAAATTAGCTAGTGCACTTTTCTCCTAGTGGGACCATTAAGAGATCCTTCCAATTTTACCACTTGGGGTGGAATGTTCTAAAGTTTTGGAGTCATGTGACAGAAAGCTTTTTGACCGAAGTGGGTTGGAAAATGTGGCTCTTGAGGGGAACAGTCTGGCTTTACTCGCTCCCATTTTTGTTTTGTTGTTTTTTCTTCCCCCTGATAAAGCATGTGTGCCCACTTGAGATTATGAGTTACAATTCCCTGGCAAAATACCAGTGTTGTTCTTCTCTCTCTCTCTCTCTCTCTCTCTCGCTCTCTCTCAACATGAACACAAAGAAAGAGTTTTACACAGGAGAATGGATTAAACTATATTGTTACTGTAGGCATAGTTAAATTGTGCTAAAGCTGGGTAGATGCACAGTTTAAACATGGTAAACTACAAAACTACAATGCAGATTTACTGGTGTATCAACTGTATGGAAAGTCAGTGACTTGTTTTTTTAATGTACAGGTCTGATGGGTTTGGGTTGTCAAATACAGTGTAAAATACTTTGTATCCACTTGTTCAAAGAATTTTGTGCCTGTGACAAGTGCAAGTGGTGTGGTACACAAAGTGAATGTCCACAGTCCCGTGCACGAAATTGTGCTCTCCAAACAGAACGGTCATGGTGAGTGCTGGTGTCGTGAGGTGAGTGCAGTGCTCAGTTAGTTGGGCTGGCTCCATAGCTGCAACCCCTGGCTCCTTACTCCTCCTCTACAAGACAAAACAAACACGTAACAAAACAAACAACAAAGCTCTGGCTGTAAGTTACGTTTCAGCGCAAGGGGCTATACTCACGTAGCTGCGTCCCTTTGTACTGCCCAACTCCTCCCTGCAATCAGCCCGGTGCCCCAGTGTAACCGATCGCTGCCTGGCCCGCAGCTGATCGCATGGGAATCATTTCGAGTATGCGAAACTACATGCTTCCTCCAAGATGGCCGACTTCCTGTTTCCGCCCACCGTCGAGTCGACCCATCTATGGGGAAGTGTACTACCAACCTTACACAGCGCCCTTTCTGGTCAGGAGGGAGATTTACAGCATCGATTCTTTATCTCTTTATCACAGTGCCCTACGTCATATACTGTATGTTAGAAAATATTGACAAAAATGTAAATATTGGACAAGTAATGTTACCTGTATATTTAAGTGTATATTCCCTTTTATATAAGGTGGGTTTCTCTCTGCAGTATAGTAGGCTATGTTGTCTAGTGGTTAAAGAAAAGGGGTTTGTAGCCAGGAGGTCCCTGATTCAAATCCCGGCTCAGCCACTGACTCACTGTGTGACCCTGAGCAAGTCACATAACCTCCTTGTGCTCCGTCCTTCGGGTGAGACATTGTTGTAAGTGACTCTGCAGTTGAGGCGTAGTACGCACACCCTAGTTTCTGTAAGTTGCCTGCTAAATAAACAAATAATATACACTGCTGTGCAAAAATCTTAGACATGTTGCATTTTTCTACTCTGATGCATTATGAGCATCAACAATTTACTCAAAACCTCCACTGGTGTTTTCTACTATTATAACAACCTTAACTTGCATAAAGAAGGAAAAACATTGAATGAAATAGCTTGCATCACTTGATTTTCAAGATGTGGTACCCGAAGCATAATCAACAAGTACAGAGAAACATCATCTGTAATTGACAAACCCAGGACTGGAAGACCCAAAAAGCTGTCTAACAAGGATGAGAATTACTTGAAGGTAATATCCTAAAGGAATAGAAAGAAGACAAGCATTGAATTGACAACAGAACTGGCAAAAGGCACAGATGTAGTTGTCCATCAAATCAACAGTGCGAAAGTCACTCTTGAAATCAGGATTTAAAGGATGTGTTGCAGTAAGAATACCTCTGTTAAGAAAGGGGAACAAGACCAAAAGGCTAAAATATGCACAAGAAAACAGAAATTGGACTATGGAACAATGGTCAAAGGTGATTTGGACTGTTGATGTCTAATTCTTGCACAGCAGTGTATATATATATATATATATATATATATATATATATAATAAATGATGCAATATTTTGACTTATTAAATTTGGAATACAACTTTGTCTTGGAGTGTTTCATGGAGAGAGATGAGTTACATGACTATTTTAGTTACAATGCACAACATCCTGGCTGCAATCTTATAGTTTTTTGGCAACACAGAAGGCCCAGGTGTTTTTAATCAAATCTACTGTTTTAAACAAGACTAATCGCAGCTGGACAAGATAGGAAGTATTTAGGCTCCAAGTTTATGATACTCCTTAGTGTGAGAAATTTACTTTTTATAGGGGGACATAAGTCGGCTGATTGGCATTAACTAATAGTACCTACCTGTATGGTAGATTCCAAAGGTGAAACTACATTTTTTCGAGTATAGAAATGTCTGAGCTGGTCTGAACATTTAACAACCCCCCAGACACAATGTATTAAATAATTAAGGCTTAAAGGAGACAGATCATGTACAGATGAAGTTGCTGCTTATTTTTGGTATCCCGAATCTGAATAAACAAAGTATTGACAGAACAATAAAAAGGAAACCACTAATAATATCAATAAAGCTAATACAATAAAGCACTGGTTACCGATTGCGTTTGAATAGATATCGTTTTTCAATAATGTGCCTGTACAGGAAGCTACCAAGAAGCTCTTGTCTGCTTATTTAAGTGTAGCTAATTACAACTGTGAGGTCCTAAATAAAATACAGTAAATTAAAGCAAACTGAGATTCAAATATGTGCACTATATTCAATACAGCATGCAACCAATAAAGATGTTTCTGCATAGTTCTTCAGTTCGGTAAGCTGCATGGTAGTTTCAGTTTGCACAGCTGCAGTGAACAGCAGAGTGGGTGTATCGTGAGAGAAGGAAGATTTGGCTGCTGACATCACATCGTGTAAGAAAATATGTAACCTTTAACTCATGCAGGGGGGAAAAATCCAGTCTTGCAGTCTCTAGAGATGGGAATACATTAAAGTTGATGAGATTTTACTCGTTACTATTCAAGAACACAAATGCAGGCAGGTTTTCCTCTTTAAGTTATGACTTCCTCACTACAATGTTTTTTATTATCCTAGCAGTAACAGTGGAACAACTGTTTGCATGATTTTCAGAGGAGCATCAATCATGCCACTCTGGATCTACAGCTGCAAACCCTACTAGAGTCCACCCGTCTCTCATGTTTAAAAGCCTGTCTACACATACTGGAACGAATAGTGTCATACTGTGTGTTAATTGATTACAGTTTGTAATCAAGTTTGTAATTAGACCTTACCTATCATATTCTCTACTGTAATAATCATATCAATCAAAATATCCTACATCCAACCCTAACCCTAATAAGGCTAACCCTTGCTTCAACCCTTACTGTAGCTCCAACCCTAATCCTCACCCTTACCCTAACCCTAGCTTTAACTTTAACGTTAGCTACATCCCTAACCCTAACCCTAAATAACCCAACCTCCAACCCTAACACTAGCTTCAACCTTAACGTTAGCTACATCCCTAACCCTAACTAACCCAACCTCCAACCCTAACGCTAGCTTCAACCTTAACGCTAGCTACATCCCTAACTCTAGCCTTAACTCTAGCTTCAACTATCCCTGGATGCTTTTCCAATGCAGTGCTCAGTGTAGGCCCTCAACCAATATCAGCAACTCAGTTCGACAGGATTCAAACCACTGTTGCATGATTCAGCCTGCACTCCGATCACTGGTGCTTTTATTAGGGAAGCCTTTGGGGACACCGTATTGTCTTAATTTCTCATAAAGTAAATAGTTCCCAAATGTTACAAAATGTGAAAGAGCCTTATTACAGATATAGAGAATATGGCCTTTTTATTAACGTTTTTAAAAAGGTAATTTTAAACCATCTATAAAGAATCCATTCCTTGCCAAACAGGCAAAATGTGCATACAGTAATGAAAACCATGCCATACAGATTATATAGAGTTTATATGCCAAAAGCCTTAACTCATCAGTATATAAAATAAGGTTCCACCTTTAATGGTTCACACAGCTGGAAACCTTTAGATCATGGATATGCATATGTTTCAATATAGAGCTCTCTTTAGGTTTTGACGCTCATTCTTAGCCAATGAGATAACTAGCAGGTGCAATGTTTAAAAACTGCTCATGGTTTAGGACATCGATTTGACAAGCCTATAGAAGATAGCCAAAGCCGATAAACTTTAGAACCATGCTGCAGGGATGTATATGAACAGCGTGAGTGTGCTTTTCACTGAATATGCACACAATCACACAAACGGGTTTGGTTGACCTGTTGTTACAACTTAATGGATTTGTAATTACTTTGCTGCTGGTTTTAGTTTAGCTGAAGTATGATTGTAGGTTATCGGAGGTGAAAACATCTACACAATCACCCAACCTTGTAATTGAACAAGGGGACTTCAATTTCATTTTAAATGAAAAGTGTTTAATGACATATTGCTGCCTGTCAATGGAGCGTTACTGAATGTTTTGCATGACTTGTGGGGTTTCTGCAAATTATTATTTCGGAAAAAAAAATTAAATATATATTTTTTTACAATAGTTTACTATTGTTTATTGTCTACAACCCTTTTTAGTGTATGCAACACTTCTTTTGTGCCTCACACACAGAAAAGAGGTGCACAGAAAGGAAATTATTATTATTAATTTCTTAGCAGACGCCCTTATCCAGGGCGACTTACAATTGTTACAATATATCACATTATTTTTAAATACAATTACATTATTTTTATTACACAACATTTTCCCATTTATACAGTTGGGTTTTTACTTGAGCAATCTAGGTAAAGTACCTTGCTCAAGGGTACAGCAGCAGTGTCCTCCACCTGGGATTGAACCCACGACCCTCCAGTCCAGAGCCCTAACCACTACTCCACACTGCTGCCCAATGTATCTATTTGTAAAAAAAAAAAAAAAAAAAATCACTGTTTGAGAAACACATTTGTTGGGAAAATTTCTGACAAATTAACATTTTTTTCGACAAATAAAATGCCATTGTTTTTGGCGCCCTCTGGTTCAAAGTCAGCCAACTATTACAATGACCTATACTAAAGCAAAAAAATTAAAACATTTAGATTTTTACTTTAAACAATTGGCTGGACTGTGAAGAAATATTTATTTCCATGTTCCTCCTGAGCCAAACATGTCTTTGGACAAACATTGAGTCGAAGACTGGTGGGAATCCTGAAGCTTGGCTCCTTGTAGCTACCAAGGGATGTTGACATTTACCAGTCAAGGAAGACATTCAGAAAACAGGCCCAAGAAAAACAATTGCTGAATAACTGCTTAACTCATTAGTTCCTCGAATCTTATCTAAGGCATGACAGCTAGTGAATGAAAAAAATGATTAGCTGTCTTGTGTTAAGGGTTTTAGGAAATACAAAAGACTAGACAATGGTATCATGCTTTATGAGGATATTACATCAAGTTATTAAGAATTGCTCTGCTGTGAAATCCTAAAGCATGTTTTGTTTATTTGGATAACAAATATCAGCAGACAACGATATTCACAAGGAGCTAACATGGACGAAAAGACAAAGATGCCTGGGACAAGCCTAAAATTGAAATGTGCCAAAAGACTGCCTTTTCTGTTAATATACTGTACGTGCTGTTTGACATTTACTATTTTACATTTGCATGATAATTTTGCAGTTTACCATGCTTATACTATGCATTTTGCTTTATCATGCCATTATGCTTTTACCACAGTTTACCACATTAAACTTTTTATAAAGGTTACATTTGCCCCTGTTCATGTGAGAAGTGTGTAAAATGAAAATAAACTATAAATATTCTCACTGCTGATGCTAAGGTTGCTATGTTAACTCAATCATGATTTTATAATAAAGAAAACAGGAAACTGTTGTTGAGACACCCTAGAAAGCCCCAAAAGATGTGTAAATTCTTAGACTGTTGTCAGTTATTAATAACAATTGGGCAGCAGTGTGGACTAGTGGTTAGTGCTCTGGACTCTTGACCGGAGGGTCATTGGTTCAATCCCAGGCGGGGAACACTGCTGCTGTACTCTTGAGCAAGGTATTTTACCTAGATTGCTCCAGTAAAAACCCAACTGTATAAATGGGTAATTGTATGTAAAAATAATGTAATATCTTGTAACAATTGTAAGTCGCCCAGGATAAGGGTGTCTGCTAAGTGTGTCAACCAAACACTCAGGGTTACTTCACATTTCCTAGATTTTCTCTCTCATGACACAAAAATCTTTTACTGAAGGGTCGCAGAAATAAATACTTTCCCATCCAGATTTACAAGATCTAAAACGTCTGCGTTTTGTCTGGTTTTTTTTTGTGTAATTTTAGGTTTAAGGGTCAAAACAGGATATGTTCTCATAATACTGTGATTCATCTCAAAATATTCTCATAAGGACAGATGCAAAAGATAATACTCAATATAAGGTTTTCAGTGCCGACCACAACCCCTGTGGAAAACCAATACAAGTAGCTATATCGTAGATATATTTCAAAAGTATGGGTCAGGTTTATAAGGGTTGTCCTCATCCTGAAAAAGGTTTTGGACAAACCCTGCTGATTTGTAGGGCTTGGAGGAGGGCCATGTGTTGTCCATTTTTCCCTGACTCTGAAGGCTTGCTTACTAAATGTCTTTATGTCCCTGAATAGATAATATATACAACTGCCTCATATGAACCGTGTTCCCAGAAACGCTGCCATCTCTTACAAGTATCGAGCATTTACTTATTTAATCACAATCAAACCCCTTGTTCACTAAATATCTTGATATTCCTTAAAAGATCATCGTTCTTCATATATAATCTTATCCCGAACATGGGTTTCAGCAATAGTGACTGCCAAAATTAAAACAAATGCCCTGCCACCAACAGTTTCTGGTAGTCATTTTATCTCAATGTGTGTATGTAACTATAGGCAAACTATGTGAACGCAGTCTAAAGTGCTTACCTACCACTGCCCTGGGGTATATTTAAAATCCCAATACCTGTCTGTGAAACTCCTGACCAGTTAAATTAGGCAATTAATCTGAGAAATGCAGACTGGAGCCAATAGTGGTAGCAACAGCTGGGATCAGTTCACATGAATTCCCAGGGTAGTTCTGAAAACCATAGCATTTTAAGTACTGGGCACCACAGGGTGCTTTAGTTTTTTTTTGCTATAATTGCTATATTTGCTATATATATATATATATATATATATATATATATATATATATTTTTTTTTTTTTTTTTTTTTACAGTAACCAGTAGCGGTGTGACTGCAATAATGTGAGCAATGTGTGAATATACAGCAGCCTGTGCCAGGGTCATCCTGTGTTCACTAAGAAGTAAACTATGATGTTGATTGCGTATCTGGAACTGCGCTGCATGTCAGCTCAGCTTGAAAGCTAGGTAACATTGTGTTGATTAACAGTAATAGGAATACAGAGTCACCTTTTAAAGAAACTACCCTGCAGCAGAAGTAAGCGACTGATATTAACAAAAAATGGACCTCATCTTACGCACATGATTTCAATACTTGGCAGAGAAAAGTTGAGTAAATGCAGTTGCAGCCACACAGCCATGTGCTTCAGTGATACCGTGACTGTTCAGTTAACTGACTGGATGTATTTCATCGGACACTCAACGATAAATTCTGAGGTAGTGACGCCATTTAGCCAAGTTTGTCTACTTCACTTCTTGTAGATTTACTTCAGTGCTTTTTAATGTTTTACATGTACGATAGGAGCACAAGATACAGGCTATTTTTCAAATGTAGGATTTCTTAACTGCTTTTAAAACCTTGGTCCTCAATTGCGAAAGGGCGCTGAACTTTATGGTGCGTGGTAATTGCAATTAGTGTGCACGTTCATGATTGCCGTATTTACTATTGCAATTTGATTAATTATCGCATGCTATACTTGGCATATTATGACGTGCACTAAATTTTGTGCTTCACACTATGGTAATCAGAATGAATATGTGATTGTTATTGTAATGCATGCTGATGTATTTAAATGAGCATCCATAATGAGATGAGCTGTATTCACGTGGTATTTACTAAAGGACGTTAATTTTAGTGCACACATTCATTAGTGCATATGGAAAGCAGGCTTTAACCACTGATAGGCACGCTGTTTAAACCTCTTTTTCAATTCAATTTACAGAAGAAAGGCATTATAGACTACACAGATAACATAATTTTCAAAAAACCTTAAATTTAAAATGTGTAAAGGAAGAGCGATCTACCATGGCTCCTGTCCCAGTATCACTTTCAATTAGTAGAACTTTGTAAAATCTCTGATCTGAGTTTAGCCCATTCTGTAAATAAGCCAAATGGTAGCTGATCAATTGGGAACTCGTTCAAAAATGATTGAGTCGGAAGTGCCTGGCCCATAAACATTCTATTTGCTCACAGCTTGGAGAAACACAGATAGACTGTGAGAAAGTGCTTCATGGTTAGTAAGATGTGGGCTTGGTATTCCTTGCTGGTTTATAGTTGTGGTTTCCACATTGTCTTTTTTATTACTAGGAATGTACATCTTGGTGGCTTCTATCCAATCTAGATTCTAAGGCAGGCGGTTTTAATGAATAAGAGCATGTATAGGAGCATGAGCAATAACTGAAGAAAAACAACTCACTGTACTTTGTAAGTCCCAAAGCTAGTCTATTTTTACCCATCAGATTGATAACCTGCTATAGCATAAGACTCTGTTGTTTATGGGAATCTGGCATGAAAAGGAGCAATCATTTATGGGAATTTGGCTCAGACAAACAAGTCATGTAAGTAATAAAGACATTAAAAAAACGCAGAATTATTCTCAGCACAATTCTCTGAAGTTTATAAAAATGAATAAGTAATCCCCTCTAATCATTGCTGTGCTGTAGACTTACTGTACTTGAAGGAATAGACTGGAAGATGCCAACTACTGTATTACCCTGACATGTCTTATATTGGGGTGTGGATGGAATGCTTATTATTTATTTCTTAGCAGACACCCTTATCCAGGGCGCACTTGGCAATTCTTTATGCAGACAGTGTAATATGTTCATCTCTTATCTAAATAGGGACTTAAAATGGAACAGTTGTGCAGTTGGGATGCTGTCACTGTTAATTATAGAACACTGAAGTACAGCGATGGCCAAATGTTTTGCATCACCCGATAGAATGAACTCATTTTGCTTTCATAAAGTCGAATGAAACCTGCTGAATAATGTTACGCTAACATATTGAATTACATATCGCCTTGTATTTTTCCATACACTTAACGAAAAAATTGACAAAACTGACATTTTGAAATCCAGCATGAAATACTGTACTACTATGATGGCTTCCGGTAGCCGTTTACAATATCATTTTGTAGTTTCTTTGATTACATGGTGTTAAATAAAATATCTAAATTATTTTCATACATATATATATATATATATATATATATATTTTTAATTATGTCTCCATCCTAAAATTCTAGGTGATGCAAAACATTTTGACATAGCTGTACATTGGCATTAAAGGTAACTTAACATCTGAAGATAAGCTTTTTTGAGTGACTGAAATTGAGTATATTTTAAAAACGTAATCCCACTGGCTTGTGTCACAGTTAAAAAATACACTAACTTGAATGCTGTTATGCAATAACTTGCAATGCATGGCAGAAACTGCAGAGCAGACTGAGAGGGGAAGTAGTATTTAAAGCCTTAATAACTAACACAGACTTCAACACAGCAGTACGTTGCAGAATTTGGAACCTCAAGGAAATTAAAGTTCTCTTAAATAGTCTGTGAATGCCAGCAATTAAATTGTGTCAAGTTGCCTAATTCTGGCACCTGCATTTGTTATTATTTATTGCATGTTTTTTTTTTTTTTATTATTGAGAGCCGATGTACAGATGTGTTGTAGTCTATGGGAAAGGAAGTGCTGTCAAGCTGCCAGGATATATTTCTACTTTGGAAATAAATATTTTGTTACAACTTTCACCCACTTTTCTGTTACAGAATTGTACGTCTTTCCACTGTGTTTTCAGGCTCCTCTGTGCGGTTAGTCTGAGAGTGGGTGCCAGGGGTGAAATTCTCTGTACCGGGACTTATTTTGATGCCGGTACTGTGTACCGGGACTTATTTAATCTGCTTTTCATCCAACACGGATGCATTCCATCCATTCCATCCATTTCTATGTTTCTCAAATGCTCTTTCATTCAGCACAGTTTGTGCTGCTTGCATTCTGTTTCTGTTTCTGGTAGCTGCTATTGGCCACCATTAACGTCAGTATAATCACTGCATGTTGATTGGCCGAGCTTTCATTCTGATGAGATTTCATTTTGGCATGAGTCACAAGTCTCCACCCATTTCGCTTTGTGTCATTGCTCATTCGTTGATCAACGAGAGAAGACTTTAGCAGTGCAACGTGAAAACAGCGGTTTGGAGTAATTATCATTATTATGAAGTAATAATTATTTTCATTAGTGTGACAGAGAAACTATCTGAAATATTCTAAGCGAACATTGCCGCACATGAACTTGAAGGCAAAAATCCACATCAGTGTTCGACGTAAATTACATAGTTGATAAATATTAGAAATAATTATCATAATGCATTTTGCCTTGCATCGATTTACCACATTGCCAGAATTTTAGCAAAATTTTCTAAAATGGCAAATGATGTGTGGGACAGTAGGGATTAACAACAACATAAAAACAGAATCAAAGTGCAGCTTCAGATTTGCTTCATGCTTTTCAAACACTGGCCCAACTTGCAAGGTACATGTTAAGCATAATGATCAACATTGTGTTTTGTTGTGATCCTAGTATTTTCTGTTATGAGGACTGTAATAAACGAAAACCAAAACAGTGAGGTGTTTTTTCTTTGTACAATGTTCCCTTTTCTAAAACATTCTGAAGAGTTTATTTAAGTTAAATTGTTAACTTGCATGCACATCTAAAAAAAAGACAGAAGTAAACCACAGTAATGATATTACTTTATGAAAATGTGTCTTTTGCCACTTTGTTTCTTGTGCAGAAACCACAATACCAAGAGTAAAATAAAAATAAAAAAGTCTACTATTATACTGTTTCTGCCTGAAAAATCTTTTTTCTGGAATAGATCATGGTAATTAATCTACACAGAAACACAACAGAGAATCACACGGAACATATTATTGTAAGATAAATAATAAGTACAAAATAAATAAAAGAAACAGGGATATATGTTCTAGTCCAAGGCTATTATTGTAGCATAGCCAGGTCCTGTTGTAGGTGAGTACCCAGGGTCTGGAAAGTATGAGGATGATTTCAGAGAATACTATGGAGATTAAAAAGTACATCATTAGTAGTCGTAGTGCCTGTTACATAATACATTTGAGGGGTATTTTAGCCCCTATTGTGTGTTGTTTGACTTGGACCTTTTTGTATCATTTTTACATAGCACAGTTGTTTTTTTTTATACCATTTTTTATAACAAAACTTGAAACAAAACTTCCTCTCTACAACAGTTACTGCATAATATTTCTTAATGCTTGTTATTTAAGGTTTAACTTAAGTGTTATATTACAGTACATGACTGAGTGATAAAAGCAGAGGATACAAAGCTTTCAGTGTTTTCAGCTTCTTTGTTTATGGTGAATTGGTTATAAATGATCAGTTATTTTTAAGGCTTATTTTGTTTTTATAAATGTATCGTGTACTGATATGTATACATTTGTAAAGTATTTATTCATTGGCACTCAAACTGTCGCAATTTTTAAAATGTTTACACCCGGCTGTGCATATGAATACCTGCACTTTTTTGTTGAGAATTTCACCCCTTGTGTAAACGAATGGTCCTATGGAGAGTTGATGTGGAACAAAAGTAATTTCAGCTCACAGACTAGGATTTGGAACCGATTTCTGAGAGCACAACATATGTGAATAACGGACAGTAAATGATCTGGAATAATCATATAAAAGTAAACTTGCTGTGAATGGACAGTTCTTTTTGTAGTAGAAATGAAAAGGGGGGATAGGAATGGAAGAGGAGGATTCAGACAATCATAGCTGTATTTCCACCATACAGTAAATGGACTGAACAGTCTAAGAAATTGGCTTGTGGCCCGGGTTTTGTCCATGTATAGTCCATCCACTAACTGTCTATAATGCCATGACCAATTGGAGTCAACAAATTCCAGCAAAAGTACTCTTTAGCTGATCATGCAAAAAGTGTTAAGTTTGACAAGGAAATGACAGGCGCTGTAGCTGGCAAATGAAAATGCACAGTCGGTGTAGGTCTTGATGATTGACAGTCATTTAAACGAATGAGAGTATTCTAGCGCTGCTTCAGTCAATGATGTCAGAATATGGTGAAAGTGACAGTGACAGTGAAACTACAGTATTAACAGACCACTGAGATGACCCCTAACCATTCAGAGCGGAAAGGAGACGGGACAGAACAGTAGGTATAAAAACTACACAAACTAGAGATGATTTGTAAATGATTATTTTTGGTAAGAAAAAAAAAATAGCGAGCGGTTTTACCGATGTTTATCGTATTTAAATTTATTTCAGTCGTACTCATATTTTTTGGGGAATTTGACGTTTAACAAGCTTTACCGATTAATATCAAAAAGCAGCAAGCCTAACTATGTTGTTATATTACAATATACAGACATGGCATTCCTATAGAAGGAGAAGCAATAGAAGGAGAAGCAATCTTTTGCTTTTATAACAATGTATCTTTCTATTTATTAGGGTTGTTTTTAGCATTAGTACACCAGTAAAGACAGTGAAGTCTGCCTTGTGCATGCTATGCAGTACTTTATGCGTGTGGCCTGTTACTGTAGCTTCTTGTCGAGACCAGTCAAATAATGTGCAAAAAATTAGTTTTTTGAAAGAAAGAAAAAGATACAAAGGAGCATCCCTTATTGAATGTTGCTTCTTTAAAGATAGACAAGTTGTTAAATAAAGGTACATTTCGTAGTGAACAATACATTTGATTGTGAAGCAGTCCTCAATGAGATCACAGCCATTTGGAATCATTATAGTAATTTGGCAAAGAGAAACTATTATAACTAAATTCAAGGTCTAAAGAAATCATTTAACATGTGAAATAGTTTGCAGCCAATACCAAAGTACATGGTCAGTTATTCAGTATTTTTCTACTACTACTCTCCAAAAAGTATTGGGATGCATGAATAAAGGCAGAACATTCCCTTTCTCATACCCCAGCTTACTAAATATCTTGGTGTTCCTGAATAGAGGCTTCTTCAAATCTATATGTTGTTTAATGATCCATTTGGTATTTATTCTTGACAAGTATTTAAGTATTAACAAACTGTTCTCCAGCTAAAGTAACCTGTTTCTAATCAGAAAACTGCATCCTGATTGCTACAGGTACGGTTCTGTGCTCCAGTGTTTTAGCCTCTGTGGACTTTAACTGAAACAATTTTTTTTTTTTTCAGTGCTGCTTGATTAAAATTCCACAGCAGTGAAATAATGCCTGACAAGTCCTGAGAACATTAACTTGTTAAGAATGCATCCCTGCTGCATGTGCACGACCAGATGGTATTATACCAGCGTGATGCAGGAGGTGAGCAGTAGTAAAACACAGCCTTTGAGACATGGCTCTTTCAAAACTGACCTCTATTGTTATATTCACCTGGTAAAGGGTGACCGTAAAAAAAAAGAAAACAGGATGTTTCATTTAAACAAAAACGCAAGTTAATGTATTTGAATAAGAATGCTGTGCTTCAATCTAGCATATCATAATTCTCCACCACGTTCTTTAATAAATATAGTAATGCTTTGTTCTCATTTACCTCCTATTCCCCTTTCATGGTCTTCAACCTACATTCGTACAGTTATGTAAGTGTTGATTTCAGTAAAGTGAAGGTTATTTTATCTTTCTACAATATATCTATTTTAAGCACATTATTAAACCGTAGTCATAAGAAAACTTACATAACTTTAAAGATAAAGGAAATGGAGTGTAGTCTTCAAAGACATGAAAGCCTTCCCTGTCTCCCCAGCATTACTGGTTCAGGTGATGGAATAGTCAGCTGTTTGTATGTCCTGTTTACATTTGACATGTATCTAGAGAAACACTTATCCAGATATAAAAAAAGCATGACATGTTATTGATATTGTCATACAAGCAATATATACTGTAGTCACAAAAATGAGATATTGTAAGTACACAGCAACGATAATTTTACATAAGGTAGGCGTTTTATCCAATAGATATTGGGTTTACTGAAAATTTTACATTTTCATGTCTAAAATAAGGCTTTTAAAGAGATTGTTTTCTCTTTATTTCTCCCAAGTATAGGGGATTCTGTCCCCTGGCCCCTGGGTACCACCAAGAATGTTACAAACCTGGCATCTATGGCTGTCTATTCTGGGTTTGACTAAATATCCTTGTTTCAGTCATTGTTTTTGTAAGATTACAAAATTACTAACTTCATGTAAAATGATTAACAGCAGACAGCTGAAATTATCTTATTTCCAGTGCATCTTTTGGACATGCAGGTTTTCAATATTAAGACAGGACACTGAACTCGTATGTATATGTCCAGTGAGTTCAGGCAAATACTTTGAATTAAGAACCCAGTGGTTGAGCAAGATGTTTAGAGTCCCCAGATCAGGTGCTTGTCTTTGAGAGTGTTTTACATATGATAAACGCTCTAGTTAAACCAGGGATACGTCTATTAAATTACTAGAAAGCTAAAAGAAAAAGGATTTAAAAAAAGAAAATGAAAAAGGGGGGTTAGAAAGCACTTTGGCAAGAACAGCAATGTCAGTTTTCAACAGAGATTAAAGTAATCATGAGCATTTTTTCCCACAAGGTAGACCAGGCATGGTTACTTAAAACAGAACAGATGTTCCCACTGGGGTCTCCAGCTCTGACACGCTGCATTCGTAAATTTTTAAGACAGATGTTTCACTACTTGAGAAATACTCCTACACATTGCTCATAATTGCCCAGTTTTTTTTTTCTTTTTTTCTCAAAGCCCATTGTTGTTATGAAATTTCTGGAAGCTTTCTCCATCCAGCTTGCATTTTGCGATAAATCGGATATTTAAACTGTTCAGCTTTAAAATACCACAACAACTAGGTCAGCCAATTAGTTTCTTGAACATAGAGCATGCATTCTTGTTTCCATATAGGCTCGTTCGCCAGACTCTTTGAGCAGGGCCCTTGTATCTTTAACACCCACAGATACAGCGCATTGGCAGGACCACACCCTTCACATCCTCGGGCTTGCATGCTCAGTGTAACAGGGCTGATGCTGGGATGTGTTTGGCTGTGACCTTGCGCCCTGGCTCCATGTCTAATTGCTCCCAGATTATACCTACTGTCTGGGGCAACGTTAGGAAGTAAGGTCAGAGTTACAACACAACCAAAATCTTTTTTCTTTTCAAAAAAAGCCTGCTCCCTAATTAGTGAAGGAAACCCTTTCGAAACTAAGGCTGTGTTCACACACAGAACATTCTAGAGGGCACTGGTTCAGTCAAAAGGCTTGCATTGGTTGATTTGTTTCACTTTTTCACTTGTAGCAGGGCAATGATTACTGTTCGCAATTGCAGCACCCTTCATGAAAAAAGCAGATGAGCAAATGAAAATAAAACTTGTTATCAACAGTTAAATGTATAAAACCTGTTGTGTTTTGATAAAAGAAATTGCTACTGGACTCCTTTTGTCAGTGATTAATTTTCTAACTTTTTTTTTAGTGGAAAACCCTTGAAATAAGCTTTAACCCTTTTCACTCGTATAATATTATTATTATTATTATTTATTTCTTAGCAGACGCCCTTATCCAGGGCGACTTACAATTGTTACAAGAGATCACATTATTTTTACATACAATTACCCATTTATACAGTTGGGTTTTTACTGGAGCAATCTAGGTAAAGTACCTTGCTCAAGGGTACAGCAGCAGTGTCCCCACCGGGGATTGAACCCACGACCCTCCGGTCAAGAGTCCAGAGCCCTAACCACTACTCCACACTGCTGCCCATGGTGCCCACCAGCATAATCTTTATTTTTATTATCCTTGACACATGCCCGGATGTGATGGTTCTACAGAAACTCACCATCCAATACATTCGATAGTGCAGTGCTGTATTGCACATCAAATCGGTAGGCCTCTAAAGGGCTTCTAATGATATCACATATTTTTTTCATAAATTGTTGTTTTTGTTTGGAAACAGTAAAAAAAACGAAAATATGTGTTCCCAATGCCATAACTTTGTTATTGTTTGTCTGTTTCATACCAAATTTGGCACTTATGCTCAGAAGCAATAAAAGTCTCATTTTGCTGTGTAATTTTGTCCTTGAGGTCTTTTGTTCTCAGTGAGTAACAGAATAAATGAGAATTTTTTGTTAATGTGTTTTTGTTTGGGGGATAGTTTTTATAATATATGTGTATACTGTGTGTTTGTCAGTGAAGAAACTTTGCTAGCAAGGAAGAGAATTTTGTGGCCTTTCATTTGATGTGTGTTACATGCTTGTAATACTTACGGAACAGTAAAACACGGCAAAATTAGGCTCAAGTTTAAAAGGTTAAAATTATACCTACATTAGTTGTCAAGGTTATCTGACACAAACAAAAATGAGCCATCAAGGCCATCAAATGGGCATTTTTAGTATCATCAGACTCAGTTCTCAGGAGTTACACGCCCCTTCTTTGCATTCACCGATACGTACTGTACCCTAGAATAATTTAATGAGAACCACAAATGGAGGAACATGCATGTTTTTTTAAGTTTAAAATATAGAAAGCCTGGTATACTTCCTAACTTTTCTGTTAAAAGGCTTGCTGGTGATCTTGCAAGCCCATTTCTACTCACGGGACACTTTAGTTACACATTCGGAACTGTGGAAACGCATGTTTGTTTTAGGAAAATGGAAAAAAACTTCCATAATATTTTAATTAACCTCAGATACTCCCTTGAGTGCAGGTCGGATTTCAGCCTTTTTGCTGGGCCTTGGAGGGAAACCAGTCATAACAGGTCTGTCGAACGCAATAAAACTCATATGGCTATTGGTTTATAGGATGTTATAACTAGGGCTTCTGTTTCGAGTTTTATGTAAATCGTTTTTTTGGGGGGGCTTTCGCTTTTTATATACTGTATGAAATTATCGGTTTCGGTTACAAAATAAGTGTAGTAGAAACTCGAAAGTACTTGCACACTTAAGTTGTACCTTCTTTCCTTTGCTGTCTTCCACAATGAAATCCCTATGGTCACAGGCACATTCTTCTGGGTTTTTTCTGTGTAGGCATTTTTTTACATTTCGCCACAATTTGCAATTCTGTTTTAAATCGTCTGTCTCTTAACTGTAATACAGCTTTAAATCCTGCAAACAAGCCTCCATTCCTAATTGTAATCTCGTTTTAAATCTCGCAAGCGGATTCTCCAACAGAAATGTAGAAATGTGTTGCCACTCAGTAGTTGGGGTGGGTTTATGTATTCAGAACGAATCAATGATAGATACGAGTCAGGAAGGAGGGACATTGCCCAGCTGCACTGGGAAAGGTAGTTTGTTTTAGTTTTTTTAGTAGTAGGTTTTTGTTTGTTTAATGGGAAAGGGGTGGTCAACATGAATTGAGTAACCATTTCCATTCTTTTTCCTGTGTTTATTGGCTATACACAGATTTCTTTTTTTTTTTTGTATCGGGGGATGTTTTATTGGTTTTTATCCAGGAGTTATGCAGGACGACGTTCCCAGTGCCGGATGTGATCACTTGAGACAATAGTAGTGGGATTCCTTTTAATGTATCCCATGACTGTGCAACATCTTGTTATTAAGGTTTAGATTTGGCAGCATACTAGTGTAAACAGGTAGTATAACACACATTTAGTGTTTGTTAAGTGCATTTGGAATGTAAGCTTGGCAGGGATGGTGTTAAATCTGACCTTGCCAACAATCCTATGGGGAATGTGGCCATTCCACAATTAGATAATTGAGTGCTAATTTGGGAATGGCCACATGTATATAAGGGAAGCTGAATCCTTTGTTAGGGGAAGGAGTTTGGGGGTGTTTGACCTGTGTGTTGTTGAACTTTGCAGTGAAGGTGAATGCCCAGCCTATCTATGCTTATTTTGTTGGACCCTTTGCCTTGTTTCTTTGTTTCGTTTTCTGTATTGTAAATAAGTGTGTGACAGCGCTAAAATTGCAGCTTTTCCATCTCTGGGTCTAATTCCTGCTATTTACTAGCCTTAGCCATGACGCTGCCCATTCACAGTATTACAACATATTACTAATGGCACAGTTTAGAACTAATAGTAACAGGGAACAATAGCATCTGCTTCTGTTTTATTGCCCAGTCTGAATCCTACACTCTTACAAAAGGAGTTACTTGCGTACATTTTAAATACAGTAGAACATTTGGGCTTTTTCTGCAACCTGGATTTTGTTTGGGTTTTATTTATTTATTTATTTTTCTTAAATATAGAGTGTGCTACATACCATTAGTATACAATAAGTAGATGGTCATATTTAGAAGGCCTAATAAGGTTCTAATAGTTCTGTATTGACTGAACCATCTATGTTTTAAGAGAGATCATTTTTATTGTTATAATGTATCACTATTTATAATTAGACCCTTACCCTTTTAATTTCAGATGCATTGTGTTATTTTGATATTTAACATTTTTGAAGGGAAAAAATGGCTTGATTCATGCAAAAGATGGCACAGTGCCATAAAGAAGGTTTAACAAGGCCAAAGGGCCAAATAACATTGTAGGCAATCAGTGGTCTACTGACTAACTGTAGCCCTTGAGATCCATTCCAGCCCAAGTTGTTATTCCAAACAGGTGCTTAATTAGTCAATTGACTAATTTAGGACTTGATTGTAACGAAGAGCTGGACTGACAGTGGCACATATAAATCAACCTAGCAGTTCAATCAAATTTATTTTGTATAGTTCAACTACCATTAAAGACAAAATCACATCCAAGAGTAAGTGTCTTCAAATGACATTTTCCTCATACCTTGCTATGATGTTTACAATTGTTCTGGTTCATATTCAGTGCATTTTCTTTTCTGTGTCAGTCTGTGTCAAAGTGCCTGCTATAGACCTGTGTAACAAAAGCTTAAGTTGACCATGGCTCAGTGTTCAGCTGGACAGTTTGGGACAGTTCAGTACGAGTCACTCCGAATGCCTGCAAACATCACAAAAAGGGGACAGTAAGACATGCTGAGAATGTATTTTGAAGCTATGTTCTCCTGAAAGAGAATTGCATGCCCTGTTAGAGATAGTGGTTTTCATAACTTTGGTTTATAAAGGGCCCTTCATGGCCTACACAGCAGTGTTATCAATTGGAAAGACCTCGCTGCAGTTACTGCCAGCTAGTGGGACATATTTTCTTCTGGTACCCAAACCAGTAATACCCTTAAAAAAGAAATCTGCCAGCAACAGGAAAGCACAGCTCCTTGTTTTCATTAAATGCTGCTCAATAATGAAGGACATGCTACTGTATGTGCTGCCAGACACTCACACTCCCTCTTCCTTCGAATCATTCGTTTGCTTCATAAAAACACGACAAATAATTTGCTACATCAACAAGAAACAACACACAGAGTAATGATGCATGCCAATCTGTATGCACAAAAATAAGAAAGAAAGAAAGAAAGAAAGAAAGAAAGTGGACTGTTCCTCCAATTGTGTTGTAGACTCTGATTACAGGTGGTGTCCAGGGAACATTAACCTTTTGATCTGATATGACATACCTATTCAGTTATGTGACAGAAAGAAAGAAAGAAAGAAAGAAAGAAAGATGATCTGATCCTAACATACTGTACTTCAATCACTGCACCTGCTGCTGCATACTGTACATGGTACCTCTGTGTTAACTAGATGCTGTGTCACTGTGGGATTTCCTTTTTCTTGATGTGATTATGAATGGCAGCTTTTCAAGAAGCACCAGTTTCTACTGATTTTAGTAACTTCAGCAATGACCGGCTTGGGTAATGGGGGCTATTCAAGTAGAATTGTTTGGCATACAAACTCAGGTATAAAAATTAAAAACATAAAAGAATGATAACAGTGCTGAATTAACTGGATTTTTCACGTACCTGTTTAAATACAGTACATATTTTGTAATTGTAATGTAGTGTTTGTCTTAGAGGAAAGTCTGTTTGCTGTTAGCTGTTTTCTTTTTTTTCCAGACCTTACATTGTGTTTATTACCTCTCTGGGGTTTATCTTAAATATTTTAGCTTCAAGCATCTGGAATCATTTGCTACAGTTTCACTCATTAAAGTGTATAGTTTCAGAACAACTGGTACTCATTTATGAACTGGAAGTCCAAGTAAGTGCTTTATATTTTCAAAAATATTTTAATTGTTTTGACAAACATAGTAGGTCTTTTGTATTCAGTAAAACACAATACAAAGGTACATTGCCAATTGCAAAAGGGGCTAATAAGACAATCAGATTGGGTAGCCTAGGCCTGGGTTAAATCAACTTTATGGTGGTGCTATAGCCATTATAAAGTATAGCCATTACAGAGCCATACATTTTGAACACCGTTCAATCGATCCATCAAGCAAAGCATCAGGAATAACGTATAAATAAGAGGACTGGGGGCTCTCAGGACTAACAAACCCCTAGGTCCGAGTGGCATGCACCCAAGAGTGCTTAAAGAAATCAGTTAGCTCATTGCCAAGCCGCTGCAAAGAGTGTTGACAAATAAGTCAAGACAGGAGACGTCATATTTAAAAAGGGGGATAAGGCGGAACCAGGAAACTACAGCCCTATCAGGCTCACATCCATAACATGTAAAATTATGGAATCAATCGTAAGAGGGAAACTAGAGGAGTACCTATATAGCAATGGCATCATAGGAGACAGCCAGTCTGACAAACCTCTAGACATCTTCAAAGAAGTCATTGCAAGGATGGACAAAAAAGAGCCTATGGCATCATATACTTGGCCTTTGACAAAGTGACACGTGGAAATACAAAGACGTACATGCAAGTGGATACATAACTGGGTGAAACATAGGAAACAGAGAGTACTTGTAAGAGGGGAAACCTATAGCTAGAGCTATGTACCCAGTAGGGTTCTGCAGGGCTCCATGCGTGGACCCCTGTTGTTTCTTATCTACATCAATGAATAATTAGCAAGCTTGTCAAATTTACAGATGACACAAAGCTTGAGGGAATGGCCGGCATGCTTTGAGCCACCCAGGAAATCCAAAAATAACTGGACAGAAAAGTGGCAAATTAAGTAAAATGTTAACAAATGTACATATCATGTGGAATCCAAATACCAAATGAGGAGGTGTAACTTTAACAGGCACATCAAGAGAAAGACCTTGGTGTTGTAAAGTTATGATGAGGTTGTATAATGCACTGGTGAGATCGCACTTCTGTGTCCAATTCTGACCACAGTACCAAAGGGACATTGTGGCCCTAGAGTTTTCTTAAAATGAATGTTTGTTTTTTTACAGGGTATGCCAGGTTTACTTGGCCCTCAGGGACCCAGTGGACCCCACGGATTCCCAGGACCACCGGGATTAGCTGGACAAAAAGGAGAGAAGGGTGACCGAGGAAGACCGGGGATCCACGGGCCCAAAGGAGCTATGGTATAAGACTTATATTAGTTTGACAGAATGGTGAGAAGCATTAACACTTTCAACGCTATGTAACTTTGCAAAAAGACAATCCAATTAAATTGTTAATGGCTTATAAGGATGTGTACAACAATTATATACATATATTATTGGGAGTAGGTCCAAGAACATGCCCAGTTAACTGGTCTGTTGTGTTAGGTGGAGCTCTTTTTTTCTGAACTGCACTAGTCAGACTTTTGAGTGGAATTACTTCTACTGACCTCTTGACAGGTCTACATGTAGCTTGACTATTTTCTCTATTTTAAAGGGAGTAACGGGTGTGCCTGGTTTTCCGGGAGCAGACGGCATTCCTGTAAGTATGCTCTCCATTTGGTCAGTTGGCTTTCTGAAGTTATTATACAGCTTGCAAAACTTCTGGTAGGTATTTAAATGTTGATTTCGGTAACAATAGCCAGTAAATGGACTGACTTTACCAGGTATTCATGCAATGTGATGGTAAACAAGCCTGGTCTCATGCTTGTGTCCAGGCTGTAGAGAAGTGACCCAGCTGGCATATAGAAAATATACTGATGGTCAATCCCTGAGCAGCCACGATAAATCACCAGGGGATTGTGTCTCTTTTTAACCATTCAGAATCTCAAAACATACTGTAAATATCCACCAAAAACAGTTTGATTTTAAAACAAAACTATGGTATATAAGTCTTGCTATTTTTGTTACCATTGTGTGGTTCAGAGGGCAGGAGCAAGGGCTCCCACCCTTTCCAAACTTCAACCAGCTTTCCATTGAACCCTTAGTCAGGCACTATCACTTGCACTTTTTTGCACCACCATTATTCCCCATCAGTACCTCTGCAAGTGCATCTGGGGATGCTCACCATCCTGCTGAGCTCACCTCCTTCAGCACAGCTCTCAGCAAGACAGAGGGGACCTCCCATACAGATGTCCTAATGTTCTGTTACACTTTATTACCCATCTGTAGGGTTGTTTAAAATTCAATTGTAGCTGATATTTAAAATGTCTGGTTCATTTAATGGACCTAATGTAGCAACAGATCTTAATAGGAGGTCAAGTTCAACGTTACGCATACTCCTACACATCGGTACAATTGGAAACAGTTACCCTACTGACAATCACACTGGTCATCTTCTAACTCTTCAATTTATTCTGGGCAAGTCTAGTAGGTTTCTAACATAACTTATTGTAAATATGATAGTAGGTAGTGCACTGTAGTTTTATAATACCAATTATATTCTTATGGTAAATCTAAGAATGTAACCCCTCATGTTCTGGGTTTCTTCAGATAAAAAAAAGTTAAATATTGTAGCCATCTCTCTCAGTCAGGCTGGTATGCCTGTCTTAGGGATGCCAAACTTGCAATTTTGTTTTTACTGACATAGACTTACAGTGTCAGTATTTTTTTTTATTGACATCATTTAAAAAAGAATAGCTGAAACAATAACATACATTATACAATAGGCTATTGTTGTGTACTTACATTTCTTGAGGTTGTATTTACTTCTTATGGCCAGACATGGACACATTTGCAGACTGGATCATTTGCTTCGTTGGGTTGAAGCTGGTGCTGTTGTTAACAGCAGTCTTGATAGTGAGAATTCCATCCTGAATGTCGGTAGACAGTTGATTTCTTGTCTGTTCTTACAAGGTTCATCTCAGAAAAAACATGTTCTAATTCTGCAGTACTGTGTGGCAAACCCAACATATTCCTGACAAAGTGTAAGAAAACGTGTGGGAAAAGCATTGCAAGCTGGACGATATATCCCGAGCTCACTGTGCATTGGCTGCTTGGTTGAAGAATGGGTACTCATTTCAGCACAATATTGTTAATTGGCATTCTTGATACTTTGCCATCACATAAGGTGCAGGTATACGTCATTCGAGCTGATTGGAAAAGCTACACAGCAATACAAATTATAACATCCTTTATTTCGATCCAAAATCAAAGATTTTTTTTTTTATATTTGTGGGTTTACGGACTGTTAAAATGTGACTTTTTTTTTACTGACCTGTCTCCAAAATGACAGAAGAAACAAACCAAAACAGCGATTTACATTAAAAAAGGGAATTTGTCAGCTTAATGACATTCAGATATCACAGAACAAAATGAGCCTGGTATACAACACTGTTTAAACAAGTTCTAGTGATTGTCCACATGTAAAATATTGAACACCATCTGACCAAATGCATCTGTGTAACTGGAGTCCTCAAGAGTTGTACATTAACTAGAGTTGTGTAACGTCATCTGTGAACACTGTGTTGGACCAGGGTCATCCAGGTCAGCCAGGATCAAGAGGGAAACCTGGTGCTGATGGCTGCAACGGGACCATTGGAGACCCCGGACAATTTGGACTGCCAGGATTTACTGGCGTTCCCGGTTTGCCGGTAGGTACAGTCTTGAGAAAAGAAAGAAAGCGTTAAAAACAGTTGTATATAGTGATAGATGGCTCCTTTTGAATATTACTTTCTAACTTACTAAAATGCTAAAAATGTAATTTCTGTCAAGTGTTGTTGGTTGACTTTCAGTTACAAAATTGTGCTCTTTGCTGTTTCTGTTCTGATTAGTCTACTGCCAGGTCTTTGACAGTGTCTGTTTTAATGCACATTTAAATGGATAAAAATGAAATACTCCATGTAGGAGGCCTTGGAGTGTACTAAGTACTGTGCTTCATATTTCTCATTTTTTAAATGCAGGGTATCCCAGGTTCAAAAGGACAGAAGGGAGAGCCTTTGCCAGTGACAGTAATCATGAATCGATTACGGGTAAGAGTATTGGAGCTGCTTTCACAAAACAACCATGTAAGGACTCTGAATAATATGCTGCTGACCCCTGGAAACAATGTAAACCAGTCTAGTCAAGTAGAGGCACCCCATTAGAGGGTATTTAGGGAAAGTGCAAGACTGTAACTGGTTTCACTGTGCCACTTGTAAGTAAAAAAAACAAAACAGAATCACTAAAACTAAAGGGAGGTTGTTACAGATTTAAAGTGTCTTCTGTAAGTGTATAATATTACAATCTGTGACCAATTGAGTCTCGGAATATAATATTTCACAAGGCAGTAAAACTACTGTGGTTTTGCCGGTTATCTACATTGCTGTGGATGGAGCTGCTTATATACTTGTGCATTGTTGTGTCACATGCTACATAAAGATTAAGGATATTTTTTGGTGTCCCTGGAAGACACACATAAAATCTATAATGTCTAACTGGTCAACAGTGGCTCTTATAGAAAAATAAAAGTAGGGATGCTTTGATGTAAACTACATATCATTGTAGTGCCTAAACCTTGCTTATGTACAGTCCTGTATCTTTAATAAAAACATGCCTGCGAATGAAAATGACCCTTTATGTGCTTTTTGTATTCTTCAGGGGGACCCTGGTGACCGAGGTTTTCCTGGAATTTCAGTAAGTGTTTTTATTTTTTATTTGTTATAATATTCTAACAGTCTTCCAATTAGAATGGCTTCAGTTACATTGGGTCCTTGTATCTACAGGGCCCTCAGGGGCGTCCAGGCTTCACAGGACCACAAGGCAATCCAGGGCCACAGGTGAGTCCATTTTGAAGGCAGGTTCTCTGTACGTACACTACATTTTTAATTTGGGTGCTTGTGGAAAGAGATGGATTCACAGCACAAGAGACTCAAGTCCTGTCTCATTCACAGACCAGGGACAGTGGAATGCGAGCTTCCCCACATTGTCTCAAGAGCATGCCATTGTTAAATGTTGCTCTTTGCCATGTTTTGTATTTTTTTTTTTAGAATTCTCCCAAATGAGACGACGTGCACTTTAACTTGTTTCTACTTCAGAAAAAAAACTGTCTTTGTAGAAATAACAGTAATATTTTTCCCAACCTTAAAATGTCAAATCCAGCTCATACCTTTTTTTTCACCTCTTAGGGACGGATAGGAGAACGTGGACCACCAGGACCAAAGGTTTGACACCACCTTCCAAAGCAGTTTACCTCCACCAGGCCTCGTCTCACTGCGAGTCATTAAAAATGAGTTTGCAGGTTTAACAGAATCATGCAAACACTACAACATGCATGCCATGTGCAATTTGTAGGATAATTATTCATTACTGAACTTCTATTTTCGGAAAAACATAGTGTTGTGTTATTGGACTGTATACTGCCTGCAACTTGATATTCACTATCTCTGGACAAAACACTTGGCTGTTTCTTTATGTGGTAGTTTTGGAAAAGTTTGTTTTGGAAAGCTGCCAGATTATCTAATAGTTCAATCTATACTAATGTTGTTGAGTAAATATACTCTGTAGTTGTGTCTGATTTAAAGTCATCTTTTTTTTTTCAGGGTTCCCATGGAGTATCGCCTAAGGGAGAAAAAGGAGGACCAGTGAGTACATGTCCAGGAAAAGCAATCACAACCACTGATCCATACAGATCCATTCACATGCATGTGAAATGTAATCAACATTAAAGCAACTCTTCCTGGTTCAAATCATTTAAGCAATGCAGTAGAAGCCACCGAATTGCTCACCACATAGTTGGTCATTCAGAGCTGCTTAGTTGACGCTACAAAGCAGGAAACTGATTTTGTGTATGTCACTGACATACTTCTTGAAGTGGAATACGGAAGCACTGTGAAATATATCACTACACTTTATGAATACAGTAAGGATTATGATGTGCTTGTTTACAAACGTGAACATCAAACTTGTGGAGTTACTTTGTTGTAGTTTGTTTCCGAATATAGAGGCGTTCCCACTTATGTCCAGCAGGTGTCCCCATTGTTAAACAATGTACTGGAAGATGGGCTGGTAGTTATACTACTAAAACACAAGTCTTATGTAAGAAGGAATTAAGTTTGCATGAATCAAACTTTTCTATACTGTTAAATAACCCAAAAGCAGTCAAAAATGTATTTAAATTGCATTAATCAAAAGTAAACATTCTTGAAATTACACATGAATGTAGGCTTTTTTTATATAGGCTTGTCTTACATTAGATTGGTAGAGACTAATTATCCCCTGTGAAGATTTACTTACACATATCTCCATGTCTGTACCTTAGGGTGAGGTTGGGTTGCCAGGGCAACCAGGTACGCCTAGTCTCTCATTTGGGAAGGAATTATATGGACCCCCGGTAAGCTACACATTTTGTTCTTTCTATATTCTTTAAACAATGTATATACTGTAGAGGTGGTGGGACTTTCTCATTGTATAACGATAGACCCCTCTAGAGAGTTACTCTACATGCCACCAATTGATTTTTTGTATTTGTTTTGATCAATTCTGTATAATATTTTTCCACCCTATTTGACACACCCATTTGAAGAGCAACAGGCAACTTTAATTTGCAATGTAAAGCGAACAACCCTTGTCTGTAGTGGGGTCCTATCTGTGAAGTCTATATATATATACACATTGAATTTTGTACCAGTCTTGTCAGTCACCATTGCAGAAATGTTCTGGGGGACAATGAAGAACAATTGTCCCACACAGTCGTACTGCATTGGTAATAAATTGATAGTAAATTGCATATATCTAAAGAGGAGACAATTATCAGTTCAGTGATACAAAGATATGGTCTGCGTGGGAAAGATTGGATGATAAAAGCCCCACAGCCACTACTTTCCTAAAACAGGATAGCATTTTGAGGTACTACTGCACTTGTCAGATGGCTTGATCATTAAGTTACTTTGCATGATTTTTAAAGAAGAGACAATGGCTATTCGGGGATACCAAGGTATTTAGTAAGTTAGGCTTCTGAGTGGAATAAAAGGGGAAACAAATGCCCCATGTCCAGTCCTCCTGTTTCAATGCTGGGGACACCATAATGTCAATCATAAGTACATTGTTTCTTTATCACACTTTTCATTCACTTCTTTATTGATATACATGTAGTTTTCACTTCAATTTTCACAGGGTGAAAAGGGAAAAAGAGGTCCAAAAGGAGAGGCAGTAAGTTTGCTTTTTTTGCACTGCATGTTAAAATGACTGCTTTGTCTTGATTTCATGTTAGAGTCCAGCTAATTAACCAAGCATGTCAGTGATCAGTCTTAACAACCTAAAACTCAGCCTTTTCTGGGTTCCCCAAAAGTCATGGTTTCCAGTGGTTGCCCAGACCTTGTTTGACAGAGAAGCAGATTAACAATGTAGATATGTGGGATTGGGTGTATTCAGGAACATAATGTGTTCAAACCACACATTGGGATCCTAAAGCAAAGATTGCAGCACAGGGTAAACTATTAATATGACTACCTAGCTTTATATAAAATAAATGTATGTATTTATTTATTTTAAAATGATGTGGTTGTACTATGGTTGCCGGTGCCGGTCTTTCTGTAGAACATGCAGAAGTAGTTGTAAGCAGCTGCCTCAATGTGATGCAAGCTGTTTTAGAGGGCTGAGAGCATGTTGTAGTGCTATCGCACCGTTTGTAAGAAACTGATTAAACGTGGATTATTTCTCAAATGTTTTAGGGCACGTCCAGTTTTTCATCTGAAAAAGGAGAGGACGGAGTGATGGGATTCCCTGGGCAGAGGGTACGTTGTTTTTTTTGGAGGGGGAGTGGAGTCCATGGGGTTTGGAATGTTGTTTGAAAACTGGTATTACAATGGTTATTTCCTAGGGCTTGTCAGGTTTGGATGGACAACCAGGAACCCCAGGGATACAGGTGAGAATACAGTCAACTTTTTATTTTTTTATTAAGCATCCCATGAGTGCTGTTTTGTATTTTATGGTAAATCTGTCACCACTGTTATCTTAGCAGCTGAGACCTCACTGTAAAACCTTATAAAGCTCATATATAGCCGACACCTTCATGGTGTCCAAGCTTCATATCTCCGAAACCATTTGAGGTTGTGACTTCCTGTTTGCAGTTTGTTGTCTTTGTGCATAGTGTTAATGATCACTTTCACTATTGAGGAGAGCTTTACTAAGACCACAGGGGTGATTATTTGAAGATGTCCCCAGATGTTATTGCTCAAACAGACAATGAGATACAAAGTGAATCTAAACAATACACTAGTTAAGGAAGCTGTGATAGACTGTGAAGTCGGTCTTTTAACAGATGAACATGTTATAGGGGGGATCGAACGCTTTCTGCAGAGTGGAAAGTGGAAGAGGGGAATCAGAGTCGAGTGTCTCTCCCTGGTGGTGTCAGCCCGTAACTCTCACCTCTGTACCAGCAGTGTGGTGTGCAGGAGCCTACGTGGAAAAGATGTTGTTGAACATCTTGTTATTTGACAAAGCAGTACAACTGTCAAATCAGCAATGTTCCTCAATCATATCTTTTTTTTTTAAATAAATTGTAAAACTGTGATGCTCCCATCTGCTAAGACGTAATACCCAATCATTTTTATTTTTTTTCTAGTGTCATGTGTGAGTTTCTTCTACTATACTTTATGTGTGTAGTAATGATATTTCGCTTCTGTTCATGACAGGGAATTCCAGGCATCCGTGGTTTCCCAGGAAGAAACGGAGGCACAGGGATGAAGGTCAGGGTTTTACCGTCTCTAAAACACTCTCAATAATCATCTTTTACAGAAAATCTAATCAACTAAAAAGTGTAATACTTACTAAATAAGTATTATTATTATTTGGGTTCATTTAAACAACAAAACCTCTTATAGAGCTATGACATCACACCCTCCCACAATTATCCCCTGGGTGGCAAAAGATACCTGTACAAGAATCTGGGGGTAAATTGAGACACCCTGCCCTCTATACATAGTACTCTGCACTATGCATTACGTTGTCTATTGATTAAAAGCCTTATAGAACTTGTTTTCAGTATACTGTCAATGTACATCACTTTGTACTTAAATACATTGTATGACAAATCTGTAAACCTACAAATGTTCTGTATGCTGTATTTATTGTGCTGCTTTGTATGTTAGAACATTTCAAAACCTTAAACAAAAACGTTCTCAAAAAAAGATTCAAGTCACATGACTGTAGTCATGCACACTTGTTCAGGTTAGTTAATAGCACAAACGTTTGATATGTGTAATGTTTATAAGCATGTGTGTGCAAGCTTTAAGCATTCTTTTAAATGTTGTTTCTAGGGTTCGAGGGGTGAAACAGGCCCCCCTGGACCAACAACATACCTTGACATTAAACATATGCAGTTGAAAGGTATGTGGATTCTTTTCTCTCACAGGCCAAATTATTGTGTTCTGTTTTAAGGTTTTAATCTCAAAATTAAACTACAAACTCACAGGGACCTGATAATAGGTTTGTTATTTGGTTGGTAACAGGACACGGAAATGAGTAACAAAAGAAAATGAGTCATCATTGAGCGGGTTATTGAGTTTTTCCATCATGTCTTTTTATAATTTTCCAGTAGGTAGTTTTTGATGGTGCCAGGAGGTGAGTGGTGTGGGTAAGGAATGAATGTCCAAACAGCTCAGTTCAATAATCAAAACGTCTGTGTTTATTTAGTAAAATAATAAAGCTGTCCCTCTACCAGCAGTGGTATCAGGGAGTAAACCACGGTGGGTTTCCAGTCCCAAACAATAAATACAGTCCACCCAGAAGTCCACATTTGTGCACGGGGAGTGCTCCAATACTGGTGGTGCATGGATGGTGTGGGTTTGTTCTGTGCTGTGATGTGCAGGGCAAGTAGTGCTCAGAGGTTTCTATGCTGGCTCCCTGGCTGCAGCTCACACTTGGCTAGTACTCTGCGAACACAAAACAAAACAAAGAGCAACGGCGCTGTGGCTGGTTGTTCACGTTTCAGTGTAAGGAGCAGTACTCACGTAGCTGTGTCACCCTTTGTACTACTAAACTCCACCCTGTGATCAGCCTGGCACCATGGTCTATATCCAATCGCTGCCTGCCTGCCCCACAGCTGATCGCAATGTGAGTTGTTCAGTGCACTTGCAGCTATGCGCTTCCTCCAAAATGACCAACTTCCGGTTTCCATCTACCATCGAGTCAGCCCATCTATGGGGAAGCATACCACCAAACTTACACAGCGCCCTTTCTGGTAATGTTAGGCAGAAATTCGCTGAATCTGGAATTGTGGGACATGTAGTTTTTCTCAGATGCCTCCTCAGTTTACAGTCCATGCCGCCTAGCTGAAGCAATACACTGTTCATGCCAAAATGAGAGAACATAATAAATGCATGAAAAGACTAAAAATGATTGTGTGTCTGTGAGTTGACTGTATTAATCCTTAGGGACTGTTTTGGATATATTCGTGTTATTCTTTATTATTATCCACACCCGGTGCCTCATGCTTAAGAGAACTGCTAACAGAAACCCACCTGCCATGCACTTCCATTCATTATTGTAATGCATTGTACTTGGTTTTTCACATGGCAATCACTAAATGGTAACGCTGTTTTCCTGATCAAGGTTTCCAAGGTGAACCAGGAACTGAAGGGGAGAAGGGTCAGAAAGGCATGAGAGGTGAACCAGGTCTGCCGGGGTACTCAGGGTTACCTGGACAACAAGCTTTCACACCAGGCAAGACCCATTATTGCTCTGTTTTTCCTCTGGTACAGGTCAAATTATTTTACACTAATTTAAACCCATACTATAGATCAAATCAGGTGCTATTATTTACAAAATGAATATTAAGTTAAGTAGTCCTGGAGGCATCCATGTTTGAGGGTATGCCTTAAAGACGTCACAAAAAACAGAATATCATATTGGGCTGAACACAATTTAACATTGCTCTTCTCTTGTCCTTAAAGTCTAGTCTTATATCTCATACGGGCCATATATAATCATTTTAAATATGCATTGGCTTTCCATGTAGGGTAATCACTAGAGGTCGGCAAGGGTAGAAAATCTGAAACCTGAATGTTTGTGTCCTTGCCTTTCCATTCAATTCAGTGGGCTGAGATGCCAGTTCATTACAAGGGCCCAGCTAAATGTTTACTTCCCTTTTCCAGGGAGACATGGTCCAGCAGGCCCAGCAGGCCGAAAAGGGTCCAAAGGCGTCAGTGGTGAACCAGGACTTCCTGCAGCCCAGCCCGGACCGAAGGGTGAAGAAGGACAACCTGGCTTACCTGGCCCACCAGGACTCAAAGGCCCAAGTAAGTCAGGAAGACTCCACTGTCATACTGGTAGCAGTGCTTTAGTTGTGTTTTATATCTCTTGGAATCCTAGTTTCTCCTACATGTTTTGATTTTCCAAAGTGAAGTTATTTGCCATGTATATTATCACAAACACACTCAGCAAATTAAATCAGTCAAGAATATTAATTATTCTATCTTCACCTAGTGTATTGTGTTTTGGAAATCAGGTAAAAAAAAAAATGTCTTGTTTCAATGTGAAATATATAATAATCAAATATTTCATATCCTACCATACTCAATGCTTATTTAGATTTTTTTTGTTTTTTTTTATATAGATTTCCAGATGTTACTTAAAAATCAGCATTGAATATAATATGCACAAGGAATTTTAATAAACCATATTCCGTGTAGGTATCTGAAGCATTACTTCATACTGCAGTTTGACTTGCTCTGAAGATTCGCTCTCTCACTTCCTCAGGTTTTCCTGGAGGCCCACCTGTAAGACCAGCTGATCGGGGAGTGCCGGGCCCCCCAGGGGGCAAGGGATTCAAAGGTTAGTCTATCAGTCTATAAGTCTGTGACCTAAGGAAATCCCTATCCTTCAAAAAGTAGTATTGGTCGTGCTGTCTGTTACAAGATGCCAAGCCCAACGCTTTTGTTGAAATATTTGTCATGAGTGTTTAAAGTTATATATGTTGACTTCTTAAAGAGAACATGTTCAGCTAAATGAATTATAAATTTCATTCCTGGAAAGAAATCCATTCTTCCCTAGAGACAAGGATGTCTTCTCTGGAGAATTGGGTATGGAATTGTGATGTTTGTGTAACAGGCAGTGTTGTGTGATACACTGCCGTTACGGATTCTGTCTCCTGGAAGTGAGAGGAGATGAGGTTAAAAGCTCTATAATCACAAATATAGACACGCTTGGCTCCTTTGCAGAGTGGTTAAGACGCTTGCTTGCGGTGTGTGGGGTAGCCAGTTCTCGCCCAACCTTGCCCCTGTTAAACCCGGATCTCATTGATAGGCTGAAGCCGATCTCGAGGTTAAAATGGTGAAGAGTGTAAAGGGCAGTGTTGTGTGAAACACTGCCGTTATGGATTGTCCCCCGTCGGTGAGATGAGGTTAAAACCTCTAAAATCACAAATGCATTATGGGTAACCCGCTCACTTGTGGTGCGCAGGGTCGCTGTTTCACGTCCAACCGTTGCCCTGTTACCATTGGGTGGAATATTCGTTATCACAAATGCTTGAGAGCTTCCGAATCTGGGAATCTCTAAGGAAAAGCGGTTATCTTCTTTTTCATGTATTTGTTTGGTATTTTGGTGATGCTCCCTGACTGCTGTTGTATTCTTTCTTATTTTTGTAGGAGATGCAGGGGAATGTTTATGTGAAACTTCCAGAGCCCCAGCAGGCCCCACTGGTCCTGCTGGCATTACAGGACCACCAGGAAGACACGGGGAACAAGGGCAACGTGGAGACTCGGGCGATCCAGGTCCAACCGGGCCAAGAGGACTGCCGGTAAGACGCATTTACAAGACACTTTTGTGCAAAAAGTTCTGAATTGACACTTTGGAGGTGTAAGGTACTGCTATGTGTTGTGTGAAGTGACATCTCAAACAGACTCGGAAGACTGAAGCATTACATGGGTGACAACTGTTTGCTTTGAGAGGTGGAGGGTTCTTGTGGGGTAACTAATACACTAAGACACATTGTGAACATTACTTTTTAACATATTTAGAAAAAATGTATGGATCGTGAAAGCATTGTCGTAATTAACTGGAAATACAGTAGTTTTGTCCTGAGCGGAGAGGACAGGCAGGGTTCATTTTAATGATTTAAACAGTTGCAGGTTTAATGCAGCCAACCTAAAACCCAGTATAGCGGAACTCTGACGGAGAGAGTGCCGCTTGCAGTTGGAAGAGTGGCGTTCTTATAAGCAAGTACATTTCTAGAAAATGTGTGTGTTAATGGCTGGCCACGGGCCCCTAATTATTAATGTTAAATACAGTATATTCTTCATCACAGGGATTTCCAGGAAATGATGGACCTGTAGGTAAACAAGGACAGAAAGGTGAACCTTCTACAGCAACTGAAAAAGGTATGCAATGTTTCCTTTTGAACTCCTTGCTTGTTCAGATTGTATATGTCTTGCATTCTTTGTGTGATTGAGTAGCGCTACAGAACAGGGGGATAGCAGCTCAGCGTTTTTTCATTGGACCCGCCTCTGAGTAAGTTTTAATATTGGATAATAACTCTATTGTTGCTGTTTAGGACGTAAAGGAGAGCCGGGTGATCCCGGTTTGCGCGGCCCACCTGGTCAGAGAGGGCGCCAAGGCAGAGATGGTCACTATGGCATTCCAGGATTAAAAGGCCTCCCTGTAAGTGTTTGCTTAAGAATATTTAACTAGGGGAGTGCCGATACCCGTACTCATTCCTTTAAGAATTGTCTATTGGCATGTATTAAATAAATCTATTCATTAAAGAGTAGGTAGCAGGGCTCCAAAAAATATAGCGTTACACGTTGCTACAACTGTTTAAATAACTTACCTGGAATTTAATAACTTTTTACACTTAATGTCTGTATCAAAGATCTTTTCAAAATGGCCACCCTAGTGCACTGATAGAGTAAGAATTATTGCCGACATTGTCAAACAGTTAACACAGCAATAATGATCCATGATGTGGTACGGAACAGAAAAACCAGAGCACTTGTTGTTATGTTTTTTCTTCCTGCGGTGATTTAGAGGACAGATCTCAAACCCCAGTGCAGTAGAGCAGCCATTTTGAAAACAGCTTTGAAACAGACATTAAAGTTATAAGTGTAGAAATTTGTCAGGATGTTAACAATGAAAGGAAAAATGACATTATTTAAACAGTTGTAGCAACATGTGGGGGACACATAATGCTATATTATTCGGAACCCTGGTATTTACTTTTTAAGATGGTATGGCCTACTGTTTGTTGCAGGGCGACGGGGCAAAAGGCCATCAAGGAGACAAAGGATTTATGGGCCCACCAGGTGTAAGAGGACTGAGGGGTGAAGTGGGTCAGCCCGGGCTTGGCTCTCAGTCTCAGAAAGGTATCCCCGGGCCGCAAGGTGATCCTGGCCTAGATGGTGTCCCCGGGCCTGCAGGTTTACCAGGGCTTCCAGGTAAGTCAAGCCTTTTCAACAGGGACAGTACGTGCAGCCAACCAATAACCTCCTGTACGACAACCAAGCATGAAGATAAAGTTAAGCGATAGCTTGTTCTCGTGTGTGGTGATCGAGGAGATTCCAGACTCTAATAAACGATGAGGCCTGCTGATATTCTCCTTAGTCCCTGTATGAATATTTGTTTTATTTTCGGTGGATTTAAGCTGAGGCGCCACACATTTTAGATCCCAGCACCAAAAATGCTAGATTTTTAAATGAAAACCCAAACATCTCTGTAAATGAATACAGCGTGTATGTAATGCTATGTATTTATCCATGTATGTAGATATGTAAGTATGTTTACATTTATTTCATAAATAATTATTGAGATAAAATCAGTGATTTTGATTGAAACATTTCTTTGACACCACAGCAGAGAAAATAGTGCTGATCAGAACACACACACACACACACAAAAAGTGTTATGCTATCTTAATTAGATGTTTTACAGACAGCAATGAGAGCTTTTGCATCCTGGCATACTGTATGCTTTCTCTCCTTCTAGAGATGAATGCATACTTGTAGAACGTGTCGACTCATGCTTATGCTTCTGCTTCTGTTTTTGCTTGCCCTCTAACGCCGTGCTTGCTTTGCTTGCTTCTTTTCTTTGCTGGATGGAAGGTGAATGTGTCTGTTGCAGTGCTCAGGACGGTGCTGGGAGAGAGGACAATGATACAACCACAGCAGGTAGATGGAATGGAATGGCTTGATAAGTGACATCAACACCGCTGCTTGAAACCTCTTCTCTAGCAGACTGTAAAAACCTTTATTCAAATATTCTTTTTTTTTCTCTACCTCTTCATTTTGTATAGTATTTTCCTTTGCTTTTGTTTTGGCTACAGTTCAATCTTGAATTGTTTACACTAATAAAGGGGACCATACCATTCAGACTGTACTGTATTGTTTTATTGCAGAATAACAGGATTAGGAATCCCAATGAAAGTGAATGGCAGAGTGTAACAGGGCGAGCAGTCCCCCTCCGCCCCTGTGCAGTGTGTTTTGTATTTGTTTTGTTTTATGATTTATTATTGTTTTGTATTTATATGACGGCGAGCGCCGCGGGGCTTATTATTATTAGGTATTTTAACGGCGTAGCCGTTTGTCTATTTTGTTATTATTTAGTAGCGTGGATGGGTAGCCCCATCCACAACACACAATTAGTAAACTCGTGCAGAAGGTGGCCATCTCCCGAATTAATAAGGTGATTTAATTTGTTGCTAATCGGGAGATGGTCACCTGTTATAAAAAAGCCTGCAGCTCTCCAGCTCTGCGCGGGTGTATGAGGAGTGAGAGTGGAGAGAGCGAGGAGAGAAACGTAAGAGTAAAAACATAAAGGATCAGTGACGGCTATTTGCCCAGCCTGACCTTTGTTTGTGTATTTTTGTGTTCGTGATTTTGTTATGTTCAAACCATTTTATTTTCGCTCGGTGAGCAAGTGTGTTTTTTTGTTTAAATATTTTATTTATGTTTGTTGTGCTGAATAAAAACGGCACAGCCTTTACCTGCAGTACTTCCCTGGTGTCAGTTTTCCTTCCTGCGTCTGCCTGACGTCAGACCACTCAGTCAACCTGTCACACAGAGAGATTCCACTTGTCATATAATCTCCATGACTGTGGGACTGACTGTCTCACTTCTATAGAGATTCCACATTGTTTTATGCTACTGAGGACAGCATCACTATCTCCTCCGATAAACCCAATGTCATAAAGGCTTTACTTTTTAAACCTCAGCACAGCTCAGCCTCCAGCCTCCAGTGAAACTGACACCAACCTGCATTTCAAAATAGCGGTGTCTAGAAATGTAAAATAATAATAATAATAATAATAATAATAATAATAATAATAATAATAATAATAATAATAATAATAATAATAATAATATACATAGGCCTACCTACTGTACTGGTGCATTGATTTGACTTTGATCTGCAAAATAAAAAAACATTATTTTTCATTGTCAACTCGGGCATTATAGTGTGTTGATATAATTGTTTACTTCACTGGACTCCAGAGTTTTATTTCCAGCTCAGTCAGAGATTCTGCTTTTGACAGACTCCAGCACCGACGTATATAACATCCTTTGTCAACCAAACGGACTTGTCTAATAATTATTATAACTTCAGGGGGCAGTCTCGAGTCAGGTTCTAATTAGATCGCATCAGGTAGTGCGGTTTATCAGACCCTTTAATACTGAACTACATTTTTTGTGTATCCTCCAATATCCCCAAATGCTTTGTGATATGTTTTGCGAAATACTCAGAACAGGTGCTTGAAGGACTTGTTATCAGTGTACACTCCGCTCTAGGTATTCATTTTTCTGCTTAAAAAAAATGATCTGATAGGACATCTCTGTTAACCAAGTGGGGAAAATAACAAAAGCACAATGTTAAATTAGTCGACTGCAAAAATGAAATGTGAGTAAAAGTGGGATCGGGGATGAACAATTCACATAATTTGTCAGCACTTAATAAAATTAAGGGGACCAGAATTAGGCTCAGGCAAGATATGAAGGTAAAAACAAAGTTTTTTTGTAATTAACAGCTTTTTTCTGAGTTTAATTATGAAACAGTATCAGCTCAATTTGTTTAAAGGGACGCAACCTGATTAAAAATAAAACCTGAAAACGTCAAGACCTACGTGTGTGCGTGCGTGCGTGCATTCGCATTTACATTTTCCAAAATACTTGTTTTATTTCTTTTTATCAATGTGGACCTCTATTAATATATAACACATTATTTTAAAATAAAATACAGTGCATGGTGGGATACTATTGTATTCATTTCCACTGTTCATTGTGCTGCTAGGAACTGTAACCAAACTATTCTAATGGTATGTGGACGGATTAAGCCCGACTAAACATGAAACGGTACTTCAGTGTGGACGCTTTGAGCTGGATTAATTAGAATGGTTTTGAGTACGGTTCTCCAGATCGGTTATGTAGTGTGGACAGGGCCTTTATGTTAGTAAACACCAGCACCATCTACTGCACAGCTGTGTATTGCCAGCAAAACATAAGGTTACTTGATCTCTAGATGGCGCTGGCTCTTAAATTACATTTGAAGGTACAGTACTTGCAGTAAGAAACAGAGCCGATTTTTGAAATGAACAACAGCATAATCTCAGTGGTGTGACTTTGTTTGCAGGAGAACCCTGTGACCTCACGACACCTGGTCCCCCGGGCTCTTCAGGGCCATCAGGACAATCAGGCATCCCAGGTAAGGTCTGAGCAGCATTTACACATGTTATAAACACCATACACGTAAACATACTGTTATACTGTACTGAAAGACCACCTTTCTATAGTGACTGCACAGATTCATATTCTTACAAATGTGAATCGTGTGAGTCCCCGTAAAAAATAAATAAAAGCTATATTCAGTACATCTTTTCTTCGTCGTCTGCATATTATATATTTGCAGATACCATTCGCTGCAAGAAGTCATTAGACAAAGGAGTATTGGCAGTGTAAATGAATTACTGTATTTTTTTTTTTGTTTGTTTTACTATACTAGTGTTATTATACGTCTAAAACATGTCCCCTTGTTCCCACCTCAGGTTGGAAAGGTGCAGCAGGGTTACCCGGTCTGCCAGGCCAGAGAGGATTCGACGGACTCAAAGGTCATTCTGGTGACCCAGGTGTAGGAGGATTGCCAGGACCGCCAGGTACTGTAAAGGGAAAACTCAGAGCATGATTCAAGCATTAATAACCTTCTAGTTAGCACCCTTCACAAACATAACGCTACGGGAATAGATATAACTTTGACTGTAACGCTACATCATTTGAAAAAAAATTTATCTAACTAAATGTTTGTGTGTGTCTGTGTCAGAGAGAGAGATAGTGCAGATGCAAGAGAGGTTTAGTGATAAAAGCAAGAGGGTCGTGGGTTCAATCCCAGGTGGGGGACACTGCTGCTGTACCCTTCAGCAAGGTACTTTACCTAGATTGCTTAAGTAAAAACCCAACTGTATAAATGGGTAATTGTATGTAAAAATAATGTGATATCTTGTAACAATTGTAAAAATAATGTGATAACAATTGTAAGTCGCCCTGGATAAGGGCGCCTGCTAAGAAACAAATAATAATAATGTCAAAGGGAGATAATTAAGCCATAGTATTCAATTTTTGTGTCTGGCATTTGGGTTCATGTAACATGCAGGCTTTATCGGACCTCGCGGAGATTCAGGCCTGCCGGGTCCTACTGGACAGAGGGGTTCCGCAGGGAGGTCGGGTTACCCAGGTGTGCCAGGAGATCCAGGAGAAAAGGGGGCCCATGGGGAGGTCCTGGGAGCCGCACCCGGAGCCCCAGGGGAAAAAGGTCCTCAAGGACAGATCGGACAGAAGGGCCTATCGGGAGATCCAGGGCTGCCAGGATTCAAAGGTAAACTGCTAGGTTAAAGAAGCTTTTGGGGAAACAGCCCTATGGACTGTAAATAAAAAGAGCTCATACTTCATTCATTTAGAATTGAACATGTATGAATTCTCGGTTCTGTTCCCTAAACAACCATGTTGACATGGAGAAAGCAAGAGACATGTGAAGTATATGTGGACACATAGTTCCCATCTATTTATTTATTTATTTATTTAAGTGGAGCCAGTAGTATACCATTATCAAGACTATAATGTGGTAGAAGAACCAGTGTTTAATGACTATGATGTTGGTTTGCCCGTTTCCTTATAGGAATGGAGGGCATGCCTGGTATCCGAGGCTATAAAGGTGAGCAGGGTACGTTTGGCCTGCAGGGAGAGTCAGGCCAACCAGGGCCGGCCGGGCTAAAAGGATTCCCCGGACAGCAAGGCTATCCAGGCTCTCCAGGAGTATTCGGCTACTCGGGGCCACCAGGTGAGTCAGCATTTAAAGCTGTGTAATAAAGGCGCTTTTGATATATGGTGTTAGCTGCAGTACTCTCCCCTTCTTATAGTTTTATCTGCAGCTTACAGCGATTTATTCTTACTGAAACCCAATTCACTACTGTGACCAATTGTATCGGTAAAAGGCAGACAAATTGTAATTTTCAATTTGTTTTAATAGTAATTAAAAATACGGAGCAAACAGTAAAACCTTTTCCCTTGATTCAGACATGCAAAATGGAGTAAAATAGGATTTTGCAGTCTATGCACTGATTCTGAGCGGCCACTTCTGTTTTGGTCAATCTTGCAGGCCTGACTGGTGAGAGAGGGGAAGAAGGCGATGAAGGCCCCCCAGGTCCTGTCGGAATGAAAGGTGCCCCTGGCTCCCCAGGGAGTCCCGGGTTACCAGGGCAACAAGGCCATATTGGCAATCCTGGTGCTTCAGGTTTGGATGGACTTCCTGGCCTTCCTGGTCATAAAGGTAAACAGGAGGTGATTAATCCTAACAGCTGAGTAAATAAATCAATTTGGTATTGCATTGATTTATTTGATGTCACAGGAAGGCGTAAGCTCAGAGAATTGCAATTTACAGCAGTTGATAAATACAGGTAACCAAATGAGGTTGAACTGTCCAGGAGTTTGTTTAGAGCTGGTCAAATCAAAGGTATAGCAAATAAACATAAAAGACTTTAATGCAGCTTTACCAACCCTAACCCTAACTTTTTTACTTATTGTAGTAATAAAAATATTGATTAGTAAATACTGATCACAACAAATCTAATATTTTGGATACTTTATTTAAAAAAAAAAAAAACATTCATAAAAACCCTTTTTCTTATTATCCCAGTCTGTGCAGAGTAAATAAACCAATAAGGTTCATGTATAAAACAAAGCATATCAGGTATTGCTCCATGATGTGCGCTAATAACTTTAGTGAGATTTGAATACTCTGCAATTAGGAATTGCATATCAAACTATTATATGATGAGATCGTGTTCCTCTGTTCAGGGGTTAAGGGATCAAAGGGAATGCCAGGCTTCGACGGAATGCAGGGCCAGAAAGGAGTAATAGGATTTGAAGGGCAAAAGGGGGTGCCTGGATTCCCTGGGGAGTTTGGAAAGAAGGGTGAAGTTGGAAAGCCAGGTGAAAAGGGTAAGTGTCAAAATAAAATCATACCATTACATTATTTTTTTTTAAAAAAGAGTATATCTGAAACAAAACCCACGCCAGAAAAAATACATTTTTTTAACAAATTAAAAAAATAGAGGGCCCAATTTCGATAACTGGGCAAGGCGCTAATGCAAAGGTGGTTATGGTGTGAATATAGGCCATGCAATTATACTTTGCCTAGTTATGTAATTTGCTTTGCACAGTTTTTATGTTCCATTATCGGTAGGTGTTGGCCAGTTTCCATACACCCTAATATTTACTATTAGAAAAATAATGAATGCAATCAATAATAATTATTCAAAAATATACTTATTTTTCTTTATCAATATCACAGAAAACTCAAGCACATAAATGGGATGTCAGTTGTTCCTGATTTGCTATCCCTTTTCATGGATTGGCCAGAGGCTTTATCTAAAATATAATTGAGACAACACACCTACACACGTTACCTATGGACTTGTATACAGTATGTATTTAAATGACACTTCCTGTCATTTAAGGTGATCGCGGTAAAGCTGGACCCCCTGGTGAAAAGCCACACATCCTACCGGGAACAGTGATTGAAATGAAAGGTGAAAAGGGTGATGTTGGTGATCCGGGGAGTGAAGGATTTACTGGACCAAGAGGTGAGTGTCATTACAGAATGAAGGCTCTGAACTAAACTAGTCTTGTTTTCATCAAAACTGCACCAGCCTTTTAATCTACTTAAAAAATTGTATCATGCAGACGGAAGCACACCCTCATGAAATGACTTGTACATTTACCTGACATTTATATACAAAATGTACATTATGTCCTGCAAATAAATTATAGCTGATTCAAGGACTAGAAACATGTAATCAAGTGGTGTCCTTGTGTTCTATTCCAATTGTGTAGAAATAGTAACGCTGATGAAATGCTAAGATAATCACAGTGTTTCAACTCTTACCTGCAAGCGTATACAGTAGCACTATGAGGTCTGGTTTCTGAAGAACGGTTTTGTGTTGTTGGCTTGTGTTTGTATCAAAGGCCTTAAAGGGATGCCAGGTATACCAGGCCAGCACGGTCAGCACGGCTTGCCTGGAGACCCCAGTGATGTGAAGGGTGTTAAAGGCACCACAGGCACTCAAGGGCTTCCTGGTTTCAGAGGACCCCCAGGCTCCCTCGGGCCTACAGGAATCAGTGGCTTTCCAGGAATGCCAGGAGACAGGGTAAGTAAAGAACGCATTTTATTAAATTTAGTAAAAGAGGCTTTAAAACATATTTGAATTGTTGATAACTGGGCTCACTGCCCCTCTTCCATTCTGCCTGAATGTCGCAATGTAGCGTATTATATATTTTCACATGTACCCGCAGGGACCTCTCAGAACTACATTTCCCATCATCCTCCTGCTCACATTTGTAACTGAGATGGATTTACCAGTGAGCAGGAGGATGATGGGAAATGTAGTTCTGAGCGGTCCATGCAGGTACATGGGAAGCCAGCTTGAGGCAGGGAATGCTATTTAAAAGTTTAAAAAAGCAGTCAAAATGTAAAAAAAAAAAAAAAGATTAAAACAACACACACCTTACGTAAACAGATGGGAACATGTAACACAATAAAATGAAAAGGTCCTTATGTGCCCTTTAAGTTAATAAAGTACTGTTTATCACCATGTCATTTTGGGTTTTCTAAATATTGTTTTATTTAAATGATCAATAGCTAACATTGTTCTTTTCTTTTTCAATACCTTTTCCAGGGTGAAAAAGGTGTAACAGGGGGCCACGGTCTTCCAGGTGACCCTGGGCTGAAGGGAAACAAAGGTAGGCCTCAAATACTTCACTGTGATTCAAACATTTTCGTGCGGGACATGATGGGACTGAGTTTAGTTTCTCTTATTTTGTGTTAAGATTTGAAGAATGGGTGAAACTTGTTTGCAAATGGAAAATCTGTGTCTTAACTTGCTTTAACATTGTACACATTTTCACATCCATGCATTAAATCTTGAATGTACAAAAAACAAAAAAGTCCCAATAAAGCCATAAAGCATTAACTAACAGGTGTGGTGTGCTTCACACATTTTAACAGTTTTTTGAAAATAAAAAAACATGCTTTCAGTGTGCTTTCTGGGGTGTTTGTGTACTTGGTTTGATTTCTTCTAGTTTTACATTGGAATTCTGACGGATTGTCCTTGGCTTAAAAACACCCTCCAAACAACCATAAAACAGATTTATTTTTTCTTCACAGGTTAATTATCTTAACACACAAGTCTGGCTGCCACACAACTGTTCAAAGATGTTTCTTTTTCTTATAGTGCTCATCTACTTGTTTTTTACCTGTGGAACTTAACATTGTTGCTGGATGTTCCTAACAGTTAAGACCAAACTTGTGTCCAAGTGATTGTCTAAAGTTTTGTTAATTAACATAAAGAACATTGATTAATGCCGGTTTACAATGGAAGCTGAAACTAGGTCCCAGTGGTTCATAGTTAAGCTATACAGGGATATGTATCTTTCCTAATTAATGGCAGCATTGTACATAAATCTATTCCTTTACAGGTGACATTGGCCCAAGGATTGACTTACCTGGCGTTACAGGTCACAGAGGGGAAGTAGGTGATCCAGGGCTGGCAGGTAAGTAACATTACAAACTCCTAAAGTGAAGATATTGTAAGAGCCAACAGATTCTTCTACAGTGCAGGATATCACTTGATTGTTTTATGCTTACTATTAGCATGTACAGTACATTCGTATGTCACAATTGCATATGGCTAGAGTTTTGCATATGGCTAGATAACCGCTCATCCTATTGTGACCTGGGGGTATAGCTATATGAAGGAAGGCTGCTTGTCTGTCCGGCAGACTGTTTGTCACACATTTCTACATACAGGTAGTGGACAAAAAAATGGAAACACCTGGGTAAATGAGGGACACCAAGTATATTGAAAGCAAGGGCTTCCACACAGGTGTGGCTCATGCGTTAATTAAGCAAATAACATCCCAGCATGCTTAGGGTCATGTATAAAAATGCTGGACAGGCCTGGTTGCCTATAATTATGGCTAGCATGGCTGCACGAGGAGACCTCAGTGACTTTGAAAGAGGGGTGATTGTTGGGGCGCATTTGGCAGGAGCTTCAGTGACCAAGACAGCTCAACTTGCTGATGTTTCATGAGCAACGGTGTCTAAGGTGATGTCAGCATGGAACTCCAAGGGAAAGACATCATCAGCAAAGGGCAACAGTGGGCGGAAGCGCATACTCCAGGATCGTGATATCCGTGCATTAATTCGAAGTGCAAGGCAAAACAGGCGAGCAACTGCAGATTAATTGACTGCAAATTTCAACCTGAGGCGCGAGCAGCCAGTTTCATCAAAAACGGTCTGCCGAGAACTCCACAGAGCGGGATACAATAGTCTTAAGTGACTTTACATTGGTGTTTCCATTTTTTTGTCCACTACCTGTATATCTGTGATGAAAAAAAAAAAAAAAACATTCTTTAGACCAGGCCTTCTCAAACTCGGTCCTGGGGACCCCCTGTGTCTGGTTTCATTCCAACTGAACTCTCAATTAATTAACTATACCCTTAATTGAACTGATAATTTGCTTAATTAGACCTTTTTATTGTTTTCAGCTCTTAAACAGTTGCAGTTCAAGTTACTTATAAAATGTTATAGATAACTTGAAATCTGCAACTGTTAAAGAGCTGAAAACAAGTAAAAAGGTCTAATTAAGCAAAGTATCAGTTTGATTAAGGGTATAGTTAAGTAATTGAGAGTTCGGTTGGAATGAAAACCAGCAGACACAGGAGATCCCCAGGACCGAGTTTGAGAAGCCCTGCTTTAGATCAAGATGTTTTTCATGTTACTGATACTGTCATTTTTAATATATATCCATACCCATCCATGTACTGAACATGTCTAGCTTCTGAGAGCTGAGAATATTAGGCTTCACAGAAAATGCATGGTTGTCTAATTAAGACATTAAGTGTCAAGGTCACAGAAAAAGCTGGAATAGTTATTGATCTAAGCAAGCTATTGTCCCATTTACTTGGTGTTGAAATACTCAAAGCCTTATTTGTTTTGCAGGAGGGCCAGGTTTTACAGGGCAGCCAGGAGACCCTGGAAATCCAGGCTTTTCCGGCATTGATGGCATGAAAGGCAAAAAGGGTCTTCCTGGGCATGAAGGACAAACAGGTATGAAATAGACATGTATGCGATCTCCGTTAGCATGGAGCCAATAGGCTTTTCTGCAGTGCAGGGTTTCACTTGATTTTTTCATACCAATTTTACTATTAGCATAATTATTCATTCATTAATTAACATGCAGGAGGTATATTTAAAACAATGTAATTATGTTCCCTTTGATTATTTTAGACCTGCTTTTTTTGGAATCCCAAGAATAGATCCACTGAGGTAGCCCAAGAACTTAAGCTGTAGTACTAATGTAATTCCCAGCTGTGCCAGTGCAGATGCTTTTTAATACAAATTGACTGTATTGATTTCAGGTTCTGTAGGTATGACAGGTTCTCCAGGAAATCAAGGCGCCAAGGGTGCGCCCGGTATACCAGGCCAGCCAGGAACCCCAGGGAAGTACGGACTGCCAGGCGAACGAGGTATGAGCGTACTGCAGATTGTACAAATATATATTATAGTTGGGTTTAATTAAGTCTAACTCTTGTTGTCTTACTTGAGAAAAAACAGTCTATTATGTATCAGCTCACTTCCTAAAACATAAATGTGCACATTGTAATAAATGCATTATATGTAGGGCTTCTGGTTTTCAGTTTTTATTAATTTTCATTTTTCTGTGCTTATTTTTTAGCTATTTCCGAGTTTTATGTAAAATAGTTATTTTCGGGATTTTCGCTTTTTATATACTAAATGAAATTATTATTTTCGTTTACTTTCCAAAATGTTTGTGTGTTTTTTTCTGTCACAATAGGTATAGTAAAGTATAGTATATACACAACGGACGGGATGCGACAAGCGAATGTGTCATACGACACACCGCACAACGACAAAAAAAATAGAAAAATTATTTTTGATACGAGCCGTTTACACTGCCTCGATGCGATGGGCGACACTGAAGCGATGTGGAAAAAAATAGGATTGGTGTCTATTTTTGCAATTTTGTCTCGCGGCAGCTAGGGAACTGGCCAATGAGGAACAGCTTTGCACGCAGTAAACAATGGCGGAAGAAAAGGTCATTCTTGCAGTGTCAAAATACCCAGAGCTGTACAATAAAGGACACAAAAATGATAAAGGCACAGCAATGAGGGAGAACCTCTGACTGTCCATTTCCAGGGAACTGAATATAGCTGGTGTGTACAATTCATTTACCTTTACTGAAATAAGTGACACTTAAAAGCTATTATGTATTCTACATTTTTATTAGCTGTATAACAGGACTATCATAAGTGTGATTTTTTCCAGCTGATGATACAATCAGAGGAGAGTCACATCGCGCGTGCGCCTGTCGCCACTGGTGTGAAAGGTAGTGTCGCAGTGAAAGTACCATTTTATCGCAGAACAAATCGCATCAAGTCCGGTGTTTAGAGACCTTAACTCAAAAGTACTTGCACACTTAAGTTGTACCTTCATTCCTTTGCTGTCTTCCACAAAGAAATCCCTGTGGCCACGGGCACATTCTTCTGGGGGGTTGTGTGTGTAAAGGCATTTTTTTTATATTTCGCCACAATTTGCAATTCTGTTTTAAATTCTACCTATCTAAAGTAAAATAGCTTTAAATCCTATGAACATGCCTTCTAATTGAAATCTTGTTTTAAATCTCGGAAGTGGAGTAGCCAATAGAAATGTAGGAATTTCCTTCCACTCAGTAGTTGGGGTGGCTTTAAAGTATTCAGAATGAATCAATGATAGATACAAGTCAGGAAGGAGAGACATTGCCCAACTGCACTGGGAAAGGGAGTTCCTTTTTTATTTAATTTTATTTTTTAAATGGGAAAAGGGTGAAGTCCATGTGAATTGAGTAACCATTTCCAGTGTTTTTCGGCTATACACAGATTTAATTTTTGTTTGTATCGGGGGTGTGTTTTATTGGTTGTGCAGAAGCCCTAATTATATGCCTAAAGCTACAACATAAATACAAACTTACATTGACAAACAGATTTTTTTCACTCTGTCTCTTAGATACACACTACACATTGCACTTGTTGAATTCCACAACTATAGTACCACAACAGTGCGTGGGTCACAAAATTGGTGAACCTGTAGCTGTATAGGTACTGCACTAGAAATGACCGGCATAAGAACTTACATTATAACATGCTGCTTTTTATAGGTTTCCCAGGTGTTAAAGGTATAAGAGGTCTTGATGGACTGGCTGGACAGAAAGGATTACCAGGGTCAACAGGTGTGTTTCTGTTCTACTCATTTGAACGCTGTTTTACATAATTATTAGAAGTGCCATTCTGTAGAAGCTTTATACATTCTGCTATCTGCCATGGTTCAGTTTACAGTGCTTTCTGACTGCGTTTGCACACAGCTATGCCTTTTGCTAACAGCACGTCTGTCTTTCCGCCCCAGGTGCTGATGGTTGGGGTTCTCAAGGCATGCCTGGTGCCTCGGGGGTGAAGGGGGAGCCCGGAATTCCCAGTGTCGAGCCGGGGGTGCCAGGAGTTCCAGGTCTAAAGGGGACAAGAGGAGACCCAGGTTAGTAAGCATCCCATCTCTGAGAACTAGCAAAGGTGGGGGGGAGAGATTTCAGTCACCTTTTCTAGGGGCTGCACTTTGATTTACTCTGTGGACAGGTCCGGGGTTCTTTTGCAGAAGTTCTGTCCTCTGATTGACTGCACTAATGAAGGCTATTTGAAGAAACTTTGTTAGTAGTTATTCCGCAGAGTCTTGGCTTGGGATTGAAGACAATTTTAGGAGGTGCTTGCCCAGTTCTGTCTGAACTATGAACTAGCATTTGTTAGAGGTGGCATTGTACATGTTGTGGATGTAAGGTAGCAGTTTTTTCATGGGTGGTATTTATACACACATTCTCTGTGTATCAGGCTTTTGTTCCTGTTTTGCTATTACCAGGTAATGATGGACCAATGGGATCTTCTGGACTTCGAGGTCCGCCCGGGCTGCCAGGTGCCTTCGTCAGAGCAGGGTTGAAGGGGGAAGTGGGCTCTCGAGGACCACAGGGGCGTCAAGGTACTGCTACTGTAATGAAAGCCTCCTAATAAGAGGTTGCAGTTTAGTATATTTAGTTAAATAAAGTGCACATATTTAATATATCGGTGTGTGTCAAAGAATAATAGATATTGCTGATATGTGGAGCTGTAAATGAAATAATTAGCGTGACTACTGATTCTCTACTCAGTCAAGAGCATTAATATTTGATTTGAAGGGGTACTTTAACAACCCTCGTCCATAACTAATTCCAATGTGCAGTTATTCATGACCACTGGGAACATTCAAAAGAGCTGTTGCTTACCAGGACATAGTCCCTGTGAGAGACAAGGATGCCAACAGGAACATGCCTTCAGAGTTAACTACAGATTTTTTAAAACCAGTGCTGACCTCGGTAGAGACTAACCTCCTTTCTTGTGTAGGTTACCCCGGGGCTCAAGGTGTTCCAGGCAGGTCAGCTCTGCACGGGGCAGAAGGAGAGCCAGGGGAGCCAGGACCTCTTGGATTGGACGGGCCCCCTGGTGTGAAGGGAGAGTCAGGGTATTCAGGAGCAGCTGGAATCAATGGGGTCTCTGGTGTAAAAGGTATCTAGTACTCTTACAGTCAGTACCAGTGCCTACTTAAGAGCATGTAGTGCTAAAACTGTTATTGTTATTATTTACACACTGAAGGCGAGATTCCATCCAGAGAAGTAGTTTAATGTGTGTTTCTCTGAAAATATTTGTTAATGTTCAGTCTGAAAATGTGACTATCATCACTGTGCTGAGGTTCTGAAGTACAGTAATCAGGTTTTGAAGGTGTGCTTATAGAGGTAAATATGACACTTACCGAGTCACTGAAGTATATTTACCTGTTGCTTTTTCTATAAAAAAAGGTCAGAAAGGTGAACAAGGCATGATGGGATTCCCTGGCAGAGTTGGGTTACTTGGAGACAGGGGGCCAGTTGGACCAAAGGGCGATACAGGACTCACTGGTAAAGTCCCATTAACTCTTCAGAGTCCTAAAGCGTTGAATGTGTAAACTGTGGCCTAAACATTGATATTGCAACACAACCCATAACTGTATGTGACAGAAGCTAATGCTACAGTGACAATCAGTTAATGCATCATATGAATAATAAGGAGGTGTGGAAAATTACAAAGTTTAATAAGGTTCACCGTAGCTCGTCATAAAATATGGCTACTATAAAACAAATATTTAAAAAAGAGCAGGGGGCAGGTTGCCCTTTGTATTCCATGAAAGCCCCTGGCACTAACCTGTCCTTTTTTGCTCACTGCAGGTTTGCCAGGTCCCCCAGGTTCTCCGGGGCCAGCCCCCTTACCCCCGCGGCTGACAGGAGAGCGGGGTGCTCCTGGACCGCATGGAATACACGGGCCTGCTGGCGTTCAGGGGGAGTCAGGGCCACAGGGCCCCCCAGGAGATGCAGGTAGGGTTGGACCTACACAATTGTAGTGTGTTTTAACTAGATAAAATGACAGGGTTAAGTATCACAAAGCAGCAGGACCATTGTGAAATTTATATCTGAAATTTCTGATATTGATGTATAAACACAGGAAGCAAAAGATTTGCAATAAAAGCAGTATGTATTGTAGAAACAAAAGCAATGTTTTACAGGGAAAATGTTTTCTGTTTATACCGTACATTGTACAGGAATGAAATGTGAGTATTCTTACGCACTTCTTAGGTTTCATGGGCCCAAATGGGAAATCAGGTTTTCCAGGCGTGGGCGGCAGGCCAGGTAACCCAGGTTATCGTGGTGAAGTTGGATCCGTCGGCCCGCAAGGCCTTCAAGGACTGGAAGGTACGTCATTCTGCAGTGTAGCCCTCTCCTATCCCAGCTGCCAGTTGAGTAAATAAGATTAAAAAAAACACAATGTACAGGGTAAATCTGAGATAAATTACAAACAGGAACCAAAACAGAACCATGTATTCATCATGATATTCATACCGGCCTGCTGGGATTACAAAAGATTCTGGCTGGTCAGGTTTCACAGTACCTGTTTGGGGTTTGGGGAAAGGGCTCTAATTAGAAATATGTGTTATCATTTTTTAAGGGTCATCGGGTCGTCCAGGTAGCCCTGGTTTGCCAGGCATGCCAGGCCGCAGTGCTAGCCTCGGGTACCTTCTAGTGAAGCACAGCCAATCGGATCAGACGCCAATGTGCCCAGTGGGAATGAGCAAACTCTGGGACGGATACAGCTTGCTTTACTTTGAAGGCCAAGAAAAAGCTCACAATCAGGACCTAGGTATGACTCATAATTTATGAGGGTTTTTTGTTTTTTTTTATTCAAAAAATGACCTGTAACATGTTCATCATCCTCTGTTACGCAGAACTTGCCAGTGTCACATCATTGCCATTGTCAGTTTCCAAGAAACAAGCCAGTTAAATAACTTATGAGAAATGTTACAGGAGTTGTGTGCATTGTGTTTTCTAGGAATGGCGGGATCATGTCTACCAAGATTTAACACAATGCCGTTCCTGTACTGCAACCCTGGGGACGTCTGTTACTATGCAAGCAGAAATGACAAATCCTACTGGCTGTCAACCACCGCTCCCTTGCCCATGATGCCAGTGGAAGAGGATGAAATAAAGCCATACATCAGCCGCTGCTCGGTCTGCGAGGCCCCATCCCTTGCTATTGCTGTGCACAGCCAGGATATCACAATACCACAGTGTCCTGCAGGCTGGCGCAGTTTATGGATTGGTTATTCCTTCCTAATGGTACGTATTGAACTGTTCCGAAAATTTAATTCTGTCAGGAATACCTAAACCCGGTGATCAAGTGTGAGAAACGCTCAGACCAAACCAAACTAACTACATCAGACCATACAAAATATTCCAGTCTAGACACAATGGGACACAAAAGTTTTCCTGTTACATAATTCTCTGAATAAATCATTGGCAAGGGTTGCAATGCGGGAGATGGAACTGACCCAAAATATATATTTATGCCGGACCATTTTTTGGTGCGTCCTTTTGTTTTTTGTACAAAAATCCACCACCAGATGGTGCTGCAGGATTATCTGTACTGTACTTATCCAAAATCAGTTTTCAATGTAGGGCCACTGAAAGAACAATCTGAGCTGTTATTCGTTTTTTGGTAAAACTACAGTATAAAACAAGGACCAGGGGTTGGACCTGGTTTTCATTCCGACCGAGCTCTCAATTACTTAACTAGATCCTTAACTGAACTAATAATGTGCTTAATTAGACCTTTTTAATTGTTCTCAGCTCCTAAAAAGTCACCGATTTCAAGTTACTTATAACATTGTATAGTTAACTTGAAATCTCCAACTGTTAAAAGCTGAAAACAATTTAAAAAGGTATAATTAAGCTAATGAATAGTTCAATTAAGGGTTCAATGAAGTAATTGAGAGTTCAGTTGGAAAGAAAACCAGCAGACACAGGGGTCCCCCGGGACCAGGATTGAAGAAGTACAAGGCAGTTATTTTAATTGTTTAATATGCATTGGTTTAGAAGAAGTGATTTAGAATTACAATCCTAGCTGCAGCTTTCTTGTCAGACCGAGCAGGCATGTGAGGGAATAGAACTAACCGCTTGTGTGTTCTTGTCCTTAGCATACAGCAGCAGGTGACGAAGGGGGCGGCCAGTCCCTGGTGTCACCTGGGAGCTGCCTGGAGGATTTCCGGGCCACTCCCTTCATTGAGTGCAATGGAGCGAAGGGGACCTGCCATTACTTTGCAAACAAGCACAGCTTTTGGTTAACCTCAATAGACAGTTCATTCCAAAGTGCGATTGTCTCAGAAACACTGAAAGCAGGGCAGCTTCTGTCTCGAATCAGCCGGTGCCAGGTGTGCATGAAGAACCTATAACGTCCTCTATTGAAAAAAAAAAAAAAATTTAAATCTGGAGTAAAGCAAACTCTATGTATTTTAATTGGTGTTTTTTTTTAACTTATTACCTCAGTGAAGCTTTTAATATACATCGACAGAAGCAAAAGGTATCCAGAAAAAAAAAAACAAGAAAAATCCCCATGTTTTTATGCACTGCTTAGTAATGCTCATATATAGATGCAAATAGTATTTAATGATATTAAAACATCACTAACAATATTCATAAATGTATAGTTTTTGAAAGTTACAGAGCAAAATGATTTCTTCCAACACCTTTTGTTACTTTGCCTTTATTTTTTTTAATTTAGATATCTTAATATGATTTCATGTTATAGTATTATTTTTTTCAAATAAAAGGCAAACGTAAAGACAAGAAAGCAACTGCTTGTTCTTTTCTTAAGGGCAAGCCACATGAAGCACAGATTCATTCATTGTATCCTTTTTGCTTACCCTTAGAAACTTTTTTTTATACAATTTGATGACTGCAGGATTTAGCACTGAGAAAACCAAAGGCACTGCATGAATCTTAATTACTTTAGGATCAAAGCTTTCTATCTTTCAACAGGGACTAAAATCCCAATATATAAACTACATTACCAGACCATTGTTCATCATAAAGTACCAGAAGCTGTACAAAAACATGCTAAGAAAAAAAATTTAGGTTGGAGAAATATGCACTGAAAAACCTTTAGTAAGTCATTTTTGGTACTGAAGCATGTAATATCATAAAATCAATAAACTCAAACATATATTTGTATGTACATATTACCATGTTTAATATTAATTGTTGTGTTATATATATATATATATATATATATATATATATATATATATATATATATATATATATATATATATATATATATATATATATATATAATTATGCTGAATAAAAAAAAAAGTACCACTAACCACTTGCATTATGATATACCACAGTATACAGACAATAAATTGTACAAATTAGGCTAATCATTTCACGGTTTCACACCCACTTTCCAAACGTGTCAGAGATGATGAAGAACACACGTGTCAAATGAGAGGAGGCCATTCAGCCCATCAATTTTCATCCAGTTCCTAGTAGCTGGTTGGGATCCATTAAGAGCAGACTAATTTAAGCTCCGGGATCAATGGCTCACAGAAATAACACGGCTTGGTAACCCAAATAAAATATGCTCTATTTACACATTACTTGTTGAAATATAATTGTGTGTGTGTTTTCCGTTTGAGTTTCAGTTAATAAGTTGTTGTTTAATATTTGTTAAATAGGATTAAAGAATGTTAAATAAACCAACAACAATACATAGCAATTTAATGAGTATCAAACTTGATTTAATCCTTCAAAACAGTAAAAATACATAAGTATTTTTCTTAGTAGAGTCTTTGACTCTTGGTTTGAACCAAAGTCTAATCTATCCTTCTGCTTTTCCTAAGAACACTAAACGATGCGCTTCCCATTCCTAAGAACACTAAACGATGCGCATCCCATTCCTAAGAACACTAAACGATGCGCATCCCATTCCTAAGAACACTAAACGATGCGCATCCCATTCCTAAGAACACTAAATGATGCGCATCCCATTCCTAAGAACACTAAATGATGCGCATCCCATTCCTAAGAACACTAAATGATGCGCATCCCATTCCTAAGAACACTAAATGATGCAGCATCCCATTCCTAAGAACACTAAACGATGCGCATCCCATTCCTAAGAACACTAAATGATGCAGCATCCCATTCCTAAGAACACTAAACGATGCGCATCCCATTCCTAAGAACACTAAACGATGCGCATCCCATTCCTAAGAACACTAAATGATGCGCATCCCATTCCTAAGAACACTAAACGATGCGCATCCCATTCCTAAGAACACTAAACGATGCGCATCCCATTCCTAAGAACACTAAACGATGCGCATCCCATTCCTAAGAACACTAAATGATGCAGCATCCCATTCCTAAGAACACTAAACGATGCGCATCCCATTCCCAAGAACACTAAACGATGCGCATCCCATTCCTAAGAACACTAAACGATGCGCATCCCATTCCTAAGAACACTAAACGATGCAGCATCCCATTCCTAAGAACACTAAACGATGCAGCATCCCATTCCTAAGAACACTAAACGATGCGCATCCCATTCCTAAGAACACTAAACGATGCAGCATCCCATTCCTAAGAACACTAAACGATGCAGCATCCCATTCCTAAGAACACTAAACGATGCGCATCCCATTCCTAAGAACACTAAACGATGCAGCATCCCATTCCTAAGAACACTAAACGATGCAGCATCCCATTCCTAAGAACACTAAACGATGCGCATCCCATTCCTAAGAACACTAAACGATGCGCATCCCATTCCTAAGAACACTAAACGATGCACATCCCATTCCTAAGAACACTAAACGATGCAGCATCCCATTCCTAAGAACACTAAACGATGCACCATCCCATTCCTAAGAACACTAAACGATGCAGCATCCCATTCCTAAGAACACTAAACGATGCGCATCCCATTCCTAAGAACACTAAATGATGCGCATCCCATTCCTAAGAACACTAAACGATGCAGCATCCCATTCCTAAGAACACTAAACGATGCAGCATCCCATTCCTAAGAACACTAAACGATGCGCATCCCATTCCTAAGAACACTAAACGATGCGCATCCCATTCCTAAGAACACTAAACGATGCAGCATCCCATTCCTAAGAACACTAAACGATGCAGCATCCCATTCCTAAGAACACTAAACGATGCAGCATCCCATTCCTAAGAACACTAAACGATGCGCATCCCATTCCTAAGAACACTAAATGATGCGCATCCCATTCCTAAGAACACTAAATGATGCAGCATCCCATTCCTAAGAACACTAAACGATGCGCATCCCATTCCTAAGAACACTAAATGATGCAGCATCCCATTCCTAAGAACACTAAACAATGCAGCATCCCATTCCTAAGAACACTAAACGATGCGCATCCCATTCCTAAGAACACTAAACGATGCGCATCCCATTCCTAAGAACACTAAACGATGCGCATCCCATTCCTAAGAACACTAAACGATGCAGCATCCCATTCCTAAGAACACTAAACGATGCAGCATCCCATTCCTAAGAACACTAAACGATGCAGCATCCCATTCCTAAGAACACTAAACGATGCAGCATCCCATTCCTAAGAACACTAAACGATGCGCATCCCATTCCTAAGAACACTAAACGATGCAGCATCCCATTCCTAAGAACACTAAACGATGCAGCATCCCATTCCTAAGAACACTAAACGATGCAGCATCCCATTCCTAAGAACACTAAACGATGCAGCATCCCATTCCTAAGAACACTAAACGATGCAGCATCACATTTCTGACGACCCATGCTCAGCAAACGGAACCATGGGCCACACCTGTATGAAAACAATAAGATTTTAAATATGAGTGGTTGTGTTTTTGTCACTTTATTAAACAAACCACTATTTTTCATTAGAATTTTAACCCCAGATGGTCTCTTCAAACATCATGCCACAAGTAATTAATACACTTTAAAAAAAAATTTTTTTTTAAAAATTTGGAATAAAATACAAAAAAAAAACTAAGATTTACAACTGCAGCATCAGATACCACATCCAAAGAACACTACTGGGGCTTCCAAAATAAATACCTTCAGATGCTAAACCCTTTATACAGCATGACCCATTACAGTGTTTCACTGTGAAAATGATGCGTGTTACCTTGATGATGGTACTGTTGCTTAAAGATGGTGCCCATATAAGTTGTTTGTGCAACTCACTTGTAGATGATGGCTCCCTGTATGACATGTGGTGGTAGTCCTAGAAATGTGTTGCCTCCACAGGCAACAAACAACTACCAAACAAACTCCTCCCCTCCACGTGTCACTGCTCTACTGTGCGTGTTTGTTGTTTGTAGTAAATATTGAATTAGTTACTTGTGAATATTACTCTAACTGGGTGCTCAAATACTCGTTCATGTAATTTCAAGATCACTGGATTGCTAAATTCACAAAATGAAACATGGATTGATTATTAAGTATCATTTTTTATTTTTAAATTGACAGGTCTTGTGGAATGTGCACTATAAATACATATTTTTCAACAGACAAAATATACAAATAGTAGACATACAAAATAGATTCACAGTAAAAAAAAAAAAAAAAGATAAAAAAACACATATCTGAAATATCCAACCATATAATAGTAACATGTTGAAAACACAAAAACTGGACCTAGTTAATTTATAACATCAAGTAATATACAGTAATAAATGTACTCTAGTTCCTAAAAACAGGACCCCTTTATTAACTTTCCTTGTTAACACAGCCTTGCCTGCAAATGAAATGACAGTGCTACAACCATACCTTGTGTGCGAGTACTACATACATAAAAGTTGTGAATTACATTAAAAGGCTCAATCATTAATGTAGACTTATTTAACAGTAATAAAAGCAACAGAATATGCAAATGACCATGTGGTTTCAACAATAAATAAGAAAATTCAATTCACTGGTACATTTTGCATTTTTTCAGTAAAAAGCTTGTCTCATACCTCTAGCATTACCACATAAATTATTTCATGTTTAATTAAACACAGCAGCCAGGCCTAGTCCTTTTTCCATCATTGTATTCGGTCAAATCTACAGTCTGAGAGAAGCCTTCATTTCTGTTCTTTAAAATCACTGGCACCACCATGTCAAATAAGCTTTCAAACAGTGTGTCGACGTTGTACCCTGTTTTGGCGCTGGTCTCGAAGCACATCTTCTCTGCAGGGAGGCAGTCCTTTTCCTCTAGCATTTTATACTTCAGAATCCTTTTATACAGCGCGACGGCATCCTCTGTGTGCACTTGCTTCCGCAGTCTGGGGCTGCCCTTAGTCTGAACTGGGCTCTCATCTCCTTCTGCCTCTTTAAACAAGGCACAGTCATCCGTCAGGTCTGCTTTATTTCCAACGATGGCAAAAATACAGTCCGGCTTTGCGGTGTCAGTCACTGCCAAGAACCTGTCTTCCAGTTCTGCTAAGCTCTGCCAATTTGTGACATCATAAGTGAGAATGACAGCATCGGCTCCGCGGCAGTACATGGAGCCCAGGCCATGGAACTGCTCTCGCCCTGGCAAAGAGAAGGGGAATCTATTATCAGCTGAGCTGCACAATAACAGACAGTATCATTCTGTACAGTAATGAAGCACATGCCTCCAAGTCTGACTCAATTCAGCTGTCAGGGTTTAGTCCCATGTAATACTTCCTGTTGCAATAGGCAGCAGCACGATACTAACTAATTTGTAGAAATATTTAGTTTTTTAGTTGATTTGATTGTCTTTTGTAAGTCATTAATTAATAAAAACCCTTAAAATTGTCAAATTTTCAGCAACCTGCAATAAATTAAACCAAACAATAATTTCCACACTGAATTCAAGAGGTTTCCTGGGTTTTAAAAGGAATAAACTAGTGAAATTAAATCAAATTTGAAGTGTTACACTCTTTAAATGATGCGTATTTGGAATGCATCTGAAACAGTCTGAATTTTAAAAGGGTGATATTTGGACCCTGGGTTGAGATCACATGCAATGACCTTCACATGTCAGTAGATCGCTTTTAATAATCCCAGTGACGCATTATTTTAGAATGAAGTGCACTAGGGATAACATATGACTACAGTATATGGTTGTTTACAGAGCTCTGTTTGAATAGCCTTCCTGTTTCACGTGCAATCATGTGATTGTGATAATGCCCTATATAGTACGGTGAATAACACCAAGCAATTTTTACCAGAGCAGTAATCCCACTGAAAAAAAATTACTCCGAGAATTCAACAGAACTGGGATTTCTTATGGAAGCTGTGAAAAGTATTTTACTGGTATCTTTAACATTATAATGCTACTAATACAAATGTAATCAAATAATGAAAGCTGTTTGTTAATTACAAAATAAACGTTTTTGGGACTTAGTTTATTTTTTTCAATTTTTAATGTCTGGTTTCAATGTTTCAGTAAGCACTAACATTGGTAGTATCATGTAGACCAAAATGAGTGCTAATCGAGGTCTGTAAAAGCAGACATATAACCTAAGTTGATGTTATTTGCTATTTTGAAGCAGATCTAGAGATATCAGTGGCACAATTTGTAATCATTTACATTCCATTCCAGAATTCTGAATCCACTAAAAGCCAATCAGAGCCATCTCCTCTCTCTCTCTCCCTCTTATTAGATCTGAAAAGCATACTTTCAACAGGATTTACCCTGCAAACCCATTCTGATATCTAGATTCCTGTAGCAAGGTCTGCAGGAATCTAAATACTGCTGAATCATTGTAGTCAGGGTTCATGTTTTAAAATGAGCTCTAAAACCACACGGTTTTCAGGGGTAAAGAGAAGACGTCTGTGGGTTAAATCCGCCCTGCAGGGGGACACTTGTAGAGGTTAGGGTCTCCGACCTTGATAGAATACCCATAAAATCAGGGTTAATGTCTGATATTTCACATCTAACAACCACTCACATTTACGGGCATCACATTATTGCAAAACAAAAACCACTAGGAAGCAACGTAAAATTGCAACTACATTAATCATAGCTCTTGCCAATAATACTACTGACAGTACAGCCTATGCCATTCTCATAAAACAAAACAGGGTCATGGGATGACCTACTAACAAAACTTTCACAGGTTACGTAATCTTTCTGGTGTTTCATTTCCAGTAGACCTCTACACAGTGCTGGTAACACAGCTATCAGCAACAAAAAAAAATGTAATGAAACTACATGGTCCTTTCTAAACTTGGCTCTTCATTTTAAGCAGAGAAAGATTGATATCCATATCAACTATATTAGCCAGTCATTGTTATCTAGTTACAACTAATGCAGTTTCATTGGGTAATAAATGCTCCATACTCACTGACAATTATCTATTTAGGGATATTTAGTAAGTCATACTAGCACAATATATTCCAAGACAATACATCTAGATTAAATAGTTCAGATGGTTGGTGTAATTAGCTTTCTGTTGCATACAGTAGCTATTGAACTATTTGTGTTAATCAATATAGTATAATGAAATTGAGCTGATCTCTAAAGTGTCTACGTTAGCATAAACCCAAGAGAAGTGTTAATCAGAAATGGAAAAATCTCAGCTTGTGCAATGTAGGCCTATTGCAAGATATATATACACACACACACACACAAGGTTTGGTGGGGGATAGTTTGTAAGCTTGGTAAGTATAGTTATGGAATAGTTAGTAAGCATGGCAAGTCATGCAGACAACAATTGAGAATCCTACAGAAAACACATGAAACTATTAAACAAGTAAGGGACTACATATAGTTACAGTTAGGAAAATGTAGTAATATAATGAAACCTTTTACTCAGCAAGAATGTGTGGGGGGTGGCATTTGTGTAAAATTGAATTGAATAACTTTCTATGAAATCTACTCTTTGATAGTTTTGATTTAAGTTTTTGAACAACCTCCAACATGGGCTCTGCACTGAAACCCCCAGGTGAAGAACTGTGCAACAAATTAATTGTTCAGGAGACACAGTATTAACAAGCAAGGAGGGACTGACAAAATAATCCCCCTAACATTTCTTATGGACACTGCTCAATTTTTGGTGTGTCTTTCCAGTAAAAAGTAACCCACATTCACATCTGTTATACAGGCATCAAAGTGGGTCTAACCTGTCATTTACTTCTATATATATATGGCATCCTATCTTAATTCAAAAACTGCCATGGACTCGATATAATGTGCGGTCCTTTTGCATTGGTCTATTACTGTAGTTTCTACCTACAGTATAAAAAAAAGGTTGTTTGTTTTTTGCATGTGTGGTCACTAGCAATATCCATAAACACAATGTCTAACCAACCTGATCAAAGTACAAACGACACACATTCGAGTTCTGGTTAGGGGTTAAAAATTTAAAAGAATTCAGTAAAACAAGCAACGAACTCACTGTGGGGCGTTGTGAACTGTATCCCACACAGTACACAAACCACCAACTAAACCCCTTACAACACAAAAAGAGCATTATGCCTCTAGGGGCCAAGAATGTATTCTCCCACGCAATAAATACTAGTTACAACAGTAGTTTTTTTTGTTTTTTTTTTTGGTTTTAATTGTTTGTTTGTTTTGTTTTTTACGATAAACAGGTTTTTAATGTTGGTGTTGACAACAGTGTTTATATTCTGAATGTTATTTCTTTTTTTTAAATACCAATAATACGGCTAAAGAAAATAACTAACTTATATGACTCCGAGAGGTGGAGGAGATGAATTGCTAACGTCTAATTAATTATTAAATTGTACATACCTGCGGTATCCCATATTGAAATGTTATGCGGTCCCCACTGCTTCAAGAAGAAAGCGCCCCCGATTGTGCTAATTGTATTTGTAAACTTCCTTTCGGTGTACCTGTGCAACAAAGACGTTTTTCCCACGTTCATGTCCCCCAGCAGTACCAATTTTACGTCAGGCTTCATCTTCACATACAGTGACAGTTAGTTTTCAAGCAGCACTACTCAATCACTCACTCATTCAAATGTCAGTCTTCGAAAAGCGGCTGCTATCCCGGTTGTTTCTTTAACAAACGCGTTTGTTTTTTTTTGTCACAGATAAGGTCGCCCTGGCTTAACTATTTTTTGGTCTGTATATTTTACAACTAGTCTCAAGCCAAGCGTTGCTAAGTTTGATTAATTTACCAAGAAGGGCGAAGTAGCAGAAAATAAGACTGTATCAGGTCTGCTCGTGACTAGTTTGAAGTCAACTTCATAGAGATGATGACGAAACAGGAAGCTGTAGCATTCCACGTTTTTATCTGAACTTTTTGTGGTGAGTCAGAAGAACCCTATGCCTGCTTTTCAGTTTCTTGTGATTTGCACGTAGCCCTAACGGGTTTTTATTAAATTGTGTAATTTGACCCAAGGTTAAAAAAAAATGTAATTGCGTCAGAACTGGAGTGGTTCGAACCAAGTCAGATGTACCTGGCTTTGTTTTTGTAGTGTAGCCTATCCAACAACGTAGTAGCCAGGTATCACTTCGTTTTCCAAACGCAATCACTAAGTACTCTGTTGTGAATACGAAGTATATTTGCAAACGATTATAATGCGGCACTTTTGTTAGTACTGTTTTTTTTGGGGGGTGGGGGGCGGGGCAGGCCCGGGCGGGCGGAGTGGGCGGGGGACGGGAAAGGAGGGAAGGGGAGGGGGCGGGGTAATCTCCTTCAGAGGGACTCTCAAAGTACCGTACTGTACAACTCATAACAGATCAGTGAAAACAATTAACGCACCTTTTTAATATACATATCTCTCATTAGACCCCATGCATTTTTCCCATTGTGACAAATGAGACATGTCTGATTTAAAGGCGTTTATTAAAAAATAATAATAAAATAATACAATAAAAAAAACTATACATAAAATATGATTTTTTATTTACATTTTTAGAAATGTTAAAACAGTTTGTGTGAACTCTATGGAGTTCGAAAAGTTGTTCTGACAAAACTTTGAAGAAAAAAACATATATGCGTTATAAAACAGATACATAACACTCTTAGAAAAAAAAAGGTTCTATCTAGAACCATAAAATATTCTTCACACCGATGTCATAGGGGAACCTTTTTTTGGTTCTTCGAAGAACCATTTTAGGTTCTACCCCCCCCCCCCCCAACCCAACCCCCCCCCCCAACCCCTAAGGGTCTTTTAAACCATTTTTCCTTACCCATGCATATTTTATCTCCTATACGGACCCTTCAATCTAGCTGGATTCCTCTTGATTCCAAGCACTTGCATGATCATTATCATTAGGTATGTTATTCAGAAAACAGACAGATGTGTTGTTTAGACGTTGCTCTCATAGTTGCTCTCACAGTGGGACATTTTTATCACTTTTTTAATATATTGCTCCTGCTAGAACATTATTGTGTGAAATTAAAGATTAATGTAGTTTATTTTGTTACCGTAACGTTTAACTATGTAGATAGACCATTCATTTTTACAATTCTCCTCTGTAAGTTACCTTGGACAAAGTTATTTTACAAATAAATAAGTAATAACTAGAAATAATTAATTAAAGCAGTAATAAATAGAACACACAAATTACTATAACTATAACTTCTGTGTAAGGTAAAATAAAATAAAAAATGCAACAAAACATTTTTCTTTTTCCTAATTGGAGAGATGCAGCTCCATTTATTAAACACAATCATAAAATATGTAAATATGTAAATAATTTAAATGAAATGAAATAAATTCATTAAATGAAATATTAGGAGTAGAGACTTCCCTTCACATTTACTAGGGAACTCCAGCTACACTGTAAAAACAAACTTAAAAAAACTAAAACACATTTCTGCAACACTTTCAGAACCTTAACAATCACATTTAGTGTTTATTATCTAAACACAGGCCGAAACAGCATTGTATAGTCTTTGAAGGCAAATTGGCACTGTCTTTGAAGGACTGAGTTTGAAGACAAATGCCTCCAAAAAGCCCATTGTCTTCCTCATCTGCTTTGGATATTTAATACCAAAAATATAGTATAAAGAAAAGACCCAAAGCGAGAGACACATCCAGATCAAGATTGTCATTTAGCATGGACTGGCCATCCATTCCGACAGTCACTCTCTCATAAGACATTGGATTTCCCTCTGCTCAGTCACAGGGTCCTGAAATATATATATATATATATATATATATATATATATATATATATATATATATATATATATATATATATATATATATATATATATAATTCAGAAATACATACATGTCAACATGTAAAAATACATATACTGTACAAACAAAAAAACACATTATCGGCTTATCTATAACTTGGAGGTCATTCAAAATGTTTCTGATGGGATAATTGCACTGGCTGAATATTATTATTTATTTCTTAGCAGACGCCCTTCTCCAGGGCGACTTACAATTATTACAAGATATCACATTATTTTTACATACAATTACCCATTTATACAGTTGGGTTTTTACTAGAGCAATCTAGGTAATTCATCACCAGTGATGAGAGTAACAGTACATATTGTTTATGGATACCTGTGAATTAAAGGTATTTCTTATACACTAGTTCAACATATATATATATATATATATATATATATATATATATATATATATATATATATATATATATATATATACTACCGGTCAAAAGTTTTAGAACACCCCCATTTTTCCAGTTTTTATTAAATTTAAGCAGTTCAAGTCCAGTGAATAACCTGAAATGGTACAAAGGTAAGCGGTAAACTGCCAGAGGTTAAAAAAAAAGTTTAGGTTACCAAAAACTGAAAAATAATGTACAGTTCAGAGTTATATGAAAAGGTCTTTTTCAGGGAACAAGTAATGTGTTAACAGCTTACAGCTGTTCTGCAGCAGTGGAAGTAAATTAAGCCTTGAAAGTTGATGCTAACAATTCCTACAGGTGTCCCAACTTTTGTTGATTACTTACAAACCCTCTGTCTGTATAAAAGCAGTGTTGGAACAGACTGTGTTACTACACCCTCTTAAGCATTATTTGGACAGTATTGTACTGCAGGAAGTAGTATATTGCTCTCATAATGGCGAGAAAAAGGCAATTAACAAAGGAAGACAGACAGACCATTATAACCCTTAAAAGTGTAGGTCTTTCCTTTAGAGAAATTGAAAAGAAAGCCAAGGTGTCAGTGAGTACAGTTTCCTACACCATCAAAAGGCACTTGGAAACTGGAGGAAACTCTGACAGGAAGAGGTCTGGCAGACCCAAAGCCACAACAGAATAAGAAGACAAGTTTCTGAGAGTCAACAGCTTGCATGATAGGCGGCTCACAGGACAACAGCTTCAAGCACAGCTTAACACTGGTCGAAGTAAGCAAGTCTCAGTTTCAACTGTGAAGAGAAGACTTCGAGCTGCAGGTTTGACAGGTCGAGTGGCAGTAAGAAAGCCATTGCTAAGATGGCAAAATAAGAAAAAGAGGCCTGGGCCATGAAGCACCGCCAGTGGACTACTGAAGACTGGAAGAAGGTCTTATGGACCGATGAATCAAAATTTGAAATCTTCGGTTCATCACGCAGGGTTTTTGTACGCCGTCGAGTAGGCGAAAGGATGGTTCCTCGGTGTGTGACACCAACTGTCAAACATGGAGGAGGAAGCGTGATGGTCTGGGGCTCTTTTGCTGGATCCAGAGTCGGCGACTTGCACAGAGTGAGTGGCACCCTGAACCAAAACTGCTACCACAGCATTTTGCTGCGCCATGCAATACCCTCTGGTATACGCCTAGTTGGTCAGGGGTTCATCCTACAGCAAGATAATGACCCAAAACATACCTCCAGGCTATGTCAGAACTACCTTAGAAGAAAAGAACAAGACGGTAGGCTTCAAATCATGGAATGGCCAGCACAGTCTCCAGACTTAAACCCCATCGAGCTGGTTTGGGATGAACTGGACAGAAGGGTGAAAGCAAAGCAACCTACAAGTGCAACACATTTGTGGGAACTTCTGCAACAGTGTTGGGAAGAACTTTCCGAACAATATTTGATTTCCATTGTAGAAAGAATGCCACGAGTGTGTTCGGCTGTTATATCTGCAAAAGGTGGCTACTTTGATGAGTCAAAAATTTAGATTAAATTTTGTTAAACAAAACGATTCCATGATTTCTTTTTTATCTCCAATTGTTTATTTGTTCTATGCTTTAATTTCAGAGTACATTGAGACATTAAACTGCGTAAATTTCAATAAAAAAAAACTTTTGACCGGTAGTGTATATATGTGTGTGTATGTATATATATATATATATATATATATATATATATATATATATATATATATAGGTCTGATGACATCACTGGCCTCTCTATCCTGATTTGGTTTAATGGCAGTGACCAGTGTATTCCTATTAAAGCAATTAAAAATATACATTAAAGTTTGGTGACAAATTCTACAGAAAGGAGGTTAATGTTCATTTCAAGGCACACTACCATGTTTGTCATTTAAATGTTTTCATCCATGTTGATTTCAAAAGCAAAATGATAATTCAAAGATCGAAACTCAGTTTGTAACTCTTAGAAGGTTTTTTTTCAGTTTAATGACATTGGTGAGAAATTATTGTGCTAATAATGATAATAATGATATACTTACTGTTTCAAAGTCCCAAGAGCTTTTAGGAACAGGACCTGTTCCCACAAAATGGGAAATAGGAGCTCTAACATTCATGGGGTTTCCATGAAAGTTTTTTTTTTTTTTAACTCAAGACATTTACACGAGTAAAATTTCTCGTGTAAAATGCTTTCAGATCGCTCGGTTTATTTTACTCGAGTAAACCGGGCTTTTCACCCGACGTCATACAAATTAATGGGAAAGGTGGGGGTTGATATGTAAATTAGCTATGCGTAAAGAACTCTTGCTGTTTTTGAAGATTACTAGTGAAATTTTGTGAAAATGTGGTTTTACTGCTCTTGCCCAAATTGTTTTTCAAATGTCATTAGTGGGGTGTCATGTCGTTAGTAGTGAATACTGTTTCAACTAATTTATCTTACGACTCAATAATTAAAATTACTCAGAGGTATAAAATGAAACTGACCAACAGGTATTGGAGATCACCATGGCTGAAAACCTGCAGAGAAGGTATATATATTTCCCTTTCATTCGGGCAATACAGCATATAGGGGATCAGGTGATGCTGCGTATACTACCCTGGCTTAGAAACCCTACCCATCTGGATGGCTGACAGCTGCTGAGGAAGCATTCAACACCACGCTTGGGCAAATACGGGTAGTGGGCACTTGAAAGGAAGGCGACAGATACTGATGAAACGGACTGAAGTGTATTAATTTGTTCCCAAAATTGCCGCTGCCTGCTGTATCCTGCACAAACTCTTGTGACTGTATTTTTTCAAGACCTTTCTAGAGTAGAGAATCTACAAACAAATAGATAGGAAACATAGTATAATTATACACGCTGAAACTTTGGCATTGTACAGTATGTATTCATGCGAACTGCAAGGTGGTCAAAACTAATATAAAAAAGTCATATTTGAAAAAAAAATCTTTGTTAGATCACTTGAATAACGTACCTATCTGAAATGTTGAGCTCAGAAAAAAGGCTACTTTATATTTTGGAGCATTTTTTAACTGGCATCATCTACCTGTTTTTTTAAATGTTCTCTTATAACTGTATTGTTATGATAACTTACTCTCATTTTGTTAACCGCAAAATGTACTAAATCTAACTTACTAAAAGGTACTACATGTAACTGTTAATTCTGCAAATACAGTCTTTAGGTGCTTTTATGACACCTCAGTATAAAATAAGAAACTGAAGCCCTAAAGATGATACATTTCTTGTTTTTTTTTTCTTTTCCCCACAGTGATGATAAAGCTCCATTATCTATGTGTTGAGCCAACAAAGAGATATGATTTAGAATGTAACACATTACATAAATACAGCTTGTGTTCTGATTTTTTCAAAGAAACATTAATTTGGTACTTGCTGGGTAAAACAGGCCAAAACGTGCCTACATATAAGCGACACTGTATGTTTCTATATTGAGGAGTAGTTTTACAATTAGCCGTTTGTGAAACGTATGTGATGGGAAGCGTGGAAAATTGTGTGGGAATCAGGAGGTGTGACAGACTTAACTCTGCAAACATTGAAAATATGCGCCAGTTACCAGAAGGGGAGACTCCAGTTAGTGTACCATTCAGAAGTGGCACGCAGGGAATCGGACACTGATTTTTGCTTCCTTCTGCTTATTCAATGGCATTGGTACAGAAAGACTATTTTGGTTTCCACGTGGAAAAGAGATCGCTTCATCATGCAGCGAAATCACAGCAGTAGGGCGTAATATAAGCATTTTCATTTAAAAAAATCGGTAAAGATTCTTAAGTTAATTCTTAAGTCAAGGTTCTGTCTATTGAAAAAAAGTACTCGTCTGGACTACACAACTTATAATGGGAACTGATTTGTTTCTTAATACAAGGACGGTAAAACGCGACCGATGTGTATCTGAGTGTCTTATATCTGAGTGCTGACTGTAATTTGTAAATTTCGTCTCCTTCTCACGCGAAATGTCATAAGTAGCTCATATTGTAGTTTTACAGTAATTTCACAAAACAAAATGGAAATGCAGCGTTTTGGTGTAAAATCATGTGCGGATACAAGACCTGCTCCTCCACTTTACTTTCAGTCTGAAGCTCCTAAATACAGCTTGCTTTCTGAGTTTTTCAAAGACAAAAATATTTGGTACTTAATGGGTTATCAGTTTATTGTTTCCACAATTTTTTTCTGGCAAATTTTATTCCTGTAAGGGAGTAAATAACTATTTTTTTTTTCTGATTTACTGTTTATTTTGCTATGGAAAACTATTATAGTTTAATAAATGTTCGTTTAAAAATAGCATGTTCACTGGATTTATGAATCAGAAACAAGTTGCGCGTTGGTGTTGGTGAAATCTGGCATTGCAATTTTTTGTATTTAATTATTATTATTATTATTATTATTATTATTATTATACCCAGGTGTCAGAAATGAAGTAATAACTAAATAAATAAATAAACTCAGAACTTAAATACAACTAATACCAAGGACGAAATGGGAGCACGGCTCAGCAGATTTTTGTTTAAACATTTCTTGAATTTCACTTCCCTTAAGTCCCCCATCGTCATATCATATACTTCCTGTTTCCTTTCTATAAAAAGAGATACAAAGTCTACTCTTTCTCAATGTTAAGTGAAAGAAAATGTGTCAGCTAGAATATGTAGGGAAGTACCCTTTAACTAATTTGAGAATGCATTATTGTGTTCAATTTAAGTGAAAAGTGGTCTAGTCTAGATCATAATAGGAGTCATTCAATGTCAAGTGGTACCATTTTTTAGGAAAGTTATTGTGGGTGACCTAGCTGGGATTTGGTTTAAAAAAAAAAATAGTGGTCCCCTTCCTGAGATCCACTGTCTGATCACTTTATTGAGAACTGTACCTATATCACGTCACGTGGTATACCCTCCACAAGGGACTGAAAGGTATGTCAATCTGTGCAGTCATTCATGTACCATGATGGTGACGGATACTCTTAAGTTCATCCCAAAAATGCTCCCAACAATATTGAGATCTGGGGATTGCGGTGGCCGTGGAAGATGCCTTAAGGCTCCTTCATGTTCCTCAAACCATAAAGTACAGCATTCGTTCAGCCTTTTAGAGTAGTCAAGGTATCTAGGGTATACCAGGAGAACATCAGGGCAATGACGAATCAAATCAAGCTAACAATGTGGACAGACAGGGTATGTCCCCACACAGTTTGATGGTTGGGATGCAATACCCCACTGGGGCACTGTACAAACTTACTTTCTTTACATTTATTTGCTCCAGCATTGGAAAAAAACACACAATAGAAAAATCCCTTTCCCGCCACAGCTGTACATTTAAAATAAACGCCAATATCACCACGTGACATACGTTTAAAAAAAAAAAAAAAAAAAAACGGCCTCCACATACCTCGACATTATTATACATATAACTTGTGCTAAACGTCACAACCAGTTCTCTGCTTATCCCTGCGGGTATGGTTTCCTCAGCGGGGGACATAGTGAGGTCTTTGTAATGCAGTCCTTTCCAACATCAAACTGATTTCCATTAGTTTGTTTTTATATCTAAATGTTATATCTACATCACACGAAGGAACGTCGAGATAAAGTACCGGAATCACTTTTTCGTATATTCGGACCAATACGTGTTGCAGTTGGGTTCATTACTGAACCGTTCACTGACTGTTGTTAGGTTTTCAAAGCTTAAGGTACACATACAATCACGTGATTGGAAGCACGACCCATGAACTCGGATAACTGTGATTGGCTCTTCGGTGTTTATGTAAACGCAGGCTGCTGCGGTCTTCCTGTTTTGCACTGTTTCATCTAGGAGGATACTAGCCTCATGATTAATATTTGCCGTTTCGTTGTTGGTTTAGCAGGATTAACTGGCTGTCCAGCACTAGGTAAGAAACAGCAACGCAAGCCCTTGACAAATAAAGGTGTGCCCAGGCAGAATGTCGCGAGAATCACGATACAGGGGACACTAGTGCAATGTTCTGGGGGACTGTAATAACCACCTGCTGTGTTACAGTATTGACCTCGGTTGCTGTAATGCTCTTCTGTCTGCACGAAGAAGGTACATAAACTTTGTTTAAAGCAAACAAGCATTTTTAATTTGTTAAAATATGTTAAAACAAGTTAAAGCTGTTCAGTTGTACATTTTATGTTTTAGATGGATGATTAGCAAAACATTTGAAATTATATTTTAAATGACAACCACACTTCTCCTTATCATTTAAATGTAGTATAATTTAGTTTTCCCCATCATTTATAAACTGGGAAAAAAACAAAACAAAAAAAATCAAAAAACGATTGTCAATCATCATTTCATCTCTACTTCTACCAAAATGTAATCCATAACATTTAAAAAAAATGCATTTGCATTTGCAAATAATTTATACAATGAATAGCACTGCTGATAATATCATTTTCGGCCCGATAGTGTTGCATTGTTAGTAAGTAGCAGACGGGGCAGAGAAACACCACGCTATCTAAGACCCAGCAAACATCTTTTCCAGTAACCCATGATGTAATGCACAGAATGGTATGACGTTGTTGCAGCAGACAACGTACGCCGAAGTTGTAAGCTGTTTTGCACAATGGTGGGGAATCGCTCATTGTGATTAACGTGATATGAAGCACTTAACCACATGCATTGGTGATATCTGCATGCTTTTTACTGGTAGCATGGAACTCAAGAACGCGAAGCACGCTCTGGTTTGACCAGATCCGAATATCGAGGCCTGGAGTGTGAAGTAGTGCGAGATATGTGCAAGTTCTAGTGTTGTGCTCTATGTAACTTTCTCTGTCTCCCCCGGTCAGTGTGCAGCTGTTTGTGTTTCTTTTTCGCTTTTACATTGCGGGTGCTTGAACTATTATGCTAGCAAACACTAGAGGCTTCCTGTGGTCAGACGTGGAGACCAGAGCTTTGCTGGATATCTGGGGCGAGCAGGATGTGCAGACCGCGTTGGACGGAAACTTTCGCAACAGTCACGTTTACCGAGACGTAGCCTGTAGGCTTGGGGAGATGGGGTTCGATAGGACGCCCGAGCAGTGCAGAATACGAGTAAAGGGATTAAAAAGGCAGTACTACCAGGCAAAAGAAGGGATTAAAAAGAATGGACACTATCGGAAGATCTGCAAGTTTTACGACGAAATGGAGGGAATACTAAGCAACAGACCTCATATCGATCCCCAGGACATGATCGACAGTGTTGCGGTGGGGGATGAAGCATTGGATGGCACAGAAGAGGAGGCAGAAGGAATCGATCACGCGCACGAAGCCTATATGGAGAGCACTGGCGAGTGCTCCTATGCTGAACACACCGTGAAGTTGGAAAGCCCGCCCTTCCCTATCCCAGTGCCGTCATCAAGCAACGGTAAGCGCAATGCAGAAGTAATTCGGGGATAAAAATAAGACACCTATTGCATACAGTTTCGCCCATTCCAGGTTTTATTACGAGCCTGATTAGCTACAGTGTGTAGGAAACAAGCCCATGCGTGTCTTATTACCATAGTACAACCAGGAATGGATCTAATTGCTATGCAACGGGTCTTATTTCGGGTACTAAGGTGTTGAAAGTTTCACCTGCTACCACAGGCCTGCAGCTGACTGTGAAGATGTGAAGACACTATATACTCGCTATATTTGTGTTAAGTGTATTTTAGAGATATGTGCTTTAATCCACCTTTTTAAGGTCACCTTTTAAAAAGCTGTACAACTTAAAATTGATAGTATAAAGTTAAGATATTAAGTTACTGTCCCCAGAGATGGAAATAAGCATAGCATAGCAGTTTGACCCATTCCTGGTTTTACTATGAGTTTAATAAGACACACCCTGGCTTGTTACCTGTACACTGGGGCTAATGTGGCAGACAATAAAACCTGGAATGGGTGAAACTGCTATGCAATAGGAGTCTTTATTTCCATCCCTGCTCTCCTGCTAGCACATGCTAGGCAAAACATCAAGAACTGGTTAAAAAGGTTAACTTATGACATATGTTTCCTCCTTCCCTAAACTTTGAATTGGTTATATAGCAAGCGCACACCTTTTGAAGCAAGAATGTGAAAAACAAATTGAAAAATTATCCTATTTTAAAAACAGTTGTGATGAAGAGTTATGAGAGTCATGATCTGTGTCCTTGTTTTTGCAGGTGCAGGACAGAGGCAAAGCAACACTCAAACCAAAACACCTCCCTTGGCACGGCCTAAAAGGTCCAAAAAGCGCTACACAAATCTGTCTCTGGACAAGCTCATGGAAAAATTTCTGGAGCAGAGCATGGAGGCGGAAGAGAATTTTTACAAATATGAGGAGCAGAGGCTCAAAGTGGAAGACAGACGTCGTGAAGCAGAACATTCACGCGAGCTCCAGATGCTGCAGGTGCTGGGACAGATGTTTGCTGGGATCGCTAGCCCTGCCCAGCCGTGCACACAGACTGGGTCCTCTGCCCCTCTGCTGGGTCAGCACAATCCCCACCACGCTGACCACATTAATCACCACAATATGACATCAGCTCCATCTCAGCCAATAGGTACTTCAGGTTTACCTTGCTTAATCACCATGGAGCTTCCCTAGCAGGAAAGAGAATAGCTATCGGCCCAAGTTTTAAAACTTAAGTTTAACTTGAGATGCAAAAGTCTGATAGTCCCTCTCCTTTGACCAGTAACCTGTAAATATAACCCAGTTGCCTACCTTTCCATGAGTTCATCAGCGTTCGCAATCCACCGCTCCTCCAGTTGCCAGCAATAATGCCGTTCCCAAGCAGGTTTGAGTTTTCATGTAATATGCATAAGCATTTCATATAGAGCATACATTTCAGATTTTCTCTAACTGTCCTTCTTAACCCTTTAGGGTCCAAGCTATTTTTGCCTGTTTTTTACGGTTCTAGTTGCCTGTCATAAACTCGTTTTCATGCACCTCTCATCCCAGATTGGAAACTCTGCTGCCCCTAATACTGCGTTTCCATTTTAATTTAGCCAGCCCGCATTGGCTGCCAATCCGAGCTGCCCCTAATTTCTTTTTTTGGACCCTTTCTCAAAATGGGATGGGTGGAAGTACGTTGCAACACTGACCAATCAAGTGACGAGTTGGCATAACCATGTAATCCATTCGTGGCGGGCTTGTGGTTTCTCTGCTTTAATATTCTCAAGCGTTATTTTTAGTAACAGAAAGCTGTTAGGATTAGTGTTAGGTGTTAGGTGTGTCAGAAGCAAAATAATAGTGTCAATCCTTTCGGTTTTGTAAACAAAGGAATGTGACCTAACCGCAAGGCTTGCTGGGAAAGAACCATCAACATCCGTCAAAAACTCAGATTGCATGAAAAAGGGAGTATCACTGAACTCGGGTAGACTATCAATGGGGGGTTCGGAAGCAATGCAGGAGAACCCGGATCAGCTCAGACTGGCAGTCAATCCATGCTCATGGCAATGAGGTATTAGATATACAGGTAGAAGTAAGAGTGTTTCCTTTTTTATTGCTGACAACGCAGTGATGAATTGCAATAAGAGCCACTCGGAATGATTGCAAACGCTATAGAAAGGGACAGAAACAGAAAATGGAACTTGAAGCCACTTACTGTTTAATATACATCATTTTCACGGAGGCAGTTACAGAACAGCAAGTGATGCTTGTGTTGATGTAATCCAGAGCATAGAACACAATTCTGACACATATGTTTCATGGTGATGTAATATTGAGTACAATGCCTTACTCAATGCCTTATACGTTAAATACATTGGGTGGTCCTTATAACGTCTGTCTTCTTTTGCACAGTTTGAGCTGCCAGATCGCTTAGCAGTGCTCATCCCTAAACTGCACAAGATGACATCCCTTATTATAATGAGACACCCGACACACACCTTGTTAACTTACATGAAGCTATGTGAAGGTCTTTCACGTACTTTAATTGAAGTTGAATTACCAAGGTGGAGATTCGAAAAACAATACTAGCATTGGCAGAAAGCAATGAGAAGCTGGAGTTTGAAAAGATCAATGGGTTGGTTGGAAAACGAGATGTGAACCAGAAAAGGACAAAACTCTGTTCTGTATTTTACCTTGTATGTTTGTCAGTAGGAAATTAACTTTTTAACATTTTACTTTTTTATGAACATAATTCTGTGATCGCATTCCTATTTGTGTGTCAGGGTTTAATTTTACAATATTTCAAATGATGTGGAGTTAAAATCTGTGTAGCTGTTCTGGAGGACCCAGAGAATTCCCAGGTTTGTATGTGGAAGTAGCTGTATATTTACCTGAGAATATCTAATGGTGTTTCTCTTGCAGTAATCGAGAGGGCCTTCTCACTGAGCAATCTGCAAACAGTAAGGAATATGGAAAATATTCTTCCACTTGTGAGAAACATTATTCCTCCCCTGACTTCAAAAAAACATAAAGGTCAAGATGGGAGGGTTGGCATCATAGGGGGATGTCGAGAGTAAGTTCAACATATTCTATTTATATAACGTGTTCATTTAGAATGTGTGCGTTACATACGGTTTTAATCCTGCAGTAAATGTTTGAATATTTTTAACACATTACACTACTGTATCATTTTGGTTCATCTGTTAAACACAAGAACAAGCGAGACATTTTTCTAAGTGTTAGTAATACATATACATCAAGGAACTTCAGTATTATAAACATGTGTTACCATACACACTGCCTAACATTTGAAAGATGAGATTCCGGATGTTTGGTGTTGTTTAACACTAATTCAGTAATATAATAATACATTTATTATACATAGTGTGCCGTGTTTTCGGTTTTTATCTTTAAAAAAAAAAAAAAGGTTATTTTACATATATTAAAATAGAGATAAAATTGGTAATAAATAGTTTTTAATTGAAACATCTGTAAAAATCGGGAGGAAAAAATCTCAGTATACGCACTTTACACGTGGAATATGATGCGTAGCAGTTCTGGTTTCTGATAGGTTTAATGTCCCTGGCATGTATGATGAAGCAGAATCTGTGCAAGTCGAAGCCACGTTATCCCAAGTTAACTGGTACTTTGCGAACGTTTGGGCAATCACTGTGCTGACGGAAACAGTATCTACAGAAGGTATGAACATGATATCAGCACAAAACAAGCCAGGTTTATTCGTATTGAAATCATAAAAAATAAAATTGACAGAACTGGGTGGTGCAAGCCATCAGAAGACGCGTCAAAAATCACACTGGACATTTCCATGAATGCGTTCCATGTTACAGTACTGTCTCACGAAGTCACCAATACAGAAACGGTGGTTGTCCATCAAAGCACAGCGCTCTGACAAACTCATTAACACAGTCATTCTGTGCTCTCATTTTATTAAAGCCCATGTAAAAGCTGCATAAATGGATTGCTTGTCTCTCAGTTCACGTTCTTGTTTTAGTTCAATGTGTCGCTTATTTTTCAGTATGTTTTTTTATTGTCAGCGCGAACTTGTACCTCAATGCAGCAGTATTTGCAGCGCTATGCATCCTCTGCCTCATCTGACCCACTTCTGCAATTTTTGTATACTTTTTCTTTTGAATATTCATAAACTGATTTATGTTTTATCCCTATTCCTCATCCACTAAAAATATTATATTTTCGTGTAAGTATTTAAATTTAGTTTTTGATCAAGCTAGTAGTTACTACGCCCAGCAATTGCCACAGTAATCAGACTTTGATGATTGGCCAACATAATCAGTGTGTTTGTGAAGTGACAGAGAACCACAGTTGAACGTTATTTATTATTATTATTTATTTCTTAGCAGACGCCCTTATCCAGGGCGATTTACAATTGTTACAAGATATCATATTATACATTATTTCACATTATACAGATATCACATTATTTTACATACAATTACCCATTTATACAGTTGGGTTTTTACTGGAGCAATCTAGGTAAAGTACCTTGCTCAAGGGTACAACAGCAGTGTCCCCCACTGGGGATTGAACCCACAACCCTCCGGTCAAGAGTCCAGAGCCCTAACCACTACTCCACACTGCTGCTTATTTGATCCTCTGATGTCTAAACAGCTGCTGTACACTAGGATAGTGTGTAGGGCTGTTTATTACAATGGTCAGAGTTAAAATAAAACGACATTTTAATCAAAATAGTGTATTTCCTAGAAAATAGTCCCGGGATAATGTTGAATAATAGACAAAAATCGTGTATAAGCCTGTAAAAACCGACGTCCAAAACAAAAACAAAAAAATCCTGTAATTTTTCGGAATAAACCGGGCAGGGCAGCAGTGTGGAGTAGTGGTTAGGGCTCTGGACTCTTGACTGGAGGGTCGTGGATTCAGTCCTATGTGGGGGACACTGCTGCTCTACCCTTGAGCAAGGTACTTTACCTAGATTGCTCCAGTAAAAACCCAACTGTATAAATGGGTAATTGTATGTAAAAATATTGTGATATCTTGTAACAATTTTAAGTTGCCCTGGATAAGGACTAAGAAATAAATAATAATAATAATAATAAACTGTAAACATGGAACACTAATTATACAGTATCAAAAGATTACTAAGCAAAATACTGTTTCTGTTTGTTTCACCCTGTGTTCCATGCTAAATGACAGTAGTTAGTCCTATATGATAAATTAATATCAATAATTTCATTTTAATAGAAACACATTTTTACGTGGATTTTTTTTAGGCCAGTCATAAACTGATTTATTAGCGGTATGCAATTAGTAAAAGTTTCAAACTAGTTACAAACTGTCCAAGTGTAAATACAAATAGTGCATTTTAGAAGGGGGAAACATGTAAACAAACTTAATAAAAAAAAAATGTGCAAAGCTAACTTCTCCTTCCTTTCTTACCAGATATACAGGAGCACCATACTTTGCAGCTATATCTGCTCTTAAAGTGGTATGTAGAATCGTTTGTTTACAGTCCCATGTTTTTATTTGATATTTCCTTGTGTTGTGGTGAAGATTGAAAGCTCCTACTTTTTTTTTTTTTGTTTTACAGGGTGCAGATTTGTCTCACGTATTTTGTACGAAAGATGCTGCTGCTGTAATAAAATCATACAGCCCAGAATTGATTGTACATCCGGTCCTGTAAGTTTAGCCTAAAAATTAATTCTAATAATGTATTTGTTGTGGCATGCTCTCTGTACTATAAACATATATAAATGTGTCTTGTTCCGTTTTAAATAAAGCGAATTACCCTTTTAATAGAGTTAAAATGCATATATATTTCCAAAGATTGTGTTTACCTTTTGTATACCTACGTTCCTCTATTAAAATAATTTGCCCTAGTCAAAAAAAAAAAAAAAAAAAAATGCTTTTGACAGGCAACAGAGATCTGAATTGAAACAAGCGTGTCGCCAAACAAAGTGCCTAAGCCAATTGGGAAAGCCATTTACACTGAAACCAAACAGTGATAGCAAGAGGAAGGATTTTGGCAAAGACAGAACATCTGTAATGGAAAGAAGCATACATCTGAGGAACTACATTGATGCTGATGAAGTCACTATGGTGTGCTCTGATGCTGATTAGCTTACTATGGCACACTACTGTTTCAGTTAAAATAATCCCACCTCAGCCACTGACTCACTTTAAAATAATCCCACCTCAGCCACTGACTCACTTTAAAATAATCCCACCTCAGCCACTGACTCACTTTAAAATAATCCCACCTCAGCCACTGACTCATTGTGTGACCCTGAGCAAGTCACGTAACCTCCTTGTGCTCCGTCTTTCAGGTGAGACGTAATTGTAAGTGACTCTGCAGCTAATGCATAGTTCACACACCCTAGTCTCTGTAAGTCGCCTTGGATAAAGGCGTCTGCTAAATAAACTAATAATAATAATAATAATAATAATAATCGCTGATAGGTGGAATGGTAGCTGTATTAGTCCAGAGCTGATAGACAAAGAGAAGGAGTTGTGATCCCTTTTATTGGACTAACTTAACAATAATTAATTCACAAGCTTTCAAGACCTCAAAGGTCTCTTTCAGGTGAGAGTAGTCCTACCTTTTGAGGTTTTGAAAGCTTGTGATTTAATTATTGTTTAGTTAGTCCAATAAAAGGTATCGCATCTCCTTCTCTGTCTATCTAGTTAAGATAATTATTTGTTTGCCTCTCCTCAAAGCTGGTCTGCCTTTACAGCACTGCCTGACAAACATGCTTCTCGCTGCCTCTACCCCCTGTTTGCACCATTTGGTCTCTTTACAGTTTAATAATTGCAGTAGAGGCAGCATGCTCTCTTTGCTTTACTCTTCTGTCCAACATTTGTCAGCAACTATGGTTTTGTCTTGAGGTTTCCCATTTACTAACTCACTATTGCAGAGCCGATAAGTATGCACTTCCCTTGTTTCTAAAATCACCTCACACAAAAAGGGGATGGGGGTCAATAAAGGACATTAGTTAGTAAGCCTGGTAAATAATGATCAAATGAAACCAAGAAAATGACAAAGAGCACGCATAATAGGATATTAAACTGGAAAAATAAATGAACTTGATAAATTCAGATGGTATAAATGATTCCTTTAAACTTTCGCTAAAAAAATCACCGTCTCTTAGAAAGGAAACTTAGTTTTGTTATCTTTCTGTATTCTATGTTTATTTTATGTGCATGTGCCATTTTATCTATGAAATATTTTCTTGCAGTGACAGCCCTAATGCAGTTGAGGAAGTTGAGCAGTGGTTGTCCAGGCTTCATACTGTAGTTGTGGGACCAGGGTTAGGCAGAGATGATCGCCTGCTCGGAAATGCTAAGGTATGCCAATGTTTTAACTGAGTGAGCCATTAAGGTGTGTATGAAACAAAAAGTTCTGTATATCAATCTTCAGTTTTACTTAATAATTTACTGAGCATATCAAGCAATGATTATCATTTAATTAAAACAAAAGTTAGAGCAAGTAGATAAAAAAAAGGAAAAATGAGTTTGTTACATATGGATAATCGGTTTGTGAAATTTAGGCTAGTAACAGATGTGCAGTACATTTAAGTTCTGACATGCTCTATTAAATTCAGTTTTTATTACAGAGTAGCCTGCAATAACTGTTGGCTTTGAATACATAATTGGCTACATCATGGGTCTGAAATGTGCAGTTTTGAAAGAAACACATGTTATAGCATTTTTTAAAACATGATGTCTTGCACTACACTGGGGTAATTATAATGAAGCGTGGTTGGTCACATACTTTGTCACAAGTTATTGAGAGTGTCAATCTGGGGACAGTGGAAGTTGCCTGTTGTTTTCTCTTTTTATATCATAATCCATGTTAATTTAATAAAATGGGACTCGATCTCTAATCGGGGTTTACTGCATTAGTGGTCAGAATCTCAGGTTTATAGTGCTAGTGTTTTTAATATGTATGAAACTGGGCCACAGCCTTTGAGTTCTCTGACCTATTTCTTTCAGAAACAAGTGATCAGTTGTTCTGGTGTTCATTACAGACATTGATCTATTCAGAAAATAAACAAGGAGGGTTTGGCCCCATAACCCCGAGTACAGAAGCGCTGCTATTAAAGTGATCTGGCATTGGTTAGATTGAGTTCTCTTTCATTTTTAATTGTACCACATTGTTTCCTTGTTTATTCCAGGCTATTATAGAGAAATCCAAGGCTCTGGGCATTCCTGTTGTTGTTGATGCAGTAAGTACTCATTTGAGTTTCTTTTACAATAGCATGGTTTTGATTGTGGGTTTTTTTCTTCTCAGTTCCTAAGTCTGTGTGTTCCTTTTTGCATTTTTTGGACAGGATGGATTATGGCTTATTGCTCAGCAGCCATCTATCATTCAAGGTTACCAGCGCGCCATTCTGACTCCTAATTACATGGAATTCAGTCGGCTGTACGAAGCAGTGGTAAGCACACTTTCATAGCAACAGGTGTCTTAAAGAGATAAATGCGAGAATTAAAGGAAGATATTTTACTGTTGATATCCACTACTGGATGTGATATACATGCACTGTAATCTAGACTTCTTTCCTCACAGTGTCCTTAAAAAATGTCTCAATGGACTTTTTCCCGGTAAAGAAATTGGATAAAAATGTTAATTGAAATTGTACTTACACTTTTTTATTCCCCAATTAATCAACATGTAGTGTCTTGATTGACACTGTACTTTAATGTCCTGTTCAGAACTGAATGGATTGTTAAATAAATCCAATTGTACACAGAGACATTGACAAAAAACGTTTAGTTGAACTGTTTGTCTTCATTTTTAGAACTGTTTTGTTAAAATTGTAAATGAGTCTGATTTATGGGTAATGCAGTACTTTTTAATACCCTGTACTAAAAAGATCTCTCTTGTATACAGTGCAGGGACTCTGTGGACAGCAGTGATAATCAGAGAAATGTTGTGAGGCTTAGCCAAGCTATGGGAAATGTGACTATTGTCCAGAAAGGTGAAAAAGACATTATTTCTGATGGAGATAAGGGTAAGTACCATCGCAGTCAAATAAATACATTCAGAGAAGAATTCAGCATAATGAAGTACAAGAAGAAGCTTGTTTTTCATAATTCGGTAATATGCTCAGGACTCCAGAATAACAGTGTCACACTCGCAGTAGACAGCTCTGTATTTTGTTTTGAACTTTTCAACTGTTACTATGAAATGTATTTTTGTTTACGACTGTAAGTCGCCCTGGATAAGGGTGTCTGCTAAGAAATAAATAATAATAATAATAATAATAATAATATGATAAAATATTTACTTTACAGCTTCAAAAGTGAACGAAGTGGAAAGCACTTTGATAGTGTCTAAGCTGTTTGTGCACCAGATTGAATATCTTCTCTCTTCTCTTTATGTAGTAATTGTATGTAGTCATGAAGGTAGCAGTCGTCGATGTGGAGGACAAGGAGATCTACTTTCTGGCTCTCTTGGAGTGCTGGCACACTGGGCGTTTATGTCTGGACCAGAAAAAACAAGCGGGTAAGAAGTTTGTCCTACTAGTGGTCGTCCTACGATACCTAGTATTGTGGAGTGGTTTAGTGAACAATAGTATTTTGATGTTCAGTGTCTGTTTACAGTAGTTCCAAACTTAGAATGTATATAAAATGTACACACAAGAGTCTCGTAAATATACAAGTAATAAAGGAACACACAAAGTTGGAGTAAACTGACCCTAATATTGTTTTAGTGAACACGATTACCATAACTTACCGGTTGCAATATGAATTCAGAGTGCTGTGTTAAGTATAATTTAATGTGAGCAGTTTTGTGTATCACTCCCGTAAAACACATGGGTAGGCCTTCTACAATTCAAGATCTAATTTCCAAGGAACCGTTCTTAAAATAAATAAATAAATAAATAAATAAATAAATAAATAAATAAAAATAAAATCAATACAAGTATATAGTTCATTGTTTCCTGTTTGTTTGCCAGGCTCAACCCTTCCATTGTGGCTGCATTGGGAGCCTGCACCCTTACCAGACAGTGCAACCACCAGGCCTTCCACAAACACGGACGCTCTATGACAACAACAGACATGATTGCAGAAGTCGGCACAGCCTTTAAAAAACTTTTTGAAACATAATTTTGGACACGGTTCAGAGGAGCGAAAGTAGAAAGGTCAATATCCTGTCCCTCGTAGTAAGCGATTTCTGGCACCACGCTTTGGAACGGCAGCAGAAGCTTAATTAGCCGTTTTGAAATTGCACACGCTTAAGAAGATAATTTAGCTGTAGATTTTCAAAACACTTAACGGTAACTTCCTCATTACAGGAGAACTGCAAAGGTTTTGTTAAGGTTCATCTGAAGTTTGTACAAAATTCAGTTGTATAAAATATCTGAAATTTGGTCAAATTCTACTTTTAATAAACGTATATATAGTCTGGGCTCAGTGTATTCTTTGTCACATATGTTTAATCTACACTTCAACATTCTTTAGTAACCAGGGGGCTTGATTCACTGCTCGTGTCTAAAACGGGACAGTCACATGCATGTAAATAACTGCAATAAAATACATTTTCTTCATTTTTATTTTTGTAATAAGGGTATCAAGTGCTGACACTGGAAGTAAGTTTTTAAAGGTTCTTGAGAGTGCACTGCCTGTTGTATTTGCAGGTTTCTATGCCTGTCTGTATCTATATTGTGGTCGGAAAATAGTTCTTCAATGCAAACCAACCAATAAAGTATTCCTAATTTTGTGAGTTAACCTTTAGAAGTCGATTCTCTGTCTCTTTTTCCAAGGGACCCTTTACAAATGTGACATTCAACAGGGACCCCACATATTAAGGAATGACAAAATGGTTCAAAGGATGCTCACAAAAATGGTGACGAACAAATATTGTACCCATTAATATTTCTCGTACGACACAATCAAACGTGATCCAGGGGTCACAGAATACATATGAAGCAGGATGTGGTGCAATTTAAACATACATTCTTTCCTTTTGTTTCTTTTTTTTTTTTTTACCTTTGCATTTGTCCCTGAGCATAACATATAGAGAACTGTAGTAACATGAATACTGTAAAATTGTTTTGAATCAGATTTTTATGTAAACAATATATGGAGTAAAAAAACTGGAAGACCAAAGGCCTTTTTGATCTTGCTGAAGTTGTAGATAAATTGTTAATAATTAAAACATGGTTTATTAATGGTTTTAAAGGATGAGTATTATTATTATTTATTTCTTAAAAGACGCCCTTATCCAGGGCAACTTACAAGTGTTACAAGATATCACATTATTTAACATTATACAGATATCACATTATTTTACATACAATTACCCATTTTATACAGTTGGGTTTTTACTGGAGCAATCTAGGTAAAGTACCTTGCTCAAGGGTACAGCAGCAACGTCCCCCACCTGGGATTGAACCCACGACCCTCCGGTCAAGAGCCCAGAGCCCTAACCACTACTCTACACTGCTGCCTAGCCTTAAGGGTTACAGTTGCATTGGTATTTTAGTTCTGCAATTCTTCTCTCTCGCCCCCCCCTTTTAGGAAAATAAAGTAGACTTTTTATGTTGTGGTAATCCAGACCCACCACCTGTGACTGAACGCTTAGCTAATGTAACTGTAATATTGGCTATTCAAATTTGGAGCAGACATATAGCCTTCATCTCCCAAACCAATCAGGTCCCTGAATGCCTTTCACCCTATGTGTACTGTACTCAATAAAGAAGAAACCTAATCTCAGTACGGCAGCCATCTAGGGTTAGAGGCCAAATATCATGGTCAGCCACATATAGAGGATGAAGGGTTCATAACCCTGCAAAAATGAAATCACCTTCAAATGATTTCTGAGATAGGAGGCTTTGACACCGGTGGCCAAAAGGGTTACGACACAAGCAAACGTGATCCAGGGGATCACAGAATACATATGAAGCGTCAGCTCTTTATTATACAGAAACCAAAGAGCCACGACTCCGATATGGTAGCCATCTTCAGATATAGGTCAAAAAGAAAGAAGACATTAGATTGTGCCCGCAGACTTTCCACAATATGAAAAAATATGAAGTTTCTTGCTGAAATGGGTTTTGAGAGATAGATCATATCACAGACAATTCCAAAAGAAGCTGCGTTATTACATGGCTAGCTGTTGATTGACAACCTAGTATTCTTTGCAAAAATATTTTAAAAAATCTTGAAATTAGTATTTGTAAGCACTGTCAAATTACTGCCTGCCTTCCCTAAGAATGTGCTGTATTTAATTATTTTGACATTTATAGGTGTAGTAATTACAACATTACCAATGCATTTTATATTCAGCGCTTTAACATTACAAGGCTGATGACGATCACATAAATACTGCAGACTTATCTTGTCAAACACAAAACCAGGTTTCACAGTCCCATTTTTGTAATATGCAGAGCATTGCAGCTGTAATAGGACTTTTGTATAGCACAAGTTTGCCTCTTCCTTTTGCAGCTCTGTCCTCTTCTCTGTTATTTCCCATGTTGAGGTGTTACCTCTGTCCTGTAAATATAGAACATTGAGACTTAGAACTAATCCACATTTTACAGGAGCTGATCTTAAAATATTTTTCAGCATAGCTCACAACGCTCCTATACAGCAGTTCTCTGTAAGGAAACTCAGCTTATACATTAAGGAAAAATAAATACTGCATGCTTATAATATGTTACGTTATTCTTACAACAGTTTTTCAGCCACAGCAAATCAAACCCACATTCCAAGCTGCACACTGCTAACTGAAAACTGCAGCTTAAGCACACATCATTGTATGTAATGAATACTCAAAACCTGCAAATGTGGGCTCTGCCTTTTAAACCATTTTTTTTTAATGAAAGGAAAATCCGAAGGTTGCTGTTAAAACCAGCAACTACTGAAGACATTCTGGGTGGCTTGTAATTACAGTAATGTTTTAGCTTTTTAAATGCCTATTTCAGAAATATATCTTTTTACATTATTTGTCGTTAAAAAAGCCCCCCCCCTCATTCTGTTATGAAATAAGGACTCAGTGCTCACCTTAATGTTAATTCCAAGGGGTACAAGGCCCCCCCAAAGGACATCGCAGGCCTTCAGAAGAGGTTCCCGCTCTCGTATCTGCTGCTTCCTGTGCTCCTTTACTGGGACTTCCTCTCCTCGGACAGCTGACTGCAGTCAGATAAAACCAGAGCGAGTTCATCGATAGCCAGGGCATAACTGCAAACCCAGCTTCGAAAACGCACCAACTGTTCAACAACACTAGGAAGAGTGCCAGGTGAACTTTCTCCTGTTAGACACTAGTAAACAAACAAATAAAAACAGAAGGGGCAAAGGACGGTTTAACTTTCACATGATAACTGACTTGAATTTATTTATGTGAAACCCCTTTTATTCTGCATCCGTTTCTAATTCCTTTTTATTCTGCTAGATTCCAAAACTACATGGACATGCAGAAAAGATAGAAAACCTTAAGCTCATTGTCATATTATAAACAGCAGCTGCTTGTTGGCAATGTTCATGTTTTTTATCTGCTTACCCCAGCTGTTTTTCTTTGATACCACCACATGCCTTTCAGAATTAAGAATATAGATATTTAATGCAAGTGGACAGCTGCCATTTCTGAGCTTTTATTATCCTGAAAGGTTACCTTAGTAACAGCCTGAAGCTGCTGGTTGCCATGGTGAATGAGGCCCATAATTGCATCAACAGCCCTTGGTGTGTCAAAGTCGTCTGTCAGTACTGTCTGAACATTCACTTTTGCAGCCGCTACCCTTGGGAATGAAAATCACAATTTCATAAAAATGTTTTTAAATCCTTACAATAATATATAATACCTTACTGGAATTTAATATATCCAGTTTACTCTTTCATATCGGCCATATGCAAAACGCATATATATATATATATATATATATATATATATATATATATATATATATATATATATTGCAATACTGCAGAATTTTTGTATGATCAATAACACTTAAGGTTAATGTAATGCTTCTAAAATCTATGCTGTAGCATGAGATAATTGAAGGCAATGAAAAATCGAGCAGCAATGACAACAATGGTCTTGATGGGCTAGCCAAATGTACATTTTAATGAATGATCCATATGACACATTAATTGTCTCTTGTGTACTCATGTAATTAAATCAAACACCATATTCACCAAAATTCAGAGATGTAGCCACGTTTTAGTAAATTCAAGCCGATAAAACATTACACTTCAGCGACCCCTACTGGTCATACGGGTGCCACTCTCTCCATCGTTCAGTAGCTTGGTAACATCGGCTTAGGTTCAGAGGGTGAACAGAGGAGTTTGGTGTAACAGTGGGAAAGGAAGCCCATTGATACTAAATCATCCTTTTTATTCAACCAACCAAACACAGCTGAGCAACTGAGTGAGCAAAAATAAACAATTCTGAATGTTTCATTGTCAGGTTCAGGCTATTTTACATCACCTTACCTTTCCCACAAAAAGCCTTCATCAACACTCTGGCACAACAATTTTCCTGTCATGTAAGCACCCGCATTATTGAAAAATACCAAGATGAAACTTAAAACGCTTTTAGCTTCATTCATACTGTAGTCAATTGCTGGAATATAAAAATAAAGCTTGACAAAAAAAAGTAGAACAACGTGTTTGATGCTGTAATCATACTGCATAATCAAAGATATAACCATACCTGATCTGTGCTTGGTAAGATGGCAAAACATTCTGAATTCATTTGCTGAAAACGTCTGGGGAAAAATAAAAAATAAGTGCTGAAGAAGAATTCAAGGTAATGCATAAATTAATCTCTAAACACAGAAAAGAATGCAGCACATAGCAACCACTGGGAAGAGGCTGATAATGGTTGACACTAAGGGCATTTACAGCAATAACAACAGTCTGCAGATATGGTCATTTCTAAAGGTTTCTTTACTTGCATGCAGTACTTACAGACACTAGGGGGCCTCCTTTAACCTGGAATATTCAAAATGATAACACTGAAGAGAAAACATGATCTATTACTTCCAGGGCTCTTTAAAATGGACAAAGTACCAATATAGATTATTTTTGTTGTTTCTTAAAAAAAATATATAGATATAAAAATATATCTATATATATTAGCACGGGGGAGTCAAGTAACAAACCTGGCTCCAAGTGAAAATGATTATTATTTGTTAATTATCCCCTGCACTTGGCTATTATTGTAAATTAGAGCCAGGTGCAGAGTATTTAAAGAGAGCAGCCAGTCTCTTCTGAAGAAGCCTGATTGTTAGTGTGCTCAATCGTAAGAAAAGGTACTGTGTGTTCTTTTCTAAACAAAATAGTGTTAAATTGCAAACCTGTGTGGTTTTTGTTGTTTTCAAAGGGTAAACAGCTTAGCTGCCCTGTTTTATAATTAGGGTGTTCCTGACAATGTTTAGTAAGTGCTCTGAACGGAGTTAGGAGTTTGTTTTCGTTTTATTTTTGTATTATTAAAAGTGTGTGTGCACTAACCAGAGTGAGTGCAGCTCTGTTACAATATATATATATATATATATATATATATATATATATATATATATATATATATATCACTGCTGTGCAAAAGTCTTAGACATTTTTCTACTCTGATGCATTATGAGCATCAACAATTTACTCAAAGCCTCCACTACTGTTTTCTACTATTATAACAACCTTGACTTGCATAAAGAAGGAAAAACATTGAGTAATATAGCTCCCTTCACTTGATTTTCAGGGTGTGGTATCTGAAGCATAATCAACAAGTACAGAGAAACATCATCTGTAATTGACAAACACAGGACTGGAAGACCCAAAAAGCTATCTAACAAGGATGAGCAATACTTGAAGATAATATCCTTAAGGAATATAAAGAAGATAAGCATTGAATTGACAACAGAACTGGCAGAAAGCACAGGTGTCGTCCATCATATCAATAGTACGAAGGTTACTCTTGATATCAGGACTTAAAGGATCTGTTGCAGTAAGAATACCTCTGTTAAGAAAGGGGAACAAGACTAAAAGGCTAAAATATGCACAAGAACACAGAAATTAGGTGTTTTGGTTTTGGACTGTTGAAGGATGGACAACAACACCTGTGCCTTCTGCCAGTTCTGTTGTATCTTTTTTTTATTTTTCAATTGAATGTGCCCAATTATTTTACCCCCATTTCCTCGCAAATTTGGAATGTCCAATCAATTTGTTCCCCTCACCGTAGCAATTCCCTGAGACCTGAGGGTTCAGAGGGCAGCCCCCGATCCCATGACCGAGCCAGCTTCCTCTTTTACACCCAGAAACTCGAGAGCGGATGTCAGCGAGCTACCAGCCTCTGGGGGAAAAAGGCCAGCCCTGCAGGTGTCTGCTTTTGAGCATCGCCAGCAGGATTCGCTGTAGCGTGATGAGGCAAAACAGTCACTGCTGGTTTTGTCTTATAACCCATGGGAGGGCCAGAGCCAATGCGACACTCCCTTCGGAATCCCTACGCTGTATGAGTCACCCTACACACCACCCAGGCTGTGCTTTTACCAGGTGAGCCACTTGGGGAACCCAAGATTATATGATTTTATATAATACAATAACAAAATGATTAAATTTAACATCATGTATTAACCTTTTTACAGTACTTGCATTATAAACAAAATCAGGGTTCTGGATTGTCCTAGTAACACAGGAACAACAATCCATTATATTTGATTAAGCAAATATCTACATCAAAAAAGGACATGGCATTCTCATACCATAGTAATGAATGACCCCTACTGGCCAAATAGGCACATTGTATGTGTGTATAAAAGACATGACTACAAACCCCGCTAGGGGGGATTCCCCTTCGGCGAAACGGTAGCGTGTCTGTCTTTAGTGCCGAGGGTCAGCAGTTCAAATCCAGACCACGACAGAGGATGAAAAAAATAACAAATACATAAAAAAAGCATTACACCATGCAACACAAATATATAGCTACCTTTATTGTGATGAAGATTTGGACCTCTTCTCTTCACTTCCTTTAAGATGCAAATGTCCTAGAAATAAGGAATATGCTAAATTGTTCAACATTCATTATGAATTACACTTACAGTGTTGATGAAAATACCATCATAAATGAGTTACATTATTTCACACCTTTTAGCAAACATTAGTTTTAGGGGGGTGATGGTGTGTGGTGTCACTGGTCTTTAGCGATCCCTTTTCAATGTTGGGCTAAACACAAGAAACTCTTATCAGGTGTCATGCTACATTGCACCAAACAACAAATATTTAAAAAATGGGTCTTAATACCTCTCACTGTAATCAATGTAAAGTCACTGATGTGTTTCTCAGTAGTATTAAAGGATATCATAACAGGGATGGAAATAAGACTCCAATTGCATAACAGTTTGATCCATTCCTGGTTTTACTACGAGTTTAATTAGACCCACCTGAACTTGTTACCTGTACACTGTGGCTAATCAAGCATGTATTGAAACCTGGAATGGGTGAAACTGCTATGCAATAGGAGTCTTATTTTCATCCCTGTTATAATTACATAGTAATTTTGAATAAGGGCAACGCAAATATAATTTTGAAGGTAATAAATAAGATTCTTGACTGTAAACTGACTTGTCAATGTGCCAAAGACAGTGCCTACTGTTTCCATAAATCAAGTGAGGCTGAAAGAAACAGAAAGATTGCAAGCGATACATTGTCTTACTTGATATATTTATGCATATACTGTATTTATCCCAATATGCAGCACACCACAAAACAAAACTGGAAGTATAGGAGCAACTCTGAATTTCTGAATGCAGTCAAATGAAATACTGACCTCAAGTCATTTACACTAGAAAAACTAAAACTAAACAAGCTCAACAGTGAGAAACAAGGACTGTGGCCCTGCTATTGACAGATGGGTCGAGCCACAACTTCTATCCACTGTTCATGGTTATACCAGGTGAAGAGAAAGCACCATGGAGCAATGAAACCTGAAGACAGCAACAGTAGACCAGGGGGAGATGATGGTATGGCTGAGATCATATCCCATAGGGGGCACTATTGAGCACGTTTGTGGTCACAATGAGCAAATAGAATTCTAGTCACCTCCCAAGAACCTATCCATTCTCCTCTCCCATGGTGAACACATTTTTGCATGCATAATGTATTGAAGTTTTTTCCTCATTGTCTACAGTTGTTCTGTATTTGCATTTTTAAGCAGGTGCCTCTTTCTTTCCCTCAGCAATATGAAATGTGAATCTGACCTTGATTAGTAAGTCTTTCCTGAAAAGGGCTCAGAAGCAAAGGATAAGTCAAGTGCTCCAAAGTCTTTGCCATTTAAAAATGTGTAAAACTAGAATTTGTTTTAATTATCACCACAACAGTATTTATTCTTGTACAAAGACTATGCATTGTTGTAGTTTTGGGTTGACTTGCCAGACATCCACAGTGCAGAATTCACTAAACCCCTTGGCCTGTCCTATTTGTGGATCTATCTTTTCCTGTGTCCAATTCCTGTATATTAGTACTATTTAGCCCAACAGCTGACATAAGAAATAAAAAAAGCTAAATGTAAATATATTTGAGTGGGCTACAGTAAAAAGCAAGTAAAATAAATTGCAAGCACCAGTGCTTTGGGAAAGGATTCACTATGTATCAGCACTTACTGTAATTCTTCATTCTCCCTGTTAATATAAACAATTTTAAAGGACCTGGAAGAATTTTAGTATGTCATCATTATAACTTTCACAAATAAATATCAAGGTACAACAGATACAGTAAAAGCAATACAGAACACATTAATGTGTCCATTATCACACACTGATGGAACAATACTGTAGGTCCAGTATTAGATCTCTCTGAACACTTCCAGAGATTCACTGTTATGCTTCCTCAAAGTTACTATTTCCCCCCATTACTATTAAATTAAATCTTCTTCAATAGCAATGCTATGCATCAGTATAGCTCAAATATGTGCTGGTGTGGAAGATGCTAGAATATAAATCCATAAGGAAATGTAATATTTTCACCATGAATGTTATTTTTTGTTTTATATGATCCATTCATTTCTAATGATTTCCATATACAAACCTAACTGAACCCAGAAGCAGCTACGAGACTATTACAATGATATTACAACGTACCTGAGTGCAGAAAGTAGTTTCCCCATTGAGCACACTGACGATAAGCTTCACATTGTGCAATCTCATTTTCATGATGTGGAAAGACAAGAATGAATATCCAATTGACTTCCAAAAACAATGCTGCGGATCAGAAATGAAACAGGCTAGGATGTGCTGGAGGATGTATTTATTAGAATAAATGCATGTGAATAAAGTCATTTGTATGACCTAAAAACAGAGCTGACCTTGCTACTGTGGAGCATTCAATGTGCCAGCCAGGTCTTCCTTTTCCCCATGGAGCCTCCCAGAATGGTTCCTGCGGCTTGGATGCCTTCCAAAGGGCAAAATCCCTGGCATTTCGCTTATCAGTGTCACCTGTGTCACCAGAACAAAACATCTGCTTTAACCAGGCAACAGAAATAATATACAGGTTCCAAGCAAATGAAGTCTAGTGCAATTCTTTATAAACATCTTATGAGCTCTTCAATCAAAATGATGGACTTGGCATTCCTCATACTAAGCTAAGCAGGTCTGAATTAATGGCATCAATCAGTTCAATGTAGGTAAAAAAAAATGGTATCTACTGAACATCTTAAAACTAAACAGTTATTTAAACACTTACATTTAGGAAACAATTCAATATCTCTTACGTGAACGATTAACCAGTGTGGGAATGGTACAGTTGATATTTTCACAAGCAAACTGTACTACTCCACTACTCCTTGGTTGCTGGCCAAGACTTGATCTAGCCAAGCTTTCACGGTTTAGACCACTCCTTTTCAGCAAACAGATACATCTCCAGTTTTATTTCAAGGTGTATGCACACTATTATAAAACACCAACTTACCTAGCTCCCCTCCGGAGTCAACAAACCAGCCCATTAGCTTTCCATATTGTCTTCCAATGGACTTGATGTCAAAATAGACACTGCCTACTGTAAAATAAATGTTATTTATTTCCAGATTAAGACAGTAATGTTTCCAAAAAATGGTTTGTGGGCCAATGAACAACACAATTCACTACAAAAAAGATAAAATGTGTATTATACTGAGTGATTTAAAATGATTTGCAGGGCAAGGAGGTACTTGGTTTGGGCATGAAATAGTGCTGAGTTATCTTAACTAATTTATAGTGTTGTTGTATCATGTTCTTTTTCAATCATCACATCCTGGTGACTTTTTCAAAAGTTTAAAGCTCCCCTGTGGCCTAAATTCAGCTCTCCGAATCTTCTCAAAGCTCCAATTACATCAGGTACACCAGAGTGTAACAAACAGCCTGTCCCCCTGCAACACCCGACCTCCAGTGAATGAAAGAAATGCATCACTTATAATTAGCACTTCAGTAACACGGTATTCCTTGCATTCACTAGGGGTGCAGGCCGATGCTTACTAGGGGGGTCCAGATACTGTTAAAATTAAACAACTCTATTAAACATTTGTAATTTTGCAACAAGAAAAGTCACCTTTCCCTCATTTGCCCTAATGTATACAACTGAGTACAAATCAATGGCAATACATTTCTGTAACGAATGACATTAATCTCAATTGGAAGCAAATTTTTCTTTCAATTGGAATGCTGACATTTTATACTGCCGTGAACTGACGCAAAACGTGTTTGTCTGTCGAGTTTAATCTAAAGTTAAATCCCAGTACTACATTCCCACAATCCACTGCAGAGACTTTACACACATTGTGAAATGGACACATTTTTATGGAAACAAGCAAAGTGAAAATCAGGAAGTGAAATGCATTATGTCACTGAACAAATTTCAAATAGCATCTGCGACTTCTGTGTTTATCAATTAATAAATGTGTTTGTCCTGCTTGGATAACTGAGTTCTGAATCACCATAAAACACATGTTTGCATCTGTCCTATGTAAATCATTTTGAATTGTAAAATGTAAATAGAAATACACACCTTTGGGTGTTGCATAAGCATGCTGGTTGTTTATTATGCCTTCTATAAAAGCAATGATTGGTGGAATGTTCTCAGTAACTCTCATATAAACTGTAGGAGGAAGTACCTGAAACAAAGACAAAGCAATCAGTGGTTTAACTACAGGCTATCCACATACTGCAGAAAACACAGAACTTGGCCCATTTCCATTTGTATAATGGAAGTTTTACCTTGAGCGCTGCCATATCACTCTTAAACTCCTCTTCATAAAGTCAAACAAGAACTGCTGAAGACATGTTTAACTGTAAAAAGAAAAAGAGTATGTTTAAAACATCACATGATATCTCTAGTACAACCCCAATACGTTTTTAGGGACCAGCATAGTATATTGTATGTTGATGTGTATGGGATACATTTTGGTGCATGCGTATTTTGTTTGCAAGCTTACATATTTTTTCTTAACAGTCTTTAACAAATGAGTATTTACCTCAGAGGCTCTTTTAATAATCTTGTCATCAATGTCAGTAATGACCATCACATGGATAACATTGATTCCAAATACTCTGGTAAGAATCCTTTGCACAATATCAAATCTAACATAGGAACTGAAGACAGAAAAAAACAAGACAAGAGTCAGGAAAACTAAATTTAAAGCAATTAAAAGTAGAACTTGACAATTGTTGAAACAATAATCAATTATCACCATTTTATTGATGAGTAAGAGACAGAAAGTGATACTAACTAGGGAAAATGCTGCAGTTAATGTTGTTAAAATGTGATTGAAACTTTTAACGCTACTAGCAAAAAGTGTCAGATGTCCAAAAATAGACTGTACTACTGACCACAAAAACCATAGCCCTCTGACAGCACAGGTTTAACAAAACAGATATTGACTGTAGTATTTAAAGTGGAACTTCCTTAGACAGTAGAACATCTATTAAGTCTGGAAGTTTGATATACTCTCTTCTGATTTAAAAAAAAAAAAAAAAAAAACATGATTTTGTTAATATCACAGAGAATGTATTTGATTCTTTGCTTTTTTAGTTAGTACAGATACAGCCATCATAAAACTGGCAGTTCCCTTTCAAGTCGAAAATAACCATCAAGGTATGGGATATTGCCGTCAGGCAGTAGGGATTGGCTGAGCTTTATAGCAAAGCTGCCGATAGGCCTTCGTGCGAGCTGCCATGTAAGCCCGCCCCCCTGGGAGCTTACTACATGCAACGCGTGGAGAGTCACTTCCTCTTTTGTCTTCAGCATCGGTAGCGGTAGGTACTAGAGCTTGTAACTGTCTGTACTCATTGAGCTTAGGCTTGAGAAGCTGGTTTTTGCCCCTTCTCCGAGTTTATTTCAGTTGCATTTATTGTTGGTAAATTGGTTATATAATTGTGTATATATATTTTATATATTACTTTATATATCCTTTCACGCTTTGCTTCGGCATCGCGTTTTTGTTTAACCTCGTGGTCTTCGTCTTTTCTTTATTAGTATATTATTCTAATATTTAATTGCGTGTTTTTTGGGTTTTGTATATATATTATATATTTGTTATATATATATATATTTATTTGGACGTGCGTCGTTGGCCTTGGCCACGCGTGTATTGCAGCCTCGGTCTTGCCTGGCTAGACCGCGTGTGTATGTGGAGTCTGCTCTGCAGCCCTCTATAAATCTTCCACTGCTCTGTGTTCCCCACCGCGTGGTAGCTGTACGGTTTGCCCTACAGTCATTCATACAGTACACTAAGCACTTGCTGCAGCGTCCCAAAAAAAAAAAAAATCCCTTTTCACCATTAAGAAGACGACCACAAAGCACAATACTCCCTTAAGCACCAAGGTAAGTATTTCACCAAATAAGACACTGTACCAGCACTAGCGTCTCCGCTCTGCGGGTCAGCTGACGCTTAGGCGTCTCATGCTAGCGTCTCGACGCTTGGTACTCGCTCTGCGTGGTGTCAGCGCTTCGGCACTTGGTGCAGTGCTTCCGGTCTTGGGACTCGGTGCTCGACGCTCGGTGCGTCGGTGCTCGGCGCTTGACGCTTCGACGCTCGGCGCTTCGACACTCGGCGCTTCGACGCCACTCGCTCGGCACTTCGACACTCGGCGCTTCGACACCACTCGCTCGGCGCTTCGACACTCGGCGCTTCGACACCACTCGCTCGGCACTTCGACGCCACACGCTCGACGCTTCGACGCTACATGCTCGACGCGTCGACGCTCGCCGCTTTGACGCTACACACTCGACGCCTCGACACTACACGCTCGACGCGTCGGCATTCTGACACTCGGCGCTTCGACGCTTGGCGCTTCGACGCTCGACGCTCGGCGCCTCGACACTACACGCTCGACGCGTCGGCATTCTGACACTCGGCGCTTCGACGCTTGGCGCTTCGACGCTCGACGCTCGGCGCCTCGACGCTACACACTCGATGCGTTGGCGTTCTGACGCTCGACGCTCAGCGCTTCGACGCTCGGCGCTTCGACGCTCGGCGCTTCGGCTCTCGACGCTCGGTGTTCGACGCACCTTCAATGTTTGCTGTGCCGTGCTCGACGGAGATGTCGGGCTTCCATCGTTGCATGTCTTGTCAGGCTAAGCTGCCTGCCAGTGACCCACACGATGAGTGCGTGGCACTCCTTCGAGACCTACCTGAGTGCCCTTCTGCAGCCCTCAGAAGCGAGCTAGGCATGCTCAGTCAGCTGCTGGTGAAGCTAGCCCAGCTCAACGCGCGGGCTCAGAGCAGGAGCATCGCGTCTATGGTGGTGGCCAGAAGACAGCTCTGGCTCTCGCAGATGAGAGTGCAGGAGCCTGACAAGGCACCTTTGCTGGATGATCCGATTACATCCGGACACACATTTGGTCCGGCGGTGGAGGAGATGTTGCAATGCTCCGTCAAGGCGCGGGAGGCGTCGCTGCAAATGGCTAAGATGTGGCCAAATAAGCAGTTCCAGCCAAAGCGGCCTCAGGAACAGCCATGGCGTAAGACACCGCCACAGCAGCAGGTGCAACCACGGGGTAGTAGGACCTCCCCCGTAGGTCCATCAGCGCGCGGCCAGCCTGGGTTTGCAAGACAGCGGCGCGTAGAATGGCGCCCTAGAGGAGGTGGCAGGTCACGTCCTCTTGGCTCTGGCCAGGCCCCTCATGAGCGAGCACAGCCAAAGCAGCCCTGAGGCATCCAGGCAGCTGTTAGCCCACCCTTACACTGTTCCACAGCTCCAGTTCTGGCAACAATGCACCAACGATATCTGGGTGCGCAAAACTATATCCACTGGGTACACCCTTCAGTTCCAGTTAAAGCCTCCCCCCTTCAGGGGGGTGATCGTAACTGCAGTGAAGGACCCGGTTCAGTCCTCAGCTCTGAATGGGGAAATACAGGCATTGCTCAGGAAGCGTGCCATTCAACAAGTAGACCCTGCTCTGATCGACCAGGGGTTCTATTCCAAATACTTCCTAGTGCCCAAAAAGGACGGCGGGTTCCGCCCTATTTTAGATCTGCGAGTACTGAACACATACCTACGGCGGTTATCATTCAGGATGCTTACGCACAGGCACATCATCCAGTCAGACCGACACGGCGACTGGTTCACCACCGTGGACCTGACAGATGCGTACTTTCACGTTCCCATCTGCCCGGGTCACAGGAAGTATCTGCGTTTCGCATTCCAGAGCAGGGTGTACGAGTTTTGTGTCCTCCCATTCGGCCTGTCACTAGCTCCTCGCACCTTTTCCAAATGTATGGATGCCATTTTAGCTCCCTTGCGGGCTCAAGGCGTCCAACTGCTGAACTATCTGGACGACTGGCTCGTCTGCGTGCAGTCGAAGGAGCAGTTGGCACAGCACACAGTGATGGTTACAGACCATCTTCAGCGGCTAGGTCTGAAGGTCAATTCAGAGAAGAGCCGCCTCGTGCCGAGCCAACAGACCAAATTCTTGGGTCTGCATCTGGACTCAGTGTCCATGGAAGCGACCCTGTCGACACAAAGAGTTGCCTCGCTGGAGCGGTGTCTCTCCCTATTCAGGTTGAGAGAAACAGTCAGCATGGAGCTGTGTCAGCGCATGCTGGGGTTGATGGCTGCCGCCTCGCAAGCCCTTCCTTTGGGCTTACTACACCAGAGACCTCTGCAGGCCTGGTTCAATGCCTTCGCGTTGCATCCGCGGAGAGACAAACACCGCAGGTTGAGGGTATCCCGAACCTGCTGGGAAGCACTGCACTGGTGGAAAGTTCCGTCGAACATCCGCCAGGGCGTACGCTTGGGTCCCAGCTTCCGAAGGGAAGTCATCACAACCGACACTTCCAACCAGGGTTGGAGAGCAGTCTGGAACGGGACAGGGACACGTGGAGTGTGGTCAGGACCCTGGAGGTCAGCCCACATCAATGCTCTGGAACTCAGAGCGGTGGACCTCGCCCTTCGGCACTTCTTGCCAGTGCTTCTAGGCAAGCACGTGAGTGCGGTCAGACAACACCACGGTAGTGGCGTATATCAACCGCCAGGGCGGCTTGCGGTCCCCCGGTCTTCACCGGATGGTAACACGGCTGTTGCTTTGGGCACAACCGCTTTTAGCCTCTCTGCGTGCGGTTCACCTACCGGGCAGAGTCAATTACGCAGCGGATCTCCTGTCCAGAGGAGGTCCTCTTGCAGGCGAATGGTGTCTTCACCCTCGGGTGGTAGAGCGCATTTGGGAATGGTTCGGCACAGCGCAAGTCGATCTCTTCGCTTTGTGAGAGACCACGCACTGTCCCTTATGGTTCTCGGTGAAGGACCTCGACAGCCCCCTAGAAGTCGATGCACTGGCTCACGAATGGCCGCCAGGGCTCCTGTATGCATCTGCACCGATTCCGATGCTCCCCGCCTTTTTGGAGAAGGTCAGGGTAGAGCAAGCGACAGTGATTCTGATCGCTCCTCAGTGGCCTCGGAGAATATGGTTCCCGAGTCTGGTGCAGTTGTTGCACGGTCGCCCGAGGGAGCTCCCTCTGTGAGCGGACCTGTTGTCCCAGGCCCAAGGAGGGCTATGGCACCCAAACCCCAAACTCATGCAGTTATGGGCTTGGCCCCTGAGCAGAAGCACCTGTCAGCCTTAGGGCTTTCGACGGCGGTTATATCGACCATTCAGAGTGCGAGAGCGCCCTCTACTAGGTCGCAGTATGCGTATAAGTGGCAATTGTTTCAAAGTTGGTGTATGGCTGAGGCTATTAGTGGCTATTACAGTTTCTGCAGAAGCTGCTAGATGAGGGGAAATCTCCTTCTACACTTAAAGTGTATTTAGCCGCCATATCGGCTTGCCATGTACGCATTGACGGGTTATCACTAGGTTGCCATTTTCTGGCATCTCAGTTCCTGAAAGGCGCAAGACGCTTGCGGCCTCCAAGGACGACCAGTTTATCGTCATGGAGCCTTGATGTGGTTTTAGAAGCCCTTACCAAGGCACCATTCGAGCCTCTCCACAGCGTGGATATGAAGCTTGTGTCTATGAAGACTGCGTTTTTGCTAGCAGTGGTATCAGCAAAACGCGTGAGTGAGTTACATGCACTTTCGGTGCATTCATCATGTACTCATTTCACAGGAGACGGTTCTAAGGTCTCCATGCGTCCAAATCCGGCCTTTTTACCCAAGGTCATATCCCTGTTTCATATGAACCAACCTGTTGAATTGATGGCATTCCATCCTCCTCCTTTTTCTTCCCCAGAGGAAGAGCGGTTACACATGCTCTGCCCTGTACGGGCATTGAGGTGTTATATTGACCGCACAAGGACTGTGAGGCAAACAGAACAGCTGTTCATATGCCATGGTTCTAAGACTTTGGGTCAGCCGTTGTCTAAGCAACGCCTTTCCCATTGGATAGTGGATGCTATTAAGTTAGCATATGATTCTAATTTGGTGTAGATCACAGAGCGTATGTACATATAAAAAAAAATGAAGGAAAGACCATGTCATTAGTTCATAGTAGTAAATGCTTACCAAGCATGGCCAAGATGGGCATGATCATATACTGTAAGGTCACAGCTATACCTTCAAATGAAACAAACAAATATTCAGTGTACTTTTTAAAAGAACACAACTGCTTGCACTGAGATCTTAAGTTGAACTTATGAATGGCATATTTAGTGCATTTTTGTTGTGTAATTTTTATACTGTGAATAAAGTTTGTTTTTGGGGGCTGGGAACTAACCTTTTATTCACTGCCCCTTTGGTCCTGGCCCATACAATGCAATACAGATACAGGTAAATTCACATCAGTTATCTTAATGTAAACTAGATGTATCCACCATCACAAAGCTATTTTTTATTATTATTCTAAAATTACATTTATAAGGGAAGTATAAGTGGTTTTAAAGGCTAGAAAAACACAAGTTATGCATTTGGGCTATATTCATGTTTTCTTAGGGTTGTTCAGGTAGACAAACTAAATCATAAGATAGCGAACCTACCCACATTTTATATGGAAATCTGCAGCAGTAACAATATATTCTTAAATGGTTCACTTTGTTAAAAACAGTGCACACTTACTTCCTGAAACGTCCTTGCTTTGAAAGATGGCAACTCAAACACGTTTTGCTTGTCAGTCTCCAGAAAGGCAGAAAGTGATTGATTATGTACACTCTGATTTTAAAAAATATGTAGTCTCCTTCATTCACTATAACTTTCTGAGTGTGGACTGGTAAAAATAATAATAATTATTATTATTATTATTTACAATTAAATCGCAAGTGCTTGTACAAATATAGGTCACTTATGCATGAGCCACAAACACGCAGCTAATTCTGTCTCATCTCATACTATAGCAGCGTTTGCATTTCACTGCAATAGATCGAATTTACTCTAATAAACAACAGTGAACTCAGAGCCTTAGCATAGACCACATATGGACCAGTAATAGTTAAACATAACAGAACTCAAAGTGTCCCGCAAGTTCCGGCAGCACTCGCTGAGGCCAGTTTCCTTCAGTACAATGGGCGGGGTTAAATCTGTCACACATTTAGTAGGGTACGTGAAGAGGACAATCGGTTTCTGACTGTAGTTTGACTACACAGAACAGTCGAAACCATACATGCAGAGAACCAGGAAGAGGAGGGGCAAGTCCTTCAACAAAGCCGGTAACAAAGATGGACCCCTGATTCTGCAAAATAGAAAACATGCCAAGGCAGTAAAATAAAAGCACCTTAATGAACATTCGGACACCGCAACGTCAGCTTTTTTACTTTATTTTTAGTATATGCATAAGGTAATAAAACACATTAGTAAAATTGTAGTTATATTTATGTTCAACGTAGCCTGTGCTTCAGGAATCACGGAGATGATGTTTAACAAAAAAGTGAATTACAAATATTGTCTGACGTAATTTGTATGTGTTATATAAGTCCAGGTATACAAATGACACAGTAGTCTGTATTAGACTTAGAATGTATTAAATATATAAAAAAAAACACAGAACCAGATCTGTCACACCACATTACAGTCGTCATTAATAACTAGTAGTATACATAAATGGCAATTGTTATATTGTATAGCCTTCACTATACTAAGCGCTTTAAAATAATAATAAAACAATATTAAACAACTAAAAAAGTAGGATAGTTTACATCTCCTCCCATTAGTACCCGGTATGCTCTCTCGCAAGTTTTACAAACAACAAACTCAGCAACAGCGACCACCGCTAGCTGATTGAAATACATAATGCTACTCATGCGTCACACACTCATGGCCGCTGCACGGGGTTATACTATCAACGTGTGTAAATGTCTTTATTCCGACTTATTCTAGTTTACTGTTCGATTTCATTTAATGGACTGATCATATTCACCCTACATCTGGTGTTTACGTAACTTAAAATGTGGTCAACAGTATAAACATTCCTCTCTCTGCCTCTGCTGTTCCGCTCTTAAACTCCCCATGTTGCTACGATACGGCGCATGCCCATTAAAGCCGCCCCCTTCCCTTCCACTGATTGGTTAGAAAACGTTAGTAATATCGAATTCAGAACGGTAACTGTTGTTTTGATTGGCTTTATTATTCTAATTCCTGGTTTGGTGCTTTTACATTTGGTTCTGTTTAATGAAATACGCATAGGTGTAGTAAAAAAAATACTCATGTTAGGTTTAAGACTGTGAAATAATTCAAGTACAAAAGAAATACCACAGTGCAGCTCAGCCCAGATATTCGCCCCCATTCCACGTAATCTAACAAGTTCGGCATGGACAACAAGGGTAAATGCGCGCCTTGGTGATTTTTTTTAATACTAAACGTTGCATGAATGCTACAACTAAGTGAACACTAAACGTATACCCATGCTGAAGTAACCATTAGACATTTTTAAGACTGCCCTTGAAATCAAAAAGCAGGAAACCGCATTACTCTCAATAATGTTCAATGAAAGGTGGATTGCTCCTGGACCAATTTTTAGAGCGATTTAAGAAAAATTATATTGACATAATCCACGATCGAGCTGCCTGGCATTCAATGCTTTGCTGCCAGGATGAGAGGAGACTCTCCTCATGAATATTCATAGCATGTAAGCAGCGCGTGCGCACCGCGCCACCGAGTGTTTCCCAAGTGTTTGAAACTGGTATTTGGTTTTCCACGTTGGACCAAGTGTAGCAGCAATACACATTGATTGCTGTGTTTCTTACCAGAGGAGAGAGGGCGAATGAACAGAAAGGATTAATACTGTTTTATGCTTTTCAAAAGACATCTACGTTTCTTTCAAATATATATTTGTTTCTTTTTTTCTGCGTTCAAGCGAGAGGAGTCTAGCGTAACCGACCCCAGACTGTCTCTGACAGCCATTCACTCTGCTGCTGAACTGAGGAGAAGGAGATATTTCGGTCTCATTTTTTTATATCTGAATCCCAAATGTAGTTTTCCTAGCTTCTTTTTTGTATTCCTTTGTGTTTTGTGAAGAAGAAAAAAAATGCTGAGCCCTACGAATGGGGATCCGCTGCACGTTGTTAACTATGTGGAGGACTATTTGGACTCGATCGAGTCTTTGCCTTTAGAAATGCAGAGAAACGTCTCTTTGATGAGGGAAACTGACGCTAAATATCAAGGTAAGATATTAGTTTGATTTGGTTTTATATGATGTTTTCTCGTGCCATTCCCTGGCAGCCTTCTGATCTTCTCTAGTGTCAGGACCACGGGGCGGAACAAAAGATGATCACCTTTTAAACAATCTGTTTCTTTCAAATAAGAGAAAACTCATTCTTAGAAAGAACGTAAACTTTAGTTAGCAAAAAATCTGAGATGCAGTTGTATTATAACTTAGGTCTTTAACAACAACGTGGAGATTAGACTGAAGCACAACATCATTTAGGAATGTACAATGTTCATGATGGCTGTGTTGACTGTGTGGTAAATGGTGTTTGTAGTGGGCAGGGTTTTTCTTTCTCTTTAAAAAGGGATTAGTTAGCAATTTCAAAACGGTTCGCATGTCTGCAGATTTCGACGTTTGTTTAGCGTCATTTAGTACCCTAACTAGCCGTTATTCAAAATAAAACCTGTTATATACTGTTCACGCTTTAGTTTCAAGCAGCTGGGTCGTTATTTTTAAAGTTTAAATATTATTCATTGAACAGACATTTGGTGATTTATGTTAAATGATAAACAGTAACTAGAAAAACGACGTTTAAGAAAATACCGTGTGAAGGGAAACAAAGTCAAAGGATCATTGAGCTGTCGCGGCAGTGACACACCATCAAGATTGTGCTGTTTTAAACTAGACAAAAAATAGAGCTGTTTTTGTACTGTGGGGGGGGGGGGGGGGGGTTGTAAAAACAAAACAAAACAAAAAAAATCCAGGAAGGTCTTGTTTTAAAATGCAGTGTATGTTCGTGTACAGACTGTAAGTTTTGTTTATCTCTCGATACCGATTAGTTCAGCACTTAATATCCCCTTTGTAATATTTCAAATGTGTTTAATGATTGAGTTACCGAACGTTTATTTGTTAACTTAACGTTTTATGTATTGACCGGGTAATTTAGTAAAATGTAACAGTATTACATTTCTCTAATTACAAATCCTTTCCCTTTTTTGAATGCGCCGACCGCGCTTGACTACAACTGCGACTTCATCCATTTAATATACACCGGATGTATTTGCAAATCCATTTTAGCCACGCCCTTGTACAATACTGATTGGTCTGAAACTGTAACGGGTCCGTTTTTTTGTTGTTTTCATGTGCCCGATTGGTTTAGTATTTAATTGTTTCAGTTTAATTCCTGCCTACAATACGTCAATTTAGGGAGGAGCATTGAGGGCTTTGCTCTGCTTTAGTTCCTAGTTGGTAGTTTATTGTACTAAGAGGCGGTGTTTGATTGTTACTCGATTGTTGATTGGATAATGTGAGTGCCAATCACCTATATACCCCGAGCCTTTTAGGTCCAAGAACAATGCTGAATATTCCGGGCGGGCAGTGATGTAAACCATTCTAGAGAAAGAAGCTTCTTGAAAATACAGGAGAGGTTATCCTTCTTATTCTGCATTAATTATCATAGAAATGCCATATTTGTCTGGTAGAAAATTAGCACTAAATATTGTCTGTAGGTATTCTTCTCTCACAGTTAAACACGGAGGCTATTTTGTGCCTTTCATATTTTAAGTCGTAATACGCCAAATTGGAATAATCGCATGATTTTTTTTAATATGGTACGATACTAGTTCAGTTTGTTTTGGTATAGAATATACCGGCACGAAACCACTTTCTGTCCTCACTGACTTTTCAATACCGGTACAGCACCGATACAGTTGCGATACACCTGTCCACATTGACGTGTGTTTAAATCGACAGTGTTCGGGTTCTGAACTCGTTTCCATGACGACCGCTGTCACATCTGTTAGAAATTGATCCGTTGTTATGTAATACATGTTTGCCGTCCTGTCCTTGTACAGTATTTTGTTTTCGTGTTCAATCATTAAGAGACTAGCAGAACGCGAAAGGATGAGACGAACAACAGGGAAAAAAACAATTACCCGTCTTTAAAAGCACGAGGTTGCGAAGACAACGGGCTTTTTTTTTTTTTGCGCTTTTTGATATTCCCTCACAAAAGGGATTTTATTTTAGAGCGGAACTGCTCCGCAGTACGCTAACCTCATAGTCATCGTCACTCATTTTGTGTGGAGATTATTTTGTCACTGATTTTGCCAATTATTTTGTGTAGCCATGATAAAGGTACTGCTCAAAATGTAAAGGTTTTTCAAAGTATTTAAACTAGTGCAAAGCAAGACCGTGTCGGTTTACCTCCTGTCCACACTTGTGCTGTTCCGAGTTGTATCGAAACTATTGGTACGAAACCGGCTCTTTTTTGTTTCGTACTGATAGTTATGATAAAAACTCCAATCTGGACAGATGTTATGGTACTGTTCTGCAACGATACTGGTATATAAATGCTAGTGTGAACATGGCATTTTTTAGCAAAATGGAAAATGGTGTGCAATGTTCTGGAACTGTCTGTGTTGTGTAATACAGAAATTGAACATCATTCCCAGGAAGTGTTGGCTTCTATTGCCATTAATTCTCTTAACACAACAAACGGAAGAGGTAGATGATATTGTAAGCACGGATAAATGACCTGCTGCGCCTAACAATATTATGGCATTAGGATAAATAAGACAAATGGATTATCATGTCTGACAATCACAAGCAACTCAAATTTTATTTGCATAATGTTTTGCTTCACTCTTTCTTGCACCATATTGGATGCATATTTGCCCGTGCTATTTCTTTTCCTCCATTGTTATCTACATGATCCTGTGTGAGTTTGTACAGTAATCCTGTGGGTCTTCACAAAGAATGTAATTTACATGATTTCATTAAAAAATAAAACATCTAAAGGGCATTGACTAGCTCAAGTAATTGAGAGTGTCAGATTCTTATGAGTATATGAATGTAGGGAATAAAGCTGTACATTTTATTGATTAAACGTTTAAACTTTATTTTTATTTTTGTTTACCATTTAAACTTTTTTTTTTTTTTATGTAGGTCATGGTGATAGACGTTCTCCTAATACCGATGGCTCTAATTCTATTCATACTGCCATGCCAGCAAATATGTATGTGACTGACTGGCACACTTGTTTTCCTTCTTGCAGAGATTTTAAAGGAGCTAGATGAGAATTACGAGAAGCACAAGAAAGAGACAGACCCTGTGCAGAAGAAGAGACTGCTGCAAAGCATCCAGAGAGCGCTGATCCGCAGCCAGGAGCTGGGGGACGAGAAGATCCAGATAGTGAGTCAGATGGTGGAGCAGGTAGAGAACCGAACCCGGCAGGTGGACAGTCACGTGGAACTCTTTGAGACTTGCCAGGAGCCCAACGAAAGCACAGTCACCCCAGGAAAAACCAGCCAAGAGAAATCCAGAAACGAGACACTGAGCACGAACGAAAAGCCCAGCAATAAGAGATCCAGACGGCAGAGGAACAATGAAAATCGGGAGAATGCATCCAACAATCACGAGCATGGGGAGGAGATCACAACGGGAACGCCCAAGGAGAAGAAAGCAAAAACGTCCAAGAAGAAGAAGCGATCAAAGGCCAAGGCGGAGAGAGAGGCTTCCCCCGCAGACCTACCCATTGACCCCAATGAACCAACCTACTGCCTGTGTAACCAGGTCTCTTACGGGGAAATGATCGGCTGTGATAACGACGAGTGTCCGATTGAGTGGTTCCACTTCTCTTGCGTGGCACTTAACCATAAACCCAAGGGTAAATGGTACTGCCCCAAGTGCAGAGGGGAGAATGAGAAAACAATGGACAAATCTCTTGAGAAATCAAAAAAAGAAAGGGCTTACAACAGGTAGTTTCACCCCAATCCAAGGTAGTCTTTACAGAGTGTAAAAGAAACATTTATGATGAGGGTCATCATTCATTCAAGTGAAAGGATTGTTACAATTTCAATTCGAAGTATGGTAGGGGTAGATCTTTATTCAGAGGCATATTTGAAAGTGCTGAATGGGTATAGCCGTACCTGCCTCCTTTTAAAGATTGGTCAGATAACAATGAAAGAGATGTGGGGGTTACTCAGTTGACCTAAACAGCAGCTGCATGGAATGTACCAAATAGCTAAAGAACTAACTTTAAAGGATTCTACACAACTGGAATATTTGAATGTGGAAAATAATTAAATACTGCTGCTGTTTAGATCACTAGGTTAATCTGCAGTGTTCATTTACATCAGTTAAACTAGCGATAGCACCATAGCATTTTTCTCAGTTTTCAGATTAACAAGCAATAACTATTATTGAACTTACATTCATTTCCTTTCCTAGTTGCAAAAAAAGTGTATCTCTGTTTTTTTTTTTTAATTCATTAAATGGTTTAAACTGTTGCTGTATTTAATGTGCTAGTATTTTAATGCAGTGCATTCATCTAGTGGTGTCATATATATTTCAAAGCATATTGTCTTTCAAAAAGACCACCACTCTTTAGCATTTATACAATTACCTAGTAATGGGTATCAATACTGCTTTTATTTGAGTAAATTAAGATATCAGTACTATCTTATCCTCCTTAAACCATTGGACCACATCAATAAAGTTATGAAAATGATTTGCTTTGAAGGAAATAACCCACACCCCACACCCCCCCCATGGCACAAACATTAATGCAGCAATGGTTTATTTGAGGTCAAAAGTCTTGTTAAATATAGCATTTTTGTACTTGCCTTGCACACAAAGGTTTTTTTTTTAATGTAAATATATGAAAGCCAACAGGTCATTTTAACAAAAATAAAAATAGTACCTAAGACTATAAATGTTTTCTGGTATATGTTGTTTTTAAAAAAAGAAAATATTTAATGTGAAATTGCACTTCCTGTATTATAAATCTAATTGGCAACATTGCAATTGTGTAACTGTACAGGTGTGATACCAACAATATTAAATAGAATAAATGAACAGCTACATATTTGAATTTGTCAAAGTGCTTGATTACACTAAAGGGTATTTGAAATGTTCAAGTCTCCTTTTACGATCACATTTTTCAGTGTTCATGTCCGATGCAGGAGCCGTTTCCTACAAGACAGTGACGTGGCGACACAACGAAAGGCATGGGTAATTATCTACAGGTAATGGCTGCTGCAAGGTTGGGGTCACTTGTGGTGTCCCAGCACCCAGAGAGGTTTAATGGTTATTCAAGCTGCTGTTGACCAGTCAAAATCCATCTTTACAATCTGCATCGTTATGCTTGATTGCACGATGCATTTGTTTAGTGATTTACTTGCTGAATTTAGCATTATCTATTAGGGGATGTTTCTATGAATCTCTCCTGATTCCTTGTCCACTGCCACTCAAATATGAATTGCTTGTAATTATGGGACTATACGTTTCACAAACTTTAAACTATGCAGGAATATAATATGCCTTTAATCTCCTATTCAAAATGGTTGCATGGCAGCCATCTTGTAGGTTGTGTTTCTGGTAGTATCTTCAAAATGGCTGAGTATGATATTTCCCAGACATATAGTACTGCAGATTTTATTCATTATGACAGTCGTGTTGCCCGCTTTTTTATTTTTTTTTTAATTTAGTCGTTGCCAATTATTCTTTTTATTATTTTCTCCCCAATTTGGAATGGCCAATTATTTTTAGGCTCAGCTCACCGCGACCACCCCTGCGCTGACTCGGGAGGGCGAAGACGAACACACACTGTCCTCCGAAGCGTGTGCCGTCAGCCGACTGCTTTCTTTCACACTGCGGACTCACCATGCAGCCTAGTTTTTATTTGCCTTGTGAAATTTATGTTGCCTATTACTTGATCGTCACATTTGTTGGGCATTATTTTTAAATCATGCAGTGGTACCAATTGCCCTACATATTTTTGTTGTGTAGAGTTGATGCTGTTTATTATATTATCCTTTATATACAAACACAAGGTTTCAGAGCCTCCAAGGCCTCTTCTTTTGTTGTAAGTGGTAGTTTTAAATTGTTACGGTAACATTGTCAGTAATAATAGTTCTGTATGACTTTTTTTGTAGTAAGTTTCAGGTTGTTTTATGAGAATGTACTTGTGGCAGTCCTATCAGTGGTAACAGACAAAGAAATAGTGGTATAGATAATCCAAAACTGCATTTTCGTTCAAGACAATGGTTTAACACATGGTGTTACCCTCCCACTCCCCACCCATGGGAATGCAAATAACATAATCTTTGGGAAAGTCTAGTCAGAAGTACTTTAATAAATATACAAAACACTTGTTTATTAAGGGTATTTTGTCTTTTTTTATTTACAAGTGCTGAAAAATGTGATATCACTAGTGCAAAATCTGTATAACTTCAAAAGTGTATACAGCAAGTACATAAAAAGTGATCATACAAATATTATAACCCTCAACACAGCTGGACTCATTTTTGTCTTTACAGTAGAAATTGTAGCATACAGAGAGAAAAAGGATAGCATACTAACAGAATGCAGTAAGAACACAGGTGGCATGCTGGAAGTGTTTTGTACCCACCTTTCAAATCAAGCCCTTTCAATTTACAAAGTAAAAAAAATTCTCCTTCAAACAAAGTTTCACACAGACAGACTTGGATGTTCAAACCTGCACAGATTTATTATAAGTACAGCTACAATGAAAGTTCTGCAGACAAGTTATAACTATAACTGGCACAACTTTTCTAAACACAACTCATCTGGCAGTGCATGTGCATGAGTGATCTTTTGAGTGTGTGATGCAGCTTGTGTCCATACACAGAAGCACAATTCTAAGGGGCAAAGTGCTGAGAACTAGTTTAGTGTGCTTGAAAAATGATTTGGTCTCCAGCTTTGCTCCACTATTGCTGAAACCCTCTTTTCGTATTCTCGTTTGTTTTCCTGGTAAAGCTGAGCAGCTTGGCTGTTCGCTTGACTATTTTGATTGGATTCATCCAGTAAGGACTGCAAAAACAAATTATATGTTAGCCTTTTTGCAGAATTCGGGGGGGTGTGCCGGGACCCTTAATTGCTACCTATCATTACTAATCTCCTATTTAAACCCTAATAACACACACCTTCCCTCTCTAGTGTTTTTTGTTTTTCCTCCTCCGCCCCTCCTCCATTCATACGTGCCTTTGCATCGGTTCCCTCTTGGGGGTAAGTGAGCCACACTTAGGCAAGCTGCGCTTCCTCAACCTTAATTTAGGTTCATTAGAGGGGACCCCCGGCCACACTATCCTTTCGCAGCTCATGTGCTTATCTTACCTCATCGCACTGAGGCTCTATCTTATATTTAACATTTCGGGACGTGGCCCACTTTATTCTCTCAGTGCTAGAGTCCCAACTAACCCACCTATTCTTGTTCTTTACAGGTTCCCTGCGGGACGCTCCTGTGCTCCCGGCTTCGGAGACCGCAGTCTCACCTCATTCGAGGGCAGCACCACATCGGTCAGGGAACCCTTTTACTATTATTTCCTTTCAGGTCTCCGTGAGATGGCTCTGTCGCAGCAGAGTGTTTCTTATGTTTTTCAGATCCCCGGGGCTGCAGCCTTCAAGACCAAGCCCTCTCCTCCACAGAGGACGGCTCTCTGGTTGGGGATCTCTTTTCTATCCAGACCACAGTCTGTTCTGAAGCTCGGGCCGCAGTCCAACCAACCTGAACAACCTGGAGCAAATCTGCCAAGAAGAATGGGCCAAAATCACTCCAACACTGTGTGCAAAGCTGGTACATACTTACCCCAAAAGACTTAAAGCTGTTATTGCAGCGAAAGGTGGCTCAACCAAATATTAATGTGTGGGGGTTGAATACTTATGCAAGCAAGATATTTCAGTTTTTTTTATTTTTCTTAAAAATATTTCCCAACATAAAACCAATGTCACCTTACAATAAGTGATTTTGAGTTTCAGTGTTTTAAAATAAAATATCAAACAGAACGAAATTTCAATGTACCATTTGTAATTCAGTAATATGAGAGAATTGGTCGGGTCTGAATACTTTTGCAAGGCACTGTATATATATATATATATATAGGACCTCAGTATGTCAGGCACATTATGGTCAGAGGTCAACATCACCAATACATTTTGCTTGAACTAGAGAATCACAGAATACAGTTATGTACAGAGTGTAAAGCCAGTATCTCAAAGCATTAGATGAGCACAACATGGCAGCCATTCAAGGTCACAGCAAAGGGTACCATTAGATTTTACCAAAAAAAATTCCATAGCACTGAAAATATGAGGATGAAATTTGAAATGTTTTATGAGATATTAGAAGTTGAAATAGCAGAAGACTGACATATGCTCCATTCAGGGGATACTTTTCATGAAGCGATTATCACTGGTAGAATTTTTCCCTCACATTAACAGACGTTATACATTATGGTCAGCAGTTGTTTGGTGTTGTTTTTCCAGTAATTTATTTTTATTCAACTAAACAAATATTAAACAAGACTAAAAGCATTGCAGTGAAACATCTAATAAATCAACATATATATATTATATCTAAAGTTCTAAGCAAATACTGTTGTTTAAATTGATTGTCTGATGGGTCTAATTGACCATTATCAAATATTAACACAGTACCAAGCTGTATTGAGGTCAGAACTGAAGATACGTCATAAGTTGGGCTCCAGCGATTCTGCAGAATATCAAGGCATATGCTACCACCTGCATACACTGCAAACGCAAAATATTTTATAGATCTGTAAACAAATGTTTTACAAATACAGTACAGGTAACACATGTGCACTATTCAGCATACATAACTTGTTTTTGTGAATGCCAAATGTTCATGTTATCTGTTATGTGGGTTGAAGAACATACCGCTTTCCACACTAAAATGGATAACGATTTCAGATTTGTATATTAAAATCTGTTGACAAATCAGCGACAGTGCAATAGACACCACTGTTCACTTGACATGGAACGGGTCTAAGG